>NC_092512.1:80065287-81292073 GCF_047511675.1 Marmota flaviventris
CAGTAAGCCAAGATCTATTTCTCAGGAGGAAATTGGTTATCCACTGTGAGAGCTGGACTTTGCTCCAAAGTCCCGAGGTCCTTATGTTGTGATTCATCTATAGAATCCTGCCAAAGGCACATCCAGCATTTGTAATTTTCTCACTTTAGGTTTCTTTTTGGGTCAGATGTTTGTCAACCTTCTTAATACGATAAAAGGATCTCTGCTCTGTGAGCCTTTATCAGTGAATTCAGCAATATTGGAACCAACATTACATTCCTTCCACAATTATAACAGATCATTAGTATCCTGCCCCACACATAGTCTTTGAAATTATTTTCTATAAATTAAAGACTGAAGTATTTCTTCTCATTAGTCATTCCCACACCTTTTGGGATCTGCTGGGATTGGAGTCTACTTTTAGGTAAAGGGGTGATAGAGATGAATTGTGAGAAGAAATAACATTGGCTTGCATAGTAGGTACCTCAAGGAAGGCCAGTAATGCAAAGTTAATACCCTCAGACAGGCAGTTAGAAGGTGGACAGACCACTACTAGCACTAGAAATATGAGGATATATTCATAGTAGTTAAAAAGAATTTTCCACTAGCAAAAAAAAGACAGAACCCAGACTCGTCAAAATTCAGGGGTTCAATGTTCCCAGCTGCATCAGAGTCTACCACAGTGTCTTTTACACTCCAACTTTCAGAATCGCATCTCTTCCTAATCAATGCCCTTATTTTAACAGTAGATACTCTGAAAGACTGGGAGTTCAGTTGGTATTCTAATTCAGCCAGTTGCAGGACGCTGTTCTGAGTTTTTCTTTCAGCAGTCTCAGCCTGTGAGTAATGAGATAAGAGTCTCCTTCTCAGCACATCCAGAAAACTTTCAGGTCTGTTTTAAAGCACTTGAGCTGGGAATTGGAATCCCTGAGCTCATTCTTTTTCTTATTCACTATGAGCACTGAGCCAATGTCTTTATATTCATTAGTTTGCAAAAAAAAAAATGTTTAAAAGTTACATATACAAAGTACTCAGATCATTGCTTCTTATAAGTGGTTGATTTAGAATATTTTACCTAGCTTTATTTTTAGTTCATGCTATGGATTCATGCTTTCCTTACTACTGGAAATAGAGTTGTCAGCATCTTTAAATCAGATCAGATTAGATAGTCAATTCCAGAAAAAAAAGATTCATACTTAAAATTTTCTTTCTGTAGAATGAGTCTTGGCACTACAGTCTGTTTCAATCACATTGATAATTTAATAAATATTATAGATTGGATGAATGAAATTATAGAGATGTATTTGTCACAGTTCTAGAGTCTAGAACCCCAGATTTTGATTTCTCATAAGATATCTCTTCCTGGGTTAGAGATGTCTTCCTTCTTACTGTGACCTCACATGGTAGAAAAAGAAATAGCTCTGGTTAATCATCTTCTTCTTATAGGACACTCTTATTGCCAGGCGAGGGTGCCATTCTTATGACCTTATTTCATCTCAAGACCTCCTAAATATCCTATTGTTAGATAGAGTCAAATTCAGGGGTTTCAAATTTAATATATGATTTTTAGATATACATAATACAATCTAATCAATTTTCCCTGAGCCCCCAAGTTCAAATTCTTATCATGGGCAAAATATGTTCGTCCCATCCAAATACCCTCCAAAGTTTTAACTTATTTCTGAATCAACTCCAAAGTTCCAGGTGCATGAGAATCAAGGTATACTTTGTTATGAGGCAAAATTCTTCAGCTGTGAACCTAGGCAACCAGACAAACTATATGCTTCTGAAATACAAGGGTGCAACAGACCTCAGATAGGCATTTACATTCTAAAGGAAAGAAACAGGAAGGAAGGAAGGGTACATGGTTCCAAGCAAGTAGCAAACCTAGGAGGGAAATTTACATTACATCTTAGAGCTTGAGAATAATCCTATTTCTCAGGGTGTGCTGCCAAGGGGGTGACCACACTACCCACAGTTCTCTATGAGGGCCTTGCCCTCTGTAGCCAAAGAAGAAATAAACAGCATTGTTCCTGGTCTTGTGGTAGGAGTGGCAGCCTGGGTGACCCCAGAATCACATTTGAGGTTGTTCTTCCCTTTCCTTGAGGTAAAAATGCAGTCAAATCACTCCATGGCCTTTTAGAATCTAAGAAGTCTGGGTGTTTCCTTCATTCTGTACAATTTTCTGTCTTCTCTTTGGTTTAAACTGACAGTATATTTTCTATTATATTCCATTCCTCATGCCTGACATCTGCTGAGATGCCTAGTCAAGCCCAAGAATCACACCCACTATTTCTTATCAATATGTTATTCAGCCATACATTAATGTCCTCTTCAAAACAAACTTACTTCCTCAGGTTTTACCAGATGAAGAGGCTGAGAATTTTTCAAATCTCCAAGTTCTGGGTGCTTTTTGCTTCACAAATGCCTCTTTCATTCATCTTTCTTCCCTTGAAATTTTCTACAAGGAGGAAGAGAGACTCAAACCACACTTTCAATGCTTTGCTTAGAAATTGCCTCTGCTACCTATGCAATTTCACCACTTGTAAGTTCTGCCTTCCATATGGCACTAGAGCATGATTCCCCCATGTATTTGGCTACTCTATAAGTAAGAATTATCACTTTTTCTTCAGTTTCTAATAATGTTCCTTGTTTTCACCTGAGACGGTGCCAGAATATCATTTATCATCCACATTTTTGTTTTTTAAAAAACTTCTCTTTATGATTATTTTTGAAGAAGAGCAAAGCTCTTCTTCTCCTTCTGTTTCCCACAAGAATTGCCTTTAATGTCCATTTTTCCATCAATGGTCCCTCAGTCCCTTTGCAGAAATTCAGGCATTTTCCAGTGTGCCTTTCAATACTCAGCCAACCTTTACCAATTACCCAATTCCCAGGCTCCATCCACATTTTAGGTATGGTTCTGATAGCACCTCATTTCTGGATACCAAAATCTGTATTGATCATGGTTTTCTAGAGAAACAGAATCAACAGAAGCAATATATATATATATATATATATATATATATATATATATATATACACATACATATACACATATACACACACATACATACACAAACACACAAAATAAGTAGCATATATATAAACAATAATATATACTCATATATAATTTATGCATGCATAAACACACATTTGACTAAGTATCTGGGCACTCCATGGCCCACTCAATTTGACATATTAAGTTAGTTATCCCTAAAAAACAAATGCCAAATGTCTTCTTTGATATAATGAGAGCAACTAAGAACAGAGCAGGGAGGAAGAGCAGGAGGAAAAAATTAACATTAAACAGAGACATGAGGTGGGAGGGAAAGGGAGAGAAAAGGGAAATTGCATGGAAATGGAAGGAGACCCTCATTGTTATACAAAATTACATATAAGAGGATGTGAGGGGAATGGGAAAAAAAAACAAGGAGAGAAATGAATTACAGTAGATAGGGTAGAGAGAGATGATAGGAGGAGAGGGGAGGGGGATAGTAGAGGATAGGAAAGGTAGCAGAATACAACAGACACTAGTATGGCAATATGTAAAAATGTGGATGTGTAACCGATGTGATTCTGCAATCTGTATTTGGGGTAAAAATGGGAGTTCATAACCCACTTGAATCTAATGTATGAAATATGATATGTCAAGAGCTTTGTAATGTTTTGAACAACCAATAATAATAAAAAAAAATTTTTAAAGTTAGTTATCACAGATGTTTACTATATAATATCTCCCATTACAGCTTCATGTTTGAATGCATTAATATTTTTAGCAAACTCTGATGGATAACAATTACTAAATGATGCTATCTTTATACAAGTCATTTTTAAAATGTGTAAACTTCTCTGTATTTTTAATTGAGTTATTATCAAAAGTCATAATATTTTGAAAGCCCAAGTAAGTAAACACATATTTCTTTCATTGGTATAAACAAAATAATAACAATGAATTTTGTATTCAAGGATAATATATAAGATATATTAATTATTAGCTACAACACAGCATTTTAAAATAAGAGTAAATAAAATTAATTAATAAGTATAAATGAATTAATATGAGAATTTAATGAATTCCATAATTATGTACACTCTAACATGGTTAACTGGGAAACATCATAGACTTTGGTAGACTTCCTACCGGTCAAATGAATAAAACCAAAGTCTCAACTTTGTACTTTTTAAAAAGATATTCCTAAGAAATCACCAGGTGCAGTGGCACGAGCCTGAAATCTTAGTGGCTTGAGAGGTTGAGGCAGGAGGATCAGGAGTTCAAATCCAGCCTCAGCAATTTAGCAAGAGATCCTAAGCAACTTAGCAAGACCCTGTCTCTAAATTAAAATAAAAAAAAGAACTATCATTTTTTAAAAATTCACTAATATACTTTGTAAAGGAAATGGCACATTGTCCTAAAAATTAATGTTTTTCAAATATGACCGTTGGTCAGAATCACTTGTGTTCACCCCAGAATAAATGTCATCATTTCTGGGGTAGGAAGAACCCACTTTATTATCTTTCTAAGTTATTTTTATGTAATTAGTCTTATCAGCAATGTGGACAAAAGCTATCAATTGTTGAAATCTGTATTCCACTCCATATTATGTGTCCATCAGGCTTGTATTATTATTGTTATTATTATATGTTTAATCAATATACAGATGAATCAATTATATCAGGCTTGCTAATATTTCAAATCCTGAATATCCACTTCCAGATCTTGCACTGACTAAGAGAAAAGCTAGGATTATGAATTTTCCACAAGCGTTCAAATAATTTTTGTCCACTCTAACTTATCTGTGGTATCTGTGGTTAAGTACAACACTTATAAAAATACTGATTTAAGCATAAATGTATGATGTGACAGGACAGCTATTGGGTGAAGATATAATACTGATCCTCTCTGTGATTTTGGGCACAATCAGGTTGCATCTCTTGATCTTGGTTTGATCATTTCCAAGAAAAAGGATTGAGCTAGGTCCTATGGGTACGGCTAGCATTTTTAGAATAGTGCATTATGCTCATCATATCTTCAACTCATGAGGCTTCATGAAAGTAGAAGTGCACTTAATAATGGTCTCACCCATGGATGAACTCTAGTTCTCCTTCTCTAATTGTTTCCTGGAAATTTTTAACATGCAGTAATAAAATATTCATATTCTTCCAATGCTATGTTTATAAATGGTTTGTTATCAACCAATAATCTTGCCAATTAATTTAGTTGTTTGAAATATAGACAAATGGCTAATTATTTTAGAAAAGGAGGAAATAATCAAAACATAGTTTTCATACCAGGCACCCAGAATCATATCTGGATTTAAACAGTTTCACAACACTGGAAGAAAAAAAAAATCGAAAGTATTTATTTTTACCTTTTTTATTTGTTTTAATTAGTTATACATGACAATAGAATGCACTTATGTACTTTGATATATCACACATAGATGGGATATAATTTCTCATTTTTCTGAGTGTACATGTTGTAGAATCATACTGCTCATATATATATATATATATATATATATGTATATTTTTTATATTTATGTATATATACATAAATATTTATGTATATATTTATGTATATATACATAAATATTTATGTATATATTTATGTATATATACATAAATATTTATGTATATATTTATGTATATATATTTATATATATTTATGTATATATATATATACATATACATATATATATGTATATATATATATATAGTAATAATATATATAGTAATAATGTCTGTTTTGTTCTATCTTTCATATCCCCACAACCCCTCTCCTCCCCTCCTTTCATTTCCCTCTACCTAATCTAAGGTAATGATATTCTTTCCTAGTGTCCTCCACCTTATTGTGAATTAGCATCCATATATTAAAGAAAACATTCGGCCTTTGGTTTTTTGAGATTGGCTTATTTCACTTCGCATGATATTCTCCAACTCCATCCATTTACTGACAAATATCATAATTTCATTCTTCTTTAAAGCTGAGTAATCTGTCATTAAATATATATACCACATTTTTTTTATCCATTCATCTATTGAAGGACACCTAGGTTGGTTCCATAGTTTAGCTATTATAAATTGAGCTGCTATAAACATTGACATGGCTGCATTACTGTAGTATGCTGATTTTAAGTCTTTTGGGTATAAACTGAGGAGTAGGATAGCTGGGTCAAATAATGGTTCCATTCGAAGTTTTGTGAGGAATCTTTATACTGCTTTTCATAGCAGTTGCACCACTTTTCAGTCCCACCAGCAATGTATGAGTATACCTTTTCCCCCACATCCTCTTTGGCAATTAGAAACTAATAAGCTTTTGAAATATTTTATGCAACTTAAAATAAATAAGCAATAACCAATTGTGTTTTACTATTCATAATCCATCATCAGTAAAATTTCCTAGTCAAGTCACAATTAATAAGCACCATAAAACAATCAAGTTATTAAAATAAAGAAGAGCATGATAAACTACTAAAAGAATTGGTAAAAATAATTGAATTTCAATTTTCTGTATCCATTTTTCTACATTTACAGCCTTTACATGTTTAAGTCAAAAGCTTTTATTCACTTATCTCTGAAAGTTTTTTTAACATTTTGATTTTATAAAATCCTCTCACCAGTGCTTTGTATCAGGTATGGCAGAAGTTTCCTATTGTTTAGTTAGCAAATCTCAAAAGGGAAAATTCATGATTATGTATATTCAATATGCATATATTCAAATTTGAATGGATATATGTGTAATATATAGAGCTTAAAAGTATGAAAATAACAAATAAAAAAGTAAATTAATCTAAACCATCTAGTCTTTCTACATTTGGTTTTGTAAATAATAAATATAAAAAGTAAACTAAAGCATATATTAGAGTTCTCTTTAAATAATTTTTTCACCTTTTCTCTTTGTGAAAACTATAGTTAACAACATTAAAAGATTAAAAGTGTACAAAAAAAATCAAAATGGATAAAATTAGATACCTAGTTACAAAGATATTTTGATCTCCAGTTTTTCTACTTGGGTTTTTTTCCTGACCAACATGCAAATGAAACAATATCAATGAAAATTAAGTGACCCTTCTTAGAAGTCTGAGTTCTTAAATATGAAGATTTATAGTAATTGTAAAGCACTCAGCACAAGGCCTAGGAAAAATAAGTACTGAATAATTAGAAATTATGAGAATGTATAGTACTAGAAGTTATAACATTAGGCATGGTATAAAGAAAACATGTAATGATTTTATAAAAAGCCTCCGATATTTTTTACTATTTTAAAAATCATTCACTATTTTGAACTTAATTTTCTCTAAAATACTTCATTACCATTTTTTTGTGTGATTTGCATCAATTCAACAAAAAAAAAAAAAACAGATGCTAACTCCAAGCTAAAATGAATAAAAATTGGTGTGCTGACCTTAAGATGATGAGTATGATGGAATTGAATATATGTATTGTTAAATATCTTCATCAAAGTTCAATGAACATAGGAAAGTGAATGCAGGTATAGGTCCTGAATTTGAATGAATCACTCATTATAAACCTTTTCACAGACAAGATAATAATGAGAGGTATAGTAATGAATGCAATGGTATTGTGTATTGAAGAAAATGCATTAATCAGCCTGTGACAGATGTGCAGAATAAGGTTCTCTGGAGAAGCTACTTCAGTATTAAAGATTCTGCAGACTGGGTGACATTGGCTGACTATAACATGTAATTGTGGAGATTTGGACCCGCCTCATCAAAAGCCAAATTACCTTGGAATAAGGACCTAAGGGTCCTTTATTTATTTATTTATTAAAAAATATTTTTAGTTGTAAATGGACACAATACCTTTATTTTATCTATTTATTTTCATGTGGTGTTGAGTATTGAACCCAGTGCTTCACATGTGCTAGGCAAGTGACCCACTACTCAACTACAGCCTCAATCCTCTTAGTTCATTTAATAGCCATTTTCCTCAACTTCTGTATCTGGTCTAACAATCTCCTGATAGAAACTATCACTAAACTTAGCAGACCTCTAGCCTCCACCAGCCCCAAAGTGATGAATGCTACAATGTCTGAAGCCTGTATGTAGGAGGGATTTCCCTGCCTTGCCCTACCTGCCTGATGCTCCCACCAATGTAATTTGTAAAACTACTGATTTATGTCTTTATATTTTTTTTTTTCTGTGATGATTAAAGTTAATGTAACCTCTCTCACAGGAAAACGACATTCAGGGTAACTTGAATCCATGTTTGCAGATCATGATCATGCATATGTAGCTCAGAACAGTTTTTATTTCCTTGAAAGCAGAGTCATTGTTGGATGTCAACAGATATGCAACCATATAGAAAATCACTTATTAGCCTAAAGTTAATTTTGTCAGCTTGTCCTGTTACTTTCAAAACATGTACACACCATCATTTAAAAAAAAAAAAGATAAAAAGAAATGCCTACAACAGGAGTTTGATTTTGTGATATAAAAATATATACATTTTGCCTTGGTCCCAAGTTCTTGAATTTAATGCCTAAAGTACCTGTAATTTTCTAAGTGGTAAGAGTGATAAAGATGAAAAGAACATCTTTTGTTATTCATAGCAAGCTCTTTTCAATTACCCTTGAATTTATGGTGATGTAGTAATTTTAGAAAGCCTCTAAGCTTGGGGATTTGTTACCAAAGGAATTAACAACGTGATTAGAGAGCTAAAACTGTCAATCCTACCTCTTTTACTGTCACAAGATAAGAAGTACCGGGGATTGAAACAGTCACCAATGGCCTATGATTTCATTAATCTTGCCTATGTAATGGAGACTCCACCAAACAACAACAACAACAACAAAACCCTAAGCAAATGGCTTCCTGAAGTAATCCACAATAAGTAGGTAGAGGGGAAGAATAGATATTCAGTAGTTAAAACAAAAGAGGAATGAAAGCAAAGAAGGGGATATAGGAAAAGGAAAGACAGTGGAATCAATCTAACATAATTTTCCCATGTACATATATGAACATACCATAGTGAATCTCACTGCCATGTACATCCACAAGAACTGGGTCCTGCCAAGTACGGTGGTGTACACCTGTAATCCCACTGGCTCAGGAGCCTGAGGCAGGAGGATCACTAGTTCAAAGCCAGCCTCAGCAAAACCAAGGTACTGAACACCTCAGTGAGACCCTGTCTTTAAAAAAAAATAAAAATAGGGCTGGGGATGTGGCTCAGTGGGTAAATCCCCCTTGAGTTCCATCCCCGGTACTCCTCCTCCCCAAAAAAAGAAAAAGAATGGGGTCCTAATTAGAGTAAGATATAATCTATGTTTGTATAATTATATCAAAATGAATTCTACTACAAAATGTCTAACTTTCTAGAACAAATTTTTAAAAAAGACTTCCTGGATGGTGATCATGTGAAGGTGCTGAGAGAGTGGAAGGGAACTCTGTTCTCCTTCCCCCATACCTTGCCCCATGCATCTCTTCCATCTGGTTATTTCTGAGTTATATTCCTTAATAATAAACTAATAACCTAGTAAGTAAAGTGTTCTCCTGAGTTCCGTGAGTTGTTTTTAACAATGTATCAAATGTAAGGAATGGATTGTGGGAACCTCTGATTTACAGCCAGGTGTTCATATGTACAAACAAGATCTGAACTCATACATACTGTTGGAACAATGTGTGCATATATATAGGTGGTGGGTCTCTTGAAACCTAGTCCTTAATTGGTGGGGTTAAAAGCTAACCCTAATTAGTATCAGATTGAATTGAATTACAGGACACCCATCTGTATTCACAAAGATTTGGAGAATTGCTTGGTGTTGGAAAAGCATCCACATATCTAACAGCAGAAGAGAAATATTGAGAATAGTAAGGAAGGGAAAGTGGAATTTATAAGGGAACAGATACTATCAACTATGTGTTTACTTATTTTACTCTTCAATCAGTTTCAAATTATGACATGACACCATCACTATTGTAAGACGTGGATTTCAGGGAGATCTCTATCTTTGGGTGGACTTGTGTTCAAGCACCTATGAGAATCTCCCCAGACTCCTCTTTCAAATAAAACTGCATCTAGAAGTGGTCGAGTTCATTTAGATCTACAAAAATTACTCTTAAATAACTGCATCTCTTTAGATTTTTAATACCATGTAACTTGGAGGTCATTTTATACAAGAAACAAATTTGTCTTGGTTCAATCTAACAAACATAAATATTACGTGCTTTATATTTTTTTTAAAAAAATAATAATCTAGCCTGGCTTATAGTTTCCTGAATTTCCCATTTCTTCACCAGCCACATCCTGAATATCTAGAGAGTTATTTATTATACACGCATACACATACACACACACACACACACACACACACCAAAATGGTTTTCCCTGGGTGCAAGTTTCTGGGAAGAAGTCTGGTTTTGAAGGTATAATATTTGATGGCAGCAACCAGAGTCACATAGATCCTACTGTGGGATCAAATGCTAACACCCCACCTCCTCCACACTGACCACCACTCTCAACTCCCAAGGGGACCAGCTATTCAAACAGAGATACAAAAAATGGTTATAAATTCAGGTAGGACAGGGACCATACCTATTTATTTTTTAGCCCCTAGAATAAGGAGTTAATCATCTTTGCCTCCTACTTTATAAAAAGATTCTTATACTGGACACTAAGTATGCTTGCTCTTTGCTCTGGAGGGAGAGGCTATATTTTTCTTTTAAGCCTCATTTTCTATTCAAATGTCCTTGAAAAGAAATCTCAACCAATAAAAGTAAAAAAGTTATTATATAAATGTATTAGAAGAAAATAATGATGCTAAGCCACCAACACTTTCTAAGCTATCACATGAATACCACAATGCAAGATTAATAAGTACATATCTCATCCACCATCTTTCCTGCCCCCATACTCCCTCCCCTTTGCCCCATCAAAGTTCCTTCATTTTTCTCATGTCCCTTTCCATTATGGATCAGCATCCACTTATCAGAAAGAACATTCGGCCTTTGATTTTTTGGGGGGATTGGCTTACTTTGCTTAGCATAATATTTTCCAACTCTATCCATTTACCTGTGAATGCCATAATTTTATTCTCTTTTAATGCTGAGTAATATTTCATTGTGCCTATGACTGCACATATTGTGTGATGCTACATCATGTACAACCAGCGAAATGAAAAGTTGTGCTGCAATTGTGTACAATGAATCAAAATGCATTCTGCTGTCATATATACCTAATTAAAATAAATAAATATTTTTTTAAAAGGCTAGCCTCAGCAAAAACAAGGAATTAAGCAACTCAGTGAGACCCTGTCTTTAAGGAAAATACAAAAGAAGTCTGGGGAGGTGGCTCAGTGATCCAATACCCCAGAGTTCAACCCCAGTAACTGCCCTTCCCCCCAAAAAAGGGCTGAGAATGTAATTAGGTGGTAGAGTGTTTGCCTAGTATGTGTAAGGCCCTGAGTTCAATTCCTAGCACTGCACATTTTCTTTTTTATTAAGAAAAAATAAAAAGAAGAGAACTGGAAAAAAAAGTACATATCTCTAAGATACAAAAATGCCCCAAACTAAAGAAAACCAAACCAAACAAACAAAAAAGAAAACTTGGTCTGCCAGGTGTTGATAAATCTGGATTATCAAGTAGATGCTGATACTCCATGTGAATAACAGTATTAGATCATGGATATTTTAGAACGCATGGTGGGTTGCCTAATACATGTTTATCATTGCCAAATTGGTTGTCCAATTTAATTTGATTACAGGAAATACTCTAAGTGATTTGAAGAAATGATCATCCATTCTGTCTTGTATGGATATGGGTGTGATATTTCTGAACAGTTATGTGAGTTAAGAGTTTTTAAATATCACCTGCTTTAAAATAAAAGAAATGGGTCAGCCATTTATTCATTTTAACTGTTTTATGAAAAGGTTTACATATCTAGGAAAATAATCCTTTTTTAACATGACTATTAGGGAGTTAATTAGTATTAATAGAGTCAGAAAAAAAATCTATACTATAAGAAAGACAGGTGTCATCATAGAAAGGACAAAATAAGACAGTGAAAAGCTAAAGGTTTAAATTTGGAATGAGGATTGGAAGAAGCAAGAGAAAGCAAAGAAAGAGCGGGAAAATATTTTGAAAAAGTATTTTTAATCTTTAATCTTGAAGGTTTCTACTTTAGAATACACTTCAATCCATGCTGAAAGATGTTTTTAAAAAGATGTGGTGGGAGAAGTGGATAGACCACTAGAATTTCTTTCACACATTTAATTTAGCATTCATTTATTTTTTTTACTAGCAAGACAGTAGCATATTCTAGACAGATTTGCAAAATCACTTTGAGGTAGAAAAACAACACTCCTATCATTTATGCAAGACTAGCACAAAGCAAATTTTTAAAAAAAATGATTATCACATTGGGAACAACAAGGAAAACAGAGATGCCAACTTTGGAGATAAGCCAGGGTTATATTGTTATAAAGTACAAAGCAAGCAAATTTGTGATCACTTAAATGCTAGCAGTTTACAAGGTGCAGACCCAGAAGGTGGATTACACAGAGCAATGCACAATCTAGCCTCAGTCCACAGGTCAAATCTATCCTGATGAATGCAGCTGGGTGCAGAGTGGAGCCTGTGACCTGAGGACGGTGGAAAGCCTAACTGTTGGAAAATATGAGATCTTGTTGAGTGGGAAGAGATTTCATGGATGAAAGCAGTGAACTCAGATGAAGACTGAGCATAGGGCAAAATAAAAGGCATGCCTATTTTAGGAAATTTGGATGTTCATGTACCCAAGGAAAGAACTGGCTGACAGCTTTGACTATGACAGAGAAGGCAAAGGGAAAACAGAAGGACATTCAGCAAATATGAAAGGCAGAAAAGTTGCCAGTCACTGGGGATTGTAGCACCATTTGGTGATATGTCTGTAGATCTCAGCAAGGCTATTACTGAGATCACAGAATACTGTTATGCATAGCTCTAATAAGTGATAAGAATATAAAAATGAGCATGAACTTAATCAAGAAGAAATACATACCTTGGGCAAGAAAGTGCTAATTGTCACTCTTTTTTTAATATTTATTTTTTTTAGGTGTAGATGGACACAACACAATGCCTTTATTTTTATGTGGTGCTGAGGATCGAACCCGAGTCCCGCCTGTGCTAGGCAAGCGCTCTACTGCTGAGCCACAATCCCAGCCCCTAATTGTCACTCTTAATAGTTTGAACCTGAATAGTTATCAATGTTTATAAAACATTGTCATAACTGAATAGAAGTCAGTAATTTTGCTTAATACAAGATTCTAATTTATTGACAGAACTTGAAACCTGTGAAAAATAACATTAATTCCAATGCTGCTAAATTTTTTTAATACTTTCATGAAAATCATTTGGTGATTTATAGTTATGTAAATTATCCGAATAATTGTTGTGCAATAACCTCTTAAAATAACAAAGTTGTTGTGAGAGTTGAACAAAGTGTTATTGAGTCAAGGTTTTCTAAAGTCTAAATCATTGAAAACCTTACTAGAAATCTTGAAATATAAACTGGGGTCCTAAACTAATGATCTCCAAGTTTGTCTGCCCCAATATATTTGATTCACCTTTTCAGTGCATGACTAGCAGATAGGAAAGTGTTCCCTTATGCTGTCCTTCAGCATTTCTTGAGGACTACAGGGTCCTGACATTTGCTTTTATCCTCCATTAGATAATGAAATTTTACAAAGGAAAAAAAATGCCATATTACTCTAATGAACTGATCAAAAAAAGAGTTTGAAAATTCTTCCAAACAAATAGGAATGACCTGAGATTGTAATTTGTATGGCAACACCATTTGATGTTTCTTTGATTGTCATTAACTCCTATGAATTTCAAGATGCTTATGAAAATAACCCATGGGCATCCTTAAAATTTTCTCCCAGCTGAACATAGCATTCCTAGCACCAGCTTGGAGCCTGCCACCCAGTGGAACAAAATACATATTTAAAAAGAGATCTCATGTTATGTAAAAATGGTTGGAAACGATTTTATAGATAATCTATGGCTTAACATTTTCAAAGAGTAAAAAGAAAGTACTAAAAAATGAAAACACAACTTCTGATTCTCAATGTAGACCCAACCAAGTTGTCAGGGTACTGAAGGGTACTGGTAGCTATGGTATTCCAGGAATTGTTGAAACTGGAGTTCAGCATATGATTTTTTTTTTCTAATAAAGCCTAAATCATCATTTTAGAGTGAACTAAGATAAAAATTTCTCTGTATTCCTTCAACATACAACACTAAGTAGTTGTCAAGGTACTAGAAAATATTTTAGGTGACGGGAGAGAAAATCATTCTAGCAATACAGATAAGTGAGAATGTATTGACGAGAATAATCAAGAAATGACAACATTAAACCTGTCTCAGTACCAAGGATGGTCGATTTCCTTTCAAGTCCAGTCTCATTGCTTAGAAAATGATGTTAACATATTATAAAATCTATTCATCTTGGTCATGGGAAGAGTAGTAATAATTCCCAAATGCCAAGGACATTCATATTGATTTTAGAATGTAATTCTGAACTGACTCTGGAACATGACTGTGCTGGATGCTCTCAGAATTCATCCACTTCAATGTAACAATAAAGCCATAATATAAAGCATATCTCAGAAACATTGTGTATACTTGTTTATTTCAATTCAGTTTAATTGGACACTGATGATGGATTTCTGCATATCTGGATTCTACCCAGGGTGGGATTACAGGGGATTAGATTGCTGCCCTCCAGGAACTCTGGTTGGGGAGGACAAAGAGCTAAGCCAAACACATTAACTGAGTCCTAGAGGCTGAAGGGATGGAACACCATATTAGCTGGAGAGTGTGGGTTAACACAGAAATGGGTATGAGGAAGTCACATTGAGAAGGTGACACCAAATTCTGATTAGAGACCAGATGTCTAGGCACTCCACAGAGGAAAGCTGTCCAGAAGAGACAGAACATACATATACCAAGGTCCAAAGGATGGTTTTAGATATAACACAAGCATGAAGCTCATCCAGTGATTTTTGACTATGATTAGAAAAGTCAAACCTGGGACTAGTTTACAGGGATCTATAAGTTATTCTGCAATCATTGGATTTGGGGGGACCAACAATGAGTCCATTATGGTACAAACACTACCTTCATGAATTGCAATGAATCATGTCTATATTAGGAAGATAAGGAAACAGACTCAAGGAGGGCTGCAGCTAGAATGTGTCCCCTCCAAAAAGAGGTGATAAGGTGAGAAGGTCCCTTCCCTCATCAAATGGGATTAAAGTGCCCCTAGAAAAGGGCTTAGTAGAGGAAGTTCATTCCTTTTTGCTCTTCCACCTTCAGCCATATGAGGACACAGCAAGGCCTTCACTTAACAGCAGATGCCAGCGTCTTATTCTTGGGCTTTCTAGCCTCCAAAACTGAGAGGAATACATTTCTGTTCTTTATACATTATGCAGTCTCAGGTATTTTGTTATAGCAGAGACTGAGACAGAATAGAACATTTGCCCAATGTAATAATACCATTTAAATTTATGGTGAAATTGAATATTTCCTTTAGCCTAGAAATCCTGGGTTTAATAGCTTTGTGATACCACACAAATTCTTCCCCACTAGCAAAGCCTTATACTAACAGAGGCCTCCTATATTTCTGTGCTTTTCAAACTTCCCCTGGGAAGTCCAACAAATGTTTGGCATAAAATAGTTTAAGGAAGTTCCTATCAAGATGCTCAAGTGTGCAAGCATTTTACTTCTATCCCTCTATAAAACCCACTTACACAAATACATGGAAGAAATACACCCACAAATAAAGGCAGTAAATGCTTGAGTAATCAGCAGTACAAGAGTCCTTCCAAAGCTCCTGGAAGACAAACAGCAAAAACAAAAACCAGGAAGTAGAATTTGGGGGGAAGTAGAACCAGCCAGAGCTCAAGTTTGCCTGGAGTGGCGTGAACTAAATCCCCCCCAAATGGAAAGGTCTCAGAGCTCAGAACAAATCATTATACCCAGTGCCTAGAAGGCACTCAGTCTAAATGCTGTGCTCAAATCCAGGCAAATTATCAAAAGTTTATTCAATGAACAGATCATATTTACTTGGGATACTAACACTGAGGCTCTTGCCATCTGATAATAAAATCCTTTTTATTCTTACAGCATAAGAGTCCCTTAGATTTAATTCACACCTTAAAACTGATTTGTGTGTGTGTGTGTGTATACCAGGGATGGAATCCAGGGGCACTTAACCACTGAGCCACATCCCAGCCCATTTCATTTTTAAATTTTGAGACAGGATCTCTCTGAGTTACTTAGGACCTTGCAAAGTAGCTGAGGCTGGCGTTGAACTTGCAATCCTCCTGCCTCAGCCTCCCAAGCCCCTGGGATTACAGGCGTCCACCACTATACTCAGCCCACAACAGATTTTTACATGAAACATTTGGGCACCAAATTTCTCACCAGCAGTAATTGATGCTAAAAGATATTGAATCAACGTTTTCCAAGTTCTGGGACCAAATGTTTCTCAGCCAACTGTTCAAATACTAAGGCAGGAACAAAACATCTGTGGAGAGCCTGAAAAGATTCGCAGGTTTTACCGTACCTTTTCTATAATGAAGCAAGTGAGAATACAAATAAATCTAAACATAAAAAGCATAATTTAATACAAAATATACTATAATTTTCAAGTTTGGGTAGGCATGGTAGGGCAGCACAAGGAGGTAAATCAAATGAGCTCAACTCTCTTCTTTCAGTGTATGAGATTTAATCATGATCCATCATGAATTAGAGAGTAAGAGACAACTCCCTCTTAGATTGGAGTTGGTAATCTCATTATTAAGAAAACCAGTAGATAACCATGGGAAGAACTAGGCTTTTCAATTCCCCAGTCTTTTACTGCACAGCTCCATGACTTAAATTGTTACCAATTTCTTTGTCAAATGAAATATTTCAGCTGAATTTCTATTTGAGGCAGCATGATTTAAGGGAAATAAGTAAGAGTTGAGAGTAAACAGCTTTGCATTTATCTTCTCCTTTTACAACTTACACATCTCAAGTGTCCAGGTTTGAAATAATGTGCTTTTCAAGAATGGCAGGCTTTTTGTTGTTTTTAAAAGACATTTGAATTTCATATCTGAGTATGTTTTCCTATGTCCTGAAGTCTTCAGGAAGCTTACTTAGTAGCATTGAAGTTGCATTCCAGTTTTAGACAACAAGATGACAGACATTTTTGCATGTCTATTTCTCATTTGATTTTATTACTTCACATCAGCAAGAAAATGAGATACCTCAGCCTGACAAGTGAAAGAAACTGAATTCTTCCTGGGGCCAAGTGAGCTTTAATGAAGTCCCTGATCTCAGCTTTGAGAGACCCAGCTGAGCTGTCCCTTGATTCCTGATACACATGAATTAGGAATAGTAATTCAGGCTTTTTTAAGCCATTGAGTTTGTTATTACCTGTTATACAACAATAGAAAACTGGTATATAAGAAAAGATAGTCGGGTCAACTATTATATTACATGATTTTCCTACAATAACCAGGGCAAGTTAAAATAACATCTATGTATGATTAATTCCTTTTTAACTATTACTTGCAAGACTCAGTATTGACACATAAAGAAAATATGATCATGGAGCAAAATCAAGTAAAAAATCTAGTAGTATACGAAATAAGATTTTTTTTTAAAAAGTTACTAATGTTCTATAGAGTATTTCAGACAAGATGTGACACTATTGCAAAGATTTTCAATGGAATTTAATTTAAAGGGAGCTTGGCCACTCTTCAGTTTGCAGCGAGTCAATAACCCCTTTTAATGAAAAGTAGATCTTTGACTGTTTTGCTCCAGACACAAAGAATGGTCTGTAACTTTTAAACCTCTGTGGGGGAAAGTCAAGTCTTTCTTTAGTAATAGCTAATAATGGACAACTGGGGTTTGCATCAGCAGGAATGCAGAGAGAGCTGGCAGCCTGAGCTTTCTGGATCCACACCAGAATGCACACAGTCCTCTGAAATGGAGAGCCCTGCCCTGGCAAAAATCCAGTGAATAGTTCTCCTTCAGTCTGCCCTTTCAGGGTAGTCACACTCCCTGCTGAGGGCTCTCAGACTTCTTCACCTGGGAGCCAGGTACACACTATCAATTAGATCTTCTGAAGCTCCATAGGTTTCTTTTGAGACCAGTTCAAATGCTGAACACTAGAATCATAGGATTTGGAGTTGAACAATAAGTCCTTCACTCTTACCTTCCCACCCAGTCTTCATTTACAATTCTCCACCTGGTACCATTTCTATTTAAAGCATCATTCCTGTTACTATACTGAGTGCAGCTTTTCTGGTTGAACTTGACCTTGTATGATTAAAGAGTAATGGTTTGTGACCAGAATACATTATTAGGCAATAGCATAAAAGAATATAAGATGTTCGTGGGACGGTGCACGTTCTCTTTCTCTCTCTCTCTCTCTCTCTCTCTCTCTCTCTCTCTCTCTCACACACACACACACACACACACACACAAAGGATATGCATTTTAAATAAATTTTTATTTTTTATGTGACTTGTGAATCATACCACACAAAGCCCAAACTAGTATGTCAGAGCTTATGGAGTATTGCTTTGAATTACTTTGATAAGTAACACTCTTAGTTTTCATGATATGGGTGAGTTCTGCTTTCCTGAAATACTAAAAAAAAAAAAAAAAAGAAAAAGAAAAAGAAAGAAAAAAGAAAAAACCTGAAAATGTTCTGCATTACTACTCTCAGGGCCTTTTATCAAAGTATCCTGAGAAGTCTAAATATTGTGAGACAGGAGAATTTGAACTTATGAAAATCTGCTTAATCGCTCTCTTAATTTGTATAGAGGATGTTTGTCTGAGTAGAAAGAATACAAGCCATTGGGAGAATTTGAGTGTTTTGAATATCTGTGATCCAGACCAGGTGCCTCCCTTCTATGTGGGGGTCCTGAGAGTACAAGGAAAGCAGTAAAAATTCCCTACCTAGGGATTCAATTAAAACAAGAACACTAAGTATTTCAAAATTACTTTCTAGTCTTAATCCAATTATCTGATTTTATTTACTCTCAACAGTTCATTTGGATAAGTTTACCTTTCAGGGTCTCAGTTTTTCAAGTTGATGTGATTAGAAATAAGATCTTTAAAATCTGATGCAGATGAAAATTTTCTGGGTATTTGATTCAATCTTACTTATAAAGCAATGGTAAAAAAGTCAACTGCTTTCAACAGTGAGATCAGGGAAAATATAACAATACGAACAGCTGACATGTTCCTCTTTGTCCTTCTTGTTGAAAACAACTCAGATAAGAACAGAATCCATAGAAAGGCTTGGGAAAATGTTCCATGTCTTCCTTACTTGGTACCCAAAACAGAAAGGGACAAATAAAATTCACTTGAGGTTGTAAGTTTTCCACAGGATAAGTCATATCTTAGGAAGAAACCAAATCTTAAAATGGTTTCAACAGAAAATGAGAAAAAAAAAAAAAAAAAAAAACTCAGGAGTATAGTCAGCCCTCTAATCCACATGTTCTGTATGTCTGAATTCACCAACTGCATATCAAAATACTTTTAAAAAATGTAAAACAAAGTAACTTCAACTATTTTGAACATGCATACACTTTTTCCTTGTCATTATTCCCTAAGAAAATATGTAGTATTTAAAATTGCAATTTACATCTCATTTATATTGTATTAAGCATTGTCAGTAATCTAGAGATGATTTAAAGTATACAAAAGTTAAGTGCAAATATTATTCCATTTTACATAAGGGACTTGAGCATCCACAGATTTGGGCATTTGTGGGGCTATCAGGGTCCTCAAACCAATCCCTCTTGGCTATCAAGGAAAAATTGTGTGTAAGTACCATGAAAAAAGCAGGCTTTAGGGAAATGTGAATATCATAAACTTAGCTACTAGATTATAGCCACATATTTTGAGAAGTTTAATTATTGACTTTTTGAAGGTAACAAAGCTCAATGATAAAATTACAACAACCCAATTATAGGATATAAAACTGTATTGGGTATTCCATTCAAAGCAATGCTTCAGAGGTAAACACTTGGTTTAGCCATTGTAGGAAAACAGAAAATCCTGCATCTATTCAGACTTTACCATACATTTATCATTCACCTATATCTGACATCTTTCTGAAATGTTAAGTAATGCTTTTCTTAATAGTTATCCGAATTATAAACACTAAAATCTGCTCAGTTGGGGACATGTTCTTTATTTTTCCTTCTGCAGGGAACCATAGAACTTTTAACCTGGACATACTCAGTATTTATTTTTAAATCACAGAAACCATTTTTTCAAGTTCAGCAGCAATTCAGTGGGCATTTCCTCATGACTAAAGATCAGTGAGCAACTGCCTGCCTACTTCAGCAAAGATACAACCATAGCTACTAATTTTCAAGAAATCTCATTAATCAGCCAATCATGTCATAGTTTATTTCCCAGTTTCATTTAGGCCAGGGATATCCTGATATTGAATAAAGAAATTTCCAGATCTTCTCAACCTTTCATATCTCTTTAAATTAATGTTAATTTGGCTTTTACACTATTGAACTTTTTTCTTTTCTTTTTACTATTTTCTCTTCACTTTGCTACTCCAGGTTCTCTGTTTCACTATGCTATTTATAGGTTTAGACCTTTGTATATTAAGGAGAACTCATTGAATGCTTTTGAGTTAGATCCACTATTCAATAATGTATGAACAAAGGCCATATGTACACCCATTTTGGTGGAAGATATGTTCCAAGACCCACAGTGAATGCCTGAACTTGTGGATAGTAACAAACCATATATTGTATTAGGTATTAAGTAGTCTAGAGAGTATTTAAATCATAGAATCATATGTGCAAATTTAAATGCAAATTCTGCTCCATTTTATATAAGAGACTTGAGCATCTACAGATTTTGGATCTTGTGTGTGTGTGTGTAAAATGTTGAATTTATAAATTACATACAGTAAGAGATTAACAACAATAAAAAATGTGATCCTTGTAACAATATATTCTTATGTGAATGTAGTCTATCTGTCTGGCTGTCTCAAAATATTTTATTTTCACCTTTTCACTTAAAGGAAGCACTTTACAGATTCTCTTCGGCATATCTGAATCGACAGCATAACTACTCTTGTGCTTTGGGACCACTATTAAATAAGAGTTACTTAAACACAAGCCTTGTGATAACTGCATATGATCTGATAACTGATGATAACTTAGATGGCTATGGACTAACAAGAATGTAACATATACAACATGGAAACTCTGGAGAAAGAGACAACTCAAGTAGAGAAAGAGCAAGATGGTGTGAGATTTTAAGATACCCAGAACAGAACACAACTTAAAATTTGTGAATTGCTTATTTCTTGAACTTTCTGTTTAATATATTCATAATGCAATTGACCACAGGTAACTAAATTCATGAAAAGTGAACTCATAGATTGGGCAGAACTACAATAAAAAAGAAAAGAAAGCATATTAGTTAACTGACATAGACATAAATATTTTAAAGTTTAATTTTTGAGAAACTTAGAAGTGTAGCAATCCTCTTTTGTATAAATAAAAAAGTTTGTCTTTTTTGTCTCTGTACAAACTATCTAGCAAAGTGATAAGAGAAGCAATATTCTGTATGGGGAAGTTTGCCCCTAACTAACAAACTTGTCCCAGTTTCCTAGGACTTTGACAATTTTGCATTGAATGTATGCATCTTGGGAAAGTTAGAATCATAATTGTAGGTAATGTCAGAAAATAACTGACAAAATGGTAGAATATATGGCGGAAAGTTAAAATATCAACTCGTTAAAAAATGAGCAATGGACCTAGATAAACATCACATAAAGGGACAAGGGAACCTGATGTTCCTTCCTGAAGGACTTTTTGTGTGACCATAGGAAAACATCTTGACATAAAACCAAGAGCCCATTAGACCTGAATCTCACTGAGCTCTAGAGCTAAACACCTCGCTACAAGATGAATAAAGGTACACAGGCATGTAAAAGAATAGCATAGAACTGCAATTAAGAAAATACAGATGAAGAGACAGCAGAAGAGGTCTGGTTTTATCAACAAATTAACAAAATATAAACAGAGATAGAAAGTAGAAGGAGAAACTAAAGACTAAAAGGCTATATTTGGAAATTTGTCACATTTCCCTATGGAATCAACTGCATTAAATTTACTAGGTAAGCAGGGTGTGGTGGAAGCATGCCTGAAATCTCAGTGGCTCAGGAGGCTGAGACAGGAGGCTTGCAATTTCAAAGCCAGCCTCAGCTATTTAGTGGGGCCCTAAGCAACTTAGTGGGACGATGTCACAAAATAAAACACAAAAAGGGTTGGGGATGTGGTTTGGTGGCTAAGTACTCCTCAGATTCAATCCCTGATACCAAAAATTTTAAAAAAGAAAAATCAGGGGGCTGGGACTGTAGCTCAGGGGTAGAGCACTCGCCTTGCATGTGTGAGGCACTGGGTTCCATCCTCAGCACCACATAAAAATAAATAAATAAAGTTATGTGTCCATTTACAGCTAAAAAAAAATTTAAAAAAAAGAAAAGAAAAATCAGGTAACAGCAAATAAAGCAAAGGAGAGATTGAGAATATCCAAAATGAAAAAGGAAGGAAAGATGGAAGGAAGGAAGAAAGAGAGGGAGGGAGGAAGGAAGGAAGGAAGGAAGGGAGGGAGGGGGGAAGGTTGGTTAAAACAAATCATTATTTTCTACCCAAAAATTTTAGACTTGCTTCAATAAAAACTGTATAACACCCTAACACTGAAATTCTGAAAATCAAATTTGTATAAAACAACAACAAACAAAATGGCAAGAATTAAAAACCATTGCAGGTTTTGAACATTTTCTGACTTTAATAAATCAATTAGAAAATAAAAAAACAATAAGTACAAATGCATATAATTAAAGCAGTTGATTTAATAATATACACAATACACTTGATTCTCTCTCTATAAATCAAAAATATGTGCATTAGCTACTCAGGTAAGACACATTGGAAATTTGAGTCAGAGTGCAGAACTTTCTAAAGTACAGAGCCAGGATCTTGGAGGGGAGAGTCATAAATGCATAAGACAGAAGCTTGATCTTAGAGGACAGAGTCAGGGACAAAGTAGATTACACCCATTCACTGGAACTGAGCCCTAATCAAAGAACAGACATGAATCTTGCTGGATTCCAGAAGTTTTATGGATCAGTTATTGCTGTACATTTCCAGCAATCCCCTCTTCTCCAAAGCAGGAGAGTTGAGTGTGATTATTGCATTCCCGTCCCACCAAAATATAATGGGTGTAGAAGAGAACAAGCCAATTTCTCTTTAACATGAGTCTGCATCAGTTTGGTAGGGATGCTATAATAAATCACCCCAGACTGGGTGGCTTAAGCAACAGAAATTTATCATCCTAGCTAGAATTCTGGAGGATGAAAGTATGAGACCAAGGTATCAGTAGATCTGGTTTTCATGGAGGCCTCTCTGTTGGCCATGCGGATGGCTACTTTTTCCTCTATGACTTCACACGGCTTTACATGGCCTTTCCTCTGTGTGTGCATGTGTATTTGTGTGCGTGTGTGTGTGTGTGTGTGTGAGTGTGTGAGAATGTGTGCCCTTCATATTGCTCTGTGGGTCCAGATCTCTTTACCAAGAGGATAGTGAGCCATGACCCATTTTTTAAATTTATATATGACAGTGGATTGCATTACAATTCATATTACACATATAGAACACAATTTTTTGTATACAAAGTATATTCACACCAATTTGTGTCTTCATACATGTACTCTGGATAATAATGTCCATCACATTCCACCATCATTTGTAACCCCCTACACCCTCTCTTCCCTTACAACCCCTCTGCCCTATCTAGAGTTCATCTATTCCTCCCACACTCCCCTTCCCAACCCCACTATGAATCAGCTTCCTTATATCAGAGAAAACATTTGAAATTTGGGTTTTTTTTGGGGGGGGGGGATTGGCTAACTTCACTTAGAATTATCTTCTCTAACTCCATCCGTTTACCTGCAAATGCCATGATTTTATTATCTTTTATTGCTGAGCCTCTTTAAACTTAATAACTTCTTTTCAAGACCCTTCTCCAAACACAGTCACATTCTGAGGAATTAGGGGTTAGGGCTTTTCTGTATGATTTTTAGTGGAACATGATTCAGCCCCTTAACATCTTTGAGAATGACAGTGGCTATACTCAAGAAGTCAAATGTGAGAAATCTTGTCCACATCAGTACTTGAGCTAGGTCATTAAATCCTGACCATGAACAATAACAAGGTAAAATTTGGAGAAGGAGTAAATATATTTTGAATGTGGAAAATATACCATGAATGTCACTGACCAGAGGACAGAATATAATAAATTCCACTATCTTCAAATGCACAATAGTATTGTTCTTCCCTACATATTCTCCCAGTACTTTTCTATTCCCACCAAAAGGTGGAATTTATTTCTAATATCCTTAATACTGGAGTATGTGATATTCTTAAAGAATAACATTGTATTTAACCACATACTCAGCCCAGATTTTATGCCAATTTTTTTTTCAAAAAAGTGAGGTGGAATTATTATGCAAAACTTTTTAATAATAGAGTTTTTGGTATTACCTAGAGTTACTTTGGATTAGGCAGAGGGTAATGAAGGGAAGGGAGGAGGTGTGGGGTTAGGAAGGATAGCATAATCAATCAAATATTATCACCTGTGTGCATATATGACTACATGACCTGTATGATTTTATATCACGTACAACCAGAAAAATGAGAAGTTATACTCCATTTAAAATATGATGTGTCAAATTGCATCCTACTGTGATGTATAACTAATTAGAATGAATTAAAAATATTGTTTATTACTAACCTGTCTTTGATACAAACTAGGATGCACAAAATACTCATTAATATACACTAAAAATCAATAGTTCAAATTGACACACATTGATTCAAGACAGTAGAGTGAATACTTTTCTGGTCCATAAAAACAGTTATCTCTTTGTTATTGATTTGTGTGTTATAGTTGAACTATCACACTTAGGAATATTTACTAGAGTATTTCAAGGTGTAGATTTACAAAATTGAATTTGTATATGAAGATTCTGCATCGCTCCCTGGTTTCCTCATCTAAAGTGCAATCCTCAGCTCGACCCATATAAGATGTGTTTACTGTTGGTACTTCAGAGCTCTTAATAGACCCCAGGGCAGCTTCAGAAAAGTATTGACAAGGTGCACATTCTGAGAAACCTAGCTAGCAGTGCAGGAGAAAACAATTGTGCATCCACATGCTCTTGGGGAGTATATTATTGCTCTTTTTACCTTTTAAGTGCAATGAAGAACAAAGTTATACCATACAATGGTTACTCCATGAAGGGTTATAAACCAAATTTTGGATGGAAAAAACAGGGTGCAACACTTTTTCAGTGGTGAAGACTATATGGTGACAGAAGGTAGAATGAGGCAGATGTGATGCTGAGTGCTTTTCCGTAGTCCCCCCCCCCCCCACCTCTTGGAAACCTTGCTCTTGGAACCCAGTCACCATTTGAGCATGCTCAAGCCACATAGGGAACCTGCTTGTTGATATTCCAGCCAATAGCCTGAGGTGATTCTCTGACTGACTCATGGTGAGGGAGCCTTCAAAAGTACCCAGCTACCAGTCTCAGTAAGTTCAGGCTCTGGTCTTCAACCTGCCCCTAATGGACTAGAAATGAACTATTCTCAGTAAGTCCTGCTCAAATCGATGATCTCTGAGCAAAATACATTGTGTGGTTGTTTTAAGCCACTGGTGTTTGAATAATTTTTCATAGAATCATGGTAAATGAAACATTCAGTTTGATCTGTTTTGTTTCAGAAATAATGTATGTACGTATCATAGAAAATAAATCATAGACAAAAGCCGCTGAGAGAAAAAGTGAAATGTTTGCCAAATCCGTCTTCACACTGTGTTGCAGAGATTGTCATTAGAGGCTGTGACAGTCTGTCAGAAAAAGGAAAACCAAGAGGCAGGATTAAGTTACCATCTCCTCAGGTTGCTAACACTAGCCACCCATATCTATCCTGTTTTGATTGATATCTTATTCCTGATTTTGCTACCCTGGGAAGTACACACATTAATCAACTCCATGATAGTCTTAAGACCCAGCATTTCAATTTTATTAAACCAGTAATGTAACCTGCAAAAAAAAAAAAAATGTGAGCCTTACTTATACTGAATTGTCACAATTTACTTAAGAAATCAACAGACCATTGCTTTGATTTTTCTCTCTAATAACCTCACTGTTAGATTATTGTTGATAATCAACCACATAAGAATCATAGATATTTAAGCAATGATTAAAGTAAGTTTTCTGCAATGACACATAAAATACAGTTCAAGAAATAAATTTAGAAAATTTTATCAAGTTGGCTACTAGTTTGCTATTTAAATTTCTTCATTTTAAGAATTCAGTGTGGCTGGGGTTGTGGCTCAGTGGTAGAGTGCTCGCCTAGCATGCGTGAGGTACTGGGTTCGATCCTCAGAACCACATAATGTAAAATAAAGACATTATGTCCACCTAAAACTAAAAAGTAAATATTAAAAAAATTCAATGCATCACGAGTGATTATATTAAACATAACTGGATTAACTCTGTTTTGCTTGTACTTTGTGACCCTTTAAAGTTTGTTTTATAATTAAAATAAACAGGGTCACAAAGTACAAGCAAAACAGAGTTAATCCAGTTATGTTTAATATAATCCCACACGCAGGGAAATCAATTTCAGTTCATGATCCCTGCTTTTCCCTCAGCCTTTTCTTTCCTGAGGTCTCCTCTCCCCAACCCCTCCTTCCTCTACTCTACTAGACTTCTTTTCACTTGCCTATTAATTTACATTTGATTGGTTCTTTATGTAATCTTATCCTTCTGTCCCCCTTTCCTTTATTTTACTCTACTTTCTGCATAAGAAAGAAAACACTGACCTTTGAGTTTCTGAGTTTGGCTTATTTCACTTAGCATGATGTTTTCCATTTCCATCCATTTACCAGCAAATGTCATAATTTCATTCTATTTAATGGCTGAGTAGAATTCCATTATACACACACACACACACACACACACACCACAATTTCTTAATCTAGTCATCTGTTGATGGGCATCTGGGTTGATTCCCTAATTTAGCTATTGTGAATTGTGCTGCTATAAATATTGATGTGGCTATGTCCCTGTAGTATGCCAATGTTACATCTCTTGGCAAAATATCCAGGAGTAGTGTAGCAGGGTCATATGGTGGTTCCATCCCTAGTTTTCTGGGGAATTTTCAAACTGCTTTCCAGAGTGGTTGTACTAGTCTGCAATTCCACAATGTATAAAGGTTCCTTATTCCCCACTAGAGATGGTAGTGAGATGAAATCTTAATTGATTTGCATTTCTCTGGTAGAGATGTGGAACATTTTTTCATGTATTTATTGGATTTTTATATTTCTTCTATTGGGAAGTTTCTGTTTATTTTTTTTGCCCACTTATTGATTTTTTTTTATGTTAAGGGTTTTTGTTTGTTTGTTTGTTTTTGTTTTTGTTTTGTTTTAAATCTCAGTTTACTTGTTCAGCCTGAAAAGAAAATTTCGTCAACTCAGGTGAGGGCTTTGGCATAGAAATCATTAGTGGTGAAAATATAAATATCTTCCATTTTGCACTTAGCTCATAACCTACCTTCTATTGAATGCCATGAAATTTGTTTAATTAGTGCTGTTATCTGTCTTTGCCACTTTCTATTGTAAATTTGAAAGACATTCACTCACTGGGAGGTTAAAGCTTTTTAAGTTTGACAGAATGAAATTACTACTGACTGATATAAACCCATTAGAAATTAGTGTTGATTAAACAACAAGGCAGCAAATAATTCAATGACAAAGTTTCCCTTAATTATGTGTTTGTTTCCTGTTTTTGATTTAAGATTGGTTTACTGAAAATAAAATCCTAGGTAGTTTTCCTTAAGAGCAGTTTTGGACTTTTTTGTCAGAGAGCTCCAGGCAGATTGCTCTACTTCTCTGGAACTCACTGGCTTCAGAGCTATGAAAATAAAGAATTAGACCAGATGACAGCTCTTTTCTTTTCCAACTCCAAAATACTAGGACTTCTCAATGTTCAGATTCACAGAGCACACATTTGGATTTGTGGACAAGGTTGGTACACAGATAGGCCAACCAAGATAATTAAATTTAAATTGATGCAAACACTGCCATGGTTGAATTTTTTTTCTTTCAAAGTTATTTTTTTATCTTTTATGTGGAGTAGTTCCTCTGTATTAATAACCACATGCTTCTTAGGTGTCTATCTTAACAGAATGGCTTCAATTTTATTTCAGCAGCTGTGGGGGATAGTCAACCTCAAATATAACATGACTGCACCACTGTAGGTTAAAACAATAGATGTAATTTAAATACTTGGTATCAAAATATAACATCCTGAGTATATTTCTGTTTTTGTTAGGCATTTCTGTTTAGCAAGACATTTTTTTTCCTAATGATTTATGTGTAGATAACTATTTCTGAAATGCATAGAATATAATTAGCCTCAGGTTAACTATGAAAATTTCTTGTATTTAAAACGTAGCACAGAAATAAACAGGCAATTTATTGTTCCAGTAGAAAGCATATTGGTTTCTTCTGTTGAATTTGCATATATCTGTATACATTCAGTGAGTTGGAAAGTGCACATTGTCTCCTTAGATGTTTATTAGATCCTCCAGGAGGTGGCAGTCTGTAATGTTAAAAGGGTGTTGTTTCTGAAGCTTTTAAACCACTTCATTCAGAAGGATAATGAAGAAAAAAAATTGCCCTGTATAGCTGCCTATTTATTCTTTGGTGCAAAAACAAGTTATGTATTTATTGTTGTTCTGCAAGTAATGACAAAATCACCACTAAACAAATAGTGATTATGCCATTTTTATAGCTATCCAGACTATAAGAGTTGCTTGGATAAAGTGAGGCTGAAAAGCACAATATTTGGAATTGTAAATTTATTCTGAGGCTATAGAAATAGGAAATCATGCCAAAATTAGTTTTTGAAAATGGTCGACTATTTGACTATTTTCTAATACAGATGAAAATAAACAAAAAAAGATAATTCCATTTGCTTTTGGCTGTTAGTCTCCAAGGATAGTTATCTTGTCATGTATCAAAGCTTATTCAGACTCTCCATATCAACAACCTTAATGAGGCAAAAATAACTGTTGTCAACTCCAAACTGGCACCATTCATGATTCCTGTTAAACCTACTGATGCTAGTTGTCCTATAGAGCTGAAATTCTATCTCCTCTGGGACACAGAATTCAATGATTAAGTTGCTTTGTTCCAATGTTTTCTCTCCACTTGGATAATTTCTTCTTCCCTTCTAGTTGAGATTTATTCTTAGCTGCATGTCTTATTTCTCACGTCAATCCTCACCTATTTTCCTTTCTTGAAACTATTATCCAGTACCATACACTGTTCTAAGTATTTATTGGATAAGTTTATAGAAACATTTGTTGAATACATTGTATGTTGGGTTGGTTCAATAGCACTCACAGAAATGACTATGGCAAATATTCATTGAGTATGAAATTTGGTTATACAGACAGTGTAAAAAACAAGTCCCATTTATGCAATAGAGAAAAATATTAAAGATTATCCCTCTAACACTTATTTGTCCCTTGTTTGGACTCTTGTACATTAACTGCCTTATAAATAGTATTGATCACATCTCCAGTTCCAAGTGGAGCACTTAGTTATAATATATTTCTGTAGTTAAAAAAATATACAGAGAATAATCTTTCACAAAGGTTTAGGACTAAATCTCTATTTAATGCTGCATTATATAGTTAGCCAGACTGTTATGTAGCCAGAAAATACAAACAACCAACAAAAGCAGCTGAAGTAACAAAACTCAAACTATCTTGATTTGAATTTTGCTCTCTTACATAACTGCCTCATATTTGAAAGCTGATATTAGATTTGAAAGTTGAAAAATAAAATATTGTTTTAGGAACTATAATTTCTGCCTTATGTTGAAATCTGTAATCTAGATAATCAAATCATTCAACAATTTTATCACCTAATTTGAATGGGGAAGGTTTTTCATTGTTGTTATTTTAACATTTTAAAAATAATGCAGACACCAAATCAAAGTTCTGAATTTATATAGTATGTTATTTTCCTACCCTTTTAAACAATAGACTATAGAGATGTATCAACTCTAAATACTGATGAAAGTCTTAGAAAAATTGTTTTCTAAAATTTTATACAGAAAAGAAGGTGATTTGGTTATAAGTCACTTACAATTTATTACAAACAAATCTGTTTTAATATGTTACACATAAATAATACTTTTAATTGTAAAATCCTAGAATCTAAAAAAATCAAAGGTGTCCTCTCACACTGAGATCAGAACACCCTACCAAATAACACTAAACTCAAAAGCAATAAAACAGAAACAAAGGTAATTTCTGCTCAAAAACACTCAGATATTTTGCATTAAAAGTATTAGCCAGGTGCAGTGGCACACACATGTAATCCCAGAGGCTCCAAAGGCTGAGGGAGGAGGATCTGAATTCAAAGCTAGTCTCAGCAATTTAGCGAGGCCATAAGAAACTGAGTGAGACCCTGACTCTAATACAAAAAAAAAAAAAAAAAAGGGGCTGGGATGTGGCTTAATGAGTAAGCGTCCCTGAATTTAATTTAATATTATTATTATTAATCTAGTAATAATAATAATAAATAAAAATATAGAAATTTTAAAGTATCATTGTTCATAAATGTTTTATTAGTATTTTTCTTGTGGGCTACATAGTAACAACAAAGCAATCGCAATCCTTAATACGTGGCTTAGTGTTATTCTACTGAACTTTTGACTTTTTAAGGTAAAATAATTTGTGTTAGAAAAATCTTATTAAAAATTCTTATGAATATATGCATCCTCTCTTTTAAAAAATGACATTATTTAATTTTTAGGTTTATAGAAAAATTAATCAGAAAGCACAGAATGATTATAGGTATACCCTGATATACACTACTCCAGCATACACAGTTTTCCCTATATTTAATGTCCTGTATAGAATAATATAATTGTTAAGATTCATGAAGTGATTTTTATACATAATTATTAACTAAAGTCCTGAGTTTAAATGAACATTTGCTCTTTACATAGTGTATATCTACAAGTTTTAACAACTGTATTATGCTATGTATCCATTATTAGGATATGATTGACTGTTCTAAAACTCCCCTGAGCTCCACCTATTCATTCTTCCCTCCCTAAACACTCTGGCAACCACAGCACATAAAACTTTATCTCTACTCTTTTGACTTTCCATATTGACTTCTTTTAATTAGAAATATATATTTTAAAATACTACATGTTTTTTATTGCTAGAAAAAATCATTTTTTAAAATTGTTGAAAATATTTCATTATATGGATGCTTTAGAGTTTATACATTCATCTATTGAAGAATGTCTTGGTAGCTGACAGTTTGGGACAATAAAAATAAAGTTGCTATAATCATTCATGTTTAAGTGTTGGCGTGGACATAAGTTTTCAACTTGTTTGGCTTACTAAGGAGTGTGATTGCTGAATGACATGGTAACAGCATGTCTAGTTTTGTCAGAAACAGCCCAACCATCTTTCAAACTGATTGTATCAGTTTTTCATTCCCATTAACAATGTAAAAGAGATCTTGATGCTACATATCCTTACAAGTATTAGTGTTCTCACATTTTCACTTCATGATATTCTCATAGTTGTATGTGTATTGAGCAAATTCTGTATGCTTATTTTCCATCTATACCTCATCTTGGATGAGTTGTTCAGACATTTTGCTCATTTTTAAAAATTAGGCTCTTTTTTCTTATTGATGAATTTTAAGAATTCATTGTGTAGTTTGGAGAAGTTCATAAAACATCAGATATGTCTTTTTTCAAATTTTTTTTCCCAATCCATGGCTTATTTTCTCTTTCTCTTTGCAGTGTCTTTCAACAAGCTAAAGAGTTTAATCAAGTCCAAGTGATCAATATATTTTTCTTGTGGATCATGTTTATGACCAAGGTCACCGAGATGTTCTCTTGACCCTAAGAGCCCAATAATTCTGTGATTTCAATTTATATCAGTGACCATTTTGAAATATTTTTTGAAAAAGTGGTACGAAATGTCTCTGCATTAATTTTCTTCATTTGGATGATCAACTGTTTCAGTATCAATTGTTACAAAGATTATCCTTTTGGTGTGTCTTTTGGTTACTTTTCAAGATCAATTGTATTTGTGTGTATGTTTCCAACTTCTCTATTCTCTTAACTGAGCATTGTACTTATTCTTTTACTAATATCACAATGTTTTGAGACACAGTTTTATACTGTCTTGAATCAGGTAGCGTCAGCCCTTCTACTTTATTTTCCATTAACTATCTTATTGACTACTTTGAAATCTCTCTCCATTTTGTTATAGCTCCCTATTTTTTTTTTTCTTTACAGCTCTGTAGTTTTCCCAGTATGGATCCTCCACCTATCTTTATACATTTGTACTGAACTTTTTTTCCACTCCCTTTATTTTCAATCTATCCATGTCTCTGTGTCCTAGTGCTTAAGGTAGGTTTCTTGCAGAGAACATGCAGTTGAGTCTTGTTTATTTTTATCTGTTCTCTTTCTTTTAATTGGTTTATTGAAGTCGTTGATGCGGTTGGATTCATAACTACCGTACATGAACTTGAACTGGTTGAACTACTTTTTTATTATTTTTCTCCTCTTTTTCCTCTCTTCTCAATTTTAGTTGAGCTTCTTATGATTTCATCATTTTTTAACCTCTTACCTTTGTTTATTTAAAAATTTATTTTAGTTGATAGTTTCCCTAGTTTGTAAAGTATACTTTTATACCTGATATATTTTCAGATAAAACTATACCAGTTCATGGATATTGCTGCCATCTTAGGACAGAATATCTATAATCCCGCATTCTTACCCCTTGTAACATGCTATCATTTCATGGCACCTATCACCTACAATCCACAATTTTATCCTGACTATTGTTATTTTATACAAAGAGGGTTAGGAAAATTAAATATAAATAAATAAATGATCTATGTTACCTTCCTTTATTCCTTATTTAACTGTCATTCTCTCCTTATGTACATACAAGTTCCTGATATATATATATATATCATTACCCTTCTCTCTAGAAAGCTTCTCTTACATTTCCAGTAAGGTACACTTACTGGCAGCAATTTCCCTTAATCTTTGTTTGGCCAAGAAAGTTTTAATTTATTTTTCTTTTTGGAAGGATAATTACTCTATGTTCAGATTCAAGTTTGGTGATTTTAGTTTCTTATAAACAATTGTGACACTTCAAATATTTCTCTCCAGTTTCTACTTGTTTGCATGGCTTCTGAGGAAAAGTCCAGTGTAATTCTTATAATTGTTTCTCCATATGAAACATAGTGTTTTAGCTCTAATTTCTAAATTTCCTGTACAATTTTCTGCAGTTTATGGATAAAAGGGCTTAGTTATGAATTTTGTTCTGTTTTGTATTTCATTCTGTTTAACGTTCTCTGACATTATCAGATCTATAGTTTGGTGTTTGTCATTAGTTTTAGAAAATTCTTAGCCATTATCAGTTCAGATCTTTCTCCTTTTCCTTTCCCTGCTTCTTCTTATTTTGGTAGTCACAATCCACATGTTATAACTTTTGAAACTGTATCACAGTTCTTTGCTCTACACTCCCAATTTTTTTTCATAATTTTTCTCTTAATGATTTCATTTTGCAAAGTTTCTAATGATATAGTGTTAAGCTAATAGATTTTTCCTTGGATATGTACAGCTTAATGAAAGGCCATAAACAGGATTTTTAAAAATAATTTCTACTGCAATATTTTTTCCACTTTTAGCGTGTGTGTGTGTGTGTACTGCTGGGGACACATTTCAGGGTCTTGTGCATGCTAGGCAAGCTCTCTGCCTCTGAGCTACACCCCTGCTCTAACATTTCCTTTTGATTTTTTTCTATAGTTTCTATCTTTCTGCTTATATTACTTATCTGTTCTTGCATATTATCATTTTCCATCATTTCCTTGGTACATTATAGTCAATCTCTTTTGCCAATCTGATAACTCTGAAATCCCCAACATATCTGATTCTGATTACATCACTTTTGTCTCTTCACACTGTGCTACTGTCTACCTTTCCTTCTGAGTTTTTGTTGAGAGTCAGGCATGACAATACTAGGCAGAAGGAACTGAGATAATGTCTACTTTGTTGTATTTGAATCTCCCTGGAAATCCCTTCTGAAATACAGTTTGCCTCTGGCAATTTTTTTCAGCTATATTTCACTATTACTATACCAAAGAGCTATTGATGTGGTTGTAAGATGTGAAAGAAAAAAAAATATTACATAATTTTCTGATTAGGTCTGTCTCTTAGTAAGCATATGTCCTTATGCTGAGAATTTCACAAGTTCATATCGGCTTTCCTTTTTGCCCTCTATGTTATGCAGGAAAGCATGAGGGGTCTAGTTGCGCATGTTTTCATCTTCATTTGGGCCTAATAAATTAGTTTTTCTTAAGGAGGAGATCTTTGTGAAATAGAACAGAATGTTCTAGAAATATTTCAAAAAGGTTACCTTTCTCTTTCCACTGCAAGAAGCAGGTAGAACTTTTTCTCTCATGATTATTCTGTTAACTTGGTGTGTCTACTGGAGGTTAAACTCCTGAAAGATGAAGTATATCCCTCCAGACTTGGTCTCTGTGAGGTCTGTCTCCCAGGATAGTGCACACTGAGCTTCCAGAAATTTGTTGGTTACAGGAGTGTCTTCGGTTTTTTTGGGGTGGCAGTTCCAACTGTGCCTCCAGGATGTCAGTTTCAACTGTGACTCTAGTTTTGGGGATGGAAGTTTGCTCCATGACCACAATATTCTATTAGGTCTAAGAAGAATTGTTGATTTGCTTTTTTTTTGCTTTTCACTTTTTCTTGCTTTGAGGAAGGGAGTGATAACTGCCAAACCCTTTTCATGTCAGAGCAACCACCAGTGCTGTGAATCCTCAATATTCTAATCTGACGAAATTCAGGAAAACAAAGTACCAGGAATAACTTTCATATGGTGAACTTGTGAAGCTTAAAAAGAGTTCATATTTTTAAAGCAATATCATAATTTCTGGCACATAATATATACCCATATAATAGTTACATTCTTTAATAATTATAATATTAAGACATATTAAGCAGTGAAAATCACAAACCCAATTAGCCAGCTATTCCTCAGCTATTCCTTATATCATGACCTTAGAGAGTTATTTCATTGTTTAGTGCCTTAGTTTTTTTTTTCCTATCATAATACTAATGCCTGGCATATTTTAAGGTCAAAATAAACATGAACTATCATGATTAAGAAATATAAATTCGATATGCTTACTTAATATTTCTTAAGTCATTGGTTTATATATTTCCTTCATTCAAACAAATAATCAAATACCATGTGGGTTTACAACATGCATGGAAATTTGTTAAGGCTGGGTGTTCATAAACATGATCTCTGCTCTGAGGAAAGTGCACATTCTGAGGATACACAGTATAGCTATGGTTCTTTTGAGATATATTATGTAAATAATTTACTATGAAAAAGTGAGAAAGAAAATGACTACCTTTGGCTTAGGCCATCTAGAAGAACCTCCAGAGCTTCCAACAATGATATAAAAGGGCTGACAAAGATAAATGAAGGACACCTCTCTATGCATATAAACGAGAATAGAACCTTCAGGGAAGAGGAAACAGTGGATAATGCACAGAATCACTGGGAATGGGATAATGTGTTGAAGGAAAATCTCTAAATACATCTCAGAGTATGGTGGGCACTGTAGGTTAAATATAACTTAATTGTGCCCACTCAAAGTTTCATATATTAAATTTCAGGAAGATGGTAGCGTTGGAAGGTGAAGATAGTAATTTAACAGGTGGAGTCCTGTGAGAGATCTTAGGTCATTGTGGTGTAAGCTAGCTCAGTTTGTGATAACTCAGTAAGTCCTGGGCTACACTTGCTAGTGCTAAGAGCCACAGCCAAGTAATATGATGCATGGCATTTTTGGTTGAAAGGTGACCCAGCAAGCCATTGAGATGATATGATTATGTTAAGATCTGCATTCTTATGGATATTAGATTCCTGCTGTTCACCTGGGCCTGACACAGGACTCCTGGAGATTTCCTATTGGTTGGGGAATTCCGGAGGAGGGACTTCCTGTTGGGGTCCGGGAGAACACGGCGTGGGTGGGTCGGGAAGATTCCCGGGAGCATAGGGGGCATTGGCGGCAGTTTCAAAAATAAAGTTTGTTCCTGCTTGAGTGGCTCGTGATTTTGTGCCCCGCCAGACTGCGGCATGCTAGTTCTCAGGAGAAGGTGGTTACAAAAGGAGCAAGCATGACCCCTCCCATCCTCTCTACTCCCAGTTCTAGACATGACTACATACTTGCTCCAATTTGCATTGCTGGCGTACCTCTGAGCATCATGAGCTAATGCAGCCAAGCAGTGCTTCCTACCACAGACCCCACATTATGCCATTTGGACTTTGAACCTCCAAAACTGGGAGTCAAATAAATCTCTTCTTCTTCATAAGTAGTTTGTGTCAGTTATTTCATTACAATGTCAAAAAAAAAGTTGACTAACAGAGTGGGGAACGTTTCAGAAAACTTTCCAACTAGCAAGGAAATACAGGTGGAAAGAAGGCTTTGTTTTCAACAAATCTTTTAATTTTTCCCTGGAACACTGAGGAAAATTATATTGCCTAGCCCACGCTGCAGCTTGCTGCCTACCATGATGGCCTCACTCTTGTCCTGTGGAATGTAGGCAAAACTGACGTTCCCAACTCTACACCCAGCACATAGAATCCTTACACAATTCTCCATTCATTCCTTCTAGTCTGAAAGTAGGGGCACACAGCGAAAATGGTGATTTCAGAAGACAAAGACTAGCATATCTTTATTATTATTCATCATTTTATCATCACTTAGTTTGAGTCACACAGGCATGTTTTCCCAGAAGTGATGTAATACCATAAGTATAAGATAAAATAGAATGTAGAAATGTAGCATTGGCATGGCAGTTTGGCAGGGATGTTAGAAGACAGAAAGAGAGTGACTTGGTATGCAGTGGTGGAGACTGTGGAGGAGATTATCCCGGATCAATTTAATGTGCCCAATCTAATCAGAGGAGCCCTTAAAAACAGGAACTGTCTCCATCTGGAGTTAGAGGGATAAAACAGAATAGAAGTTTGGACAGTTTCCCAGTGTGAGAAGGATTGGATGCATCCATACTGGTTTTGAGATGTAAGGTCCATGAACACAAAGCAAAAGAGATGTCCAAGAAACAAGGCAGGCAGCCTGGCCAACATCCAGCAGGAACCAAAGACCTCAGTCCCTCAGTCACACACAACTGAATCTGCCAACAACTTGACTGAACTTGGAAGCAGACAATTCTCGAGAGCCTCCAAAAGAGAGCACAGACTTGCTGACAAGTGGCTTTGGTCTTGTGACATGAAAAACACAAAAACTCTGTTGAACCATGTTGTAGAATCACAATTCTGACCAACAGAGCTATAAGATGGTAAGCAGATATTTTCAAGCCTCTAGGCATGTGGTGATTTATTGTGATTGTAATAAGAAAATAACATGAAAGGTAACTACGTGGAATTAGAAAGAACAAATGAAGAACTCAAAATGGGGACCTCTGAAACTGAGATGAGAGACAGTATCAAGGATAGAAGAAAATCAGCATGTTTTGCACAGTGCATTTGTTCTAGAAGGATTACATGCAACCATACTGGTTTTTGAGTCACAATATTCACCATTTAACAGCTGTCTCAACACTACTTAATATTTTCTAGGCACTGCACTGTGTACTAGGGTATTACAGTGAGAGAAATGGTTTCCTTTATGTAAATTACAATCCATCAAGATTCACATTCTCACAATTTACTGCATATTCACAGGTTAAGTGAAAGGGAGAGAAGTGCATGCAGGAAGCATGGCCTAGAGGACATTGATGTCAGAAAAGACAACCTTGAATAAGTGACATTTAAGATGCTTTCAAGGATATTTTTGAGTTTTGTATTCCATTGAATCCACATAATCTTACAAGGAAAATTCACTTTTCTTCATTCTTTTATAAAGAAACTTGATTAAAATAGGTGGAGCAATTTGTCCATGTAACATAGCAATTGGCATTTCTGGATTTTGAACGTGAGTTTTTCTTCCTACATGTTCTCCCTGGATAATCTTCAAGCACTGTAAAAATCAGGTAAGATAAGCAATGAAAAAAAAAAGCATGATTTTTTTTCAATCAGTGAGGGCAAGCATTTCTTATTGTAAGCAGGGGTAGAAATGAAAAGCAAATAGTAGCAGAGAATGAGGGATTGTACAATGGCAGAGAAAAAAAATAATCAGAGAGGTAACGGAATTAAGCTAGATTTTTGTCATGTTTTGTATTAGTTTTGCATTATTGTCATAACAAATCGCCACATACTTAGTGGCTTAGAACAACTGCACTTTATTAGTTTGTAATGCCCAAAGTAAGAACTCAAGCACAGCATCGGAGGTTTCTTGGCTTGGAGTCTCAGAGACTAAAGTCAAGGGGGAGGAGAGAATGCTTCAGGTGCATTTTTTGTCTTGAAGTTATATTATATTATATTATATCTCTATTGATCAGAATTTTGGTTCTACAACATGGTTCAATAAGGAAAAATCTGCCTGTACCTATTCATGTTGTTGGTAGCATCCATTTACTTGTGATGGGGTCTTTGTCTCTTTGCTGCCTCTCAGGCAGAACCCTCCCCTGCATATGGTTGTCTCTTGCCATTGTCCTCACATTCATTCACAGCAGGGCAGTGCTGGAGTCCTGCAAGGTTCCTGACAGAATCTCTCTCACAGGACTTCCTCTACAATTTCAAGTTCTCCTAACTTCTTCTGTCAGAAGCTAGAGCAAAAACTCTCTACCTTGATAGGGCGCCTGTGATTTGTTCCAACTTATTTGGAATACTTGTTGGTTCCATATAATGTAACATATTATTGGGGAGCTATGTGATCATACTCTCAAATTCCATCCACACTCTCAACCAGGAGGCCTTCATGAAAGAAGGCAGGTAGTAGAACTTAGTCTTAAAAATCTGACTGCCATCGGGTTGATCACTGTGTTTATCTTAATGATGAGAAGAGGATGTAGAACATCTGCAGCATAAAACAGCCTATGGGAAGAGGCCAAGGGTACAGAGGAAAGGTGAGAATCACTATGAAAAGATGGGTCACGACCTCTAAAACAGAGGTGTCACTTCATAATACACAAATCCTGGCCTTTAGTATAGTAAGTGCTAATACATTATTCTTTTTAACAAAGATATAAATCATGTACATTATCTAAACAGATTATATGCATTCATGTGATACCTTTAATAGAAGTGAGAGCTGAATTGGTATCTAGTTGCCCCAAGGATTATGTTTACCTTCTTAATTTTTCTTTGATTTTATTTTTTGTTTGTTCCTCTTTTATTTCATTTCTTGGTTGGTTATCTTAATCAATCAGGGTAAAGTAAAGAAACATGTAGAAACCATGTTAGTCTCATGAAGATTTTTAGTTCTGTGTATATCTAACAATATCATGACAGGACTCCAAGGAAAAGAGATTTGGAGGCTGAGCCTGTGGTTCATCAGAGTACTCGCTTAGCATGTATGAGGCACTGGGTTTGATCCTCAGCACGACATATTAAAAATAAACAAATAAAGGCATTCTATCCATTTACAACTACAAAAAATAAAAGATTTCAGAGTTGCCATCTCAACAAAAGTCTGTTTGGTCCCTTTCCTTGAAAAATGTTTTCCTATTGTCAAACAATGTTGTTTTCAATTGTCATAGTAAATAGTAACACATGTTCAGAAAAAATGGCAAGAGCTGATTTCTATACGAAAGGTTAAGGTGAAGTATTGTAGAGATCATAGCAATTATTCATCGAGGAATTCAGACCATAAAATTATAAATAATAAATAAGATAAGCAGATATACAAAAGTTTGCGGGTCATGTAAAACCCAACAAATATAGAAAAAATGTCAGGAAAATACTTACAAAGCAAACACTTTAAGTAGCATTCAATATATATCAGACACTATTATGTAGACTTGAGAAATGTTAATTCATTTAATCTCCATGGCAACACTATGAGGTAGGCTCTTTTTCTGTCCCTACTATATAATTTATGAAGCCTTGGCACCCAGAGGTTAAGTTATTACACTCATGTCCCAGATAAGTAAGGTGGCAGGGCTGGGACCCAAGTCCAGCAGTCTGACTCCAGAGCTTGCCCCTTAACCATTTAAAATGTGCCAACAAGTACACAGCTTTAGCCAATATTTAAAATGTACCATAGACACCTAAACTAAATAATTAAGTACTAAGTGCTGCAGAAAATTCATTCCTTTAAGCTGCAAATTATGAACTAGGAAAAAAGATCGGAAGATTCTTGAGAGCATTAAAAATACATTATTTTCATAAAGTTAGCACTACTATCCAAAAAGACTTTTTGTCTTTTTTGTTGTTATTTTTCTTCTTCATAGTTTTGTTTTCATAAGCTTACATTTCCATACCAATATTTTAGTTTATTTTAGAGAGGATATCCTTATGATATATGAAGGCACGTCAAACTACTCTTAGTTGACTCCAAATATGTTAGATTTTGTCATATTTGTATTAGGCTACACATTGATACACATTTACAATCGCAGACAGAGAAGAAATGGACTTGCTCAAATGATTACATTGGTCCCGAGAACAAAGTAATTGTACTTCAGAAGAAAGCAGCTGCTCCAACTGTGCTATTCTGTGACTGAGCTCTTTCCTGGTGACATTGTAATCATTTAGCGCTGAGTGCCTCAAACACCCTGACATGAAAGGAGACACGGCTCACTTCCTTACACTCAAGGGACTGGTGTATAATCTATTCTAATGACAGTGGATATGAATTGCTGGCCAAGCTTTCATTTTAATAATTTTTAGAGACAGACGACTGCCTTAGTGGCCAGGTCTTAATAATAGATGACATGGGGTCTTGACATATTAACTGATTCCTTCAGGGAAATTGTGCAGATATTATGAAACAGCGTACACACATGTTTATATATTTTAACATTGTATTTGCAAAATAAGCTTGAATCATGTCTCACTGAAATTTATTTTATTAATAATTTTTAAGAGAGTGTATGTACTTTGTTCTTCTAAACCAAGTCTCAGATTATTGTTTTCTTCTACAGATTTCATTCTTTCTAACCTGGTGAGAGTCATGGAAGGGCTATAGTGAAGTTTGTAGAGAAAGGTTATAGTAACAAGGACTTCACTCTGTTTTTAACTCCCTGGTACTCAATTTTCTCTTCTGAGAATAATTATGAAAACCATCTTTGGGGTTTGGTCAAGAATTAGAAATAAAGTGTATATAATAAACAGATCACTCGTTGCTTATAATGTTGCTTAGAATGGATTTAGTGATTAAGATAATTTTTTGGATTTCATAAAGCTGTGTGCTTGCCTGGCCCCATAGTTCAAGTTAAGGATATATATATTTAGGAGTCAGAGAAGCCTAGGATTAAATCACAGATCTATAATAATTATCAGTGAAACCTGACCCCATAGTTCAAGTTAAGGATATATATTTAGGAGTCAGAGAAACCTAGGATTAAATCACAGATCTACAACTAATTATCAGTGTGACCTCAAAATTCTGTATCCTCCTCTTCTTCCTCTGTGATTCCATTTGCTGATTGTTTGTGTGTGTGTGTCTGTGTGTGTGTGTGTGTACATAAATTAATCATCTGCATCTGCCTCTTCAGCTCAGTCATGTCTTAATTCTCACAGAATTTAAATTTAAAAAATTTTCATTGAATGCACTATACACTTTCTACTGTTTTCTTTACTTCAGATTATAGTACCTCCATCTGCTTACACAGTTCTCACTATAAACTTCTAAGTGAAGAAACAGAAATCTTCCCTCTTGCCTACCATGTGAAATTTACAAGCAGACTTGATCACTGTACTTTTAAACCATATCTTGAACCAGTCTTCTCTCCATTAGTAGGTAGTATGGGACTCATACCTCTGCCATGTCTCACTTGGTTCTCCTTTTAACCACATCCTCGATCAATTCTCAACCAAGAATTCACAGCACAAGCCTGTACTGTTCACAAGCTGCTGGTGGTTTTCCTATAAACTTAGAATTTGATGGGAAAATCCTTTCCAGGAATACTACATCATTTAAATCCAGACAATAGCAAACCCTCTCCTTGTTCTCTCATTCTACCCTCACCGGCTTCTAATTTTATGAAGTGTCACAGACTCTCCTCACTCAAGAGAGTAAAAAAAGTCTTCTGATCTCAAGTTAATGCAAGTTTCTCAGAGATTCCTCCTCTGACCCCTTCAAAATCAGAGCCCGTCACCCTTCACTATGCTGTGGACTCCACAGGGCTTAGTGCCATAGTCACCTGCTGACTCAGCATTCAAAGAGCAGTATACTATCTTTTACAATTTTCTTTCCTAGAATTTCTCATCATTCTATTCAGTTCCAAAAAAAGATTGGGAAAAAAAATTTTCTTGAAATGTTATTCTGATCAGTTCAAATTTCTTTTCATAAAGTCTTAAGAGAACATCCAAGAATTGTATAAACGTATTTATAGCAATACAATTAAAGTACATATGGATATATATAATATATTATATAATAATAGAAATAATAAAAATGAAGTAAATATATGCATTCATAAATTCTTTTTTTATGTTAAAGGAGAAAAAAATATTTGATAAAACGTAGCTCCTTGGAAATTTGTAATGCTCATGAAAATTAGTGCATTTATGCATTCTTATGTAATTGATGAAAATATTCTTCACTGAACTAATAGATTATCATAATGTGATAGTTTTAAAATGCTGAATGTCTATAAGTTATTAAGACCCATTTTAAGTTCACCTTGCTAACATATTTCATTAAATTAGATTTATAATAAAAATTTAACTTAGTTAAAAAATTATATTATTTAAGATATATGTGTATTATATATATATATATATATATATATATATATATATATAAAATTTTACTACTTGGAATGGAACGTAGGTATTCTTAAACACTGAGCCATATCCCCATCTCTTTTTTTTTATTATTTTTTAAATTTTAGGACAAAGTCTTGCTAATTTGCACAGGGCCTCCCTAAATTGTTGAGATTTGCTTTGAGGTTGCCATCCTTTTACTTCAGCCTCCTGATCTGCTGGGATTAAAGGCATATACCACTGCACTTGGCTTGATTTATATATTTTAAATTTTTGGCTTACAAATACATAAAAATATTATGGAATTTCAATTGTGTATATCATCTTAAAGTAAAATTTAGTACTCAGATTCAGATAGACATATAGTTACTATAGAAATTTTTTAGTAAATTTTTATCTTAACCTGACCCTTAAATCCTAATACATATGTCCATATACATGTGTGCATGCATAATGTATATATAATGTGTATATCTGTATATATGTACATATATATGCAGATATAGACTATATATGTCTTTATATGTCTGTCTTTATATGTCTATTTTTTGTACTTATAAGTATTTTGTCAGAAATATTTTTATGTTAAATATGTATTCCACGTCTTCTACTCTTGACATTATAATCACCTTTTGCAAAACAAAGAAAAAATACGCTCCTTTAGGACACCAAATTACATTGCAAGAGGTTTTGTTTCGTTTCATTATTTCTGGTTCCATATCCAAATAGTTAATCTTCCTGAAACATAAGCTTTGGGTTTTTTTTGGTTTTAAACCTGGGAAAAGATGAACCAAGAAGTAGTTTAAATTTCCCCTTTTCTTTGAATTCCACTCAACAGTGATTTTGTAAGACTCTATATACTGGAAATGTGTTCAGCTCATGGAAAAGAGTTTTCACTCTTACATAGATGATGAATTTATGTGAAGCACGTATTTTTGACAGAAGTAGCAGAGGGCCGGGCCAGTGCCCACATTGTGCTGGCTCTATACTCTCTCATACTCTGTTTAACAGCCTCAGCCCAATGAATCTTGCCAGTATTTGCACATGATAGTCACACTTGACTCTAGTGTTTTCTCCCATCTCAACATGATACTTGACAGTCTTCTGTTGGGAAATGGAGCAACAGAAATTGCTAAATTATTAAATTGTTAAACAAGGTCTTTAAAAGATTTGGGTGTCAACTAAAGATGACCAGATAAGTACTCAGCAAAAGATAATATTCATGGAACAGGCTACCAAAGAGATAGTTGTTGTTTTTTTTTAACTTAATTTATGGAAATATATATTAGAAGGTCTATATTGATTTTATCAATGAAATTAATGTCTTATTCCTTCTAGAAGTAACAGTTTTGAGTCTCATCAATAAAAATATGAGACATTAATATGTCTGATTAAAAAGTCAATTGGCCCTAACCCACAGCAAAATGAGAAATCAATGGATAAAATTGATTCCCTATTATGTATTTCATTACTTTGTGCTGAACATTAAAATAAATAAGTAAATAAATATATAGAAAAAAATTCCCTTCTTCATCTAGTCATTATACTTTGGGAAATACATGTATTTTAAAATAACTGCATAGTTCAACATCCATAGTTTCTTCTGAAATATATAAATTATTTTTTATATAAATTTTATGCAGATTTATAATTTTGTACAGCTAAATGATTTAGATGCTATATTAGGTCCTACAAAGAATTTTACCAATTGGGTATGGTGGCACAAATGTGTAATCCCAACAGCTTGGGAGGCTGAGGCAAGAGGACTGAGTTCAAAGCCAGCCTCAGCAACTTAGTGAGGCCCTAAACACCTTAGTGAGTCCCTTTCTCAAAACATTAAAATAAAAAATCAAAGATAAAAAAAAATGTTGGGGATGTTATTCAGTGGTTAAGCACTTCTGGGTTCAATCCTGATACACACACACACACACACACACACACACACACTTCCTTTTTTTTTTTTTTTGTTTTCCTAGCAAAAGTTTAATGTGTTTAAAAGTATATTACTTGCCAGGTGTGGTGGCACACACTGGTAATCTCACAGACTCTGGAGGCTGAGACAAGAGGACCACAAGTTCAAAGCCAGTCTTAGCAAAAGAGAAGCGCTAAGCACTAAGCAACTTAGTGAGACCCAGTCTCTTAATAAAATACAAAATAGGGCTGGGGATGTGACTTTAGTGGTTGAGTGTACCTGAGTTCAATCCCAGGTACCCCCCCCCAAAAAAAAGTGTATTACATCCATGGTTCTAACCATTCACATGTTATAGGACAAAGTCATTATTAATACACTGTATCATGCCGAGATAACGTTTTATTATGATACTGGACACCTGTAAGTAACAGAAAAATGCTTCTCTAAATTTGGAATTGTTTCCTAATATATTCTACCTTTCTACTCTTAAGCTTTTACATGGGTCAAAAATATTTTTATAACAATTTCCAAATAGATATTATAAAATATCGTAAAGATTACCAAATAACATTTATGATAAAATGCTTAAATAGATTATAAATACAAAAATGATTTTTTTCAGAAAAAAAACAATATCTATAGTCATGTTGTTATAAGCCATAAGATAAACAAGAGGATTCATTCATAGGGTTGGCAGTTGGTAAGGTGAATACCAAGAGCTAAGGCATGAGAACAATGTTTGTGCATACAGAATGTGCCATGGTGAGAAAAACATTGTGAGACATGCTAATACATGTACCTCAAAACTCAAAATGTAATACATATAACATATTGATTATAGATTCCTTACCCAGTTTTATTTCAAAAACCAACTGTTTCTATTGTTTATAGAATAAAACAAGAGTCACACTATGAGTCTTCTAACTTGTTTGCTTATATTTCCAGTTAGACTAGACTAGACAATGATTTCCCTGAAAATTATGTAGCACAAGAACACAGCCATGCATGCACACACAAACCACCAGTTTTTTCTTCAAGTTTTTTTCAGTTGGATAAATGATTAATTGAAAGAAATTCTGATATACTATTGTAATTGTGAAAATTTTCACAGTCACTTTGTATCATAATTGCAAATGCACATTCTGTGACCCAAAAATGAACTGTATGAGTGATGTACTTACTAAGCTATTGGTTTAGAGATAGCCCCACCCATGTGTCAAAAAATGACATGTACCACTAAAGGGTGTTTAGAACATACAAACAACCCACATCTCCAAACAGATAATACACAAATTTTATTACCCATAATGGATTGTGATGTAACAGCTAAGATGATTGAACTATCAATAAGGAGAAAAATCAGAAGAATAAAATTGAGTAAGAATGACAATAATGAGTTTGCTTCATAAGAGTTCATGGTTATATTGATATATCATGTAACATTTAATAATAAAAATTACTGAATTATTAATGTATGTATTCAATAAAGAGAAAAGAAATTGATCAGACCAGACTTTAATCTGAAAGAAATGGACTCATACCTTTATTTTTCCCACATTTTATTGGTACATCGTAGTTGTACTTAATGATGGGATTTGTTTTAACATATCTGCATCTGCACACTATATAACAATATATTTTGACCAATATTTATAGCTCCCAAGCACCTCTCCCTCCCTCTCCACAGCCCCTGTCCCTCTACTGATCTCACTTTGATTTTGATGAGATCCTTGTCCTCCATTTCTTTTCTTTTTTCCTCACTAGCTTCTACTTATGAGAGAAAACATATCACCCTTGACCTTCTGAGGTTTGATTATTTCTTATTTCACTTAATATAATGGTCTCAGGGTCTACCTGTTTTCCTGAAAATGACATAATTTCATTTTTCTTCATAGCTGAATGAAATTACATTGTATATATACCACATTTTCTTTATCCGCTCATCCATTGATACACATCTTAGCTGGTCTCATAGTTTGGCTATTGTAAATTGTGCTGCTATAAACATGAGTATGCATGTATCACTGCAATGTTATGATTTTAGGATAAATACTAAGGAGACATAGCCAGGTCCTATTGTGGTTACCTTCCTAGTGTTTTGAGGAACCTCCATATTGACTTTCATAGTGGCCGTACTAATTTGAAATTGTACTAACTAGCAACCCTATCAACAGTGTAAAAGTAGTGCCTTTTCTCAACATTCGCTTCAGCATCTCAAAAGTTGTTGGCCATTTTTATGTCTTCTTTTGAGAAGTATCTGTTTGATTAATTTGCTCATTTACTAATTAAGCTATTTAAATTTTAGATGTAAAATTTTTTAGCTGTTTATATATTCTAGATACTAATTCTCTGTCAGTATAATAGCTAGCAAAGATCTTCTCCCATTCTATAGGTTCCATCTTAACATTGTTAAATGTTTCCTTTGCTGTGAAGTTTTTTCTTTTTAATTTGATTCCATCTCATTTATTAACTCTGGCATTATTTCCTGAGCCATTGGATTTTGGATTCCTAACTTTAGAACAATGGTGACTGCCACCATTATACTTGATGAAAAAACCCTCTGAATAAACCACCATGTGTATATAATTATATGATGGTTTATTTAAAGATATATATATATATATATATATATATATATATATATATATATGTATAATCATATATATGTATAATCATATATATGTATAAATGATTATACATATATGTATGATTATACATATATATATATGATTATACATATATATTATTATACATATATATATGATTATACATATATATGATTATATATATACACATTTATATATGATTATACATATATATATGATTATACATATATATATGATTATACATATATATATGATTATACATATATATGGTTATACATATATATATACACACACACATAAATATGATGGTTTATATAGTGCATATGTATATAGTATATATTATATATGAAAATATATATATATATATATATATGCAATTTTGAGTTCAATTGTATCATAAGCCACATAATTTACACAGGTATTTATAAATGTCTGAATGAATCATTTCTTTCATAGTTGAAAGAAAAATATACTAAGTGAAAAATTCTGAGGTCTCATGGTTAGCTTGCTTTCTATATACAAAGAAAGATACATGCTTTTTTAAAAATACTTTACTATACTCTAGCTTTCTGAGCTACTGCATAAATAGGGCTAAAAATAAAAAGAATTCTCTACACCCACCTACATCTGCAAGAGCAATCTGTTCAACCCCATGGATTACCAATGATTCAAGATTTATGCAAAAGGTTTGGCTTTTAGAATCTAACATAGTTGGAAATACTCTCTTAAAAAAATGGATAGAAAATAGTTAAAAAGCACGGTAGATGCAAATGTATCAATAACTACTATATACACAAAGAGTCTAAAACACCAAATAAAAGACAGGCTATTAGAATAGATTTTTAAAAAAGCAACACCAAAGCATAGGCAACTCAAAGAAAAAGACAAACATATTTAAAGTAAAGGGATAGTGAAAGATATACCATGCTAACAATGATCAAAAGAAATTCAACTGACTTTCAGTTTCTGGTCTTTCATATAAAGAGTTCAGAAGTCTTTGAACCATTCCTAAGCAAAAAGTGAAAAATCAGAATACACTAAAAAGTCAATAATTCTTTATAGATCTGTCAGAGAATTGAGGTTACAGGGCAAATTGATGATATCCTCCCCTGCCCTGCATATTAGACATAGTTAGGCATATACAAACAAGTACAAGATATCAAAAGCAGAAATAATTTACCCCAAGTAGAAATTTCTACAAAAATAAGTGCCAGGGTAGGTAGGAAAACCTGAAACGTAATTGACAAGTTTCTGGAGGCTCAGTGTGGTCATGTCTGAGAGTTAAAATCTTCACTTGGTGCTAGTTATGTGAGAGCCACAGTACTTTTTGAATTTTACCTCTGGGAGTCCTAGCAGGTTCACATTTTAAAAACTCAAGAAAAATCTCTCCATGTTTCTGGTTGGAGGAGGGGGAATCTATCCACTTAAAATTATATCAGAACATTTTGCTTTCCTTAACACGGCCTGACCTCTCAAGAAATTTTACCAGTTTAACCTTTTGGGGGTTTTCAAAGTTTGATCAACTGAGGTGAAAGGACTTACCCAGCATACCAAAATATACAAAAAAATATTCTAAATGAAAGTCAAAGCAATTAGTAATAATACAAATAAAAGTTTTATTTTACTATTACTTATTCCTCCTCTAATGCTCTTCCCTTGTTTATGTAGATTTTAGTTCCAGTCTTACAGGATGTAAGCATCTTGTCCCAACTAAAGGGGGAAAATTGAGAAGCACAGGTGGAGTTTATAGTCTAGGAACACAGTTTCACCAAAAGACTGTAATGCAGTCATAAACTATATAAATTCCCCTTCTTCCATATCTAGCAAACACACTGCTATACATCTATTAACTACAGTTCCTTTTGGTCAATACATCATGTGTAACCTACACCAAAAAATAACTAAATGTTTCCATAGACCAATAACATAGTTTAGAAAGACAGAGAATGCATAAAAATGAGTCAGATATGGCAGAAATGTTAGAAAGATCAGATTAGGTATGTGAAATACTAATTAGTATTCTAAGGGTTCTAATGGATACAGTAGACAGTATGTAGGAACAGACAATGAAGAAATGGAAATTATAAGAATAAAAGCAAAGATATAAATTAAAAAACAAAATTAAAATGCTTTAGGTGGGCTCATTAGTAGATTGCACTCAGCTTAGGAAAGAAATTACCTTTCAAAACTGAATTGTAAATAAAGGTCATCTCAGTCAAGTAGAAATTGAGAGAATACATTGCCAAAAGGCCTGTCTTGAAAAAAAAAAAAAGAAATAGAAGATCTGAAATAGAAGGAAAATTATATAGACTGAAACTAGAATCTACATAAACAAGGGAAGAGCATTAGAAAAATATAAGTAATAGTAAAATAAAACTTTTATTTGTATTATTACTAATTGCTTTTACTTTCATTCAGAATAATATTTTTTGTATACAATGTATTTGATGGTTACGAATTATGCATATGTCAAATAAATGTTGATAAATACATAAGGAATGAGATGAAGGAATTAGAAATACTTTGTTATTATAAAATACTTACACAATGTGTGAAGACAAATAGAATATTTGGAGTGTACCAAAATAAATTATAAATGTATATTTCAATTTCTAGGACAAAAATTGAAATAAGTGAAAAAGAGAATTAACTGATATGCTAATATGGAGAAAATGAAAACATAAAATATAAAACTGAAAGCAAAAATTCAGAAATGGATTGGAATGTAGAGATGAGATGAAAATCAAGAGCAATGAATAAAAATAAAAACAATTATGGTAGAATTTCATCCAAATATATAAATGACTAATAAAATGTCAATGATCAAAATATGCCCATTAACAGGCAGAGATAGTCAGAAAGAGTGGATCAAAATGTAAGAATTAATTATAGTTGACTATAAGAAACTTACTTCAAATATAAAAGATGCACAGTTAGTAGCAAAGGGATGGAGAAAGACATACAATGTTAAGACGATTCTTTATAAGGCTAGATTCGATAGAGCAATTTTAAACACGGAACACTTGAGAGTATGTGAAATTCTGAAAAAAACACAGTACTAAATAATCAGGTCTTTCTTTCTTAGAAGACACAACAATCTTTAGTATCTACGCATCTGACAACATAGTATGACTGTAATTGTAATATTGATACCCCTCTATCAGAGAGGGACAGATCCAGTAGGCAAAAAAGTCAGTAAGGATATAATTGAACTCATCAATATCATCATCAGTGGGATCTAATTGACATTTACAGAATATTTTACCCAAATACAGCAGAATACAAATTCTTTTTAAGCTCACATATAATATTCACCAAGATAGGTCGTACCATAGATGATGATGATGATAATAATAATAATAATAAACTTAAGAAATGTAAAATGAATGAAAAAATAGTATTTTCTTAGAATGTAATGAAATTAAGTAGAAATCAATAATACAATGATAGTTGGGTTTTCTAAAATGCTTGAAAAATTAAACAATGCACTTCTAAATAATATATGTGTAAAAGAAAAAAATTCAATAGTAATTAAAAATAAGAGGAAATGAGAATGAAAATGCAACTTTTTGAAATTTGTTGTATGTAGAAAAAGCAGTGCTTAGGGGAAAATTTATTGCCTATATATAAAGCAAGCTCAACATCAACAATCTAAGCTTCAATCTAAGGAAGTCAGAAAATAAGAGTAAATTAAATCCAACACATGTCATACAAAGAAACAAAATTAAAGCATTAACTTTTAAAAATAGAAGCAAAATACTGATATAGAATTTTTTTAAAAAAAGCTGGTTCTGAAATTAATAAACCTCTGCTAGGCTAAGAATGGAAAGAGGAGAGATCACTTCAGAGCCCAGGTCAATAAAGGAATAATAAAGGAACGCTGTGAAAAAGTGTATTCAGGGAATTGACAAGATAACTTCTAGAGCTAAAAACCATTATATCCAATTGCAGTATATAAAGTTAACCTACAAAAGTAATATGCTTTCTTATATACTGAGAGCAAACAAGGAGAAATTGAAATTAAAAGCACACTACCATTAAGAGAAGTATCATTGAAATATGTAGGTCTAAATTGAAATATGTAGATCTAAATCTGCAAAAATTATGCAAATATATATTAGGGAAACTATCTGATAAAAGAAAAAAATTAAAATGACTAAATAAGTGGAATATTTCCATGTCCATTGATAGGAGGACTCTAGATTCATTTATAGATTTAAAATCATAACAATCAATGTCCTAGAAAGTTGCATTGTAGATATCAACACAGCAATTCTGAAGCTGAGATGGAAGAAGTAAAAGACATAATAATTCACCATATAGCAAAAAAATCAAACAATAATGGGAGACTAGCACTTCTTGACCACAAGACTTAGTAAAAACCTATATTAATCAAGACATTGTAACATTGGAGACAGCAAAGGAGGAGGAGGGAGAAGAGGAAAAAAAGGAGGAGGAGGGGAAGGGAGAGGAAAGGATCAGAAAGATCATTTGAATAGAATAGAGAGCTCAGAAATTGTCCTCCAAAATTATCAACTTGTCTGTGACTAAGCAGCAAAGGCAGAGCTGGGGTTGTAGCTCTGTGGTAGAGCACTTGCCTAGCAGTGTGAGGCACTGGGTTCGATTCTCAGCACCACATATAAATAAATAAAATAAAGGTCCATTGACAACTAAAAAACTTAAAAGAAGAAGAACAAGAAGAAGAAAAGGCATTCCATGAAGAATAGGTAATCTTTTAAACAAATGGTGCTGGAAAAATTGGACATTCATGAGAAAAACAAACAAACAAACATACAAATGAAGAGGTGAAGAATATAGACACAAGATTTTACTGCTTTGGTGAATACTGACACGGAATGAATCATTCACCAAATTATAAGATATAAGTATATAAATTGTCTGAAAATAACAGAGGAGAAAAACTGTACGACCTTAGGTTTGGTGAAGAGTTTTTAGATATGTCACCAAACACGTGATTCATAACAGAAATAATTGATAGTCTGGATTGCAGTAAATTTTAAACTTCTGTTTTGTGATAGGCATACTTAAGAAAATGAGAAGAAAAGACACAGATTGCAGGAGCATATTTACAAAAGACATAACTGTCGAAGCAGTATTATTCAAAGTACACAAAGAAACTAACACCACATATTAATAGGGAATTGTAAATCAAACAAGGAGATGGCACTACACAGCTATCAGAATGGTAAAAATCTAAACATTGACAAGAAATGCTGGCAAGAATGTGCAGCCACAGGGACTCCTGTTCATTGCTGTGCAAATGCAAACTGGTACAGCCAGTTTGGAAAACGTTTTGGCAGTTTGTTACAAAGCTACACATACTTCTACCATATGATCCAGCAAGCACATTTCTAGGTATTTACCCAAATGAATAAAAACGTATGTCCACACAAAAACCTGCACAGGAATGTTTATAGCCGCTGTAGTTTTAATTGCCAAACCTGGGAAAGAACCAATATGTCTTTCAATAGGAGAATGAATAAACAAATAGCAGTAATTCACTCAGCAATAAATAAAAGTGAGCTATCAAGATAGTTAAGAAAGCTTAGCATGGTGGCAAATGTCTGTAATCCCAGCTGTTCCATAGGCTGAAGCAAGAGGATCGAAAGTTTGAGGATAGCCTGGGCAACTTAGTGAGACCCTGTTTTAAAATAAGGAATAAATAGGGGTGGGAATATTTCTCAGTGGTAGAGTCCCTCTGGATTCAATCCCCAATACTGAAAAGGTCAAACATAGCAAAACAAAACAAAGACATTTAAGGAGAATCTTAAATGCATAGAATCACATGAATGAAACCAGTGTGAAATGACTACATATTATAAAATGCTATTTTATATAACATTCTGGGAAGGCAAAACTGCACAGACTGGTAATAAGATCTGTGGTGCCAGTGGTTTGGGGGACTAGCAATGGTGAAGCCGGCAGAGCATAGAGAATTTCTAGGACTATGGAATCATTTTATGGGATATTAGAATGGTTGATATAAGACATCATACTTTTTATTAAACCAATTAATAGTGCAACCCAGAATCAAACCTAATGTAAATTATAAAATATACTTGATATAAAATTTAATATTTGTCATGGTTTGGATATGAGGTGTCCTCAAAAGGCTCATGTGTGAAGCAATGCAAGAAAGTTCATAGATTAAAATGATTGGGTTCTGAGAGCCTCAATTTAATCCATATTAACAAATTAATGAATGGATTAACTGGGTGTTAAGTGCAGGGAGATAGGGTATGGCTGGAGAAGGTGGGTCACGGTGAGTGTAACTTTGGTGTTTATATTTTGTCCCTGGTGAGAAGCATCACTCTGCTTCCTGAGTGTCATTTTCTGAGCTGCTTTCTTCTGTCACACCCTTTTTCCTGATGTCCTGGCTCACCTTGGGGTCAGAGCAACATGAGTCCCAAATAAACTCTTCCTCCTCTAAAATTGTTTTGTCAGGTCTTTTGGTCACAGCAGTGAAAAAGTTGATTAAAACAATATTATAACAATTTTAACAAATATACCACACTACCGAATGTTCCAAAGGGAATACCTATACTGAGTGGAGGTATCTGAAATTCAATGCACTTTCTCCTCAATCATTCACAAACCTAAAACTGCTCTAAGAATTAAAATCTAGAAACTAAAATATAGGTTTTTCAAAATAAAAATCTGCCAAGGATGTAGACAATTTTATATTTAATGAATCACATATGACCTACAATCTATAAGTATCTATAAGATATACTCTTTTCTTGGTCAAAATAGGAAAAGGGTAAATAAAGCATTTGAGCCACTGTGGTTAGCCTACTTTCTCCATGTGAGAAAAATACATGTTTTTAAACTGATTTTTTTTTACAGTACATATTTCTAAGCTACTGTATAAATCTCCTAGACTAAATATGATTCCCGACTCACCCAGGTCTGTAGGAATAATCTGTTTGCAGTCCCTGAATTACATATGATTTAGGATTTATGCCAAATTTTGTTTTGTGGGAATGTGTCATAATTGAAAATATTTCCTTCAGTTTTATTAAATATATGAATATATGTATTTGGAACTATAAATACCAGATTCAGGAGACAGGAAAGGAAATAGCATTTTAGAGAGTTACTTCAGGCCATTTTGTTAGCATGATAGGAAATGGATATTTAATACTATTTCCTGTACTATTTCTCATGCATAAAATGATATATAATAACAAGTAAGAAGGGCTAAACATTTGATAATCTATAACTTAAAGCAAAGTAAACTGAGTAAATTTATAAAATAATTTTTTAAACTATGGCTAATATACTCTAATAAATGTACAATATATCCATGAGAAAAATCCAGAAACAATCAAAGTTTAAATAAATACAAAAGAAATAATAAACATAAATTTAAAAAGTGAAAAATGTTGCTCTCAATAAAGAAGATAGCTGGGAGAGGCAACACATGCCTCTAATCCCAGCAACTCCAGAGTCTGAGGTAGGAAGATTGCAAGTTCAAGATCAGCCTGGGCAATTTAGCACATCACTAAGCAAATTATTGAAATCCTGTCTCAAAATACTAAAATCTTCAAAAAAATATAAAAATGTATGGGGATGTAGCTGAGTGGCAAAGTGCTTCTGGGTTCAATCCCCAGTATAATAACAATAAATTAAAAGGAGAAGTAAATGTTCTCTAGAATTGAAGAGGAAAAAAATATCATCGTTTGCAGGAAAAAGATAGTAAGACTAAATACCCCATTTCTAAATAATGACTTTCTGGCTAAGGTGGTTGTGTGATACATTTACCAGTCAAAAGAAAGAATTAGCATTTTATATACACGCAAATTACTTTCACAAATTATGAGCACTAGGAGTTACCAACATGCAATAAGAACTATTCCTGAGCAATTTAACTTAGGGGAAAAAAAACTTCAGGTAATATACAGGAATAGAGATACTTTGGTATGACTAATGATGAACAACAATTAACCAAAGACTTGATGATAGTAATAAAGGAAAAATTTTCATGATTTCAGGCTCTGACTATAGAGATATATTGCAATTTTGTCAAAAACGTCATAGAGTAAATGTCTTCAATAGTTAAAAGATCTGCCTATGAAGGACAAATTGAATGTTTCATAACTGTAAAATGGAATGAAGTCATAAAGAGGAAGAATGTACTGAGGTGTGCTACAATGTGGATGAATCTCAAAAACATTATGCTAAGTAGAAGAAGCTCACACAAGTCACATAAAAATCTGGTTCCTTTTATCTGAAATGTCCATCCTTAGACCCAGAGAATAGCTTATGGTTGCCAGGAAGGAAGAGGGAATAGTGAGTGGCTGGACCATGGGCACAGGTGTTTTGGAGTGATGAAATGCTTTACATTTAGATTGAGTCAGTGGGTGGCACAACACTATGAATGAGCTCATTGTGCTGAGTTGTCCACCTTTAAGCAATTTATTTTATACTGTATAAATGAAGCAAAAGGTAGTCAAGAAAACAGGAGAATACAGAAAATAATAAAATAAAAAACGGTATTTGTCCTATAGTTGTTCCCAAGAATACAATAATATTATTTTAAACCTAAGATAAAGGGGAATAAGTGATTGCAAGCTGATTTGATTACCATTTATTGTTCATAGGAATTAATAAGAAAAATCTAATCCAAACCAAACCAAATAAAAAATACAGGTCACTGGCTGTTTTCATCAGCTATTTTGCTGCTGTGACTAAAAGATCTGACCAGAACAATTGTAGCAGAGGAAAAGTTTATTTGATAGCTCACGGTTTCAGAGATCATGGTCCATAGAAGGCTGGCTCTGTTCCTCGGGACTCAAGGTGAGGCTGAACCTCATGGCAGGAGAGAGTGGCAGAAGGAAGCCCCTCATATCATGGTGATCAGAAAGCAGAGAGATAGATAGAGACAGTGTCTCCACACTTCAGATACAAAATATATACCCTATAGCCACACCCCAGTGAACCACTTTCTCCAGCCACAATCCACCTGTCTCCAGTTACCACTCAGTTAATATCATCAGGGATTAATTAAGTCACTAATTAGGCTAAGGCTATAACCCAATCACTTCTTTTCCAAACCTTCTTGCACTGTCTCATATCTGAGCTTTTGGGAGACACCTCACATCCAAACCGTAACACTGGTAATAATGTATAAAGTTATCAATGTAAAGAAGCAAAATGTAAGTCATTAGAAGCAAAATATACGTCATTCTAAAGGAAAAAAAAATGTGTGAAAAAAAGAGAAACCTCTTATATAAAATAGATCACAAACCACAATGTTTTAAATGGAAGTATACATCACAAAATTAAAATCTAAACATTAGAGGAGAGGGATCGAATAGTGAGAAATTGGCAGTGGTAGAAGTACACTCCAAATTAGACTGTGCTTTGTTCATTTCCCTTTGGAATCTTGTATTTATCATGCAACATGAAAGAAAAAGAATTCCTAATATTGAAAATTAAATGGAGAAAAGCTAAAATGTCACAGATAATATAGTTGTGGCATAATCACACATAAAAGTCGTAACTTAAAATAAAATTTAACCATACGTATGTGGAAGGGTATACCAGAAGATTAAGAACACATTGTGGAAAATACAAATTCTTTTCAGTTCTCATATTGTTGATGCTGTTAATGTTGCTACTCTAAAATTGTTGTTTGTATTGTAATATGAAATTAGTAGTAACTGGGCAATACTCCATATTTTCCATTTCAGGTATCCTATAGAGAAATTATTCTTTCATAGAGAAGAGGTCAATAAAATAGAGGAGTTTAAATGAAATTCCTTTGTACTGAATGTAAAGAATTGGTATGAACTAATTCTGGATTTACATATTAAGTTATAATCTTTTGTAAATTATTTCAATAGTTTCAAGCTTGAAAATATTTCAGGCTTAAAAAATGAGCAACTGAATATAAATTAGATATCCTAGAATACAAACTGGTGTCCCACATGTCACAACTTTTCTCTTAAAGGATGTTGTTTGGAGAAATGGCTGATTTGGGATTGTGGCAGGAACTATTTGTTATGTGTCTAAAACATCAGGCTAACTATTGAACAAGCAGTCAAGTACTGCTAAGAGTAATGATTACAAAGGAGCTACATAACTAAACAAGTAAACATTTAAAAGGCATGATAATTGAATAATAGATTGATTAATAAAAATGACAGAGGAGCAACATAAACAGGTCCTCAGAAAAAGACAATTTGAGCTGGAAGCAGTGACACATGCCTGTAATTTCAGGAATTTAAGAGGCTGAGGCAGGAGGATCATAAATTCAAGGCCAGCCTTAGCAAGTTAAGAAGGCCCTAAAGAATTTAGCGAGACCCTGTCTCAAATAAAATATAAAAAGGGCTGGGGTGGTGTTCCAGTGGTAAAACACCTCAGGGTTGAAGCCCTAGTGCTTCTATTACCAGGGATTTAGTTTTGCCTCTCATTAACCTCACTAAAATTGAACCATAAAATGAGTACCTTAGACTGATTCCCTTAACTCAATACTATGTATGTGGGTTTTTTCCCATGCTATTGTGTGTATTGCTAGTTAATGCATTTGAATTACTTTGTAATACTTCACTGCATGGATAGAGCACAATTCATTTACTTATTCTATTGACAAGCATTTGACTTTTTTCTAGTTCTTGGTTATTGTGAACCACAGGACTATAATGATTTTTGTGTAAAGTTTAATGAACATAATAATGTCTTTCTACTGGAAATATCAAATTAGTTTTTGAAAAAAAAATTTTAATGAAGGAAAGAACCAATCTGTAATACTAGGTCAACCAATAGTAGAAGACAGGAAGTTGTTGTAATTTGGTATAAAAGTATTAGCTTATAAACCAGGTAGCAATCATAGAATTAGAATAGAAAATATATGCAATAGGATTTTTTTTTAAAGACCTAAGAGGTAAGTGGGTTAAAATATAAGGTTTACAATTGGATGGTGTTGTATGCATACTAGTTTTCATATAAATACATTACTGTGGTGCATGTATATGCATATAACTTATATTTTACTATTTGGGAACTAATATCCATAACTCTATAAATCTAAATTGCTATGGCCAACACAATTGAAGTATTGACAGGAAAGCATGAATGTCTCCTAAATCTACTTAAGAACATTTTCCCAACAGTATTGGGAGCAGAGCTCTCAGCCCCCAGTTCACATCCTTTTGAAATAAATAGTACAGAGTGTTCTTGTGGGAGTCACACGGTGCCATTTGTATTATGGGTAATTGAGAGATTAGGTTTGTGCTGCAAAATAATGGAGGGCAATGAATCAAGCATTCATTTCCTTTCCACAGAGAAAATGAGGAAAGAGATTGAACAGATGGAGCTCCAGGGAGGCAAACAAAATCTAGGCCACAAGGAGTATACCAGTATGTGTTCTCAAGTTAAAGAAAGACTGATGCCCTTCATGCAGATAAGCATGGTATCCAATGGCTTCACGATAGCATAATCATATACTTACCTCCATTCTGTTATCTGTACTTGTAAGTTGCCTTGCCTGTACCAAGAACAGTTCTAAGAACAGACTAAGTCAAAGGGAAAAGGGATGGGTCAGGGCCAAGGACAAACAGGCCCATTGTAATTACAGCTGAGACAGTTAGGGACCTGATCTAAGTAAGCAAAGGATGTCGTAGGGAATACAGACAGAAAAGCAAAGGATATCAAGATTGTCCAAGCTCTTTTCTGGAGGAGGCATGAGGCTTGCAAGAGAATGGATTTTTCATATGGGGGAGCACAGCTTTTAATTCCAAACCTCATTCCTGCTTGTGTTGACCCCATTTCTCCATGGTGGCGCCACCATTTCTGTTTCATTTCTGACCTTTAAGAAAAGGTAAGTGAATTTCTCTCTCACTTGAAGATTTCTGCTGTTTCCCCATTGCTCATAGGCTAATGTGCAAAGTTCTTCTCCATCAGTTAACCTTGTCTATATAGAGAGTATTCTTGCACTTTATCTTCAAACCAGGGCAACTTAATCATGACTCCAGAAATAGGCCTGAATCAGGACTATTCTACACAAACAATGTCACATGGTCACCAAGGGAATGTTACACACATACAGATCGCCATCAACATCTTTCCTTTTCTTTGCCACATATCATAGGTTTTAGTGACAGTTCCTATTTTCTATAATTCAATGTGGCTCAGCTGTTCATAATTACTGCTTCTTCAGCGAGGAGTATCTTTATTGTCCTCTCCACTTAGCAATTACACTTTTTCTTTCATAATGTAGCATAAGTACTATGTCCATGCACTATTTTCTAATGTATGTTACCAGCAAGTGTACTCCTTTATTAATGAAGATTTAGAATGAGTGATTTTCGGCACAGTGCTTGGGATACAGTGTTTGTGAATGCTGTTTTATTTACATTTATTTGTTTGTTTTTTGATGCTAGTGATCCAACCCAGAACCTCAGCATGCTAGGTATATGTCCTACCACTGAGCAACTCCCCAGCTCTTTACACTTCTTATTGTAATCATTAATGCATGTGTTTCTTAAAAACAACTATACACTTCTCCAGGTTAGCATTCTATCCCAAAATGTTGTTGCCTACTTAATACCAAGAAGACTGTCTTCAATATATTAGTTTCAAAATATCTACTGGGTGAGTAAAAATATTTTTTAACCTAATGCCTGCCCATCATAGTTTTCTATCTGCAGAAGGTAAAATATTTTAAAATTCCTTTATAAATTCCATTATTTTCACAGATTTCCTATACAAGAAAGAAGTGATGTGAAAAACAGTTCAATAGCTTGTGCTGTTCTAAATTATGTTTTGTGATTTTTCTAAGTAGTAACATTAGTAAAGGCACTAAATCCTCCTTTGACAAAATGATTTAAAGTACAACTGAACATGCAAAATGAATCCAAAATTAATTCAATATACATGGCCATGGTTACACGGTACATTCATTACAGGAGACACAGTGCTTTATATATAATTTCCAATGCTTGGAAGTTACATTTTCTACTGTTAATAAGTATATTCTGACACCATCATAGATTCTACCAAGTTTAACAAATTCTAAAAGCTAGGAAAATATGTACACATTTATTATGTTTTACTGAGAGGAGTTCAACCTCTTGAATTGATCACTGCAGTTGATAGGACTGAGATTAAACATCATGAAAAGAACAATAACAAGGTAAGGTGAACTCTGACCAAAAAACTCAGAAAGAAAATGTAAGAGTTAAAACTGTTTCAAGTAACTGAATGGCATAAATGGAAAAATTGAGAAAAACATTTAGGTAACTTTGTTTGAACGTTGTCTTCTCACATTCAGTTTCCTTTTTCTGAATTTCCAGGTAGTATTTACTCAGTGAAAATTCAAAAGTAGAAATGTGCTTGTCATCAGCACTTTTTCAGCTCCCACCTGTGAGTTGTTGAGCTTAATTGCAGCACAGATGCTCATGGTAGGAACAAAGTAGAGGAGAGCTTTGATGATTTGCACCTTTATTATTATTATTTTTTCTTTCTTTTCAGTGGTTTTAAATAAAAGATAATTAAAAAGGCATAACTACGTTCACTGTGAGTGTTCAAGAAGTGGGGGGAAGCATTCTTAGAATGACACACACCTCAGTTTTAACTATTCCACATTTTAGTTCAACATTATGGGGTTTTTTTTTTGCTTTGTTTTCTGAAGCAGTCTGCAGTCTGTAATTTTCCATTCAGTATTCAATAACTCTGTGAAATAATTTCACCAGCTGAAATGTTAGTTTGTTTTGTCTTTCATGTTATTTTTATCTTCCTTGAAACAATTCTCAATAATGTTGCATAATATAATCATTTCAGGTTTTTTTTCAATTTACTATATTCTTTCTAATTTGTGGGAAATGTCGATAAAATAAATACAGAGTTTGAACAGTATGGAGGTTTTTATAAAGTGAATTTAGAAATAATTATTCATTTTGATGTGTAATTTATCTCCTGTTAGCTCCAGGGAAGCAATGATACTGTTCTTTTTCTATAGGTCACACATGGAAAATGGTGTTGAGTTGCAACGAACACTGCATCACAGATATAACAGACCAAAGTGAAACTGACATTACTCAGTGACTCCCACAGCCCTATCGCCTGATCTTGCAAATTGTAATGCTATTTTAGAAGTTGAATGCATACCTTATACAAAAAAGCATTAAAATAGCATTCAACTTGAATCTCTTTAATTAATTTTTTTAAATAATGTAAATTATTTAAAACCTGTAATGATTATTTTTATTAATGAGTCATTTAATACGCACTACATAATCATTAAGTTCAAATCTGTCAGTCTGTCAAATGCTACAGGTAGAACTGTTACCATCAAGGATACAAAAAATATGATGCACCCTCTTGTTCTCTACCTAATGACCTCTAGAAAACAGAAAAGTTCACCAATATTTAAATAGAAGATAAATTAAAAGTACTCAGGAAAAGTGTAAGCCAGATGCATAGTCAGAGGAGATCATATTTAATTGGAGAGATTACAACAATCTTTGTGTAACAAGTGACACTTAAAATTGTCCTATAATTATCATTTCTTCTTTGACATGGGGTGAGAGAAGAGGTGATACAAATCATTCCAGATTTATGAAATACCTTAAGGGAAAAAATGACTTTAGAAATTATAAAGCATTTTGAGGAAATGGCAAGATGTTTGAAACTTTTTCATGAGACTCAGGTCTCCACCTGTACCTCCTTTACTTCAAGTAGACAACAGTTTGTCACTTGATAAGAACATGACCAATAAAACTGTCAACCTCTTCTCCTTCTGGCATTGCAATCCTTTGATACTTACCAGAGTCATTTCACTGTCTCCTGATGTAATCTTCTAAAACCAAAAGAAATTGAGTTACATGGAACTCAAATCCCAATTACACTTGCACTGATTCTTTTATTTTCATAATAATTATGCCATGGTAACTTAATCAATTGCATAGTGAACAGGATTAATTGACCTGGAGGATAATCCAGGGGGAGACTTGCACACTCCCAGATATAGGAGGCAGAGCTAAGTCTGGGGAGACTCCAAAACTCAGTTATGCAGTGTGATGTACTGAGGAAGGAAAGTCTGCACAGGGAGATACCACAAGGAGTCCACAACAAGTTTCCTGAAGATTCAGCTGATTACCAATCCTATGGCTATGTGAGAAAATTGTCCAAAACCAGAGAAAGAATATCTAAACATTAGATGATATAGTACCCCATCCTCACAGAGACCAAAAACAATGCCTGTCCCTCAGCCAGAGTAAAAATTCAGAATAGTTGGAGTCCTGAGGAAATACCTTGGAAGGTTCCTGGCTCAGTGATCTACCATTAGCCCTGGACTGAACACTGCTCTACTCCAAACTAAAATCTTAAGAGTAATATATGAAAGGATTAACTCTACGTGACTTCACTATATGCCATAACAAAGCTGAGTAACATCTATAGGAATACGAGTATTATGCAGAAGAAAATATGGTAAAGTACACAATGTCTGACATTTGATTTAAAAAATGACTAGGGATACAAAGTATCAGGGCAGTTCCACCTCTAATAGATAAGAAATCAATCAAAATTGACTCAAAAGTGACATAGATTTAGAGTCAACACAGATGTACATTAAAAAATAATTATAAATAGATTCCACATATTCAAAGTGCTAAGTATAGATACAAAGACATAGGAAAGATCCCAAATCCAATGTCTATATGAATGGTGAAATATTTAATGTCATACAAACATACACACAAAGTAATTGACAGCAATTAAACATTATAAAGAAAAATAATAGTGAACCTGAAGACATAGTAAAAGAAATGACAAAATGAGCTACAGAGATAAAAAAGAATTATTAAAATATTAAAAATAGGGCTGGGGCTGTAGCTCAACGGTAGAGTGCCTGCCTTGCACATATGAGGCACTGGGTTCGATCCTCAGTACCACATAAAAAATAAATAAATAAAGATACTGCATCCATCTACAACTAAAAATATACATATATAAAAAATAATAAAAATAAACATATCCTCACAGTTGATCAAACATACACATGAACAAGAAAATATTTTCAATTAAAACTTTTCAAGGTAATGAAAACTACCATCCCACATATCTAGCAATCTCAACAGAACCCAAGCACAAGAAACGTAAGTAAATCTATACCAAAACATATCACAAGGAAGAGGTTCAAGACAAGTGATAAAGGAAAAGTTTAAAAGGCACTGAGAGTGAAAGAGCCAAGATTTTCGGGGTCAGGATACAAAGATGAAAGTATCTTCTCAGAAAATTAAGTAAAAGCACAACTACCACATTTTAATTAGAATGCTTCCCTCATTTTTAACAAATAACTCTATCCACTGAAGAGGCATAGAGGTAATTCCCAGATGATCTAGTGGTAATCAACATCCCTGACAATGTGAATGCCCATTTGTGTCCTAAATTAGAGAAATAAGCATTGAAAGAAAGAATGGAGTGAAACTTTCAAAACTACATAAAAATTGATTGCTTGCTAAATGCTGATAAATGTTTTATCAATCATTTTTTCAAGTATGATAATAGAAAGCTAGTTATGTAGAAAAAGAAAGCCTTTGAACCTTAGCAATGATTATTGAAGTATTTAAGGTGGCAATGAGAACAACCTGACATTTAAATGACTTTGAAAAAAAAGTTATGTTCAGGAGATGAAAGAAGATATTGATTCCCATTCATTACATTGTCCTTTTGTGTCTTTTCACTTATGTTTTGTTTTCCATAATTAAAAAAATTCTCAAAGCAGCTATGAGCTAATGATAGTTTTGAATCACCAGGTGTTTTCTAAGTATGTTCTATATCAGTTTGGCGTCACAAAGTAAGTTCAAAAGTATACGTTGACAATTTTAATTCATTGTCCTACATAGTATTGTTCCTCCACTTAACAAAATAGCTGGTGACCAACAAGCAAAAAAAAAAAAAAATTACTTTCTGTTAATGAAAACTTGTTACAGAGAAACCAATATAACACTGAATGTAGCCATTCAAATGAGGAAATTGCATCTGATGTTAAAAGGCAGGTTTTAAATTTTCATGTGCCTTTCCGCTGTTCTAAATGATTCTATTCATGTAGGACAAAATTGTGAAAGAAATGAGTTTTTCCGTAATCAAAAACAGCATGTAACTAAGGCTATCTGCTGTAGGGGATATATCAATTAAGTGACCTTTCAACTGAAATACCTGAAATAGACTGCAGTTTTAAATATTGATTTTTTAGACGCCTGTACATATTTTGGTGAATAGCACAAAGCTTTCTAAAGTGGTTGTTCCTGTAATTTCTAACTGAATAGGCTCTCACTGAGATATCTCTACTAATGTAGGTATTGGAATCCATATTGATAAACATCAGATAAACTGCATATGTTATGTCAGTTTAGAAAACCATTTTGGAAATTGAGAGCATCATTTCTGCCATCTTAGTGCAGCTTCAGCATCATTGTATTCTAAAATAAATTTGTGCGCTCTATTCCATTAATGCCTCAACACTTAGAAGTAATGATGCATAACCAGACTGTATTGTGGAAGGTTGAATCACTGCCGATCTGAATTTGAACATTATGCAGCATCATTTGGTTCAAAATATCCTTATTTTTACTAGTCTATGATTAGCTATGTGTACTGATAATATTCAGAAAAATCCCTGAAATTCTTGTTTAATGTTTAACCCCATAGACCAAGAGGCAGCAACCTAAAATGCATAAGCACAAACACAAAGATACACGTAGGCAGATACATACATGCATAAGAGTACAATAATAATACATTTGAATTTGAAAGTCAATAATGTGAAAAGTTCCATAAAATAAATAAAGTGTCAAGTATGAAGGAAATGCACTTAGAAGAAAAGATAACACCATGAATAAAAACAAAAGATCAATGACAGGAAGTAAATGAGAAAATAAAAACTATCATATAATTTCACTTCTTTCTTATGGAGCAAGGGAAGAAATGCCTTCACAACAGAGAAAAATCATAAATGCAGGAAAGAATACATAAATGCACAAAAATAAAATATACTACACACAGGTAAAATACACTACAAATATCTGAGGTCTATCAACAATGTGAAGAATATGACCATTGCTCCAGGAGAACTCAGGGAAAGAGTAAAAAAAAGATAAACTAGATTTCTATTCACTTATGTAAAAAAAGAAAAATGACAGGTGGCAGATGTGTGCAGTCCTATAGTTTTAACATAATCAAATCAATGTGAGAACCAAATGTCATTACATCAATACAGATCAAGTAGGAAGCAGAATAGAAATTAATACATGTCAGATAGAAATGGCTCATGCTAAAGAAGAAATACCTAAGCACAACATATAAGGGTTTACAATACTTTATATTTCCATATGTTCTACTTCATATTGCAAGAATGATATGTCCATAGAAAATTTACTCCAAATAATTTTGATGGTTATTTTAATGACCATGATTTTTAGTCATCATGGTTTTAATGATTTTATGACTTGAAATATCTAGAAGCATATACTGATATAAAAACTTTTACTTAACCCTGATATATTTTTAGGAAACTACTTGCAGAAAAACAAAACTAAAAATGTTATCAATACCAGTAGTTACATCTCAGTTTGAGATTTTTCACCTTTATGTTTTAATTGACAAATAATAGCTATATATATTTATGATGTAAAATTTGATATTATGATATATGAATACATTGGGGAATAATTAAAATCTGGTTAATTACCACACCCATTATCTCACATACTTTTCATTTCTTTCTTATGAGACTATTTAAAATCTACTCTTTTCATAATTTTGAACTATACAATACGTTATTATTAATCACAGTCACCATAGTGTGCAGATCACTGGGACTCATTCCCCCTGCCTATCTGAAATATTATGCCCTTTCATAGATATCTTTCCTTTCACTGTAAATCCCTCTCCCAAGCCTTGTTCTCTATTGCTATCAGTTTAATTCTTAGATTCCACATACAAGTGAGATAAATACAGTGTTTGCCTTTCTGTGGTTGACTTATTCCACTTAACATAATGTCCTCTGGATTTATCCATAGTTGTAAATGACAAATGACAGAAGATCCTGATTTTTAAGGCTGATCAGTATTCTGTTGTGCATATTTCTTTATCTATTCATCAGATGATGAACACCTAAGTTATTTCCACATCTTGGCTATTATGAATAATACTGTAGTGATTATGGGAGTGTAGGTTACTCTTAAGCACACCATATTCAATTCCTTTGTATACATAACAGAGGGATTGCTTAATCATATAGAAATTCTATTTTTTAGTTTTCATGAATAAAGAAATTCTATAGTATTTTCCAAAATGACTGTACTAATTTATATTTCCATCCACAGTATGCAAGATTTCTTGTTACCTTTCCTCTTTTGACAAGCCATTCTAACAGGTACAAGATCTTAATTTGCATTTTTTTCATATATATATATATATATATATATATATATATATATATATATATGTGTGTGTGTGTGTGTGTGTGTGTGTGTGTGTGTGTGTGTGTGTTTGATTTTTATGTCTTCCAAGAAGTATCTATTCAGGTCATTTATATATTATTTAATAAGTGTTTTCTTCTTATGGAGTTGATTGAGTTTCTTATATATTTTGTACAAATGTATGGTTTGCAAATATTTTTCTCATAAACAGAGGGTTGTACTTTCACTCTTTTATTGTTTTCCCTGTTATACATTTTAATTTTAGTTTGATGGAATTTTGTCTACTTTTGCTTTTTCTGCTTGTGCTTTTTTTGAGGTCATAGCCAAAAGAAATCATTGCCCAGGCAATGTCATGGAGGAGCTATTCCTCTGTTTCCATGAAGTAGTGTTTCAGTTTCAGGTCTTATATTTAAATCATGAATTCATGCTGGGTTGATTCCTCTGTATAGGGTAAGATGAACGCAATTTTATTTTTCTTTATGTGGAGAGCCAGTTTGCCCAGCACCGTTCTTTGAAAAGACCATCATTTCCCTAGTATGTATTCTATTTATGTGAAGAATGACAATGGAACTTGATAGGGTTGCATTGAATTGGCAGTGTGGGCGTTTTAACAAGTCAATTATTTTAAATGATGGGCTTATAACTTCTGAGGACCCATGCTTGTTAACACTTGAACTCCCTGGATATAAAATATGATGGGATATTAATATTTATTAAGACAATCATATGTTACAGTATTTATTTTTAAAATGCTTTCATTTTATGTCTACTTAGTGAAAAACTTTACAGATGAAATTATATATGTTATCTGGTTTTGGTTTCAAACTAATTCAGGAAGTAGTGTTACAAATTGAAAAGAGGTAGAAATGAAAAATATTTTGTCATATGGGAATTCAGAGACAATATATGATCATTTATCCATATTATTTATTTTGTAATTGTTCAAAATTATTCATTATCAAAGTGCTTTTTAACCCAAACCCTTAGTTAGCAAGTAGAAGTTCCCATCTATTTCTACATTTTCTTCCCTCTATGGGATGACTGAAGTGCCAGCCTCTAGTTACAGCTGTATTTTCAGTTTTACTTTGATATTCTTCTTACTTATTTTAAGTTTTCCATGAAATAAAATGATGTTATCTAGAATTTTTAGATATATACTAAAAATGTAATATTTTTAGATTATTTAATTTTTACATGTTTAGATAACAGCAGAAGGAATTTAATCAAAATTACTGGAGAAATAAATGATGTAGTTTAGGCTACCTACTAGAATTGTATTGAGACAATCACTAAATATGTACCTTTTGAGGAAAAGGACTAGGAACAATTGATCAGGGGGGAAAAAAAAGGAAGGGAATTGAAAAGGTTTTTCTTTAATTTTTTTTTTTTATTTTTTGCTTAACTATGTATAATATTTCTTAAATCCCAGATTGCATTCACCCTAATAACTTTGAAATTCATACTAAATTGCAGTTCTACATTTTTAAGATAAGAACAAGAAAGCCTCATTTAAACCAAGAGAGAATTGGGTAGCTTTTCCATTCTTGTACATTTAGATTATTGTCTATTTTAAAGATATAGAAAGACAGACCCTTTCTAAACTGTGTTCCAAAAGCAATGTTATTATGGGGAATTTGTTCTTTCAGTTCTCACTATAGGTGGGAATAATTAAGACTTCTTGGTGATCCCAGGAGAGAACAGATAATGCACACATGCCAAAACTGTACTAGAGAAATCAAGTTCAATGACTAGTACTTGGTTACCCTGGCAACTTACTTAATTGAACACATTACTCCAGGGTGACTCCAAAACCATACAAAATGGTTTCCATGCAATTTTTTTTTTTACTGAATAATTAAAAGAATACTCTCAAATTTCATAGTTTTCAAGTTCTTATCTACCTTTTAAAGTGTTTTCATTTTAGGGTCCATTAAATATAGATAGAAATAATCAATCCCATTGTATGTAGTAAGGTTAAGTTTGTGCAATGCATTGTTAGGAATTTCAAGGTACCTGAACCTGAATCCTTTGAATTTCTAGTCACATTATGCATATCAAAAAGAAATGTTATAGAAACAAGACATTTATGTATAAAAGATTATTTATTATTCTAGGCACACAACCTACTCAATATAATCACTTCAAGACCCCCTGTTAATAAAAGGTTAATTTTGCTTTCATTCAAACACTGCATGTGAACACATACCCCATCAAAGTGTGATTATAAAAGCACTTGAGCTCTGCGTTGGGAATGTGAAGTTGGAGGTTAATCAGCACACACATTGCTGTCTACAATGGAGCATAACCTTTACTAAAGTGGTTCACCTCACAGGTTTGTGTAGTCCTGCTAATGAATGTTGATGGTGGGATCCTGTTGCCCAAGTAGTTTGCAGCCACAGCCCCCTTAACTATGTTAGAAGAGTGGTGTGGCATAGAACACAGAACACAGACAGCATGCAAACCTTAGTTATGCATTTACAAGATCAGAGAATCACATTTTCAAAAATAAAATTTAAATGTAAATTATTTTGACTTCACAGAAAGTTTCATTTAGAAAATTATTATTATTTATTTACATAAATAATGAATCAGAAGTTTTAGATTATGATTTTGGCTTTAGCCTTAAGAAACTATGATTTTGGGGAAAAAAATAGTTTCTTCTTTTGTCTAAAAACAGGAAGTGGCAAATAAGAGGTAAATTAAATGATCTGTAGCGCGCACACACACACACACACACACATTCTTTTTTAGCACACTATTTTGGTATAACATTCCCTGATTCAGTTCTCTCTCTCTCTCTCTCTCTCTCTTTCTCTCTGTCACATACACACACACACACACACACACACACACACACACACACCTACACACTCCTTTTTACATAGGGAGCATGTATTTTATACAATTACGTGTATCTCATCTTTCTCTCTTAATACTAATTATTTAGCGGATATAATAAATCTCATCCATCTAAAGTCACTTTAACATCTTTGCAGACTCACTTTTGGAGAATGCCTATTAAGTTCAATTCCATTGTTTTAGATCCTTAAAGCTCATTTTTGGAATTGCTATCAGAATATACTCAGTGATAGAAAAATCTTTATTCTTGATATTGAGGTTTTACCATAATCCAATGAATCTGTAAACTGCTTAATTTAATAAAATAACGTAGGTAACATGGTAGGTGACAAATTGGAGATAAAGTAAAATAGGGTGGATACTTTCAGCAATTGCAAATGAGGGGAATAAGCCAACTCCTTTCTATGATGACCAATTAGTACGACAGCCTTCATTTGACCTTCAAGTTTAGGTTTATCTCATATATCCATGTGTATGTCAGTGGATATGCACATTTAGAGATGAAGGGTTCATTAAAATCCATTGAACAAAAGGGCAGTTTGATTTGATTATTTCCATATGTATAGATACTGAGTTTTCACTATTGATATCAGTATGGGAAAAGTAAACAAAATAATGTTTTCAAGTTTACTGGTTCAATATAATATTTCCTGGATATTGACCAATAAATAGGGTTTGCGGACAGTAAATTTATGTGTTCAAAATATCAAATTATGAAACAACTTACTATGATATGGAGTATTAAGATTCGTTGCCACTAAGCACATAAAAACTTGGAAAAATAGATTAAAGCCAATTTAGATACATATTTCATTAATTAATTAATTAATTTATTTATATTTTTGGTAGTGAGGATTGAACGCAGGGGCACTCACTGAGCCACATCCCTAGCTCTCTTTTGTATTTTATTTAGAGACAGTGTCTCTTTGAATTGCTTAGCGCCTTGCTGTTGCTGAAGCTGGCGCCGCTGGGATTAAAAGAGGGTGCCATCATGCCTGGCTATATTTTTCCTTTAAATAGGCTTCCTTCTTCAGGAGTCAATGTCAGGCTTCTATGAAAAAGCTTCATATTTAAGCCAGTTATGATGTGGCATACTTGTTCTAGCTCTATATGGTTCTTATCGCTTGTGTAGCTTTTTGAAATTCTATTATCCAAAAAAATAAAAATAAAATCAGTTTGTCCTAAACTAATGAATACAGGTTACCTGTGAAAATCGCCTCCCCATACTACTGAAGTTCTAACACAGAGCAGAAAGATCTGTTATTAAGCTCATTTGTTTGCCCAGCAGAAGCTTTGCATCATACTCTGTGGGCAAAAGAATTAAAAACCACCCAACTTTCTCTTGCAATAGTCAATACATTTTAACAAGATAGTTTTATTTTTCCTCAAAAGAAGAAGAATCATGATCTATTTAATATTTAGAGTTTTTTAAAAAGTGAGACAAGAATAAACATGTTATTTATTTTCTGAGGAAATACTGATTTGGAAATTTTGATTTGGAAAATGATACTGAGGTTTCAAAAGAAATTTAAACCTAGGTAAAACTTTCAAATATATAACTGTGACCAAAAACATGTGAGTTCATCTCCTGAACTTTAAGCTAAATAAAACAGCCAATGGCCATTAATGCCTACGACGTCTTTAGAAAAACATTTGTATTGTTTATTAATATTAGCTCTTTTCAAATGACTATAAATACCAAGAATTAAGATACATTTGCCTTCTCTCACAAAAACGTCTCAAAGTCTTTGATGTGTAGATAAAAACTGTTGCTTCCTGGTTATGATAGACAAACATTTGGTTTATGAATAGAAGCATATTTTACAAAACAAACCATTATTTGTGTAGTTATCTGGATCTTGAAACTATTTGCCAGGAAAATGATGGTAGAAAATTAGCAAGAACAAAACAACCTGATAACACATATAAATTTAAAAGCCAATTGTTAGAATAATCAATATCTGTGGAAAGTTATGAATGATAGCAGCTTTTATTAATTTTTATTTTATTAATTATTTTATAATATATAAATGAATAGGAATAACATAAACCATTAAAGAAAAATCAAATTAAAAATAGTAGTGTACTCTCTTCTGCCTGAGACATCAAGCTTGGAATACTAGGAATCTTAAAGGAAAATAGAAGTGTTTCCAATGTAGGTTTTCTATGTATCTCCTTAAGTCCAAACCCAGTGAGATACTGCCATATTTTTAATGAAAAGATACCATCTACAACAAAGACACAGGAGAGGGACACAAAATTACCACACACTTTCCAAACTGTGTTTAGTAGGGAGAAAATACATACAAAGCATTATAGGTCTGTGTTGAGGAAGCAGAGATCCCTGATGACTGTAAAAGAACTAAAAAAAAAAAAAAAAAGAAGAAAGAAAGGAAGGAAGGAAGGAAGGAAGGAAGGAAGGAAGAAAGAAAGAGAAAAACTCATAGCTAATGGAAACTCTATGGAAAGCAGAGTGGCTAATTTATGGATAACAGCTGAAATAGAGAGCATCACACAATCAATGTAGTTGGCAAGTATACAGATATCTGGTAAGGTCTGGGGGTGATGGGGCTATCTGAATACTTGCAATGATTCAGGCAAAGCTCCCTCCCAGGACCCATCCCTGAACTGAGGAAAATCTTCTACAAATGTATTCTTCAATGAAAGGATGAGGAAAATCAGGCAAAGTGAAGAGGACAGCAGATTTAGACATGTAAGAACATATAAGGACACAAACTTTTTAAACAATTCATAAAGGAGCTCTGGTGTCACATAGCAGGAAAAGTAATCCTGAGACATTCTCCTTTCTAGAAGTTCAGAAAAGACTAAATATCATGCAAGAATGAAGAATATAAAAAATATATATAACTGAATGACATTAAAAGTTGTTACAAGAGAGATAATGAGAAACAGAATGACTTTCTTACAGACAATGGTAGCATAAAACATTCCATAAATAGAAAATTGAAATGATGACCTAATAATTCAGAATGAGCTCAAATAAATTAAAACTTATGAGAGAGAAAATAAAGCCATGAATCAGAATCAGAAATGTAGAAATTGAGTGATACAATACAGAGAAAATTTACAAAAAAAAATATACCATATGTTTTCCCAGAAATAAAGACTAACTCCAAAGAGACTCATGAAATTCTTTAAGAGAAATTAAAAGATGAAAGGGAGAAAACTTCTTTAACATGTAAAAGAAATGGAGAATATACAAATTAAAACTATAATGAAAAACCACTACATAAACCCCAGAAAAGCTAAATAATACATTTTAATATATATAATTACAAACATTGGTGTTGAAGAATAATTAAGTGATTCATGTACACAGTGGGTACAATCACTTTGGAAAGGTGTCAGAAGCAAACATTGAGCATATTCCTACAAATGTTCCTGTGAGTTTTCTTGAAGAATCTGCTAGAAAAAATTTTCTTCAAATAACAAAAGCAACATGGATAATGACATCAGAAATGGTGGCCACATTTTATTTCCTGAAGGATCACAAAGAAACAATGGCTAAAATGGACAGAATGTGATATGAAATAGCTGTATTCTCAAACAAGGAAGAGATGGGTCAACAATTAAAAAAATGGGTAGGAGCAGGTTAAAATAATCTTATTACTCTTTTTCTAAATGTATTTTTGCTCTGAAGTATATCTGTTAAGTATCAAGTTTGTGACCCCTATATGCTTCCTCTTAGTATTTGTCTGATAATGTTGTTTCTATATTTTTAACTTTTTTTTCTTTCTTTTTATGTTGCAAAGCAAGCCGATTTCACTGCACAGAAAATCAATTGAAATAATGTACAGCATTATAGTTAATTCAAAGAATTATCTCATTCAAAAGAAGTTGTAATGTCATGGCAGAGATGGAACCAATTTGAGCTTTCAAAGCAAAGAGCCAGCATATCTGTTTTGGCATAATTATGATGTGACTCATAACGCCCTACTGAATGTAACTGAATCGGATGAAGGCAGCTTGGACATTTAAAATGATTCTTTTTAAAAGAAAAACAATAGGAAAAAAACATCAAGTTGAGCTTTTACTTTTGAAATTGCAACTCTTAACTCTGAAATGACTCAGTGTGCTATGTCCACTGAACAGATGAGCATGTTCTTAGGGCCTGCAGTCACACACCAAACTGTGTACAAGTTGAAACTATCAGATATTATTAAAAGTATTCTTAATCTTTAACAATGAAAATATACTTTAGAGGACCAAACACGTACATTCTAAATTTACTTATTATTTTAATTGCCACAAACACATATTTCTCATTTCTAGGAGACTTATGATATTCTAGAAAACAATGCATTTTGTGGATGTTAAGAATTTTGATATTTCTATAAATGTTTATTTTTTGGCACTGGAGATTAAACCCAGGGACACTTAACTACTGAGCCACATCCCCAACACTTTTTATTTTTTACTTTGAGACAGTTTCTCACTAAGTTGCTGAGGGCCTTGTGAAGTTGCTGAGGCTGGATTTGAACTTTTGATCCTCCTGCCTCAGCCTCCTGAGCCACTGGGATTACAGGCGTGCACCATTGTGTCCAGCCTCTATGAATCAAATAAATTTAGGCCTAACCTTAAATTTCATAGTGTTTTAAGCATAAATCATTATATATGTATTAACTATTCCTGAATATGTCACAAGTACTACATTTATTACCTTTTTATCTTCTATATAACATTGAAATATATCTTAATAAATTGAGAGATTTTTACATATTAATATTGTTAAGAGTACTGGGAATATGACAAAGTTGTAATTTAAAAATCCCCTCACCCTCAGAAAGTAATTTAACTTTGTATTTAAAATTAAGTACTTGGAATGTAATTTTTATCAATTTAAAGGCTATTTGGATTAAGAGTGTGAATTTCTAATTAAAGTAACTAAATCAAGTATTTGAAAATCCACCTTGATTAAAATAACTTCTCATTATGATAACAGGAATACTACTAAAATAATTAGACTTTAATAGTAGTAAAATAAAAATGTGGTTTTAGTTGTTCACTATAATTTTTTTTTATTTTAAAACAGATGATGTGATGTAAGTGCATTTCATAATCATTTTCTCATCAAAAATGTATTCATTATTCTGCAAATGCTAAGTGAGAATCCCAACAAATATTTTCCAAAACAGCAATGATAAAATTGGACAAAATTATCAAATGTAATTATATGGAGACAATGGAAATTGACCAAAAGGGTCCAGTCAATTAAAAGGCATTTTTTAATTCAAGAAAATGTTATGAACTTCAGTAAGTACATGGATCCATGCTGCTTTGCTATCCTTGTTCTCAATTCCCCACCAAGTCCCATGACAGGGAAATTCTACTGGGGCAGGAGAGGTTGTAAACACTGAAAGACTTATTCACTACAAGAGTGGAGGTCTGAATCAAGTACTGAATTATGAATCAAGAATTGCAAAAAACAAAATAAAAGCCCTATGACTAGAGGTATTGTCAAAAAGTATAGCCATCCGGGTAGACACCATGAAAGGACAAAATAGAAACTAGTATGGGGTCACAAGATTGACCAATGGAAAAGTTCACAGGTAGATCTGGGGAATGAACCAAACATAGTGGACCCTGGGTATGATCCCCAAAACGGCAAATTAGAGAGAGAGAGAGAGATGAGAGAGAGAGAGAGAGATGAAAGAGGAGAGAGAAGAGAGCAGTAGATAACTGAGAGTACTTGGCAGTATGGCTTGCACATGCAGAAGTAAAAGCTGGTACAGACCTTGTAAACTGCCCCTACATTTAGGGTGCTCTGGAACCCATACATGATTCAGTGATAAAGTGCCAATCAAAATATGATAAAAAAAAAACCTCTGATAAATCAGTGGTTGATCCCCAAGCAAGGCTGATTTACAGGTAATTCCTAGAGAACCAGGCTAAAAAACTAAAATTAAAATAACACAGCAGAGGCTTCAATGGACACATACTTCAAGGGAACTTAACTCTACCAGATTAGTATAGGTAAGTCATTAAAAAGAAATGACCATAAAGAAAAAGAAAAAAAAAAACAATAAAAGCAAAAACAGCAATTCCAGAGGACATAGGAATATAACGTTTTGATAATATTATATAAAATGGTGGGCTGGGATTGTGGCTCAGTGGTAGAGCGTTCGCCTAACAAGGGCGAACCCGGTTAGATTCTCAGCACCACATAAAAAAAATAAAGGCATTGTGTTGTGTCCATCTACAAAACAGATTCTCTCTCTCTCTCTCTCTCTGTCTCTCTCTGTCTCTCTCTCTCTCTCTCTCTCTCTCTCTCTCTCTCACACTCACACACACACACACACACACACACACACACATTCAGTGCTGGGGATTCAATCCAGGGCTTTGTCCAGGTAAGACAAGCACTCTGAGCTATATCCCTAGAATCAAAGTAAAATGTTTTAAAAGAGATTCCCTTGAAGTATGTGTCCATTGAAGCCACTGCTGTGTTATTTTAATTTTAGTTTTTTAGCCTGGTTCTCTAGGAATTACCTGCAAATCAGCCTTGCTTGGGGATCAACCACTGATTTATCAGAGGTTTTTTTTAATCATATTTTGATTGGCACTCTATCACTGAATCATGTATGGGTTCCAGAGCACCCTAAATGTAGGGGCAGTTTACAAGGTCTATACCAGCTTTTACTTCTGCATGTGCAAGCCATACTGCCAAGTACTCTCAGTTATCTACTGCTCTCTTCTCTCTCCTCTTTCATCTCTCTCTCTCTCTCTTTCTCAGCACCACATAAAAAAATAAAGGCATTGTGTTGTGTCCATCTACAAAAAAGATTCTCTCTGTCTCTCTCTCTCTCTCTTTAAAAAAAAAATGGTATATGAAATGTCCACAATGGCACGTTCCTGTAGCATCAACTACTTTGAAGATGTGGCAAGAGAACTCCTTGAGCCCTGGAGTTCAAAAGAGAGATACACTGTCTCAGAAACAAACAAAACCCCAAACCCATTTTCTAGAACAAAAAAGAGATAAGACATGCATAGAAATAAGTGTGACAATTAAAAAATTAAGTGTGACAATTTAAAAAAACTTTGTTAATAAACAAAGTTCCTGAGAATTAACAGCTGTTGGACTTAATAGGCAAAGACTTCAAATCATGTATTAGTTTGTTTAAAGAACTAAAGGAAACCGTTTTTGAAGTATTAAATCAAAGTCTGATAAAAATGACTTATCAAATACAGAATATCAATAATGAGATATCATTTTAAAAAGAACCAAGTCACAATTCTGGAGTATTTTTAATAATACTTATATTGATTACAAGCTGAAATTATATTTGGGATTTATTTATTTTAATTTATCCCAAATTATATTTGGGATCAATTAAAAATACTATTAAAATTAATTTCTTCTATGTCTTTTATTTTTTCAGTGTGCCTAATGGAAAATTTAATATCTATGGTTCACATATATCTATGTAACACTAAGCTGTTGTTGCACTACGCTAGGATGTCTTTTGGTCTCTTCACCAAAAGGCTATTTGAAAACTTCTTAAGATTTTAAAGAGACTATTTAAATGCATATCTCATGGCACATGGTCAATAAAAGATAAGTATCTTTTTTTAAACTAAAATAACAACAACAACAAAAAATCATAAGGAGAAAATGAATTCCCTGTTTTCAGTATTGGTCTTGACTATCTGGACCATATTCCCTAAACCAAGAGGAAACAATGCTTGTAAGCCACAAGGACCAACATAAAAATATAAGAAAGTTGTTAATCCCACTTGAAAAAAAAAGTAGCTGTATCCCCAAAATGCTTGGGCTTTCTATTTACAAATAAGGAATTTAGAAGACTATTAATATTTAGATATCTCTATGTGATATCTTTAAATCTGATACCTTTGTATTAAAACTGTCAGAATGAGAAGTGGTATGTCTGGGAAGAGATGACTTAATTTTAATAATAGCAATTACTTTGAGACTATCTTCTTTGGTTCCATAAGAATTTTGAGTATTTAATTTCTAGATATATTTTGTTTTACTTTCCAAAAAAAAATGTACTTAAAACAAGCTGGAACAAATCAGAATAAAAAATAAAATAATAAAATAAAAAACAAGCTGAAATTTATTATTTTCTTTAAAAAATAAAATTTCCCTATCAGTTTTTTTGGTTTACACTGTTGCTATAAGATCAATCTTTTAAGCACAAGAAATACTAAGTAAAGAATAAAGGTTTTGCAGGGAAATTCTCAGAGCTTATGTAAGAACCCCTAGCCTTCCGAGACTCAGAAATCTCTATAGCATCAACAGAGAAAATATTTACCTTTACTTTCCCTGGAAATATTTTACTCCTCAAATACCATGAGCATTAGATCTGTAGCCATTCGTCTAGCTCATTTCTCTGATCCAAGAGGATAATAAAACTTCTTATCTCTCAAAGAGAAACAAATGGTCATAGTTCAGACTAGGGCCCAAGTTATGCCCCAAACCACCAAGAAAACTAGAGCAGCTGCTTCCTAGGTATTGCCACTCTGGGAAGAAATATCTAGAAATTTGGGAACATCCCTAGGTTAGAAAGGTTCAGATATATGGGGCCTGAAAGGCACTATTTATATTTCAAATGGGTTAAAGTTACAAGTAGAGGGTCCCTTATGTTTCCCAGGAGGCTGGTTCTCCACGGGAGGCAGCAGCTGCCTAATTCCCCTGTACAAGCGGAGAAATCCCATTTTCTTCCTCCTTTGCCTCTGCGGTGTCCAGCTACTCATGCTGGAAAATTTCCCTTCATCTGTCATGGTGTGAGATAAGGCTTAAGGCACGGTGGGCTGACATGCTTATTATTGACTTTGAAGTACAGTGGCCTCGTCTTATCAATGGGATTGCTTGCTGTGATTTCAGTTCAACCACATTCCAAAAACATTAAACGGAAAAATTCCAGAAATAAGTAATTCAGAAGTTTTAAATGCTTTCATGACAGTATACTATTATAATTGTTTTATTTTAAGATTAGGTATTGATTGTCTTTCAAGGTATAAATTAAGCTTTAACATTAATATGGATGATAGTAGAAAACAGATACTATGTATATTTCTCAGTAAGGTCTGCAATTTGAGCATCACTGGGGGCTACGAGTATACCCCTTATGGATAAGGGGTGAAGATACTTCATATATGCAGTTAAGATAAATTTAACAAAAATTAAAATTAAAAACCCAAAAGCCTTCATATCATTTTTTTCTCGGTCTCAGCAAGTCCTGTCAATCAAACAACATCTGGGTCACAATTCTGTTTGCTATTTATTTATTTACTTATTTATTTTGCAACACTGGGGAATGAACTCAAAGCCTCCAGTATGCTACACAAGCACTTCTATTACTGAGCTGCATCCTCAGCCCTCTGCTGATTTTTTTATTGGCCACGTAATCCTGTAGCTAGATATATTGACATATTTTTGTGCAGGTTAGGAGTAACTGACTGCTCAACTCCATACAACTATTATTAAAAATGATTGCGGAGCTGAGGCTGTAGCTCAGTGGAAAAACACTTGCCTAGCATGTGTGAAGCACTGGGTTCGATCCTCAGCACCACATTAAAAAAATAAATAAAGGCATAGTGTCCATCTACAACTATAAAAAAAAAATTAAAAAGTGATTGCATGCAAAATGATACATGAAAACACAAAGGAGAAACATGAAAATTCACATTGTTAAAGCTGACAAGCTGTTCCTACAGTTCTCGGTTTTTTCATTATATTATCAAATTATTACATTTATAGCTTCCCAAAGTCATGTGCTATGTAAATCATGGTGTTTCAAGCCTTCATGCTTTTGTTCATAAAAATTTATTTGAATCACCCTCTTACTCCATTGTTCAGTGTTATAATGGATTCTCATAACTTCATTACTCACATCTACATAAAGATATGACTCAGAGCAACTCAATGCAGGAACCATATTATCTCCATTTTACAGACAAAGAAACTGAAGCTTAACAAAGTTTTCTTGCAAATGTTGCTCAGTGAAGTGACAACCTAGTCAATGAAATTCTGAAGATGGATTTTCAAACTAGTATTTCATCCTGTGAGAATTGATGAGGCTTAGTCTCAACCCAAAGGTCCCTCTTCTGGAGAGCCTTTCCTTCCACCCCAATGGAAATGTCTTTCCTTTGCCTCTTCAGACCCATCTCCATCCTACCTTACTTGACACATGTTCTGAAGATGGCCTAGGCATAGCGATCATCTAAGGAACAAGACAGCTGATTTACTTTCCAGAATTTTCTGAGTGACTTAAGGTTTTAAGGTTGCTCTGACAGAAGGATAAGAAGCCCCTGGTGAAGGAACTTCAGAGGCCAATGGGTTAACATGGTACTTACAAGAAGCACTTGGGGGATATATCTTCTTTTAGAAGCATCCTAAGGAATATCATTTTAGATGAGACATAAAAAAAAGAAGCTAACCTTTGCACAGAAGCCCGAGATGTGTCTCACTAAGGAGGGATGAGGGTTTCATGTGGAGAATGCTTTATTGAGGCAGAATGAACATATAGAAAAACCTGCAGACAAAGGAAAAAAATGGCCAATGTATCAGGAGTGCATTTAGTAAGGGAGGACGATACATAGACAGCCTGAAGTCTGGTTAATGACGGATACAGTTTTGTTATGGATTTTTTTTTTTTTTAGGTTTTGCACATTATACAGGCATAAAAACTCCTGTCTTCTTGCATCCCCCACTGCTTTAGAGCACAACAAATGTGATACTTTTTGTTTTTTCCTTATTGTGTGTCAGAGTGGACTCACCTAACAGGCACAGATTTTTATTTAATTGACTGTTGTCAAAAAAGCCAGATGTATTAAGCAAATCTTCCATGTCAGACTTCTTGCTACCAAATTATTCTCATGTGCAATAAACACATTAACCAAAAGTTTTGTCTTCTTAAAAGTCTCTGTAGACTTTTAAGAAGACAAAATATTTTCATTTATAACAAAATATTTGCATTTATGAAATAGAAGTCCATGAACATGTATGTACAGGCACCACCATGTGTGTGCACTAACAACTTAAAAATGGAAAAAGGTGGACCCTGTTCTTTAGGGATCTTGAATCCAGCTGATGAATAACCTCTAAATGGATCTATGAGATACACAGGACATGTATTTAGGGAGTGTCTCTTGTGCTCACTACAAGATACCCAGGATTGCTTGCTGAGAAAATATGGCATAAAATCTATGGAATGAAGGTTTGAGTGTTTTTTGTTTGTTTGTTTTGTTTTGTTTTTCCCATCTGTGGTCTATAACCTATCTTTTTCATTGCTACTATTTTCTTCTTTAATTAAGACACATAATAGTGTTTTGTTTGGGTAATGGAATAAAGCGAACTGAATCTTAACTCCAAGTCTTAAAAGTCATCTTAAACACTTCAGTGTGTTCTCCCAGTCTGGGGTATATTAACAAATGAGGCAGACACATGCTCAGCCTCTAAATGCATTGTGTGCTTTTCTGTGCTATGAGCTTCTCTACTAGTAATTAAGAGTGAAAGCCTCTACAATGGAATTTCACTCCACTGGAAAGTATTTTTTCCAAAGATAACTTTGACTTCTTCTTTTCTTTTTTGATGTCATTTTTTTTTTAACATATGATAGGTGGGGACTTGTAATTTCTACACTTTTTAAATTGTCATTTAAGTGGGCACCACATGCTGGCAGTGGCAGTTAAAGAAAATGTACAATAATGAAAATAATTGACCTTCTGAAATGATGTTTGCACCAACGTTCATTGACCATAATGGCTTTCTCCTTTTAACCTATCACATAAAAGAAGAAATTATGACTTGACAATTTAGGTGACTCAGATCAATATATCTGTGATAGCAGTGGAATACCACTTAAAACAACCACAAATACATTCACTGACACCCTGATTTATTCAGAATTTTTATTTTCAATGAGTCATTCACCTATTTTATTAAAAGCAAAAAATCTCTTTCAGATAAACTGCAAAAACTATCAATGATGTATATTGAGTTTTTTTCCTGAAATAATTCGTGGTATAAGAACATAATGAATGTTTGAAATGAAGGTTGGTTTCCCAAGCCATTTATACCAACATGGCAAGAGGTTATTTTGCTAGCATCAAGCTTATGAACTTTAAGTGCAATATAACTATTTCTTGGGTCTCTAGCCTGATGGACTTTGGACTTGAATTTCATATTGGAAGGCTTATTGGACATTATGACTGCATGAGCAAATTATATACACACATACCCTATTGGTTCTGCTTCTTTGCTATAGGCTGCTCCACTGGAATTATGAGATCACATCTGAGCCCTTTAGGTTTCTCACATCTATTAAATGGATTAGTACTACACATTTCAGATTAAATTATTACAAAGGCTTTCATTCATCTACCTATTATTTTCACATGTTTTACTTTCAGGGATTACTAAATTTTAATTGAAATAATGTTCTATTGATTTGACTTTGTATTCTATTGATTCATCTCATTATTTTTGTTACTGTTTGGATATGAAGTATTTCCCAAACACTCGTGTCTTGAAGGCCTGGTTCCCAACACAGCAGCATTCAGTGGAGGGGTCTGGGGAACTATTGGGTCACAGGGGCTCTAATATCATCAGTTAATTAATCTACTGATAGCTAAGTGGGTCACTGGAGAACCTGTCTTTAGGGACTATATCTTGTGTACCCCCCACCCCCTGTTTCTTTGCTGCCAAGAGCTGAGAATCTTTTCTCTACCACATCCTTCTGCCATGATTTTCTGCCTCACCTGAAGCACAAAGCAATGGAGCCAGTTGACCATGCACTGAAATTTTTGAAACAGTGAGCCAAAATAAACCATACCTTCTTTAAGTGGTTTATGTCAGTTATTTTGATGAAAAACTGACCAATACATTTTTTTGCTGTTGTTATTTGATACATTTTGGAATCGAAGAGAGAGTAGACACACATCTATTCACCAAACTGGATCCAAGCTGGATTTGGTAGTTTATGCCTATAATCCTAGAAACTGGGACACTGAGGCAGGAGGATCACAAGTTTGAGGTCAGCCTCAGCAACTTAGAGAGTCCCTCAGTAACCTAGTGAGATTCTTTCTCAAAATAAAGAACTGGGGATAGAGCTCTGAGGTAAACCACCTCTAAGTTCAATACTCAGTGCCAAAAGTTGAACTGGATTCCATCTTCCACACTTCTAATAATAGATTTGTGTGCCAGCAGGAGGTGTTAATATTGGTTGACACCACACAAAGAATCAATATTGTGTAGTGACATAAATTTTCATCATCCAATATACTTTGCAATAATATGAAATCATACAACTTTGCTATTTTTAAGAAACTTAACTCATACAAATTTGTATAATAATTTGAAAATGATTTATATAAATCATCTTTTTCTTAAAAATAGCAAAGTTGTATAATTTCTAAAGTTTTCTTGTTTTAGAGTTATATTTTCCGAAAATATAGGATTTATGTCATCTGACTATTGTGGATTGAATTTTATTTCCCCCCAAATTCATGTGTTGAAATTCAAATCCCCTGTACCACAGAAGAGAACAGAATTCTCAAATTCTTAAAAAGCTATGTGAGATATGAAGAATTGTGTCTGGAGTCTTTATAAGAGGAGAAAATTAGGAGACAGACATACTCATTGGGAAGCCTATGGGAAGATATAGGGAGAAGATGGCCACCTAGAAGCTTAAGATAGAAGTATAAGGAGAAACCACTCTGTAAAAACTTTGGTCTTATACGTATAGTCTCCAAAATCAAGAGAAAAATCCATATATATATATATATATATATATATATATATATATATATATATATAATTTTATTTACCATATATATATATGGTAAATATATATATATATATATATATATATTTATAATATAAATATATATATATATATATATATATATATAATTTACCAGTCAGTCCATGTCACTCAGCTACAGTACTCTTAGAAAATTAACATATTGCCAGAATAACCTGATTGTCATAACTGTACAAACATTCCAAAGGTTGTAGAATAAATGTACATAAAAGAAGTTTCATGAAGCCTGTCCATATGGGAAAAATTCTGAGACTTTATTAAAAGCCCTGAAATGGGCTCCTGCTCTCACTCCCTTGGTCAGAGTCCCCTGGGATTTGTCTCAGGTCCCTGGCTGCTCTTTTTCCATCTCCATTGCTCTGATCTCTAACACTGATAAACACTGTTTTTCCTCAGGTGCTTCCTGAGCCTCTTTCTCATCTCATTATGCAATTGCATAGTGAGCTCATTCACTCCTTTGGCTTTAATTGACTTCTGTAGGCTGGGGATGACTAAAAAAAATCAAAATATGCATCCCAGTTCTGCCCTCACATATCAAAACACCCATTTGATGAGGAGCACATCAAAGTCAGGAAGCCTCTTCCATCTGCTGCTGTTCTCTGTCTCAATCGATATTCACACCTCCTCCAAGCACACAAACTAAGAACTTGATTTGTGCCTTCTGATTTCAAATGCCTTCTCTAGTCCCCTTTCACAATCGCCATCAAGACACAAGATGGGTTCTTCTTTTAACAACATTGCTGGAAGCCTCTTTTCTTTCCCTCTCTCAACCAGTCTTCATACTTCAATCAGAGGTATTTTAAAAGTATGTTAGTAATTTTACAGGGTTGAAAATCGTCCAGTCATTCCCCAGTATCCTTAACATGGCTTGGCCAGCCACATCCTAATTGAGCACCTGCTCTCTCCTCTGCTTATGTGATGTCACACACTATTCCTTCTTCATTTCACCCAGACAGGTCTGTCCCCGGTTCAAATGGATCATGCTCTCAGCCAAAACTGCAGTATATGATGCAAATCTAGAATGTTTCCTGCACCTCTCTAATCTGTGACCACTCACCCTGATTCTCCAGTCTACTTCTGTAAACATTACTCTGGGGTGATGTTAGCCAGCCCCTTAATTTTAAATGCTGTCTATCTACACAGATGGGCAGAGCATTTGTATCCTTAGCATAAGCCCCTCCTCTGAGGGCTGTACTCCTACCTATTTCATTTCACACAGATGTGTCCTAGGCATTTCTAAGACAATTAAAAGCCAAAAACAAACAAACAAAAAAAACTTCCTTTTTCTGCAGTCTACCATAAACTTTTCTCCATTTCAATAAAGTTTCTGCCATTGGCCAGAAAACAAAGGGGTATCTTTTTTAAAAAAATTATTTTATTTGTTCTTTTTAGTTATACATGACAGTAGGATGTATTTTGACATATCACACATACATGGAGTATAACTTTCCATTTTTGTGCTTATATATGATGTGAAGATATACTGTTCGTATGTTCATATAAGAACATGTCCAATTCATTCTACTGTCTTTCCTATTTTTATTCACCCTCCCTTCTATTCATTCCACTTTGTCTAATCCAGTGAACTTCTATTCTTCCCTACCTACCTCCTACCCCCTGCTTATTGTAAGTTAGCATTCCCATATCAGAGTGAGAACATTCAGCCTTTGGTTTTGTAAGATTGGCTTATTTCGCCTAGTATGATAATCTCTAGTTTCATCCATTTACCGGCAGATGCCCATGATTTCATTCTTCTTTATGGATGAGTAATATTCCATTGTGTAAATAAACCACATTTTCTCTATCCATTCTTCTTGTGAAGGACACTTACATTGGATCAAAAGGTTAGCTATTGTGAATTGAGCTGCTGTAGTGTCACTATACTATGCTGATTTTAAGTCCTTTGGGTATAAGCTGAGAAATGGGATAACTGGGTCAAATGGTGGTTCCATTCCAAGTTTTCTGAGAAATCTCCATACTGCTTTCCAGAGTGGTTACACCAACTTGCACTTCACCAGAAATGCATGAGTGTACGGTTTCCCCCACATCTTTGCCAGCATTTATTGTTACTTGTATCCTTGATAATTGCCATTCTCACTGGAATGAAATGAAATTTCAGTGAGTTTTAATTTGGATTTCTTTAAATGCTAGAGATGTTGAACGTTTTTTTTTTTTTTCCATGTATTTGTTGACCAATCATATTTCTTTTGTGAAATGTCTGTTCAGTTCCTGTGCTCATTTGTTGATTGAGTTATTAGTTATTTTGGTGTTATTTTTTAAGTTTTTTTTATATAAACTGGAGATTAATGCTTTATCTGAGGTTCAGGTAGCAAAGATTTTTTTCCCATTCCATACGCTCTCTCTTCACATTCTTGATTATTTACTTTGCTGTGAAGAAGTTTTTAAATTTGATACCATTCCATTTGTTCATTCTTGATTTTACTTCTTGTGCTTTAGGAGTCTTGTTGAGGAATTCATTTCCTAAACCAACATAATAAAGTTTGGGGCTTACTTTTCTTCTATTAGGTACAGGATCCCTGGTGTAATGCCTAGGTCCTTGATTCACTTTGAGTTGAGTTTTATGCAAGATGAGAGTTAAGGGTCTGATTTCGTTTTGCTGCGTGTAGATTTCCAGTCTTCCCAGCACTATTTGTTGAAGAGGCTATCTTTTTCTCCAATGTATTTTTATGGCTTGTTTGTCTAGCATGAGATTACTGTGTTTATGTGGGTTTGTCTCTGTGTCTTCGTTCATAAACCATGGTCTTCATGTCATTCATAAACCATGCCATTTATGTTACTATAGCTCCATAGTATAATTTAAAGTCTGGTATTGTGATGCCTCCTGCTTCACTTTTCTTGCTGAGAATTGCTTTTGCTATTCTGGGTCTCTTATTTTTTCCAAATGAATTTCATTACTGTTTCTACTATATCTATGAAGAATGTGTCATTGGAATTTTCATAGGAATTTCATTAAATTTGTATAGCACTTTTGGTAGTATGGCCATTTTGACAATATTAATCTGCCTATCCAAGAACATGAGAGATCTTTCCACATTCTAAGCTCTTCTTCAATTTCTTTATTTAGTGCTCTGTAGTTTTTATTGTAGAGATCTTTCACCTCATTTGTTAGATTGATTCACTAGGGGGTATCATGATACCTCCCTTTTGCTTACATCTCAGATCAAATCCATCAACATATCTTCTCTTCTCCCTGCTCAAAACATAACTGTGTCTTCTACTTAGCTTTAGTCCTGATACCTGGTCAGTGCACAAGCAATCTCACCTGGATTATTCTATCATTCCTATATCTAGTCTCTCTGTTTCTATTTCTATTCTTACAAGCATATCCACCACTCAGCAGATTTTTTTTTTTAATATATACACAGTAATATCATGTTACTCCTTTTACAAACCTGCATTGGCTTGCCATCACACAAGTAATGAATTCTCAAATCTTTGATCATTAGAAAGAGAATTCCACTGCCTGTCCCTGTATCTTCTCCAATGACACTTTCTCCCACGGTCTCATTTTTCCTATCTCCAATCCTTAGTTTCCCATTATGTAATACGTGCACAACTTTTTCCTCCATCTGGAAATGTTTTTTTCACAATATTGACATTTTTTAAAAAAATTCAATTTGGCTCTCTGCTTAAATAATACTTTCCATAGAGGTCTTCCCTGACCAACATTTGAAAATAGCACCTCAGACTTTATCCCTCTACTCTTGTTTTTCTGAAGAGCCCTTTTCATTACCTGGCAACTTATTTCTGCATTTCTTTATCTCTCTAAGAAGAGACTTTGTACTTCAGCCCTCTGCTTTTAAAGCTTCAGGGCCAGGAAAACTGTGTTGCAAATCCTAATAATTATGAGTAGGATGAAATGCACACATTCAAGAATGAAAGAATGAACAAATAGATTTATGAATGAGTAAAGGTATTATTCATTCCCCCAAGAAAAGTGATTAAAAAGAGCAAATGTAGGGTGTAGGGGAGTTCGCTCAGTGGCAAAGTACTTGTCTACAATGCAGAAGGCCCTGTGTTTTCTTCCCAGCACCAAAATAAATAAATAAATATTTTTTTTTTCATTTTATTTTATTTTATTTTATTTTTTTAATTTTTTATTGTGGGTTGTTCAAAACATTACAAATTTCTTGACATATCATATTCCACACTTTGATTCAAGTGGGTTATGAACTCCCACCTTCACCCCATACACAGATTGCAGAATCACATCAGTTACACATCCATTGATTTACAAATTGCCATACTAGTGTCTGTTGTGCTCCACTGCCTTTCCCATCCTCCACCCTCCCCCCTCCCCACCTCTCCCCTCCCCTCCCCTCTTCTCTCTCTACCCCCTCCACTGTATAACCCTGAGGGTCTCCTTCCATTACCATGCAATTTCCCTTCTCTCTCCCTTTCCCTCCCACCTCTCATCCCTGTTTAATGTTAATCTTCTTCTCATGCTCTTCGTCCCTACTCTGTTCTTAGTTACTCTCCTTATATCAAAGAAGACATTTGGCATTTGTTTTTTATGGATTGGCTAGCTTCACTTAGCATAAACTGCTCTAATGCCATCCATTTCCCTGCAAATTCTATGATTTTGTCATTTTTTAATGCAGAGTAATACTCCATTGTGTATAAATGCCACATTTTTTTTATCCATTCGTCTATTGAAGGGCATCTAGGTTGGTTCCACAGTCTTGCTATTGTGAACTGTGCTGCTATGAACATCGATGTAGCAGTGTCCCTGTAGCATGCTCTTTTTAGGTCTTTAGGGAATAGACCAAGAAGGGGAATAGCTGGGTCAAATGGTGGCTCCATTCCCAGCTTTCCAAGAAATCTCCATACTGCTTTCCAAATTGGCTGCACCAATCTGCAGTCCCACCAGCAATGTACAAGTGTACCCTTTTCCCCACATCCTCGCCAGCACTTGTTGTTGTTTGACTTCCTAATGGCTGACAATCTTACTGGAGTGAGATGGTATCTTAGGGTGGTTTTGATTTGCATTTCTCTGACAGCTAGAGATGGTGAGCATTTTTTCATGTACTTGTTGATTGACTGTATGTCCTCCTCTGAGAAGTGTCTGTTCAGGTCCTTGGCCCATTTGTTGATTGGGTTGTTTGTTCTCTTATTGTCTAATTTTTTGAGTTCTTTGTATACTCTGGATATTAGGGCTCTATCTGAAGTGTGAGGAGTAAAGATTTGTTCCCAGGGTGTAGGCTCCCTATTTACCTCTCTTATTGTTTCTTTTGCTGAAAAAAAACTTTTTAGTGAGTAAGTCCCATTTGTTGATTCTAGTTATTAACTTTTGTGCTATGGGTGTCCTATTGAGGAATTTGGAGCCTGACCCCACGGACTGTAGATCGTAGCCAACTTTTTCTTCTATCAGATGGCGCGTCTCTGATTTGATATCAAGCTCCTTGATCCATTTTGAATTCACTTTTGTGCATGGCGAGAGAAAGGGATTCAGTTTCATTTTGTTGCATATGGATTTCCAGTTTTCCCAGCACCATTTGTTGAAGATGCTATCCTTCCTCCATTGCATGCTTTTAGCCCCTTTATCAAATATAAGATAGTTGTAGTTTTGTGGATTGGTTTCTGTGTCCTCTATTCTGTACCATTGGTCCACCCGTCTGTTTTGGTACCAGTACCATGCTGTTTTTGTTACTATTGCTCTGTAGTATAGTTTGAAGTCTGGTATCACTATACCGCCTGATTCACACTTCCTGCTTAGCATTGTTTTTGCTATTCTGGGTCTTTTATTTTTCCATATGAATTTCATGATTGCTTTCTCTATTTCTACAAGAAATGCTGTTGGGATTTTGAATGGCATTGCATTAAACCTATAGAGAACTTTTGGTAATATCGCCATTTTGATGATGTTAGTTCTGCCTATCCATGAACAGGGTATATTTTTCCATCTTCTAAGATCTTCTTCTATTTCTCTCTTTAGGGTTCTGTAGTTTTCATTGTATAAGTCTTTCACCTCTTTTGTTAGGTTGATTCCCAAGTATTTTATTTTTTTTGAAGATATTGTGAATGGAGTGGTTGTCCTCATTTCCATTTCAGAGGATTTGTCGCTGATATACAGGAATGCCTTTGATTTATGCGTGTTGATTTTATATCCTGCCACTTTGCTGAATTCATTTATTAGCTCTAATAGTTTCTTTGTAGACCCTTTTGGGTCTGCTAGGTATAGAATCATATCATCTGCAAATAGTGATAATTTAAGTTCTTCTTTTCCTATTTTTATGCCTTTAATTTCTTTCATCTGTCTAATTGCTCTGGCCAGTGTTTCGAGAACTATGTTGAACAGAAGTGGAGAGAGAGGGCATCCCTGTCTTGTTCCAGATTTTAGAGGGAATGCCTTCAGTTTTTCTCCATTCAGAATGATGCTAGCCTGAGGCTTAGCATAGATTGCTTTTACAATATTGAGGTATGTTCCTGTTATCCCTAGTTTTTCTAGAGTTTTGAACATAAAGGGATGCTGTACTTTGTCGAATGCTTTTTCCGCATCTATCGAGATGATCATATGGTTCTTATTTTTAAGTCTATTGATGTGGTGAATAACATTTATTGATTTGCGTATATTGAACCAGCCTTGCATCCCAGGGATGAATCCTACTTGATCATGGTGTACAATTTTTTTGATATGTTTTTGTATCCGATTCGCCAGAATTTTATTGAGGATTTTTGCATCTAGGTTCATTAGAGATATTGGTCTGTAGTTTTCTTTCTTTGAAGTGTCTTTGTCTGGTTTAGGTATCAGGGTGATGTTGGCCTCATAGAATGAATTTGGAAGTTCTCCCTCCTTTTCTATTTCCTGAAGTAGCTTGAAAAGTATTGGTATTAGTTCTTCTTTAAAGGTTTTGTAAAATTCTGCTGTAAACCCATCCGGACCTGGGCTTTTCTTAGTTGGTAGTCTTTTGATGGTTTCTTCTATTTCCTCAATTGATATTGGTCTGTTTAGGTTTTCTATATCCTCCTGACTCAATCTGGGCAGATCATATGACTTAAGAAATTTATCTATGCCTTCACTATCTTCTAATTTATTGGAGTATAAGGATTCAAAATAGTTTTTGATTATCTTCTGTATTTCTGAAGTGTCTGTTGTGATATTGCCTTTTTCATTCCGTATGCTAGTAATTTGAGTTCTCTCTCTTCTTCTCTTCGCTAGCATCGCTAAGGGTCTGTCGATTTTGTTTATTTTTTCAAAGAACCAACTTTTAGTTTTGTCAATTTTTTCAATTGTTTCTTTTGTTTCGATTTCATTAATTTCAGCTCTGATTTTAATTATTTCTTGCCTTCTACTTCTTTTGCTGTTGTTTTGCTCTTCTTTTTCAAGGATTTTGAGATGAAGTATGAGATCATTTATTTGTTGGTTTTTTCTTTTGTTAAGGAATGAACTCCAAGCAATGAATTTTCCTCTTAGAACTGCTTTCAATGTGTCCCATAGATTCCGATATGTTGTGTCTGTGTTTTCATTTATCTCTAAGAATTTTTTAATTTCCTTCTTGATGTCTTCTATAACCCATTGATCATTCAGTAACCTATTGTTCATTCTCCAAGTGATGTATGCTTTTTCCTTCCTTCTTTTATCGTTGATTTTCAGTTTCATTCCATTATGATCAGATAAGATGCATGGTATTATCTCTACTCCTTTATATTGTCTAAGAGTTGCCCTGTGATATAATATATGATCTATTTTTGAGAAGGATCCATGTGCTGCTGAGAAAAAAGTGTAACTGCTTGATGTTGGGTGGTATACTCTATATATGTCAATTAGGTCTAGGTTATTAATAGTGTTATTGAGTTCTATAGTTTCCTTATTCAACTTTTGTTTGGAAGATCTGTCCAGTGGCGAGAGAGGTGTGTTGAAGTCTCCCATGATTATGGTATGGTGGTCTATTAGACTCTTGAACTTGAGAAGAGTTTGTTTGACGAACATAGCTGCACCATTGTTTGGGGCATAAATATTTATGATTGTTATGTCTTGTTGGTGTATGGTTCCCTTAAGCAGTATGTAGTGTCCCTCTTTATCCCTTTTGATTAACTTTGGCTTGAAATCTATTTTATTTGATATGAGTATGGACACTCCTGCTTGTTTCCGAAGTCCATATGAGTGATATGATTTTTCCCAACCTTTCACCTTCAGCCTACGTATGTCTTTTCCTATCAAATGCGTCTCCTGTAGGCAGCATATTGTTGAGTCTTGTTTTGTGATCCATTCTACTAGCCTGTGTCTCTTAATTGGTGAGTTTAAGCCATTAACATTTAGGGTTATTATTAAGATATGGTTTGTTCTTCCAGCCATATTTGTTTATTTTTGTTACTAAACATGGTTTGTTTTCCTCTTTGATTATTCCCCCCCCCCTTTACTGTCCTACCTCCCACTGTTGGTTTTCATTGTTATTTTCCATTTCCTCTTCCTGTAATGCTTTGGCAAGGATGTTTTGAAGAGATTGTTTTCTAGCTGCGAATTCTTTAAACTTTTGTTTATCGTGGAAGGTTTTAATTTCATCCTCCATCCTGAAGCTTAATTTCGCTGGATACACAATTCTTGGTTGGAACCCATTTTCTTTCAGTGTTTGAAATATGTTATTCCAGGATCTTCTAGCTTTCAGAGTCTGTGTTGAAAGATCAGCTGTTATCCTGATTGGCTTACCCCTAAATGTAATCTGCTTCCTTTCTCTTGTAGCTTTTAAAATTCTCTCCTTATTCTGTATGTTGGGCATCTTCATTATAATGTGTCTAGGTGTGGATCTCTTATGATTTTGCACATTCGGCGTCCTGTAGGCTTCTAGGATTTGGGATTCTGTCTCGTTCTTCAAGTCTGGGAAGTTTTCTTGTATTATTTCATTGAATAGACTGTTCATTCCTTTGGTTTGGAGCTCTGTACCTTCCTGTATCCCAATGACTCTTAAATTTGGTCTCTTAATGTTATCCCATATTTCTTGGATATTCTGCTCATGGTTTCTTAACAGTCTTGCTGAGCTGTCTATGTTCTTTTCCAGTTGAAATACTTTGTCTTCATTGTCTGATGTTCTATCTTCTAAGTGTTCTACTCTGCTGGTAGTATTCTCCATTGAGTTTTTAAGTTGGTTTATTGCTTCCTGCATTTCTAGGATTTCTGATTGTTTGTTTTTTATAACCTCTATCTCCCTGTATAGTTGATCCTTTGCTTCCTGGATTTGTTTGCGTAATTCATTGTCGAAGTGATCTTTCATTGTCTGATTTTGCTGTTTATTGTCTTCCTTGATACTCCAGATCATCTGAAGCATGTATATCCTGAATTCTTTATCTGACATTCCATCTGCTGCAGCTGTTACCTCTTCTAAAGTTGCGTTGACCTGCATTGCTTGTGGTCCTTTCTTTCCTTGTCTTTTCATACTGCTTGCGTATCTTTCCTGCAGGTGCGGGCGGCGGCTCTGCTCTCTCCTTATTCCAATTGGGGTGTCGTGGCTACCACGCCGGCAGGTCACTGGGCCTGTTCTGGGAGCTGGCGGCGGCTCTGTTCTGCCCCTACTCCAATTGGGGTGACGAGTGTACCACGCCGGCAGGCCACCGGGCCTGATCTGCCGGTCGGTTGCAGGTTTGCCTACCCTGCAGGCGCGGGCGGCGGCTCTACTCTGCCCCTACTCCAATTGGGGTGACGTGTCTGTCGTACCGGCAGGCCACTGGGCCTGTCCCGCTGGTCGGTCGCAGATCTGCCCACCTTTCAGGCACGGGTGGAGGCTCTGCTCTGCCCCTACTCCAATTGGGGTGTCGTGACTACCCCGCCTGCAGGACGCTGGGCCTGTTCCTGGCACGGGCGGCGACTCTGCTCTGCCACTACTCCAATTAGGGTGGTGTTTGTAGCACGCCGGCAGGCTCCTGGGCCTGATCCACTGGTCTGTTGTAGGTCTGCCTACCTTGGAGGCGCGGGCGGCGGATCTGCCCTGCCCCTCCTACCACGCCTGCGGACCCCTGGGCCTGATCTGCAGGTTGATCACTGGTCTGCTCACCCTGCGGGCACGGGTGGCGGTTCCGCTCCGCCCCCACTCCAATTGGGGTCACGTGACCACCACACCGGCAGGGCCTGATCCGGGCGTGGCAGAAGGATCTGCTCTGCCCCTACTCCAGTTGGGGTGACGTGTGTACCACACTGGCAGGCCACTGGGCCTGACCCGCCAGGCTGTCACAGGTCTGTTTACCTTGGAAGCATGAACGGCGGCTCTGCCCTGCCCCTCCTACCACGCCCATGTACCACTGGGTCGCGGGTCTGCCCACCTTGCGGGTGCGGGTGGCGGCTCCGCTCCGCCCCCTCTCCAATTGGGGTCACGCGGTCACCACGCTGGCGAGCCGCTGGGCCTGCTCCGGGCGCTGGCGGCGGCCCGGCTCCTCCTCTCTGGCTCGACGACAAATTGAGGAGACTCGGGTGACTGTGCCTCACCCCCCCTACCAGGAGACCAACTGCTTATGTCACTGCTGGTATTGATGAAGTTCTCTCCTCCGCCGCTTTCTGCAGACATCAGATCTCTGCCATGTTGGTATCCTATGCGAATGGCAGCATTTCGTTCCCCTTGCCGGGCAACCAAAGCACCGGGTGAGTCCTGACCGGCCCTCAGCAGGACCCGGACCGAGAAGCAGTTTCCGCGGGCTCCTAGCCCCGGGCCAGGGAAGTTCCGGGAGCCGGAACTCGGCCGCTCCGTGCTCGGTGTAAGCTCCTATAAGTGTAAGCTCCAAGAAGCAGTCCCCGTGGGCTCAGTTCTGGGAGCCGGAATTCTGCTGCTTAGTGCTTGTTGTATGCTCTGATAGGAGCAGGGTCCAAGAAGCAGCCTCCACAGGCTCAGCAGCCCTGGGCCAGGGCGGTTCCGGGACGGTTCCGGGAGCCGGAACTCGGCCGCCCCGCGCTCGGTGTTTGCTCCGATAAGATCAGGTTCTAAGAAGCACCCAGGCGCTGAACCCTAGCAATCTGTCTGCAAGACGCAGGCGAATTGCAGCCTGAAATTACCTGTTCTATGGCTGAATGAACTGCGGTCAGTCAAAAACAGGGGTGCTGACGTCAGTTTACCAACATGGTGGCTCTAAATAAATATTTTTAAAAAGTAGATGTATAAACCAATAGGAACACCAAGATAATAAATGTGCTATTGTATGGCTTTGTTTAGGAATTCTAGATATTAGAATTTCAATGAACTCTACAACTTTTTGAGACTGCATTTCCAATGATTTTAGATATTTTTAAATGATTGACTTTCCTAAAGTCTCAGAAATCCAAAATATAAAAAAATAAAAAATTTATCTGCAAAGACCCACACTATGTAGAAGATAAAGCAGTGGAAAATGGGACAATTTATTACATAGTTCTTGATATTAAAACATAAAAAAAAAATTTCTTTCAAGGATCTTTTTGGCATTTCACAAGGCATTCTGAAATTAGGGTCAGGACATTTTCTTCAGAATTGTGCTATATATCTTATCAATGATAAATCAAGTAATAATTTTCATAGTTGATTTGTTTATGAAAGTAACCCCCAATACCTAAATTAAGGAGGAGTTGGAGGAACTTGGGTGCAGGAGAGGTTTGAGGAACACAAGGTTGACAGACTGTGTCAGAAAGAGACCCCAGGACTCTATGGACTCCTGAATGCAGTCCTTAGCCCTGTATGAACAGCTGCCCCTTCAGGTGGTGTGAAGTATATACCTGGCATTCAGGGATCTTGTTAAACCTGAGAAAGGAGAATCCTCCAGGTTGGAAGGGAACAGATTTTCCTGAACACACTCTACAGGAATTTCTCATATTTTCTGGACAGATCGTCATCACAATCTGTAACTGTGTTCTGAACACCCCAAAACTTCCTCAATGGATGTACCATGTATTCCTTTGCCTATAAGGAAAGAAACATAAGTATACTACATGGAGGTATGAAACCTTCAACCAACTTCATCAGTTTCTCGTGTCACCAATCCAGATGGTAACCTCTAGTCAACATCTGGCTTCTTCTCTCATTATTCATTCAACATTCATTGTGAGCATAAATAGGAACACCGTTATTTATTTATTTTAGTCAATCTCTATTCTAGATACTAGAAATACAGTATAGATCACAGTTTCTTGTCCAGTGTAGTTTAGATTCTGGCTTCTATACCCATACAAATAGCTCAGAATTGTGTTATTTCTTTAACTTCGAAGTATTAAATATTTAAAAAATATGATTTTGTCAGTGAATGATGCATACATCAATTTCAACAATGTATGGGAGCTATTTAATAGTACTTAGTAATGCCTCAATATGTCTAAAGTACATGCAAGAGAAAACGCATTGCCCAGCAGGGTGATGCATGCTTATGATCTCAGTGTCTTGGGAGGCTGAGACAGGAGGAGCTCAGGTTTATGCCAGTCTGGGCAACTTAGCGAGACCTCGTCTCAATCCAGAAAGATAAATAAAAATGAAAATGGCTGGGGATGTAGATCTGTGGTAAAGTACCCCTGAGTTCAATCATAAGCACTGGGGGTAAAAAAAAAAAAAGAGTAAAGAAGGAAAAAGAGTAAAGACCTACACATGCACTTTCTGCAGCTGTTATGGTTTATTGTACTATAGACAAATCATGGTACTGAGGTAGCCATGAGTTGGAGATGTCTGTGCATCTTATCCCATGATAACTTAGTAGATGATGTCATAAGATTTTGCAAACTAGCTGTGTTATATAGCTAAGACACAATTTTCTCTAGATTTCTATAAATATATCAGAGAGCACATAAGTGGATTTTATGTTATTTTACTCTCCACATCACACAGAACAAAGAATTGTGATATTTATATGGCAATTTTCTAGCTAGGCTTATAGTATACTAGTTATGAAAACATAATAATTAGAAATTATATTTTATTTTTCTGAAAAGAACCTTCAAAGCAAAATTTAAAATAGCTCCAGAATCAAATTCCACATGGCCAAATTGGTGGTACTTTAGAACTATATGTTATATTTTTTTCTAATAGATACATTTAATCTTAGGACACAGACCTGTTCTTTCAATACGAGAAAGACAAGTTTGTTGTGTTTAATTTAAACAAAGAAAACATTGTAAATTAATGTTTCAACATACAATATATAATGCTTGGATGACAATTAAACAATAAATCACACACTTTGGAGTAAGAATAAAGTATTAAATATTAAGAATAAAATATGATTATCTGAAATGAAAAAGATAGTCTCACATTTCAATGTTACTTAATCATGTACCTACAAATCTTATTTCCTACTCTTTATCTTCCTGATGACTTTAAACAACACATTTCATAACTCTAGAAACAAAATTGATCCCTTGAAATGTCCAGTGTTTCTGAGTCTGCAAATCCCCAGAGTGAATTTGTGATGAACTGAGCAGTTCAATCCATTAATCATTTAATGTGGGCAAAAGCAAAGTATCAAGTTTGTTAGTTAAAAAAAAATGACATGCAAGGGCTATCTTTCCTTTCAAAAGCAGTATTAAAAAATGTAGTTTCTCAATATAGTGAATTTCTTGAGATTACAGGGAAATTAATGATATATTATTTATTCTCTAAAATAAATAAATTGCACCAAAAAGATCAACGATGCTTGTCTTTGTCTTTATTCTATGTCATCTATGGGGTTTTTCAAAAACAGCATGAGAAATTAGAATTTCTACCATCACTGAATGTCTTTTTGGTGCATAATGGAAAAAAATCACAGAGTGAGTCAAATCCTCCAAGATCTCAATTCCTAAGTGAGGTGTTCACACATGTACAAACTATCAGGAGTTGTCAAGTTTTGGACTGGCTTAGAATAGACTGGCATAAATCTAAGTTTTCCTGGTATTATTTGCAATCTGCCAACGTGACACTCAATTAAAATTAAAGAAGAAAAAGAAAACAATCAATGATGCAGTGATGTAAAATACTGAAAAAATATTTTTGTTACTTGAATTGGTTAGAGTTCTTTTTTTTTCTCTTTTTCTAAACACATGTAAAATGGTGGAAAAAAAACTTTTGTATTTAGAATTCAAAATATTACACATCTAGGTGTGCATAATCACAATCTTTTTGAGAATCCCAAATTGTTACTCATTGAAAAAAAATTATTTAGAAGTAATATTCACTTATTTCATCCATATCATCCTATCGTACCTATGATATGACCAGCACTTCTTGATACTAGAAATAAGAAGAAATGAGTACATTCTATTATCTTCCTAAAGAAACTTATACTTCTTGAAGTTTCACAGTACAAAGGGCATAGTTAGAGAAATTCAATGGAGAAAGAGGTGAGTGGATAGAGAAAATTTTCATAGACATGATACCTGGATAATTCAAAATGGATGCACAGATGGACACAGATGAATAAAAACTGCACAGCAGACAGTGGGGCTTCTATAATCACAGGAAATTGTGTGAAATTCATGTACTTTTAATTTGATGTAGAATGTTGTCACCAGAAGCCAGCACCAGGAGATTAAGACGGGACACAAGAAAAAAAAAGGTAGGGGAAAAGGGAGACAAATGGTGAAGGAAGGAGCAACTGTGGCTTTAAAGCTAAAAACTCCATGAATGCCCTCTACTTCACCCCCAGGCCTGCTCTCCTCCAGGTATGCATTCTGAAAAGGTCCAATAAATTGTTGAAAATCTAGTTAATTAGTTTCTATAGCCATGGTTAGTTCACAGAATATATTTTTAGATTAATTAAAAGAAGCCTAGAAATAAATATTGTTGAAGACCCATGATGTGGGCATAGACTGAGTGTTCCCTATTAACCAGATAATGTCATCCTGAAGATTGTGATAAGAACCAGACCACCTTGTCCTACTCTGTGTTCCAGGATCAAAGGAATTTAGCTCATTAGTCTGACATCCTTTGTGCTTCTCCCATTTACCATTTACAAAGTTTCCTTTAAAAGAAGCAGCCTGAGGCCCCCAGTTGAAGTCTCACTCTTGAGTCCCCACATTCCTTCTTCTAGTCTCAAAAAAAAAAAAAAAAAAAAAAAACCTTGGGAATCAACTTAATGGAAGAGGTGAAAGATCTATACAATGAGAAATACAGAACCCTAAAGAGAGAAATCAAAGAAGACCTTAGAAGATGGAAAGATCTACCTTGCTCTTGGATAGGCAGAATTAATATTATCAAAATGACCAAACTACCCAAAGCACTATACAGATTTAATGCAATTCCGATCAAAATCCCAATGGCATTCCTCATAGAAATAGAAAAAGCAATCAAGAAATTCATCTGGAAGAATAAGAGACCCAGAATAGCTAAAGCAATCCTTAGCAGGAAGAGTGAAGCAGGTGGTATCACTATACCAGACCTTAAACTATACTACAGAGCAATAGTAACAAAAACAGCATGGTATTGGCACCAAAACAGACTGATAGACCAATGGTACAGAATAGAGGACACAAAGACTAACCCACAAAATTACAATTATCTTATATTAGACAAAGGCGCCAAAAACATGCATTGAGAAAAGATAGCCTCTTCAACAAATGGTGCTGGGAAAACTGGAAATTCATATGCAACAAAATGAAATTCAACCCCTCTCTCTTACCATGCACAAAACTCAACTCAAAATGGACCAAGGACTTAGGAAGTAAACCAGAGACTCTTTGTCTAATAGAAGAAAAAGCAGGCCCTAATCTTCATCATGCGGGATTAGGCTCCAACTCCCTTAATAAGACTCCTATAGTGCAAGAATTAAAACAAAGAATCAATAAATGGGATGTACTCAAACTAAAAAGTTTCTTTTCATTTGAGGGCATATTCTGCTCCATTGTTTGTTCACCTGAGTAAATCCTGCATCAATCTCCTACATCAATCTCCACTTGTGCCTCTTGATGCATCCTAAAATTCATTTCTGTGGTATAAGTCAAGAAACTGTCAGGCCTGAGTTGAGGTCCCCTTCTTCCTCGTGGGGTCAATTGAGGCTCATCTGGTAACAAGATGAGGAATGGATTAATTTAGGGTTCTCAGTGGAATGATCTAAAGTCTGGACACTTATGTTACAGTGGTATGATGTTGGTTACTGCTCAGGCAGGTAAATAATGTTTCTTGCAGTATGCGTTGAAAAAATTGTGCAGAGAACATGGAAGATGGATCACAGAGTAGTAATTATGAAAGCAAGGAGGCAAGTGGGGTATAAAAGAAAGAGCTCCTAAACTGTAACTGAGGCTAAAAGGAGACAAAGACCACAGGGCAGTAATTAATATCATTGTAAATGATTTGTGCATTATTTTTTATGTGAAGAATTTGTGCATTGTTTTTTATTTGCTGCTATACCCTAGGACACCTCTGTGCTTATTAGGAAAAGTGAACTTAAGCCAGTCCTCTGACCTTGTGGTCCTTTGAGCCAGTGACTTGCATAACTATACATGGTCACTTGGGGGCCTGAAGGCAAGATGCCAATGAGCTTGATCTTCAAACTCTTCTGCTCATTGTATAACTATAACTTTGGATATTGTTTTGTAAGATGTATTGCTGTTGCATCATGACAAGAACAATTAAGAGGGGAAAAGTTCATTTTGTGGCTCTTGGTTTCAGAGGTCTCAGTCCATAGACGGCTGACTCCATATATCCGAGCACAAGGTGAGGCAGTGCATCATGATGAAAGAGTCAGTATAAGAAAGCTGCTTAGAACATAGCATCAGAAAGCAGAGAGAAATCTTCTATCAACAAGGACATCATCTCTAGCAATTAGAGAAATGCAAATCAAAACTACTCTTAAGATTTCATCTGGCTCCAGTCAGAATGGCAATTATCAAGAATATAAGCAATAATAAGGGTTGGTGAGGATGTGGGGAAAAGGTAAACTCATACATTACTGGTGGGACTGCAAACTGGTGCAACCACTATGGAAAGCAGCGTGGAGATTCCTCAGAAAACTTGGAATGGAACCACCATTTGACCAAGCTATCCACCTTCTTTTTTTATACCCACAGGACTTAAAAAAGCATATAAAAGTGATACAGCCACATCAATGTTTATAGTAGCTCAATTCATAATAGCTAAACTATGGAACCAACCTATATGCCCTTCAACAGATGAATGATTAGAGAAAATGTGGTACACATACACAATGGAATATTACTCAGCCTTAAAGAAGAATAAAATTATGGCATTTGCAGGTAAATGGATGGAACTGGAGATTATCATGTAAGTGAAATAAGTCAATCCCAAAAAATTGAAGGCCAAATGTTTTCTCTGATAAATGGAGCTGATCCATAGTGGGATGGGAGTAGTGAAGAATGAAGGAACTTTGGTCTGTGCAGAGAGGATTGATGAGAGGGGTAGGGTGGTGGGGATGGGAAGAATGGTAGAATGAGACAGACATTATCACCCTATTTACATTTATGATTACCTACTGGTGTGACTCACCATGTACACCTAAAGGAATAAGAAGCTATGTACACCATTTGTGTACAATGTGTCAAAATGCATTCTACTGTCATGTATAACTAATTAGAATAAATTTTTAAAAAAACAAGGACAAAATACATACCCCCAAACACAGTCCCAATGACTTGCCTCCTCCAGCCATACCCTACCTGCCTATAGTTATTATCCAATTATTCTCTATCAGGGGATTAATGCACTGATTAGGTTAAGGTTCTCACCATTCAATCATTTCACTTCTAAGCTTTCTTGCATTGCCTTATACATGAGCTTTTGGGGGATAACTAATATCTAAACCCCAATAGATATGGTATTTGGGGAATGGGGAAGTGCTCAATGGGTCGAATCTTTGAGAGAAAGAGAGAGATCTTAATCAGACATGTGCTTAGGGTAGGAAGTAGAAAGGTTGATATTGGAAATATGCAAATCAGGGTGATTACTTAGGGAGGGAAAGAGAATCAGGAAAAGAATGAGACTCCAGGGGAAAACCTGTAGGTCTTTAGGAGTCAGAGGAAGAAAGACATTCCATTATCACTAAAACAGTCAAGTAGATCACCACATGGTAAAGAGAGTATGAGGGAGTTGAAGAGATTTTTAGACAGAAAAGGAAATTAACGATGTACAATGCTAGAGTATAGTAAGTAAAACTAGGTCTCCACCAGCCCTCAATCAGAGCTGTTTCGGTTGAGAGATGATGAAAAAGCTGAAACATATAGCTTGAAAATATACCACCTCCTCCCTATTAAAATGAAGGGTTAAAACTGTATCACAAAACATATTAATCGATTATGTAATTAAAAATAAATTACAAAGTACAGCAACAAATTCTCGACCTCCACCCAGATGCCAAAATTTTAATGGCGCAAATAGCATCTTCAACTAATGGGCAAGTCTGGGAGGGGCATCCATCACTTTAGGCACTAAGCATAAGCAAACAGTTCAAACAGCTTAGGTCTTCAAATTTCAACCACAATCCTGGAGTCATAGACACTATTACTACATTGCCTCCTAGTACAAAGTTCAAGAAAGCAAATTGACAGTTGTGGCCACATCCTCATGATAGTAAATGACACAAATGACTACATAATTGAACACTTAAAACACACACTGATTTGGGGCAAGGAAAAACAATTCAAAACACAAGAGCTTTGTCACAAGACCCCATGTGGATTGAAAGGGATAGAGGTAGAGAGAACCTTAAAAATTATAATATTATAAGGAAAACAGACATCTAGGAAAGAAGATATGGTTTTCCCGTGGACTCCTCAGATCATCTCCTACCACTACTCTCTCTCTGCACACTACTGTTCCCCACTTAAACACCTGTTGAAAGCACATAAAAATATAGAAAGGAAACAAAACAGAATGGATGTATAGGGGAAAAAAAGCTGTATGAATGAATATTTGTTTTTTATTAGTTACACATGACAGTACAATGATCTTGACGATTCATACATTTGAAACAAATGGGGTATAATTTCTCATTTTTTCTGATTGTACAGGTTGCAGAATCACATATTATAAGTCCCAAGAAACCATTCATACTTGGTTAGGAAAAAAGGAAAGCCTTCAACAATAGGGTTTAAGTGTGAGTTAAAGACAATGAGACAATGCTGAGGGCATAATATTAAAGAAGAAAAATAAAGAGGTAAAACAAATAGGTTATTGATGAGACAAACGAACACAGAAGGCAGCCTAACTCAAGGTTACCGAGGGAAATCGTCCATACTTGTTTTATGTTGTCATAATTATTTTATTCATTATCAGGTTAATAAGCACTGTGACTCAATATATATAACAAGAACAAAAAAAGATAATAACAAGGTAGAATGGAGTAAAAAAGAGAATTTGCCAGTCTAAAGGAAGGCAATGAGGTTTAAAATCTCATCTCAAAGCAAACAAGTACAATTAAAAAGTCAAAACAATAAATACAATGAGAAAAAATTTATATCTTTCATAAAAGAAAGGCTTGAGAAAATAGAAGTGAAGGCAGGTGAAAAATATGAAGCACTTAATTCAGGAAAGGCAAATAAAAATTTTAATATGAAGATCATTATGACTGAGCAGAGAACTCCCAAACTGGGAGATACTGAAATATATAAGACAAGAAAATGGTCCTGTGAGATAGGTACAGGCATGTTTATGTACAATTATAATCACGTAAAAGTGTGATAGCATACAAGTTCATAGGAAAAAGTAATAAAGGAAATCAACAGTGAGAAGTTATAGCTAGGAAATTGAATCTTAAGAATAAAGGATTTTGCAATGCAAACTGATATCAGTCATGTACATAATCAAAAACTACACCCAAAGACATGGAGAATAAATTATGGAATTCTGAATTAAAAACCGAGTAGCAAAACAGCAAACCAAATTCAACAATTCCCTTAGACAATAATAAACCATAACTCACTTAACCAAGTGGGATTTATTCCAAATATAAATGTCTGCTTCAATACTGAAAATTAATTAATTAATCATATCACTAGGCTAAAGAAAAATATATGATCATACCAAAAAAAAAAAAAAAAAGGCTTAGAAATATACAATGGATAAATGTAGCACTTATTTGTGGCAATAATTCTCAGCTAACTAGGAATAAATAAAAAATCATGAATATGATTTTTTAAAATCTGTAAAAATCCAAAGCTTCCAAAATCATCTGTTGAACATCCCACCTTTTTATGTTGAATTGTGTTTATTCTATGTCAACAATTTGTTGATGACACGTGTGGGTGTGTTTCTGGGCTCTGTTTTCTGCTCAATTGACACGGGTGGCTATTTCACCACCACACAGTCTTCCTAACTGGCGCGCAAAGAAGTCTCAAAGTCGAGTGGTTTGAGTATTCCAACTTAGTTCTTCAGTATTGTTTGGACTATTTGGGTCACTCTCTTTCTGTGTATTCTTTAGGATCAGTTTATCAATGTCCTTAAAATTGTTTTATTGAAACTGTGGGATTCCATTGAATCAAAAGATCATGTTGATGGACATGGTATCTTAACAATACGGTTTTCTTTTCAATAAATATAGAATAACTCAAATTTTAAATTATTTTCTTCAGATTTTTGAAGTTTTCATCATATTGATCCTGTACTTACTTTGTTGGATTGCTACCTAAGTATTTATTGTGTGTTTCTGTGTGTGTGTATGTGTGTATCCATATGATATTAAGTTTTAACATCAAAATCTTTTTACATCTTACTACTATATTAAAAAGTAACTGTATTTTCATATTAACATTATATCCCATGACTTTGCTATAAACATTAATTCTAGGAAATTAAATTATTATTTTTAATTGTTGATTTAGTGGAAATTTCTACAAAAGCATTCATGCTATCAACAAACAGGTACTTTCATTTATTTTATGCAAAATCAAAAAACAAAAAGGAATTAGACATACAAGTCACACTTCACAAAAATTACCTCAAATGAATTATAGAACTGAATGTAAAAATGCAAAGTTTTATAACTTTTAAAAGTTATAAAACTTTTAAAAGTTTTTATAACTTTTAAAAGAAAATGTTGGAGATTATCTAGTTCATCTTGAAGTTAGCAATGTGTTTTAGATATAACATCAAAAGCAAAAATCCATTAAAAAATTAAATGTCAAGTTGAGCATTATTAAATATCAAAACAAGAAAAAATTTCTGATGAACAAAATATGCTCTTAAGGGAATGAAATGACAAGCCATATATTGGGAGAAAATATTGATAAAAACATGTACTCAATAAGAGAATTGTATCTGAAATACATATATCTTTCCTATTTCAACAATGAGAAAATTAACAACCCAATTACAATTTAGGCAAGAAATATGAACAAACTCTTCATTGAAAAGGAATTTTTAAAAAATTATTTTTAGTTGTAGATAATAATAAATTAATTTTATTTATTTTTATGTGGTCCTGAGGATTGAACTCAGTGCTTCACATGTGCCAGGCTGGTGCTTTACCATTAACCTAAAACCCCAGCCCCCAAAGAAATTATTGATGGAAAATATGTATATGCAAGTGTATTTAACATTTGTCATTAGTCACAAATTAAAATAATAACACGTGCAATAATACATTCCACTACGCATCTATTAGAATGACCAAAATATATATTTTTTTAAAAGGCTGACAAACTGGGCATGGTGGTGCATACCTGTAATCCTAGTAGCTCAGGAGGCTGAGGCAGGAGGGTTAGAAGTTCAAAGTCAGCTTTGGCAATTTAGCAAGGCCCTTAGCAACTCAGTGAGACTTTGCCTCAAAATAAAATACAAAAAAGGGCTGGGCGATGTGGCTCAGTGGTTAAGAGTCCCTGGATTTACTCCCCAATACCAAAAAGAAAAACAACAACAACAACAACAACAAAAAAAAAAAAAGGACAAGACAATTTGAATCTTTTTAATAAGTCTAATATAGTGTTAACACATTGTTCAGAAATTTACACAATTGAGTTGCAAACTTATGTCTATGCAAACACACACACACACATATAAGAGATTTATTCATAATCTGGAAACTACAAATAACCCCTCAATAGGAAATTAGATTAAAAATGTGATATGTCCCTAGGATGGAATATCATACAACAATAAAAAATACTCTGACAAAACTCAGAAAGACATGGAGGAAGCTTAAAGGCATATTACCAAGTGAAGGAAACCATTCTGAAAAGGATACAGACTGTATCACCCGACTATATGACATTTCATCTACAGAAAGAATAAGATAATCAGAAATTTCTAAAAACATCTAAAGACAAATCCATCTACAGAAAGAATAAGATAATCAGAAATTTCCAGGGATCTACTGGTAGAGGCAAGTAATCCATAGATGTAGCCTAGGGACACTTTAGGGAAGTGAAATTATTCAGAATGACACTTTGATGGTTACATGACAGTATATATTCACCAAGATTCATGGAAGAGTGTTCACAATTCTGAGCACTAAAAACTGTAAGGTTCATAGCCTAGCTTTACAGGTTGCTAAATCTGCCCAAGACTTGACTCTCAATATTTTATAAGTATTCAATAATTAGAAGTTTGTTCCCCTATTGAACATTTTTTTAAAACAATACCTGATACATAGGTAAGTAAAGTGCAGAGTTAAGTTTGGAGAAACTTCATCCTTATTATATTTTCTGAAAACATGAATGCGGCATGGACATTCTTTATTCCTTTAGCCCGTCTAGTTCATAGCAAACTTCTAGATTTCTCTGCGTGCCTGGGGGTATATTTTGGGAGCCCAATGCATGGATGTGCTGCTGAGTGCTGAAGGTGCAGTCTCAGGTTATTATCTCCTTGGAGGCTGAACAGCCATTCTTATTGGCACCCTTCTTTGTGGAAACCATTCTGAAGCTCAAATTTAAAAGGAAGAACACAAAAGGGATTTTCAATTTTTGTTTCTGACACCTGCTACAGGTTTGGGATTTTCCAAATTACGTGCAATTTGGGAAATTGCTTTGGAGATTCACAGAACTCACTAAAGCCTATTATACTCATGACTGAGTTTATTATAGGAAGAAGATAGATTAAACTCATTGAAGGCAATAGTCACATAGGGCTCAGTCATGAAAGGTTCCGTACATGAAGCTTCCATTGTCTTTGGGACATGGTCCCAGGCTTTATGGGTGGCAAACAGTATGAAGTACTGCTACCCAGGTACCTCTCCCATGAGGTTTCATTACACAGGCATGGTGGAGGGATTAATTGTCCATAGGGCTGAACATGGTTTCCAGGCTGATACTATCTTACCCAAAGCCTCACGCAAGAGCATACTGTTCTTTCATGTCCAGCTGCCACCTGAGACCTTTAGGTATAGACACCTCAAACAGAGTCATCGCATTACCATAAACTGCCACATGTGCTCATAAGGGTCCACTGTGGATTTCTATCACTCAGGAAAACCAAATGAACCTGGATAAAGGCCACACCTCTCTATGGATGAAGCCAAATTCTTTGTTACACAAGCCCAAAGAGCAAGACTTAATGCATGGAAAATGTACTTAAAATCATTTAAGAAATCAGGAAGAAAAAAAAAAAAAAAACCCGAATGGTACATAAAGTGTGGAAAAAACCTCACTGAAGGTATTGAAGGAGAAGCTGATGCCCCAAGGCACTTTAGAAATGAGTATATTTTGTAGACTAAAAGTTTAAGAGGTAAAAGGACCTATGTGATAAACATAATTGTTTACTAGTTCATGTTATTCCAGGGACTACTGTTTAACAATTATAAAAATTCTGCAAATGTGTACTAGAATTGAGTAGTTATGGAGATGGATGGAGAATGGTGGTCATCAGATTTCACTTTGGGAGTGGGAATTTACATATAAGCAGAAACCTTGGCTATAAGGATTAATGCAGTAATAGAATATTGCTGGACTATCAATGAGCTCAATGAGTTTGGCTCACATACACATGCTGGTTGTATGTGTAACTGTACTTAGGGTATATATATAGGTTAGTATAGACACTGTTTCAACTGAGAGGGTCAAAATGAAATGGAGCAAATAATCAGCAACCTCAACCTTGTTTTCTTATATCATATTTCTAATAAAATAAGCCAGGATTCCTTAGAGAAATGGCTGATTCCAGGACAGGAAGACAAAATATCCAAGATAAAATTGGAGCACCCTGTAGATCCAGAAAGCACAGAAGTGCTCAAAAAATAATAATAACACCAGTAACAACAAATTTAAAACTGCAAATCTTTAACAGGGAGTGAAAGGACATAGTATCCATCTGAAAGCTCCCTAAAGCCTAAGCCTGAACAACTTGAAGGACAAAATAGCAACATAGTGATGCACAGTGCCCTTAAAGGATCATGCTGATGGTATGTATGCTTGGACTTTGAGGTGCTTTAAAAAGGGGAGTGAGGGAAAGTGTTGGGATTTTGCACAGCTAGAGGTTTTTTACAAAACAGGTGACATGGATCAGTTGTGGTCTGTCCCTCATCATCTCGGGTCAGGTGAAGTATTGTTTGGGATGAGAAAGTTGCCATTGCCTGCGAGGTAACTTTGGACTCACAGCAAAATCAGATCAGATCTTGTTCCTGGAATCCAAGATTGACTCAGAAAAGGAGGTGATACAAAATATAAGCAAAGATGCTGAGTGAGTCCTTGAATCCTGCTTTTAGCCACCTATGGAACATTTGCAGGCAAAAGTGTCTAAGTCCTTGTTTACAGCAGAAATGATGTAATGAAAATTGAAACATTTTAAGAGTTTTCTCAATGCCATTTCAATATGTTTGATTATTTTTTTTAGTTCTTTTGTTTGACTTTATTTATATGGTCAATACTTTTATCATATACATATGCTTCCTAAATAAAATCAACTAATCTTCTCAATTCCATTGTTAAAGCATTTAGGTGCAGGACCATGGTTGTCTGCTTTTCCTAGAGAAATGTAAATAAATGTATGTCAATTGAACAGATCTGAGAAAGCATTTGAAATCATTCTCTCATATCCTGAATTCACACTCTTGTTGAATTATAAAGAGATATTAGAGTTTTTGTTTTGTTTTGTTTTTAACTTTGTAACAATGACAAGAATGATCCTTAAAAGGACTTTCAACAATGTTACAATTATTTCCAAATCCTGTACATCAGAACATAGTAGTTAATAACTTTAAACTAGGTCAGAGTTAAAAACATTTTTAAAAATCAGTTTAAGAGTACAAATTTCCCTCATCAGAAATGTTGTGGCTAATGGAGAGGTGCTTGCTTTTTGTTCTTCTAGATATGTAACCTTATATTTTCATTTTTTTTTAAAGTTTAAAAAAAATCTACATTTTCAAGTCCTTTTCTTCATTATTTTTTCTTATAGGCCCTTTACCTCATAGGGAATTTTTGATTTAAGGTCCAGTGCTATTTTCTCAGAACACTTATATAACTGAAAGAATACTAAAAGGGGATGTGTCTTTGACAAATAACAATCCACAACAGTCTAAGTTTTAAGTATGAATCAATATGCAAAATTCTGTATATCTAAAAGAGTTCTTGTTTATGATTCACAGTAAATTCAATCACAGGGTTTCTGAAGAGATTTCCATTTCAATTAGGCAGGCTTCATTATCATACTTTTAGTGACGCATAAAGAACACTACAAGGTTAATGCCAACAGAAAGAGATACAGGGCAAAACCAGTAGGAAAAATTCCCTACAGTTTCAAGAAATAAAAAGTCAGAAATAATGAAGTAGCTACTTGTCTTTGGGAAATATCATACTTAATGATAAGAAAAAAATACCTTCATTTTTCCTTTAGACTCGGGAAAAGAATAATTCATAGGGCAATTTTTTTTATTGTTATGATGTATATCAAAACAAGATAATTAATAAAGTCAATAAATGAAAATAAAAATAATAAAAAGTTAATTTGTACAGATTCAGCTTTTTATCTTCCAAGACTTGAAACTTTCTTTAGTCTTATAAATAAGACTTAGAATAGGATCACTTATCAGCAATGATTAGGATTTTCTTGATGAATTAAATAATACCACTTGGAAATAGGACTTAAAAAAGTTTATAGAATACCTAAATCCCAGAGCAAGGACAAAAAAAAAAAATGTTTATACCATTATAGGTCCACATCATATAATTGTTAAATGATATTTCGTATTATATTTTATAATATCTCTAAGCTACATAGTCTCATTTGCAATTCCACACAAAACAGAGTGAAATCAACTGAATCTGACTTATTTAGATAATTAATTCATCTAATGATTTACTTAAGAATTTTTTAAATATATGCAATTCTTTTGTGTATAAAAATATTTCTCTGACAGAACCACAACAAATTATTGAGTATAAAAGAATATTAAACACAAACTTAATTTACTCGTTATAGTAATAGAATTTATTTCTAATTTAGAAATCCTATTGAAGCCAGAATTAGACAGGCAGTCAGTATAGATAGGTAAATTGAGTCAGGTCTGATCCAGGAGGCCAATTTTTAGTGAGTCTGAGAAGTTGGAAACTGTCCCCTGAGGGACTGAAATGTTAATTCCTTCAGAGTCCCTCCTCCACCCTTATCAAGAACCTGCCCCAGCTCCAACCTAGGTAATCTGTCCCAGAAATTGCACTCCCTACAGGAAGCTATAAGGTTGTAAATTAATGTGTCCTAGGCTGCTCCATCCTGCACTTCCCCCTTCAGCCCACCTGTTTCACACCCTTTGGCCATCCCACTGAGCATTCCTGGGTCTAGTCTGTAGCAGGAAAGAGATAAGCAGCATTGGAGGGCAGGAGAACAAGGGAAGCCTAGCACATATAAAAAGGGCAGAACACTTTCTGGGGATACCAGGATACCAGCTGTGGCCCCCTTCTCCATCCCAGGAGAAGTATATGTTACCCCTTTTTAAATAAACCCCAGTTTATATGCTTGCCTCTGCGTGCTTCTCTAATGTTCAAACTTCAACATATGAGGAAGCAGAACTCGTCACCAATAACTGGCAGTATCACTACGATATCTATTTCAATGTTTTTGATTGAGAAAAAAAAATGTTTTTTCTTTCTAGAAAAGACAACTATTTTCTTATTTACAACATTTTGCACATCATAAAGCTTTATATGCAAAAATATTCTTTTTTTTAAGAAAGAGAGAGAGAGAGAGAGAATTTTAATATTTACTTTTTAGTTCTTGGCGGACACAACATCTTTGTTTGTATGTGGTGCTGAGAATCGAACCCAGGCCATACGCATGCCAGGCGAGCGCGCTACCGCTTGAGCCACATCCCCAGCCCCAAAAATATTCTTATTGATATTGGGTACCTCCTTCATATAGGGAAACAGTTTAATATACAATTATGTGACATGCTGTGTTTTCCATAACACAAAAGTGTAAAATATCAATATAGAATTAAGAGTTAAGCAATAGATCAGTATTTCATTCAATTATTCCTGGCACTTTTAATTGTGGCAAATGAAGAAAAAAAGCAGGCCAGTTTTCTTACAGAATATTTTAATCATTGCCTTCTTAGTAAATTATACAAAGAAGTGTAATGAGCTTTAAGTTGTATAAGACTAAATGAATTAAATAAAGTTTTTGCTGAGTTAATTAACATTCCATATCACACATACATATGCAAAAATCTATGTTGAACCCTAGTAATGAATCAGAATAAATCACAACATATTTTTTTTTCATTCATTTGAATTCACCTCTCTCTGCTACCTGAGGAACTACCTCAACAAAGAAAAACCAGTGTTGTTTCTTTAAATAGACATTGTAGTCACAATGGCAAACTGTCACCACTAACCTGAAGGGAGCCACAGGGCATAACACCTAAAACCAGCTTAGCAGATACAGTAGCCACTGAAGTCAACTTTTATGAATGTCAGAAAAGGGCAGAAAATGGAGACACTTAAGAGTTAAAACGTTTTGGACCCAATGGGGGGTCTGCAGTTTCTTGGGTTCTACTACCAAGACTTCTATTCAGTCCTAATGGTGAAGAATAAAGAAAAACCTCCCCATATTTAGACCACAAGAGGTAGAAAAGCACTATTTTGAAATATGTAAAAAGTAAAAATAACTGTTTTTCAACATGCCCAGACTTGTCCTTCAAGGGACACTAGATTACCAGAAAATTTTCTGACCTTTTGGCCAAGTCTGACTCTCTCTATTCTTCATGTCTCAAACAAGAAAAACACAGTTAAAAATATTGTTTCTAAAGGTCAAAGTCCATCTACTCAAACCCACACTAAGTACCATATTTAAACATGTGATTTTAGAGCATCTCCTTCCCAGATGTCTTATGACCACATCCACAAGGATTCCTTGTAATGTTAACAGAATGCAACTGAAGAGCTGCAAGACAAGGCCTCTATTAAAGAGAGGGGTGGGGGAGGGGCACTTCTCAGGGAAACCCAGAAATTAAAGGTTGGGGCAACACTAACAAAAGGAAATTAGGGGAAACTGAGGCCTCTAAGAACTGTGGCTTCAATAAATAATACACATTTCAACTCCTGGTGAGAAAAACAGAAACAAATTACAAACCTTTAATACATTGTTCCTATTTTCCCATATGTAATGTTTGATTTCAACAACAAAAAATATCAATGGTATTGTTGAGAAGCAAGGAAAAAAAGCCAGGAGAGAAAAGGCAAACACGTGAACTAAAGCGATATGGTGTAGATTTTGGAGTTTAAAATAAGTGTGATTAATATGTGTAGGACGCTAATGAAAAACCATTTAACATGAAAGAACAAATAAGAAATGTGAGCAGAGAGATGAAAAGAATGAGAAATATTAAATCAAGTCGAAGAAAAAATAGAAAGAAAGCACTATAACAGTGAAATGGAATGTCTTAACAGTCTCTGGAGGCTAAACACAGCTCAGGAAAAAAAAATCAGAAAATTGTAACTACAACACTGAAAAGAGAGGAAAAAAAAAAAGCAAACTGACAAAGAAAAAATCTACTCTGAAAAATTTAAGAGATATGGGACCACTAAAATTTGTGTCACATGTGTATAACTTAAACATGAGAAGGAAAGTAGAGGGCAAAGCATAAAATTATTTTAAGTAATGATGTTGCAAATACCAAACCACAGACATAGTAAGCACCAAGCAAGATAAATAGTAATAGTATAGTGTACATCTAGTATATGGTGCTCAAAGTGCAGAAAATAAGACAAAGAGAATCTCTTAAATGAAGACAGGGAAAAAAGAGACCTCACTGAAAGAGAAATAAGAATAAGAATTACATCGGACATACACAATGAAGCAAAAGATGTATGGAACAAAATTGTGAAGGTATTTAAAAAATTGACATACAGCCCATTTCAGTGAAATTGTCCTCCAAAAGTGAAGGGGGAATAAGGACATTCTAAGACAAATATAATTGGGAGAATTTGTCTCTAGTAGAATTTTCCTGTAAGAAATCCTCCAGAGACAATGAAAAATTTTTAAATAAAACTTTGATCTACATACAATGATAACATCAGAGGGTAATAAAGTATTTTATTTTTCATGCTCCTAATTGATGTAATAGATAAACTTTTGTACAAAGTAATAATAGCAAGAATGTATGGGGTGGTTATGGCATGATCATAGTGTAATGAATGACAGTGATACCCCGAAGAAGGACTAAGGGATTGTGAGTACTGGTAGGAGGGGTATAAAGTACCTAAACCAAAAGTGTTCATTGAAAGTGGACTTAGATCTTGTCAATGTTTATTGCTCTAGGAAAAGTACAACAATATTTCTAAGATTTTAGTTAATATCCTAGGAGAGGAGGAAAAATAGAATTGGCTAAAAATTTAAAAGCAGAGAAGTCAAAAATATAAAGGTAGATTTGAAAAATAATAAAGCATAAAGTATAAACAAATAAGAAAGTTATTATGTTAAGTAATCACTTTAGACATCAGTGGACTAAATACTTATTAAAAGATAAATATTATTATATTAGACAGAGACCAAATTAAAATTTAAAGTGCACTTTTTGTGGACAACAAATTATATGTTGTCCACAAAAAGTGCACTTTAAATTTTAAACATAAAAATTAAAAGGATGGAAAATATATATACTATGCTAATATTAATCAAAACAAAGTGGGAGTAAGTATAATAATTTCAGGTTGACTTTGGATGAGAAAAATCCTCAGTGATAATGAAGAGAATTATATAATGATAGTGATTGATTTTTCCCAAAAAGGTATAGCAAACTTTGATGTGTATGGACATAATAACAGAACACTAAAATGGTTGAGGCCAAAAACTGATAGAATTATAAGGAGAAATAGATAAATCTATAACAACATTTGAAGACTTCAACAGCCCTGTCACAAAGAGGCCTAGAAAATCACAAGGAGATGAACTGAACAACACTGTCAATCAAATAGATCTAATAGCTTTTATAGACTTCTCTACTTAGAGATAGTAGAACACATATTCTTCTTAAGCTCAGATGAACATTCACCCCAATAGAACACATTTTGAGTTATAAAACACAATTTAAAAAATTTTAAAGGACACGCATCATACAATGAATGTATGCTTAATAAAATCAAACTTGCAATCAATAATAGAAAGAGAGCCCATACATTCTAAAATAATTGAGATTTAATGACATACTTCTAAATATATATGAGTCAAAAAATTAAGCCTCAAGGAAGACTTAAACATATTCTGAATTAAATCAAATTGAAAATTCAAGTTACCAGAATCTATTAGATAAAGCAAAATCATTGTTCAAACCAAAATTTGTTACATAGAAAACATGTTATAAAAGAAGAAAGATCTAAAATCAATAATTTGACATCCTATCTTAGGAAACTAGAGAAGAAGCAAATAAGGATTATGTAGGCAGAAGAAAATAAAATACTAATAATCAAAGGAAAAAAAATCAATGGAACTGTATATAGAAAATCAGTAGAGAAAATCAAAACCAAAATAATTAGGTTCTAAAAAATAATTAAAATTTCAAAGTGCACATTTGTGAGAAGAGAGAAATAAAAGAGAATACAACAGAATAAAAACTAAACAGAGAAAGAAAACAAAAAATACTAACATCAAAAACAGAAAGGGTCATAACTACTGATCCCACAGTGTTGAAATGATAAGAGAAAATCCTATAAAAAATTATATACCCCAAAATTTGATAAGTTAAATTTAAGGGACCAATTACTAAAACACAAAAACTACAGAAACTCATACAAGAAAAGTAGATAATCTGTGTAAAATTCCACCTACTTAAGAAAATGAATAGAAAAGTAATAACCTTCAAAAAATTAAAACAGTCCCAGGATCAGATGGATTAGAATTAAACTCCACTGAATATTTTAGGAAGAAATCTCACTAATTATTTATAATCCCTTCCAAATGTTGAAGGATAATTAATTGTAGAATACAAGTAGTTTCTTAATACTAAAAATAGATAAAGAATTAAAAGAAAGGAAAACCACAACCTAATATCTCTTAGGAACATAGGTGAAAAGTCCTCAAAAATATTAGAAAATCAAATCAACAATAAATCGAATAAATTATACAGTGCAATCAGGTGGGATTTATTCTACATATGCAGTCCTGCTTCAAATTTGGAAAATCAGCTACACAATCCATCACATTGGTAGGATGAAGTTGAAAATCATGTGATCATATCAATGTATGCAGAAATTTTATTGACAAAGTAAGTACCCATTAATAAGAAATCTGTCAGCAAATTAAAGATAGGAATTTCCTTATCTTGCTAAAGAACATTAAAAACAAAAATGTTACTTACTGTTAACACATTTAATGGTGAGACTTGAAAAACTTTCTCTTAAAATGGAGAAAAGCAAGAGGTCCTTTTTCTCTACCATTATTCTTGCTTATACTGAAAATTTCATCTAATGCATTAAGGCAAGAAATAGAAATTATATATAAATAGATCGGCAAGAAATGTAAAAACTGCTTATTTTCTTTACAAATAGCATGACTATATATCTAGAAATTTTTTTTCAATGACAGAAAACTCCTGTATCCAATAATTAATTACAAGAAGTTTTCAGGATACAAGGTTGATGAACACAATTCAATTTCATTCTTAAGTGCCAATGATCAATAATTGGAATCTGAAAAATTAAAAACACAGTGTCCACCAAAAACTGAAAGAATAAGGTAAACTCTAACAAAGTAAGAGCACAGTCTATGTGTAGGCAGCTATAAAATTATAAGAAAAACAATAAAAAATATAAATAAATGAAGATATTCTCCATGTTCATGGATTTAAATACTTGACACTTCTAAATTCTAAATAAATTGAGAGATAACTCCATGTTCATTGATTTAAATACACAAAACTGATCTGCACACTGAATAAATTCAAATTTTTTTAAAAAAATCACAGAATGTGTAGCTAACAACATATGGATTATAAAATTTGCATGAGAGTACAAAAGACACAGATTAGCCAAAGTGATATTTAAAAACAACAAAGTTGGACAGCTTGCACTACCTGAATTCATGACTTAGTATAAATTTTGCTGTTACAAAAGAAAAAGACATATAGATCAGTGGACTAAAATAGAAGATGAAGAAATTAATCTTGCAATGAGATTCTATTGTATACCTAGTACAAAGTCTCAAATCCAAAAAATGACAATGCAAAATGTTGGCAAGATATGGAAGAAGAGGAACATACATTCATTGTTGGTGGTAATGCATCATGATATAGCCACTTTGGAAGACAATTTGGTAGTGTCTTACGAATAATAATTTAACATATGATCCTGCCATTGTGATGCTTTTGGCCCTATTAATTTTTAAACAGATGTATATACAAAACATGTATAGCAATGTTTATTTAATTCATTCATAATCAACATAATCTCGAAACATCCAAGGTGTGCTTCATATAAAATATGGTATATCCTTATAATGGAGTATTATTCAGTGATACAATGAAATAAACAATCAAGTTATAAAAAGACATGGAAGAATATTAGGTGCATACTATATGAGAAAAGAGACAGTCTTAAAACATTATATGCCCCAGTTCCTATTACCTACTCTATTACTTTACAACAAGCATTGTAGTCTATTTCACTGCCATCTTGGGTGTTTATTATCAATCTCTTCCCACTGGAGCCTAACCTCCCAACCACACAATCTTTTCCTATCAATGTTGATTTATGAGTGAATGAAACTTCCCTGGATAAATCTTCCTTGTTTAGGAGGAGAGTAGAGAGAGAATGATATAAAGATGTTATAAAACCTGATCCCGTGAGATATATGTCTACTAAGAAAGCATTACTATAATGCATAGAGATACCTTCCCACTTGCAATAGATATGTTCTTAAACAATTATGTTCAATCACTAAAACTCCTGATACATCACTGCTTTTGAATTACTTGAATCATACTTTCAAACATATGATGGCTCAACACTCATTTGTAAATCTAGGTATTCCTGTTTTTACGTGGCTTTTCATGCCAGTTACAAACATTTACTATATTGTTCCATGGAACAATATTTAATGAATTAGTAACTGCTGTTACTTGCATATTTTAAGAAGAATGATTTACTCAATAATTTAAAGACTCCCCTGCTTAAGGAAAAAAAATATATACATACACATATATACATATGTGTGTGTGTGTGTATATATATATATATATATATATATATATATATATATATATATATATATCTCAAAGAGTTCTCGGGTCTATGTATTCTCATTTCTAAGAAGGAGCTATTTACGCAGAATTTTACAATTTATTAGTATCCTGTAAAAATTATATCCCACTGTTATTGGAAGCTAATTGGAATATATAATAGCATTTCCATTTGAACCTATCAAAACTAAGCAGCTGACTTTCCTACCCAAATTCCCTATGGTGGGAGACAGCAACTTGATCTTTCTAATTCTCCATGCTAATGCTCTGGAATTATTCACAACTTCTCCATCAACTTCACATCAACCCTGTCAAGCAATTCTATTTCTACTTTTAATATATATCTATAGGCTAATTGCTTCTTCCCACCACCTCCTCTGCTACACTGATGGTTAGGAGTCATCACCATGCTCGTTTGAGTCTTTTTATGACTAGCCTTTGCCCCATTAAAATCAATTCCTCATGCATCAGTCAGAATGAACTTCTGAAAATGTTTTTATCTGAGCATATCAATCTTCAGTTCAAACCCGGCAATGGCTCCCAATCCATTCTAATAAGATCCAAATGCTCACTGAGAAGATGCCCACATTCCTAAGATGACCTCCAAATCCTTGTGCCTTATCAGAACCTTGAATCTCTGACTTCCTCTCTCATTCTTCCTTTCTGGTTTCCAAGCTGACTGACTTCCTTGCATGACTCAAATGTTACAGTGATGAACTCATTCTAGGGCCTTGGAAAGGCTGTATGTGGAACAGAAGATATTCTTCATCAATGTTGTTATGATTTGGATTTGTGGTCTCCCCCAAATCTCCCGTGTTAATGTAGGAATATTCAGAGGTGCCATGGTTATATTACAAGAACTATAACCTAATCAGTGGATTAATGCATTTGATGGATTGATAACTTCAATGGATTAACTGAGTGGTAACGTGTGAAGCATGGATCGAGGAAGTAGGTCACTGGAGACATGTCTTTGGGACCTATATTTTGTCCCTTGCTCCATGCTCTCTTCTGCCTCCTGACTACCCAAGCTGAGCAATTTTTCTCTGATTTGCCCTTTTCTCATGATGGTCTACCTAATCTTGGGCCCCAAGCAATGGAGCTAGCTGAGCACAGATTGAACCACTGAAATGAAATTCCAAACTAAAATAAACTTTTCCTCCTCTGTGTTGTTCTTGTCAGGTATTTTAGCCACAGTGACAGAAAACTGACTAACAGAGGCATTGCTTCTTTTCTTATCACTTCCTTTAAGCCTGAGAAGCCTATGCTGAACCTTCTGTGTGAAATTATACCACGCACATGCTCCATTCCATACTTCCAATCCTTCCAATCCCCATAGTGCCAATCAACTTCCAATTTTAACTATAATACTAAGCACTATTTGACATAGTATATGCCATTTTATTTTTATAATTTGTTTGCTGTCTGCCCTAAGAATTAGCTCAAGAGGGAGAAAGGTTTTTTTTTTTTTTTTTTTTTCCTAATTAAGGTATTATCTGGTGTTTCGCAAAAACCTCTACTTGAACTTATGTGCTTTAGAAACCATTTTCGCTAAGTTAAATTTAGTATTTGCTTTGGTCTTTCAGTATGAAACAGTATGAAGCAATTATATTCTGAAAGTTTTTAATTCCCTAGAAGTCCCTATAATATGACCACCTAAGTATCATTCTTTTTAAATGAGCTAAAACCATTTTTTTTTATCTTTAGCACATTACCTTTGATGTTGATTCAAATTTTTCATTGTAAGAAAAATTTGAGATAATTTCTTATTTTACAGTAGGATAAAATTCAAATTATATATATATATATATATATATATATATATATATATATATATATATTATTAGTTGTGATATAAATGACAAATAATAAATATAATTTCTTTACCCATCAAGGTTCAAGGCTCTTGTCATTGCCTCTGATGCTGGAGCTTAAACTGCATAGGTCTGGCAGTTGGGGTGGGGGTAATGTGGTAGAAAGGAAAGGAGACCAAAAGCAAGCCAGGACTCTCTAGAAGATCTGCAATCCACAAGAAGAACTGATTCCACTATCAATTCTTGTTATATTTGAGGTGGATGGTATGGTACAGAGCCATTTTTTGTTTGTTTGTTTGTTTGGTTTTTGCTATTGATCTAAATATAAGCACCCAGCCTAGGAAGCAAATAAGTTGGTAGAGAGTCCAGAAAGATGGACAGTTGCAGGCTCAAAAGCAAATAGGTGTCAGAGCTACTTCTCTCCTACTCTTGAAAGCTCCCACAGGAATCTTTCTCTTAGCTCATCAGCAACATATACAAGGGAGAAGTTTGGGATATAGAATACATCCTAGTCAAATGAACATTTAGGGAAGCCTCACTAGTTTGCAATTATGGTATTTTAATTGTCTGTTTGTTTGCACTATTATAACAAAATACTTTAGACTGGGTAGTCTATAAACAAAAGAAACGTATCTCACAGTTTTGGATGCTGGAAGTTGAACTTCAAGGTCCCAGCGATTCTGTGTCTTGAGAAGGTTGCTTTCTGGTTCATGGATGGTGCATCTAGCTGTATCTTCAACTGGTGGAAGAAGCAAGAAAGCTCCCTCTGGTCTCTTTTATGAGGATACTCATCATGAGCGAATCAAATATCCCAAAGGTCCCATCTCCTTATACCTTTTTTGCGGGGGTTAAGATGTCAACACATATTTTGTCAGGACACAAACATGCAGACCATGGCTCTAAGTATGCATATCTTATACCTTAAATTAAACACAAAAACCTCACCCAAGGAATCTTACAGAATTCCTGGGGTCAGAATGTTTAGGAAATAAACCATCATGCAATATTTTGCCTAACCCCTAAGATGCTCCAGTGGAATCACCCTGATGAAAGGACACTGAACTCTGTCTTACATTTTAGTCTGCTAACTTACTTCTTAGAAAGAAAATTGTTTTAAGACATCTATGCAGTTATAACATAAACCCTTGTGAACCTGATCTGCAATAAAAACAGCTCAAAAATCTAGCTGCCTAATAATGTCACTCCCAGTGCATCGTCAAAAAGTCTCATAAACCACAGACTTTATGCAGATGCCTAAAGAAAATATTCTTTTGTGATTTTACAAAGAAATGGGAAGAAAAACCACTGTGAATTTGAATATAAACAGAAGACCTTTCTGAGTTCTAGATAAACATGAGAAATATGGAACATTAAAATGGAAAGTTACACTGTGTGTAGTTCTTCAGTAAATGTCACTATCATTATTCTTACAATGTTTGTTGGCATAATAATGGATATTCAGAAAGGGTTAGGGATGAAATACCAAAAGCTGACATATTTTTAATAATACTTTCCATTTCTCAGAAGCTTCTATAATCTTTTTCCTTAATCATGTTTGCTAGGGATGTTGTTATTCCATTTAATCATCCAACCTCAAAGCACTGGTTGTTGATTTGAATTTGGTACATAGTATCTCATGTTCTCCCTCGGAAAAAATAACCAGGTTCATCTATTTCTCTGACTCTGACTGAGTGTTTCTAAGTGGCAATAACAGAGGCAGCAAGAGCATATTTAGAGAAACTTTCATCATATTCCAAATACACCCAAAGGCACCGCAAACAGCTGAGCAGTGATTGGCTCATAACTCACATGGCATGGCTGTGACTGCCCGGATTCTTTTATGGAATTCTGCCCTCAACAGACACCAGGGATTGAACAGTTAGTTCTGTTTTAGGTCTTCTGTTTCTCTTTAACACCTCAACTCAACATGTGCTAAGCCTACTGATTCTGTCTCATGTATGTACGCATTCATAATTCATCCAAAATATATATCCATCTGTCATGTTCCAAATGTCATGCAAAATACTGAAGATAGAGCCCTGGGCAGAAAAATATGGCTCCTTCCTTCCATAACTGAGCTTGCAGAATGAAAGAGTTCTGCAACTCAGATATCTTAAAGACCACATAGATCTCTGCTCCTCTGTCCTGGAATGAGACAGTCTACTTATAGACTGTCTGCACTCAGGGTAGGCTTTTTATTATTTATGAGGTAATTTATTTAGTTTGTACTGGGTTTGAACCCAGAGGGGCCACTGAGCTACATCCCCAGTCCTTTTCATCTTGAGACAGCATCTAGCTGAGTTGGTGAGGGTCTTCCTAAATTGCCCAGTCAGTATTCAAACTTATCATCCCTCCTGCCTCAGGCACCTGAGTTTCTGGGATTACAGTCTTGTATCACAGAACCCAGTGCTTGGGGTTGTTTTAATTCATAAATTTCATGAAGATCCACCACGAATAATGAACTATTTGCAATCATTTTCTGTATTTTGTTAAAAAAAAAAAACTGCCCCTCACCCCCCAGTATGGCTCTCTCTGTTTTATTATTATTATTATTTTTTCTTTCGTTCTCTCTCTTCATCTGTTTTTAAAAAAAATATAGACTAGAACTAACAAATTTTAACATGAACATTTTCATTGATTTGAATATTTAATCTCCGTGTGACCCCTCTAAAGTATATTTAATAACTTTTTACAACCTATAGGGGAAATACAAAATACTTAACCTGGCATCCAGAGACATTTTTTTTTTCTTTGTGAAGCTGATCCTTGTGCTTGGTAGATAAACACTCTACCAGTGAGCTGGTTCAGCACTTCAAAACCTTCTAAACATGGCTTTCATTCATCTTTAACAACACTGTAACGTATAGATCTTGCTTTAGAAGAAGTAGTGTGATTGTACTTTACCATCTCAAGTTTTCCACTTTGATATGCTTGTTCATCCTCTTCCTGGTCACCCTGAATTTATAGTAATTACTTCTTTATCAAAAACAATTTTTGCCTTTAAAGATTCTCACAAAAGACACATTTCATGAACTTTTCTAAAAAACATTTCTAAGTTTATATAGTAAATGTGTATATGTCTTTTATATAATTTAACACTTATAGCCTGATACTGTAGTCATTTGCAGGTCTCATGTTCTCACTAGTTTAAAGAATCCTTGGGAAAAAAAAAAAAAAGCTCACATTTTTTTTTCTTTTTCCTGTTTGCAATTATGTTTTGTTGTATGCATACTGTTACACAGGGTCAAGAGTTAAACATTTTCACATATATATTACATAATTATAGTATAAGGTTGTGTGCATAAATATCATCAGATCCATGTTTTCATATCACCATGGAGAAGTTCAAGTGTAATTCTATCACTTTTCCCTACTGGTAAAACCTTGAAAAATTAGCACAATACCATGATTGGAATTTGATATTGATAAAATCCACCAATTTTCTTCAAATTTCCTCAGCTATTGCTACAGTAATTTTAATTTGTGCATCTGTGAGCTATGTGTTTAGTAATAAGCAATATTATCTCATGTATATGTTCGTGTTCAAGATACAAAGAAGGTCCTCCAAATAAGGGTGCTTCACTTTGCCCTTCACTAACCACACACATCTCCCTTACAACGACTACTCCTCTTTGCTCATAGTTGACAAGCGTTAATGTTCTCAATTTCTATCATTTTGTCATTTCCAAGAGGTTATATAAAGGTTACAGGCAGTATGCAACTTTTCAGGATAGATTTTTTCACTCAACCTAATTCTCTTGAGATTTATCCACTTTATCCTGGATTCCTTTTTTCCTTTCTTACAGTACCGAGGATTGAACCCAGAGTAGCTCTACTCCTGAGCTTCACCCCAACCCTTTTTATTTGAGACAGGGTCTTGCTAAAATATAAAATACTGAGATGTCCCTCAGACTTAGAGTCCTCCTGCCTCAGCCTCTGGAGGAGCTGGGATTACAGGCCTGTGCCAGCACTCCTGGCTCATTGTGAGTGTCCCATTGCTACCTAGGTTGTCACCATCTGGAGGCACTGTGTAAGTCATCTCTCCTTGAAGGACATCTAGGTTGTTTCCAGTTTGAGGTTGTTACAAATAAAGAGAGCTACTATTCACATTTTTGTATAGCTTTTTGTGGGACCATAAATTTGCATTTCTCTGGGATTAATTTTTAAGTGTGCAATTTTTAGTTTCCATTACTGGTATTTAAAAGTTTAGCTTCATAGTTTTGCAAAAATGACTACATAATTTTACATTGAAACATATTAATAATCTGTCTTTTCTGCATCTCCACCAGCATTTGATAGTGTCATTTTTTTTCCCCCTGCATACTGGGTATTGAACTCAGGGGCACTCAACCACTAAGGCGTATCCCCAGCCACATTTTGTATTTTGTTTAGAGATATGGTGTCACTGAGTTGTTTAGCACTCCACCACTGTTTCTGTGCTGGCTTTGGACTTGCGGTCCTCCTTTCTCAGCCTCCCTAGTTTCTGGGATTACAGGCAAGCAACACAGTGCCCAGCTTGTCACTGGTTTTATTCTGACCTTTTTGATAGGTATGTAGTGGTATGTCATAGTTTTAATTTGCATATCTCTAATAGCTAATGACATTGAGCATCTTTACATGTGCTAGCCGATCATCTGTATATTCCCTTTGATGAAAGTTCTCTTCATGTTTTTATCCATATTATATTTGGGAGTGTTAAGCTTAAAATTTCTTAATATATATTCTAGCTATCATGTTACTCTTTTGCAAATATTGCTTTCCACCATTTAGTTTATCTTTTCATGCCTCTTTCTTCTTTTTGAGATGGGTTTTCGCCATGTTGTCCAGGATGATCTCAAGTTTATAGGCTCAAGCAAATGCCACCTTCAGTCTCCCCAGGGCTCCCTAGGACTACAGGTGCACATGACTTCTTTTCAAACTTTTAAGTTATTTTTGCATGTTAAAGATTTTTAATTTGGGAGAGGTCCAACTTATTGCTTTTTTCTTTTAGGGATCAAATTTTAAAATTAGAAATTCCTAGCCCAATTCTAGATTCCAAAACCATTCCTTTTCCTTTTAAGTTTAATAGATTTTCGTGTTTTTGTTTATTTGTTAAATATGTGATTCATTTTAAGTTAATTTTTGCTGAGGTGTGGAGTTTAGATCAATGTTTGTTTTTGCCTATCAATGTATAATTACTAAAATATCATTTGATAATATGGTTATCCTAACTCCTATATATTGCTTTGGAATATCTGTTAAAATTTAGGTGAGCATATTTTTGTGTGTTTCTTCCTGGGTTCTATATTGTACTATGTTCCAAGGGTTTGTGTCTCTCTCCTTCCATTAATACCACACTGCCTTGCTTACTGTTTTCATATAACAAACCTCAATTTTGGGTAACATGTATCTTCCCACTTAACTATTTTTTATTTTAAATATATTATTGTTTTTTATTATTCTAATACCAGCACCTTAATACATACATTTTATAATGATATCTTTAATATTTCTTTAGAATACTTGCTAGATATGAACAGATATTACATTAAATCTATAGATTAATTTGGAGGACAATCAACATTTTTACTATGTTGATTCTCCCATGACTCAAGGATCTATGAATTCATGAAAATATCTATTATAACAATATTATTTGATTTCATTTCAGCATTCTTTTGTGGTCATCAGCATACAGAAACTTTATATGTTTTATTAAATTTTTATCAAAGTATTTCCTTATTTTAGAGAGATTTTTAGATGGCATTATGGTTTTAATTTTTGTTTCCCCATGTTCAGTGTTAGTATTTGCAAATTTAAATGAAATTCCATATTAATCTTGTAATCACATAACCTTGTAGAACTCACATATTATATTAAGGAGTTTCTAGCAGAATTATCAGGATTCTCCATTTAGGGAATCATGACACTGATAAGTAGGAATACCTTTATTCCTTCTTTCCAGTGTGTATGTTTCACCTTCTAGAATGTTATTGAATAAAAATAGTGAGACTGGAACATTTACCTTGTTCAGCACCTCTGGGAAAAGCATTGGCTCAATCATTGAATATACCAGCAGTGTGTTTTTTGTAGGTGCCATCAACTCTCAAATTGTTGAGTGGTGTATCATGAATGAGTGTTGAACTTCACTAAATAAGTTTTCTGCACCAAATAATATGGCTATATTTTTTTTCTTTAGCTTATTAGTAAGGTAGTGGTAACAAATGGATTTTCAAATGTTTCACCCACTTTTGAGTTTGGCTATTTGTCTTACCTTATTGAGACATAATATTGTTTATCTATTCTGAATACAAACCCCTTATGAACATATTTTCTCTCATTCTGTTTCTTTTGCCTTTCACTTTTGCTACTTACCACAACAGTAATTAGTTCTTTGATTTATGTATTTTAAAAACACTTACCACACTTATTCCTGTTTTTGTATCATAACAAACCATTGCCTGACCAAATTTCTGGAAGATTCATAGCTGTAGTCTCCTAAGACTTTTATAGTTTCACCTTATAATGTAATCTTTCTTTATCCATTTGAGTTAATCACATTTAACTTTGATCTGGAATTATTAAATGAAGAATTTTACTAATAAATTATTTTCATATTTTAATTGTACACTCTTCTGAGTAACATCATTAAATCTCATGTTGTCCTTCTCAGTCCCATCCACAATGTGCCCAGCATTTCAACACTGGATACACTACCTGTGCACTAGTCATTAGTAGCTGCCTTATTTATCAGATTGACCATTGCTGCCTCTCAGTGCTTGTGTTCAATAACCCTTATTTTATTCAGTAGAATTTACTACTAATTCAATTTGACCCTGGGATTTTTATAGGAAGATTTTTAATTATTAACTCATTTTTATTTATACATCTATTCCAATCTCACATATAATAAGGAGCTTAGTGTTTTTTTCTTTCTTGGAACTTTTCCACTTCATCTACACTATCTAATTTTTATGTACTATATACATATGTATGTATGTGTGTGTTATATAATAAAATAAATAATATATATACATACATATATATCTATATATATGTATATAGATATGTGTATATATATACATATATATGTATATATATATTTCAGTTCTGACATCTCCCTTAATTCCTAGGTTTAATAATTTGAGTCTTTTTTCATTTTTCATCAGTTTAGTTAAAATTTTTAAAATTTGGAGATCTTATTTTTTCACCTTTTGGTTCCATAGCTTTCAAAATCATTTTTCTCTTTTGTATTTTCACTTATTTCTACTTTATGATTTCCTTCCTTCTGTTTGCTTTAGGTTTAGTTTATCTTCTTTTGTTGATTTCTTCAGGTGGAAGTCAGTTATTGATTTGAGATATTTCTTCTTTTGAAACAGACATTTATAATTTTATAAATTTATAATTTTCTTATAAACACTACTTTATCTGGATGTCTTAAGTTTAGATGTATTTCTTTCAATTTAATTCATCCCCATATATTTTATATTTTATATTGTGATTTCTATTTTGATATCTTGTTTATTAAGGAATGTGTAATGTGTAATTTTCATATATTTGTAATATATATAAATTTTCTTTGTTATTGATTTCTGATTTTTTAATTATGTTCATAAAAATTAATTTACAATATTTCAATCTTCCTAAATTTATTGAAACTTGCTTTATAGCATAACTTATGATCTGTCCTGCAGATGCTCCATATGTGCTTCAGTGTGTATTCTGCAATCACTGAGTGGCATTTTATACAAACATCTGTTAGTGTTAGTTGATTTATAGTGTTCAACTGTTCTATATCTTTGTGTTACTCAGTATTGAAAATAAATTATTGAAGTCTTCAGCTATTTTGTTGAACTATATATTTACCTCTCAAACTTGTCAGTAAATGTTGCTTCATGTTTTTCTTGAAATGTGTATATACATTTTATAATTGTTATTCTTTCCCCATCACTTATGAACTCATCAAAATGACCTTTTATCATGATTAAAATTTTAACTGTTATTTTGCATGATATTACTATAGCCATGCCAGGTCTCTTAAGATTATTTTTTTTCCCTATAATATATCTTTTTCTGTCATTTGCTATCAACATATATGTGTTTTTGAATCTAAGATGTGTCTGTTGTAGACTGAATATGTTCAATCTTACAACGTAATTCAACCTCATCATCTCTTTTTGATTAATCTGTTCACATTTAGTAATATTATTGATAGGTTTAGATTTACATCTGCCATTTTGCTTTTCTCTATACATGCCTCAGTCATGTGTTTCTTAACAGAATACATCCTGAGAAATGTGCTGTTCTCATCTCATGGTGCAAACATTATGCAATGTACTTGCACACATGTAGATGATGTGGCCTACTAAATGCCTGGGCTACGTGGGCTACACACACACACACACACACACACACACACAGTGACTATAGCTCCTGGGGATGTGATGAATCAAAGAACGTGAGACTAAATTAAACAGCAACAAATTATGTCATCAAGAGACATAGTAAACATGGAATGCATGAGGCTGCTGCTAACATAACACAGCATACTCATATAGAAAATTTTATAAGTATGAATACCTAAAATAATAATAAACCATGAGCATAAGCCTTTATTTTCATTATCAAGTATTATACATTGCACACGGCTGTCTGTGATGTGATTTTACTTGACTGAAGGCACAGTGGGATTGTTTACAACAACATCAGGGCAAGCGTGTGCATGATTCGTTGCACTCTGATTTCATGATGGCTGCAGAGTTACTAGGTGATAGCAATTTCTCAGGTGTATTATAATCTGATGGATCCACATTCTAAGTATGGCCACTCATTAACAAAAATATCAGTAATATGGTACATAATTGTGGTCCATCTTCTTTGTCATCTCTTGTTTTATTACATTTCTTTATATTAAACATATGTTTAAAAAATACTTTAACTATGTAAGCAATTTTGGTCCACAGTAAAATTTAGAAGAAGATATAAAGATGTCATAGATACCCCAGATCCCTACATATAACACTACTTCTTTCATTATTAATTTCTCATACCAAACTTATGTGTTTGTTACCATTAATAAATTTATGCTAACATATTATTATCACCAAATGTCCATATTTTACACTAGAGTTTATAATTACTACTACTAGTTGTTCATATTATGAGTTTGGACCAATGTGTAGTGATGTGAATTCCCTATTTTAGGATCAGAGTACTTTCACAGCACTAAAAATTCCCTATACTATACCTAGTCATTGATGTCTTCCCTTTTATCCAGAGAAACCTCTGATTGTTTTAATGTCCTCATAGATTTTATTTTTCCAGAATTTTATATACTTGTATAAATATACTATCTAGCTTTTTTAGGTTACCTTCTTTCATTTAGTAATATTGATTTAAGATTCTATCCCATATATTTAGGGTTTGATAGCTCATTTACTTTTAGTGATAAATAATATTCCATTGTCCAAATGTGTCATAGTTTATGTATCCACTCAAAGAACATTTTGATTATTTCCATATTTGTCAGTATAAATAAAGTTTCCCAAAAAATCTGTGTGCAGATTTTTGTGAGGACATAATTTCAGCTCTTTTGGATAAATACCAAGGGCATGACTGCAGTATTCTATGGTAAGAGCAGGCTTAGTTTTGTAAGAAACTGTCAAGTTGTCTTCCAAAGTGGCTATACCATTCAATCATACTAGCAACAAATGAGAGTATATGTTAGTTCACATTTTTGTCAGCATTTGGTGTTGTTAGTGTTCTGAATTTTGGCCATTCTTACAAGTGCATAATGTTATCTTATTACTTTAAGTTTTATTTTCTTTATGACATGTATAAGTGATGAAACAACTTTATAAATGTATAAAACAACTTTAAAAATGTTTATTTGTTATCTGTACATCTTCTTTGGTGAGTTAACTGTGAAGGCCTTTGGCCTATTTTTGAATCAATTATTTCTTATTGTTGAGCTTTGAGAAGTCTTTGTATTGCACAACGGTCCTTCATAACACTTCTTTTGCAAGTATTTCAACCAAGTGTGTGAATTGTCTTCGTTTTTTTCATAGTGTTTATTATGTATATGCCAATCATGTTCATGGTCACTTCTTTTTTTCATGGATTGATACTTTCAGTGTCATATCTAAAAAGTCAACACCAAACCAACATCATTTAGATTCTCTCCTACATTACCTTTCATGGTTTTGTGTTTACATTTAGGTCTATGACCCACTTTGAGTTTATTTGTGGAAGATGTAAGGTTTACATCTGGATTTACTGCTTTGCATATGAAATCCAGTTTTTCCAGGACAATAGGTTGAAATGCTGTATTTTGTCAAAAATAAATTGATTGTGTATAAGGGACGATTTCTATTTGCTCTATTCTGTCTCATTGATCAAGTTGTCTATTATTTCACCTGTATTTTGATATCTTGATTGATGGTGCTTTATAGTAGTTCCTGAAGTCAGAGAGCCCAGATACTCCAACTTTGCTGTTCTCCTTCAATCCTGCATTGACTAGTCGGGGTCTATTCCCTTCTGTATAAAATTTACATAGAGTTTGTCGATATTCACAAGGTGAATTTCTGGGGTTTGAATGCCATAAATCTATCAGCCAAATTAGAAAGAACTGGCATCGGGACAATATAGACTTTTCTTTCATAAATCCATAATATCTCTCCATTCATTAATTTTTCCAACAGAGTTTTACAGTTTTACCATAGAGCTCTTGTGCATGTTTTATTAGATTTAGAATTGTTATTTCATTTGAGGGGGTATACTATTTTTTTTGTGTGTGTGTGTGATTTTTAATTTATTTATTTGATACTTTTTAGTTATACGTGTCAGTAGAATCCATTTTATCACAATTATACAAGCATATAATATATTGTATTCTAATTCAGACTCTAATACCTGTCTTTCCCCTTCCTTTTCCTCTCCCCCACTCTTGTCTCTCTTTGATCTTTATACTAAAGTTAATGGTATTTTTAATTTTAAATTCCACTTGTGTATCATATATAGGAAATTGATTGACTTTGTTATATTCACCTTGTATCCTATAACCTTGCTATAATTTTTCATTAATCCAGGAAGTTTCTTATTTTCTCCATAGACAATCATGTCATATGTAAACACATTTTGTGTTTCCTTTCTTTCTCACCAATCAATATACCTTTTTATTTTAAAATTTTCCTTCTTTTTCTCTTTGAGAGTTATCACACTACTTAGTCGTCCTAGTACTATGGTGAAAAAAGGTGATGAAAGGAGACATCCTTGTTATATTCCTGGTCACAGCAGAAAAACTTCTAGTAAGTTTATCGTATATAGTATTATGCATCCTAACATATGTTATGAAAATACACTGGACACTAGAAGTAAGTTTTCATGGACATACCTAAGCTCGGGAAGTTCCCTTCTGTTCCTAGTTTACTAAAAATCTTTATTATGAACAAATGTTAATTTGGTCAAGTGGTTTTTGTGCATTTATTGATAGGATCACTTATCTTACTTCCTCATGATTCATAATTATTTTTGTCCACTTTTGGATTTGATTTTGCTAACGTTGTTTAAAGATTTGTTTTGCATCTATATTCATATAAGCTATTGGTTTGTGGTTTTCTTTTCTTGCCAAGCCTTCATTTGATTTTTGTATTAGGATAACGTTGATCTCAGAGAATTAGTTAGAAAGTCTTCATTTCATTTCTGTTTTAAAAGAGATTGTAGATAATATTAACATTAATAATTTTCATCCATTCTGTTTTTTATTAAATTGAGTAGTCTTACAAATGTTGTTGATTTTTTTAAAAAGAGATTTTGGTTTGCCGATTTCCTCTGTCCCTTCACCCTTTATAATTCCCTTGACTACTGTTATAACTTTGACTACCTGTTTTCTTCTCCTTGCTTTGAAATAAATTTGCTTTTATTTTTATCTTTATCTAAGGGGGAAGCTCAGATTATTGATTTGATCTTTCTTTTTACCTAATATGTGAATAGAATGGTACAGTTATCTTAAGCAATATTTTGAATGTATTCCTTAAACATTGGTATGCTATATTTTTATTTTTAATTTACTTCAAAATACTTTTTTATACTATTTAATTTATTCTAATTAGTTATACATGACAATAGAATGCATTTTGACACATTGTTAACAGATGGAGCACATCTTTTTATTCCTCTGGCTGAACATAGTGCAGAGTCTTGCTAGGGATACCATAACAAAGTGGCACAGATTGGGTGTTTTGAAAAATACACACTTATTGCCCCACATTTCTGGAGACTTGAAGTTAAAACTCAAGGTATTAGCCTTAGTCCCTGCAGAGGCCATGAGGAAAAACCTGTCTCATGCCTCTCCCACAGTTTCTTTGGTTTGCTGGCAAACTTTGGTGTTCCTGAACAAGAAAAGCATCACTCTGATCTCTGCTTCTCTCTTCACACAAAGTTCTCCCTTTCTTCATGTTTCTGTCTAAATGGTTTTTCCCTTTTTTAAGACATCAATTGTATTTGATCATTGGCCAGCCTTTCTGCTGCATGATCTCAATTTAAATAATTAGATCTGCAAAGACTCTTTTCTCCAAAACAGATCTAAAATGTTTGAAACAAGAACTTCAACATGTAAATTTTAGGCAGATGCAATCCAACCCATAATATCACTTGACATCGTGAAGCCATTAATAGTCTCCCATTACCCTACAAGGACAAAGTAAACAGAATCTTCACTTTCAAACCTGTCACAATATCCCTCTAAACCGTACTGTGATCTACTGCTTCCACACGTTAAGCATCCTCACCAGGGACTGGTCTATTCACTGACTACAGAGCATGTACCTCCATTCTACCACTTCCCGGTGGCTGGCCATTTTCTCTGCTGGTTGTTAGAATTATGACTTTTCCTTGAATATTCTGTGTTTTTTTCAGTAAATGGTCCATGGGTCTTTTCTTTGTTTGTTTACATGCTCCCTTCTATTCTATTAAATGATTATATGAAGCATCCACAGAGTGTGATAATGTGTCTACAATGTAATAGAAAACAATACAGTATTTTTGTTTAAAGAAGAATGATAAATTATTCATTAAGTGAAACACTAATCCTTTTATTAATTAATCAATGAGTTACATAATCTGAAATAAAATATTTGTTTAAAACTTAAAAGTAAGTTTAAACATTTAAAATATTTAATATTAAAAGAGTTAAGATATTTTAATGCTAAGGTGTTTATTAATCATAACACTCCTTTATTTAGTTATTTTTCAACAAAGATGCACTAGAATCTACATACATATGAATATAATATTTCTTCAAAATGTTTGCAGTCTCCTGAGATAGCCAAAATATAAGGAAACAGTGTAGGAGAGGCAGAGATCACCTCTACCCACTCCGCTTGCTTGGTTTGCACAAAGGGTCTTTAATCAAGTCTACGGAGCAATTAATATAAGATAGATGAAAAAGAATAAAACCTTCAAGTTTTATTAATTTTATGTGTATGTAGGGACATTTAGAATGGAGACCTCAACAAATAGCCAAATCAACATGCTTTTTCCCTCAATGAATAATAAACTTGTGAGAATGTAAGAGGGCAAAAAATCTGGGCTAAGAGGAGCAATTCCACAGAAGACAATAGCAATCAATAAGGGAGTAAAAGAGGCGTATCAAGCTCATGAAACGTAAGGGATACTTTGGTGAATTTATTTATTCATGTCTATTGCAGTATTAACCCCCAGTCTCTGGTGATAAGGTTAATTCTCTCATCCTGGTATAGGAAAAGTAACCCTTCCAAGGAAACTTATGCCCTGCTACATAAAAGGGAATGCAGATCTGATAGTTCTTTCTGCCATTACAGTTTCTCCAGTGTTTTCATCTCGGAATAATCAATTACCAAATTGGCATATGCTTAACTCCTTCAACAGGTTAAGGGAAAATAAATCCCTACAACATATTTTGTTCTGAAAAAAACGATCATGTTTAATGTGTTTTCAATAAACATTTTGGAAAAAAATAAGCGATAATTACTAAATGTTGAAAAAAAAAAAAAAGAAACAGTGTCATTCTGACTTTCTGAATGGCACTGTGGAGAGATCAATAGAGAAAGCCTCTCTGTATTTGACTACTTACATGATGGAAATTTAGTCTGTGTATATGCATGTATGTTTGTGTGTGTGTGTGTGTGTGTGTGTGATTTCTAAAACTTGTCCCAAGAGCATATACCAAGTGACCAAGTGAAGAAATTTTATTCAAGAAAAAGTAAAAAAAACAAGTCTCAATAGCAAGAGTCCATGGCAAGTCAGCCACACCTGCTCCCCCTCCGATTTCTACCTCTTGTGTTATAGATGCCCAGGGTGGGTGAGTGTTGCAAAGAACACAGCACTTCCTTTCCGCAGCTTCCCAGCTAGGAATCAGTTTAAGGCCACCAAGGGCATGCCCACTAGCACCTCTAATAATGCTCCCTCCAACCTCTGCAAAGGCAGCTTATTCTTTCTCTCAAACAATACACTTCAGTTAAAAGAGGCACAATCCAAGACATGGCAGGCAGAGTATACCAAGCCCTCTTCCCCCCAACACAGCCAACTTATGGGGCATAGTTTCCATAACAGAGACAAAACACCAAAAGACCAGCAGTTAACGGCTCACAGAATAGGGGAGTTCTTCTAGGAAAAGCAGGACATTGTTCATATCTTCATTTCTGGTGCAGTGCTGTAGAATTGCTTCCAAGTATGAAAGACAGGCTAAAAGAGCAAAGAAACGTCCAGCTTTCCCTAAGAGGGCTGGTTCTGTTTGGAACTAATGTTTAAGCCTGTTGTAAACAGCATAGATTTCATTGATGAGCAATTAAGAGGGGCTGAGATGGTAGACCCAGACACATTTTTAAGAGGGACATATAGGAAAGAAAATAGCTAGTAAGAGCCCTCCTGGGTTGAGAACATGCTCACACAATGAGAATGAAATCCCAGAAGGAGAGGAGAATGAAGCAAATTATTATTTAAACAAATAATGCCTGAAATTATTCCAAATCTGATTAAAAGCATTAATCTATGCATCCAAGAAGCTCAACAAACTCAAAATAAGGGAATAAAAACAAGGGAAAAAAAGGACACTTACTTACATGAAGACCCATATCGTAGACATATAATTCTTAATGTGTGCAGCCTAACAGAAGATGTGAAAGTACATGAAACAAAAACTAACAAAATTGTAAGGAGACTTAGATAAATTTGCTATTATAGTTGGAGACTTCTACACCTATCTATCCATAATGGATTAAAGCAGAAAATCATAAAAACATAGTTAAACACAAAATCACTGCAATCAACTGTGTATAAATTACCTTATAGAAAATACTTCCATTCAAAATAGCATTCTTCTTAAGCTTGCATGGAAGTTCATCAAATAATTCACATCATGGGCCATACAACATGATTTAAACCATATACAAGAATGGAAATCATACAATGTATGATTTTAGAGACCACAAGAGTTAAACTGAAAAACTGCAATAACAGAAAGATAGTTATACACTACTAGGTTTAGACCTAAAAGAAATAAAATCAGAATACAAAAGAGATACCTGAATGTCCAGGTTTATTGTTGCGCTAAGGTAAGATGGGGAACCAACTGGGTGTCCATCAACAGACAAATGGATAAAGAATATGTGGTTTTTATACACAATGGAATATTATTTAGCTATAAAAAATGAAATCTTTTCATTTACAGCAAAACAGATAAAACTGAAGAACATCATGCTAGGAAAATGAAGCAGACACAGAAAGACAAGAACTTCATGTTCTCCCTTGTATGTAGAAACTAAAATAGTTGACTTGAAAGTAGAATAGTGATTCCTGTGGACTGGAAGGGTGCAAGAGTTAAAGGGTTGTGGGTAGAAGAAGAGTTTATTGGATACAATATTATGGACCCTGATATTATATATGAAAATACACTGAATCTCATAGACAAGTACAATTAGTATGTACAAATTTAAAAAAAAGGAAAGAGAAAATTTCTAAATACTAGAAAATTTAATTATTTACTTCTATGTAAAACATAAGTCCAAGAAGAAATATCAAAGTAGTGCATATACACATTGGAATATTATTCAGCCTTAAAGAAGAATGAAAATATGGCATTTGCAGGTAAATGGATGGAGCTGGAGAATATCTTGATAAGTGAAATAAGACAAACCCCCCAAAACCAAAGGCCAAATGTTTTCTCTGATAAGCAGATGCTAATCCACAATGTGGGAGAGAGGTGGAGGAATTTTGTATTGTATAGAGGAGAATGAGGAGACAGGTGGGGCTGTGGGGATGGGAAGGATGGTAGAGTGAGACAGATATTGTTACCCCACATACATGTGTGATCACACTCCCCTATTCTGTGAGCCGTTAACTGCTGGTCTTTTGGTGTTTTGTCTCTGTTATGGAAACTATGCCCCATAAGTTGGCTGTGTTGGGGGGAAGAGGGCTTGGTATACTCTGCCTGCCATGTCTTGGATTGTGCCTCTTTTAACTGAAGTGTATTGTTTGAGAGAAAGAATAAGCTGCCTTTGCAGAGGTTGGAGGGAGCATTATTAGAGGTGCTAGTGGGCATGCCCTTGGTGGCCTTAAACTGATTCCTAGCTGGGAAGCTGCGGAAAGGAAGTGCTGTGTTCTTTGCAACACTCACCCACCCTGGGCATCTATAACACAAGAGGTAGAAATCGGAGGGGGAGCAGGTGTGGCTGACTTGCCATGGACTCTTGCTATTGAGACTTGTTTTTTTTACTTTTTCTTGAATAAAATTTCTTCACTTGGTCACTTGGTATATGCTCTTGGGACAAGTTTTAGAAATCACACACACACACACACACACACACAAACATACATGCATATACACAGACTAAATTTCCATCATGTAAGTAGTCAAATACAGAGAGGCTTTCTCTATTGATCTCTCCACAGTGCCATTCAGAAAGTCAGAATGACACTGTTTCTTTTTTTTTTTTCAACATTTAGTAATTATCGCTTATTTTTTTCCAAAATGTTTATTGAAAACACATTAAACATGATCGTTTTTTTCAGAACAAAATATGTTGTAGGGATTTATTTTCCCTTAACCTGTTGAAGGAGTTAAGCATATGCCAATTTGGTAATTGATTATTCCGAGATGAAAACACTGGAGAAACTGTAATGGCAGAAAGAACTATCAGATCTGCATTCCCTTTTATGTAGCAGGGCATAAGTTTCCTTGGAAGGGTTACTTTTCCTATACCAGGATGAGAGAATTAACCTTATCACCAGAGACTGGGGGTTAATACTGCAATAGACATGAATAAATAAATTCACCAAAGTATCCCTTACGTTTCATGAGCTTGATACGCCTCTTTTACTCCCTTATTGATTGCTATTGTCTTCTGTGGAATTGCTCCTCTTAGCCCAGATTTTTTGCCCTCTTACATTCTCACAAGTTTATTATTCATTGAGGGAAAAAGCATGTTGATTTGGCTATTTGTTGAGGTCTCCATTCTAAATGTCCCTACATACACATAAAATTAATAAAACTTGAAGGTTTTATTCTTTTTCATCTATCTTATATTAATTGCTCCGTAGACTTGATTAAAGACCCTTTGTGCAAACCAAGCAAGCGGAGTGGGTAGAGGTGATCTCTGCCTCTCCTACACTGTTTCCTTATATTTTGGCTATCTCAGGAGACTGCAAACATTTTGAAGAAATATTATATTCATATGTATGTAGATTCTAGTGCATCTTTGTTGAAAAATAACTAAATAAAGGAGTGTTATGATTAATAAACACCTTAGCATTAAAATATCTTAACTCTTTTAATATTAAATATTTTAAATGTTTAAACTTACTTTTAAGTTTTAAACAAATATTTTATTTCAGATTATGTAACTCATTGATTAATTAATAAAAGGATTAGTGTTTCACTTAATGAATAATTTATCATTCTTCTTTAAACAAAAATACTGTATTGTTTTCTATTACATTGTAGACACATTATCACACTCTGTGGATGCTTCATATAATCATTTAATAGAATAGAAGGGAGCATGTAAACAAACAAAGAAAAGACCCATGGACCATTTACTGAAAAAAACACAGAATATTCAAGGAAAAGTCATAATTCTAACAACCAGCAGAGAAAATGGCCAGCCACCGGGAAGTGGTAGAATGGAGGTACATGCTCTGTAGTCAGTGAATAGACCAGTCCCTGGTGAGGATGCTTAACGTGTGGAAGCAGTAGATCACAGTACGGTTTAGAGGGATATTGTGACAGGTTTGAAAGTGAAGATTCTGTTTACTTTGTCCTTGTAGGGTAATGGGAGACTATTAATGGCTTCACGATGTCAAGTGATATTATGGGTTGGATTGCATCTGCCTAAAATTTACATGTTGAAGTTCTTGTTTCAAACATTTTAGATCTGTTTTGGAGAAAAGAGTCTTTGCAGATCTAATTATTTAAATTGAGATCATGCAGCAGAAAGGCTGGCCAATGATCAAATACAATTGATGTCTTAAAAAAGGGAAAAACCATTTAGACAGAAACATGAAGAAAGGGAGAACTTTGTGTGAAGAGAGAAGCAGAGATCAGAGTGATGCTTTTCTTGTTCAGGAACACCAAAGTTTGCCAGCAAACCAAAGAAACTGTGGGAGAGGCATGAGACAGGTTTTTCCTCATGGCCTCTGCAGGGACTAAGGCTAATACCTTGAGTTTTAACTTCAAGTCTCCAGAAATGTGGGGCAAAAAGTGTGTATTTTTCAAAACACCCAATCTGTGCCACTTTGTTATGGTATCCCTAGCAAGCTAGTTAGCTAATGCATATGATGACTGTGAAGTCCGCAAAGTATAATGCTATTCTTCAGAATTCAGTTTAAAACATTAAAAACATGACAAAGCTCATAAAAGAAATCAGAGGAGAACTGGTCATAAAGAAATCTGTTAAGTGATATAAAGTAATAATCATGACCAAACATGCCACATGCTTATGCTTTATTCTAAAAGTCTGACATTATAATTAAAATGACCCCAAGAAAAAAGAAAAATAGGAGTTTCTGAAGACTAATTTGGGATGCAGAGATAGCTCTCTGCTCTATGATGAGCTCACATCTAAAAAGGTCAATTAAAAAGGACAGAAGGTACATTGAATCAGCTAATACAAATAAAACAATACAGATGAATATTATTTAAAAGGCTACAGTTCAGACTGAAGTGAGTTTAATGAAAATTACTAGAGGGTAACAAAAATATTTGAAGTTAAAAAAAGTGGGAATAAAAGAGATTACTAAATAAAAGAGATTACTAAAGCTACACAAGTCTTGCCATGTAGAAATAATCAGCTTGTCCTTTGCTTTGGTTCTGACACAGTTCTTTTTAGTCTTGTCTTCACTGAGAGGAACCCTACGATTCAGGTAAGAGAAGAAATGCTAAGAGATTAGTAGGAGTTTCTAGGTGCCAAGGGAAAATTGAAGATGAGATTTCACAGCTACTTAAACTAATCTTTGAATTTTCAGAAACAAGTATGAAGATGAAGGTGAGCTCTACAAAATAAACTCACCAAATGACACAAACATGTTGCATGGGAATATATTCTTAGCTAGTTAGTATTTTGTGTTGGTTGAGAATATAATCTTTTATGTTAATTTTCATGGTTTCAATTGTTGTACCCTTTCAACAAACAGATAATCTGAACAGCTATTCAACCAAATGATGCTATAATTTATTTGTAAGATGCAAATAGACTTTGGAAAGCAATTGACACATATCTGGTAAGTTCCCAATAAACATAAGTTATTACTCACATCGCAACCAGAATTATTACCACATTCTTGTTCATCTTCTTAATTCTTTCATTCTTTTCTTATTGGCTTTGCTAATCTCTACTGAGTGGTGGCAGTATTTTGTGTACCTTAAACAGGGAGTTTAGATACAGACACAGATAAATGTCAAAGATGATGTGAAGATACAAGGAGAAAATGGATATCCATAATCCATAGAGGCTGGCCTGGAACAGATCTTTCCCCCATTGTCCTCAGAAGGAACCAGCCATGCTGGCACCTTGTTCTCAGACTTCTAGGCTCCCCAAATATGAGATGGCAAATATCTGCTCTCTAAACTAATTTGTGATACATTATTACTCCAGACCTAGCCAAGGAATACAGAGTATGAAGAATAAGAATGTAGCATGTCTGTCTTAACTTTAAACGATTAGATAACACCTACTTATCCATTATTAATAGTTTTATATTAAAAACACCCAAAGTCAGGTCTATGTTGTTTCTAGGCATGCATGATTTTAATACATTTTAAAGAGGAAGATTTAGAGATTTCCCACTATCTTTATTTAATTACACAATTTTAGGGCCTTCAGCAGGCTACATATTGATCCTGGCTTTAGAGATAGCAAGTTTTAACATTTCCCTCATCTTGAGGAAAAATAACATAGCCACTGATCTAATATTTATTATATTCATACTTGTGCAGTTTGAAAAGTTCATGCATATATATATACTATTGTACATGACGATAATCACATAGGAGGGGTATTCTTATCTCTGTAATGTTTCTCCTTCTGACAGATAAGGAACCTGAGTTCTCAGGGACCTCTGAACAACCCGAGGTCACAGTGAGGAATGACGAATTTACATAAAGCACTCTTGTCTTCCTACCAGGCTGCCTCCATCAATTTAACCATGAAGTTTAATGGAGCAACAGTAGGGCTAGCGATATGGGGGTGTATCTTAGTAGCAGAGCATTTGCCTAGCATGAGCAAGACCTAGATTTGGTCCCCTGCCCTTGAAAAAAGAGAGATAGGTGGGGACAAGAGAGTCTTCTGTCTGGCTTTCTGTCCAAAAATCATGCAATTGTGAGTCAGTGTAAACTGTAGGTCTCTGTGTGTTTAGAAGTATGAGAAATCCCAGGCAGGACTTTCAAGTCATTCCCCTTGCTATCCTTACTCCTTAAGCCATTTAGGAGAAGGAGAACAGTCTGATTAACACAGGGAATGAAACACATTTATTGCTCCATATGTGGGCACGGAAACTATTCCTATACACTTTGTGAGTTGTGATTGCTTTGATCCAACCAAGAAGACACAATAAAACCTCTGTTATAAAGATGATAATGGCAAAGAAATGGGAAAGCATTTCTTGCTCATATTAACCTAAACCATATTTTATGTACTGCTGAATCAATTTTTTCCCCAAAGGAAATAGCTTTGGAGAATGTCCATTTTTATCCTTTTTTTCTCTGTGGATTAGGCTTATGGTTAAATACAGTAGAGATAACATTCCATTGTTCATTCTGTGATCACATTTGAGGCTGCATTTTTTTTTAACCAACATGTCAAGACAGAGCAGTCCACTTTGTGATACCGGATTGGCAAAGGTTTGGTCGATATTCACTTTCGTGGATGACCTAGATATACAGAATATAGCTCAAGAATATCTGCTGGGCTAATAGAGCTCCTCAGGTTCCGAGAGGCTGAGTTTCACTCTGAAATTTAAAATTCATGTAATAGTCCTGAAGAAAACGGAAGGTTAAGCATGTTCATTCTAAAATTTTTTGAAAAATGTGTCTGAAGTAGGTACATTTACAGGCATTTGGAATTAGAAGAACCTACTTTTTAAAGCCTACGACTATAGCAGTTTAGTGTAAGAATATCATGGAACACTTATGAGAACTACAAGAGTTTCAAAGGGTACATTGTCCTAGTCGTGTCTCAATACCATGTAGTCTGCTTACAAAGTGAAAACTAGCACATGGAAATTAGTTAACTGAACCAGAATAAGAATCTTTCCACTTGCCAAAAGGCTCCCTGTTTTACCAAACACCATGCCATTTTCTCTGTCTTCTGAGGTCCCTTCAAGTTTATCTCAATGTGGAAAAAAGAGAAATCAGAGAACACATACATCTCTTATATCCTCTACTATATGTACATTTTTACACACACACACACTATATATATATATATATATATATATATATATATATATAAATTATATATATAATATGTAAATATTATATATTTATATAATATGTAAATATTATATATTTATATAATATGTAAATATTATATATTTATATAATATATAATATTTATATGTACATTTATATATATACAATTTATATATATAATATATAATGTGTAAAAATTTATATATATATAATTTTTTCTTGTAAAGTTCAAAGGGGAACCCACCAGTGTTTTGGTCCCTAATGTTCTAAAAGTTGTAATCTGGGCATATGTCCATATATTAGAAAGAAAACTAGAGACAGGGGTCTTGCACTGAGATTTGTACAAAGATAACTGTCATAAAATGTCTTGCCTTTGCTCCTAGAGAGATCTGAGCACTGCTATAAATAAAATGGTGAATTCTCAGTCAATGGTAAAATTGGTCAATGGTAGCTGATTAGTGATATAATAGAATGAGCATTTTGTTCTGTTTTCCTAAATAGTTGTACAATTCTGCATTTCTATGAGTGATGAATGGTAGCTCCAGATGTTCCATATTCTCAACAATACTTGGTATTGTTCGTGTTTTAAATGTTGCCCATTTTATTGGGTACATACAGGTAGGCTATTATGGTTTAAATTTATATTTACCAATGACTAATGATGGCATCTAAATTCTTAGGTACTTATTGGCCACTCATGTATTTTTTCATGAAGAATCTTTCAAAACTTTTGTCCATTAAAATTAAGTTGTCTTATAAAAAAAAAGAAAGAAAGAACATTTTGTTTGAAGTGTCAGATGAACATTTACATTTTAAATCCCTTTAAATCCTAAGAGACTTTATTTCTAAGAAGAGTACAGCAGAGGTAGAAAAAAAGTTATTGATACTAGAGAATAAAAAGAAAACTCAAATCGAGATAGGTATATTATAGTAAAGTGTGGAATAATTAAACCATAAATAAATAACTCAAAAAATTATCAATGAAAACTGTATGTATTTAGGGGCTCATGCCAATACACTAATCGGTACAAAAAGACTACAGGAAAAAAAAAATAGGACACATTTACCTAGACTGTCAGAGTTAATAAAGATTTAGAGAAGACATTTTGTTTATGATAAAGCAAATGTACATAGTAATAAAGCAGAATGTTGCAAAAGCATCACATTTTAAAACTAACTTCTAAACCAGGTATGGTGGTACATGCCTGTAATCCCAGCTACTGAGGAGGCTGATGTAGGGAGATCTCAAGTTCAAGACCAACCTAGGCAACTTTGTAAGACCCTGTCTGAACACAACACTAAAAGTTAAAATGAAAATTGCTAGGGTGTGACTCAGTAGCATAGTGTCTGTGAGTTCAACTCACAGTGCCACAAGAAAGAAAGAAAGAAAGACCTAATTTTTTTTAAAAAAAATGTGCTTCCAGATATCTCTAAAAAGCTCAGAGTATATTCATTCACTTTATTCTTACTTTAAGGTTACTTTTGTGGAAAATCTGAAAAAAAAAATAAACTAAAATTTTTCTTTGAAAAGACTCAGTGACTTTAGCTTCTAATTCTCAAACTCAAATTCTCTTTGTCATTGTAATTTTTGTTGAATTAAGGATGTGAACTGGCCACTATTCCATCTTTTATTTAACTGTAACATTTCTTTTTAAGAGAGAAGAATTTAGGTTAGAAAATTAATGTGTCCCTCTGTATATAAGCATGATAACTTTAGTTCTACTGAGTTCTAGTGGGTGTGAATTCTCTTGGGATATGTCAAGCAACTAGTGAACAGTCAATGGCATTTACATCTTCAGATTTATAAATTTGTAATCATCACACTAAGGAAATTGTTTAGTTTCTCCTTTACTTTATCCTAAAATAGATTTTTTTAGGAACCAGAGGGTGGAATGTTTCTTTGCTATATTCTCATCACCTGGAGAATCAATCTCTCTCTCTCTCTCTCTCTCTCTCTCTCTCTCTCTCACACACACACACACACACACACACACACACACACACCTGTGTGGATGTGTCCTCTTCAAAATCCAGAGTTGCTGATGTAATGGTACTGGTATTAAGAGATGGCACCTTTAAGAGTGAATTTGTGAAGGTTCCTCCTTTATGAATGGGATTAAGGCCACTCTAGAAGAGACTTTGAATAGCTTTTGGCAGCTTGTCCTTCCACTTGCTACCATGTGAGATAACTGTGTTCCTCCCCTCTAGAAGATTCAGTGCTTTTCAGAGCTGATCCTTTGATCTTGTCAGCCTCTATAACTGTGAGAAAATAAACTTCTGTTCTTTGTGAATTACGGAGACTCGGGTATTTCATTATAGAAGCACAGACTTAGAGAATATATACAAAGAAAAACTGGAAATGTACATCATATCAAACTTTTCAGTATTCTTCTTTGTTTAGGAAGATTGGTATTATGATTCTAATATTGTCATCTCTACTGTGAGGTTAAGTAAATTAGTATCTATGTCAGGAGCCAGTATTTTTCAGTGTGGAAGAAAGAAGATATGAATGAAAAGTCAAATAGTTTAAGTAATGGCTTTACAGTTACAATCAAAACTACAAGTATGACTTCATTATGTGTCTCATCTTGAAAAAAAAAAAAGTTGTCTTTTTCTCCTAAAAGGTCCAGAATCCATGACTGTCTGAATAGCAATGAGTAACTACAGTGCCCAGAATTCTAACTCTAAATATCATTTTCTGAAAGCAATAGCTAATTTTAGGGCAGGTAATATATAACCTTAAAAAAATCCTATTGTAACCAGAGACAAAATTCTCTCACATGCTATTAACATATAATCTGTGGACTCCGGATACAATTTGAAGAATTTCCTACTGGCCAAAATTGGAATTACTTCAGCTTCAATAAGAATAGTTCAGGGATGATAGATTAAATATGCTTAAATTATGAATTTATAGAGACATAAAAACAGTTCCCCTTTTCCCCTACATTGAGGGATAAATTAAGTGGAAAAATTTCTATTTTGCAAAATAGTAAAGAAAAGTAATCAAGCATCTGTCCTGTCTTTCTATAAGGGCTATTCCTTGCTTTCTCTAAATAGTTCATAAGAAGTTTTAAAACATTAAACATATTCTATGTAATAAATGAAAACTATTTTCAAATGCAAGTGAAATGACAGGTTTAGCCAACGATTATTAGTGATGGCTGATTTCATAGAGAGATAAAATTCGAAAATTAGTTTCTGAATGATGTATATAATATCACCAATGAAATAATCTGAAATAATCTCCCCCCAAATAATATGACCCAAATGTATCTACCACAGAGCTCTCTAATTATTAGAAATAGAGATGGAGGAGGCGGGACATGTTATACTTTTCCATAGTGAAGTATCTGGGAAAAAAATTTCAGAATCTGATAAACACTGTTGGACAAAGATACTGGTCCTTTCAAGAAACAAACTAAAAACAAACAAATAACTAGATTAATTAATTACGTAGTAAAGTAAGAAAGGAGAGAATTGAGGTTTAATGTACTATGCTTAATTTATGGTCTTTATTATTTAAAAAGTATTTAAATCAGTTCCTGATTTGAATAAAGTATTATAAAATATTATGAAACAGTTGGGATATCAAAACACTAAATTTTTTATTCAAGCATTATTTGTGCAAATGCTATTCCGATGCAAACTGTGAAAGTATTCTTTTTTTTTCCTACACACACTGAACTTTTTATAAAGGAAGTTTTCTGATTTCCAGAACTAGCTTTAAAATAATCAGAAAATATAGAAGAAAGTACAGTATATATTAAAAAAAAAGAATTAACTACCATTGACATTTGTTACTTTGCAAGCTTTACCTTTCAATTCATTATGTTACTATCTGTATATATTTGGTACTTTCAATTTTTTACGGTCAAAAATGTCTGAAAATAGATTTTATGCCCTGTAAAATTAAAAGACATAAAAGACTAATACACCTGAATTTTATGCTGGGAAAGAGAAGGTTTAAGAAGCAAAGTTATGGTTTAGATCTGAGGTGTCTCCTAAATGCTCACATGTGAGACAATGCAAGAAGGCTTGGAGGAGAAATGATTGGATCTTAACTAATCAGTGAATTAATTCCTGATGGGAATAACTGAGTGGTAACTGGAGGCAGGTTGGGTGTGGCTAGGGGAAGTGGTTCATTGGGGGTGTGGCCATGGGGTATATATTTTGTATCTGGAGAGTGGAGTCTGCTTCTGATCAACATGTGAGCTGCTTCCCTCTGCCACACTCTTCTGCCAGGAGCCCCAAGGAATGGAGCCTTCTGTCTATGGATTGATTCTTCTGAAACCCTGAATCCCCTGATAAACTTTTCCTTCCTTATAGTTGTTTTGGTTGGGCCCTTTAGTTGCAGTGGTGAAAAAGCTGACTAAAACAAGGACTTAGTCACAATTAAGAAAGAAATATTCTGGCATGTCTATCCATATACATACTCTGTCATATGATTTCTTATTAATTTCTTTTCTTTACTTCTGCCTTCAATATACTTGAGCTGCATAACATGACAGTGGTTGTCTTTGTTAGAATACAAAAAGGACAGTGGTGTGATTGAGATTTCTTTCCTCAAAAAGACATCTTCTCCTTTACCACCTGCAATGCCATTCAAAAGTCAGTAACATAGAGGGACAGAGACAGTTGGTTACTGGGTTCTTTTAGCTTTAGAACTCTCCAAGCTTTGTTTACAAATTTATCAGGAATGATTATTCAATTGTTTTGTATTTCTTTCTGTTTGGATATTATATACTTTAAATTAGAATTTCACTGGTAACCATATTTTTTAAAATTGTCTTTGTGAAACAATGTCAGGTATTTGACTTGGAGGAAAGTGAGAAGACTGCAGTAAATTTATTTTAAATGATGTTATCTCATACATTTAGGGAAAGAAAACCTATATAGTATGTCAGAAGGTAAAAATGGCTGTTGATCTTTTTGAATTTCCTACCTTCTTCTTGCCTAATGAACTTTTTCTCCATCCATAACCCACTAGTCACTTATGTTCTCCATAAAGCATCAGGTTGCACACAAGTAAGAAGCATAACTGTCATTAATATTGTTTCCCTTTGACACAATGTTTTTGTTTTATGCTCAGTTGCTGAACACTTTACATCCTCTTATTATTCAATACGTTATTGACTTAATATAACCAACCAAACCTTGATTCTTTCACTTTTAATTTTTTATTGAAATTTCAAAAGCACTTGCAACTTACTTTTTTAAAAATTTCCTGGGTCTATTTCAGACAATCCTATCAATTTTTACACACTTAATAATAATAGCTTATACCTAGTTGCTATTTTCTTTCTTTTCTTATTGTAGCCCAAATATGCAGGTGTGATCTACCAGAAAAAGAAACCCTAAGCAGCATTTTAAAAATTTGAGTGATTGTTCTTTCTACTCACTATATGCTTTAATGATCTGAAGTTGTCTCCATTTGTTTTTATGCTATTTAGGAATATTTAATATTTGCAATAGTTAGGCTATAGTTTTAGAAATGTAATTTTTGGTTTCTATTTTGAAATTTTTATAGATTTTATAGGAAGTTTCAAAGACAATACAGAGAGAAAGCTTGTACCCTCCAGCTAATTTCTCCTATTGATTACAGCTTAATGTAACTATAGTAAAACACATTAAAATATCAATGCAGGAGTACATGTATTGCATTACACATTTAAGATTCTGGTAACAATATTCAGCCAGGCATGGTGGCACATGCCTGTAATCCCAGTGGCTCAAGAGACCCAGGTAGGAGGATCTCAAATTCAAAGCCAGCTTCAGCAACAGAGAGGCATTAAGTAGCTCAGTGAGACCCTGTCTCTAAATTAAATACAAAATAGGGCTGGGAATGTGGCTCAGTGATTCAGTGCCCCTGAATTCAATCCCCAGTCCCCCTCTCCCCCCACCAAAAAAAGATCCTGGTAACTAATGCCCAAATTAAGACAAAGAACTATTCTACCACACCATTTCCCTGATGTTAACCCTCTTATAGGCACTCATCCTTTGCTCTTGCAATCCAAGAACATGCTTTTGATTTTTATAATTTTATCACTTCAAGAATTTGACATAAGTCGAAACACACAGTATGGGACATTTTAATGCTACCTTTTAATTCCGTATTTCTTTTTAATAGTGTATTATGTTATGAATGTGTGAACATTTGTTTGATCATTCACCTATTTAGAGACATATCATTATTTTCAATTTTTGGCTATTACAAGTAAAACTGGTATGAATATGAATGCTTAGAAATGCAATTAATGAGTTCTATGATCAGTTTGTTTTTACTTTAATAAGACACTGCAAAATGTTTTCACAAAGACTGTACCATATTTTATTGCTATGAGAAATGCACAAGAGATCCAAATTCTCTTCCTCCTCAAAGCATTTGGGCTTGTCAGTAATTTTAATGGTCCTAATAGTGTTAGACATCCTACTGTAGCAATCGTTTTCATTTTCCAACAGGTTAGAAATGTCAAACATTCCTTCATATGCTTATGTGCCATCCCTTTGTCCTTATCAGTAAGATGTCCTCATTTTTTTTCCATTTTGTTATTAGTGGGTTTTGTTCACAGTAGAGTTTTGAGAATTCTTCATAAATTCCAGATATTAACCCTTTATCAGATGTGTGGTTTGCATATTTTTACCAGTCTGTGATTTGTCTTTTCATCTCATTAAAAATAAATTTCAAGCCTGCCGCAGTTGTGCATGCCTGTAATCTCACGACTGGGGAGGCTGAGGGAGGAAGATTGCGAATTCAAAGTCAATCTCAGCACAAGTGATGCGCTAAGCAACTCAGTGAGACCCTGTCTCTAAATAAAATACAAAATAGGCCTGGGGATGTGACTCAGTGGTTGAGTGCCCCTGAGTACACTCCCTGGTATCCAAATTTTGATTAAGTCTAAGTAGGTAATTTTTAAAAAATAGATTCTGCTTTGGGTGTCGTGTAAAAACAAAATTAAATTTTAAAGATGTGGGGGTGGAGGGAGAAGTCATTACCAAGCCCTGGTCCTAATATTTCCTTCTAAAAGTTTTATAAATTTACAGTTTTCACTTAAACCTATAATACATGTTGGGTTATTAATTTTTTTAAACAAGAAGCGATGTTTAAATCAACATTTACTCTTACCTGTGGGTGTCCAATTATTTCAACACCAATTTAAAACCCTATCTTTCTTCCATTCAGTGGTCAGTGCACATTTGTCAATCATCCCTCAGTATCATTTATGTGTTTTCATTTCTGGGGAGGGGAGGCAATGTATTCTGGTCATTGATCTATATGCTTATCCCTTGCTAATTCCACACAGTTTGATTATTGTAGCTTGATCATAAATCTTGAAATCACATATAGCAATGATTCGTTCCAGTGTATTATTTCTTTTCAAAATAATTTTTTTGCTGTTACAATTTTTTGACTTGTCTGTATAAATTTTAGAATAACCTTGTCTGTATCCACAAAATATTTTTGTTGAAATTTTGACAAGAATTTCCTTGATGAAGACTTTTTCTACATAATAACCAAAGCAGGATCCATTCAAGAAATATTATTAACAAGTTAGACTTTGTCAAAATTAAAACAGTTGATGTATGAAATTTCTTTTTAACAAGATGAAAAGACAATTTGAGAATTGATATCATCTCTGTTTTGAGTGTTATATAAATATGTCCCCCAACTTACTTTGCTTTTCCTTGACTTTTTTCATCAGAATTTTTGAGTTTTTAGTTTAGAAGTCCTTAAGATGATTTATTTTGTTGCTGTTATAGCATTTATCATTTTTGTACAATTGTAAATGGAAGCATATTTTAAATTTTAGGCACCATTTTGTTGATAGTATAGAGAGATACAAAGTGATTCTTGCTGAGATCACTTTTTAGTGCTAATGTTTTTCTTTTTACTTTTTTGCATATTCCTTGGGATTATTTTTACAAATAATCATGCTATCTACAAATAGGAACAATATTATTTCTTCTTTCAGATTGAGATGCAATTTCCCTCATCTTATTGCACTAAGAACACTAGGACTGTGTTTAATAAGAATGTGGGGAGCAAACATCCTTACTTTGTTCCCAAACTTAAGGAAATTGATTCAGACTTCCACCACTTGTATGTTGGCTGAAATTTTTGGTAGATGCTATTCATCAAGTTGAGGAAGTTCCTTTCTAGTATGATCTTTAGGAAAGGATTTATCATAAATGAATATTGAATTTTGTCACATACTTCTTTGAGTGATTTTCTTTTTAGCTTCCTAATACATGATTGTTTTTAAATGTTGTACCATCCTGTATAAAACTTGCTAATCACAGTGCATTATTTTTAAATATGTGGCTGAATTCTACTTCCTACGATTTTTTAAACAGCTCTGCATTCAGGGATTTGCTCTGTAGTTCTTTCCTACTTTCTTCAACACTTTCTCCCTCTCGACCCTTCCCTCCCTTCTTTCTTTCTTACCTTCTTTTAATTCCTTTATTTATTTTTTATTCTTTCTATATATTGTAGCTTCATTAAAAAATTGTGATGCATTTTCTTCTATCCTATTTTCTGGCAACGATTGTGTGAAATTGGTATTCTTTCTTTTTAAATGTTTGATAGGATTCAAAAATGCAATGATCTTGACCTGTAGATTTCATGTTGGGGCTATGTTACAACTTTTATTCTCTTAATAGTTATAAAGCAACTCAAATTACCTATTTGTTACTGGAAAAGTTGCAATAGTTTTTTTTTTTCTTTTTTAAGAAATTGATCTATATTATCCTATTTGTTAATTTATGTGTAATCATACGTATTTTATTCCTTTAATACACTTTTGATTCTGTTTATTGCTCATTACTTATTAATGCTGTAAATCTCCCTTTAAGCATTGTTTGCTTTTTTTTTTGCAATAGTTTATATTTTGTTAAGATACATTTTCATTTTAAATTAACAGAAAACTTTGTTTTTTAAATTACTTTTAAGACTGCTCAGACCCATGGTTTATTTAGCAGGCATGTACCTTTAGGCAACATGTCAGATCCAAACAATAACATCCTATCTTAAAAAATCCATCATATCTTTGAAGAATTTGCATTACACAATTTTAAAATAAAACTATACCATTTCACTTGCTGTATAGGTACTTAGAAACAGAGAATTCCTAAATACCTCTCCCTATCTCTTATGACATTGATATCATTTACTTGTGTGTATATGTATATATATATATATATATACATATATATCACCTTATGAATTTTTACTATTAAGCAAATAATATTTTAATCAATGAATCATAAAAAATAAAATATTAATTATATACTCATTATTTATCATCCCATGTTGTTCCTTTGCTTCTGTGGATCTGAATTTCTGAGTTAAATGATTTTTTTTCTTCTACCTAAAGAATTTCTTTTTGCAATATGTGTCTGCTTAATGTCACGTTTCCCCAGTTTTTGTTAATTCGAGAAAAATCTTTATTTCTTTGTCACTTTTGAGTGTAGTTTGTTGCATACAGAATTCTAAGTCATTGGAAATTTTCTCTTTAAAAATTTAGAAGGTTTCATTTCACTCACTTGACTGTTGTATTTTTTTCTGATAAAAATCTGTAATTCTTACCCTTAATAGGTATTTACACCCTGGCTTATTTTGTTTTTTATCTTTGCATTTGGTTTTGTACAGTTAAAATACCTTATTCCTCGCATTGGGTAGTATTTATCATGCTTGATATTTTCTGTTCATCCTCGATCTGTGATTTGATGTCTGTCATTAATTTTGGAAGGATCTCATCTATACATATGTCAACTCTTCCTCCCTCCTCTTCTTCCTTCCTTCAGTCTTTCCAAGATTTTTCAAGTACACACACACACACACACACACACACACACACACACACACATATATATATATATATATATATATATATATATATATATATATATATATAGAATATGTAGCACCTTTCTTAGATATTTTTTGGCTTTCTCTTAAATCCCTTTTTCTTTGTACACTTAAGTTTTACAGTATTTTTTATTTGACTTTATCAAATCTACTGGTTAAACAACAAAGGCATAATTCATTTTTTTTTTTTTTTTTAGTGCTATACTTTTTTACATTTCTTTTCTTTTGGTAGTGGGGATTGAACTCAGGGACACTCAACCACTAAGCCACACCCCCAGGCTTATTTTGCATTTTATTTAGAGACAGGGTCTCACTGAGTTGCTTAGCTTTTTAAGCAACTTAAGCACTTAGCTTTTTGCTGAGGCTGGCTTTGAACTCTCACTCCTCCTGCCTCAGCCTCCAGAGCCTCTGGCATTACAGGTATACGCCACTGTGCCTGGCTTATTTTCTACATTTTTCTTTGAATTGTTCTGAGTGATTCTCCCTGCTTTAATCACACATCCGATCCATGTTTAATTTTTTATTATACAACTTTATATATTAAACAGCTCATTTAAAAAAAATTCTGCCTCTGACAAGTCTCTAATCTTCATTGCATAATGCCTGGCTTGTCTCTTCAGAGTATTTTGCTTGTAATGGTGTCCATGTGCACTCACTATCAATCTACCCTTGCTTTAAATATTTAAATCAATTTAAATAGACCTGATATATTTAGCATAGTGACTTTTCTATTGATGAGACACATCTTTCACTTTACTTTTTCTGTAGTGCACTTTATTCAATGTATATTTTTATATGGAGGTCTGATAGATCTTACTGTATCACTATCAAATTTATAATGTTTGCAGATTTTTAAAAATTAAATTTTATTTAGATAATCACTACAGTGATTTGATTTATATCTGGCATTTTTTCTGAAGACTTTCATTGATTCTAATAAATTGTGATTGTTTAAGATTTCCCTGGCAAACAATTACATATAAACAATGACAATAGTTTATTCTTCCCATTTATTTTTATTTATGTTTTTCATTACTACTTTTTGTTTGGCTAATATATCAAGGCTATATTCCAAAAAATATGTTTGTTGTTTGTGTTTCTGGAGTTACAGAAATCCCTTTTTATTGTTATTTTTCTCTCCATTGAGTATGATATCTGCTGTAGCACTTTTTTTTTTTTTGGTGCTAGGGATTGAACTCAGGGGCGGGTACTCAACCACTGAGTCACATCCCAGCCCTATTTTGTATTTTATTTAGAGACAGGGTCTTGCTGAGTTGCTTAGCACCTCCCTTTTGCTGAGGCTGGCTTTGAACCCACAATCCTCGTGCCTCCAACCACCATTCCTGGCTGCTGTAGCTCTTTTGAAAATATAATTTATCTGATTGAGGAAATTCCCTTTCATGTATAGACTAAATTCTGAAAAAAAAATTTTATGTATTTGACTTTTTTAGTTTATTTTTTAATCTTTTACATAAATAGCAATTGCACTTCATCGAATTTTTATCTTTTTCATTTAATGAAATTATAGTTGTTCTCCTTAAATTTCCCAGGAGGTGAATCTTTAAAATATATTTTCTGATGTTGAACAAATCTCCCTTTTCTATAACAAACCCAATAAGATCCTTATTATTTTTTACATATCACTGGATCCCATTTGCTAATTTTTATTTAATCCTTTCACATCCATGTGAGTAAAATTTTTTATTTATGTTCTTTTTGACAGGCTCCTTTTATATGGTTTTCCTATCAGTTATACTAGCCTATAGAATAAATATGCTGAATTAAACAGTTGTTATCTCTCCTTTTGGCTTCCTATAAATTTGAGGCTAAAACAGACATTATCTTTTTCCTGAGTACTTACCTTAACAGAACTTACATAAATATTCTTCCTGTGCAGAGATGTTTAATATTTTTGTACTTATAAAATATACAATTGATAAGGTGCCTTTTCCCCTATTAGCTAATTACCGGAAATTTTTGTCACCCAAAGAGAGACCCATACCTGTCAGCAGTCATTTCTTTTCTTCCACCAATATCTCCTTTAACATTTTAATAATTGTGTGTTTTATTTTGTTGGTCCCCAAAATAGTTCCCAAGATTTTTTTTTAATTTTATGTAATTTAAAAAAATGTATTGCTTTTTAATTTTTCCAGGTCTTTCTGATACCTTGAATTTCAGTAGCTCCTATTGGTTAATTTCTATAGAATATTTATTGTTTTTACTTATTTCCGTGCTTGCTTTCCTGTCCTCTGCTCCCAGGGATGATTCATTTTATTATAGGTGGAACATTGTATTTGAAAAGAATGTTGCAGACCTAATTTAAAGTCTAGTATGATGTTATCTGCCTCCAGAGAGGATTCACATGTGCTCCTGTCTGCACCTGCAGCCACTAGCATTCCAGGTCCATTTAAACTAATTTAGACCATTTGAGACCATTTGAGGAAGAGCAGTATTTCCTGGGGGTGGGGGTGGGGCTGAATACAGCAGGTTTACTCTGATTCTTAGCATGTAGCTTTTCAGGGTCCCAGTACTTGGCAAGCCCTAGCTGCAAATTACTGCCTCCTAAGTGCCACAAAACTGTCAGATTCCTCCCAAATTAGAAAATGCAGAGGAAAATGGGCCAAGCATACAGACTACATCGCTATACTGAAAACTGGAATCCTCCACCTGATCCTTCCTGTATTATTAGCTTTCTCTTGCTGCCTTCGAGTGTTTGTACAGTTGGTTGGTCTTTTCTGTAGTGAACCTGTGTGTGCATATGAGTTGGCATATGGAAGGAAGGGATATCTGAAGTGGAAGTCTTTGTTTTAAGTTATTCATACTTTTTTCCCATAATTTTATTAATGTTTTGCTTTTAACACTTTAGCTTTGTTGAACCCCTTTTGTGCACTTACTTACCATTGTAATGAGCATTTTTTATTTCCCCCCTCTATTGTACATTTTTTTAATTCCAATTAATTTTTAGTCTTTATATTTTTCCCAAAGTTCATCAAAGGCTCTATACTTCTGTCTCCATTTTTTTCTATATGACCATATTGTATAAATTTGTATAACAATTCCATTATAATTTCTTCTTTGAACTTTGAATTACTTAGAAGATTTGCGTTAGTGTGATGATGTCTAGGATGCTTGTAATGTTCTTTTGTTATTGACTCTTATTTGTTTTCGTTTTTTTGGGAAGGGTAACCAGGGATTTAACTCAGGAGCACTCAAGACCACTGAGCCACATCTCCAGCCCTATTCTGTATTTTATTTAGAGACAGGGACTCATTGAGTTGCTTAGCACCTTGCTGTTGATGAGGCTAGCTTTGAACCTGAGATCCTCTCGAATCAGCCTCCCCAGCCACTGAGATTACAGGCATGCACCACCACACCCTCTGACTCTTATATATTTTGTAGTGAGAAAGTATAATCTAAGTACTAAAAACACATTTTTATGGACTGGATTAAAAAGGAAGAAATTATCTCTGATTCCCCAATGCCGTTTCTATACACAGTTGCTCCTCAACTTAAACGTGTTTATGTTCATATGAGTGGAAAATACTCTAACTCCACCTAACTACCAAACATCACAGTTTAGCAAAAAAGAGCACTGTATAGGGTTGGTTGTTCACTCATGATCATGTGCTGGATTCGGGGCAGCCTGTAACTGCCACTGCCCCAGAGCACAGGAGAGGGTTATTGTGTATCACTAGCTCAGCAAAAGTACAAAATTCAACATTCAAATGTGAAGTATGATTTCTATGTGAAACCAAGGCAAAACTTAAATTAATCCTCTGCTTTCACTTGCTTTTAGCACACTTTAAAAATCACTGATTTTGGAGGCCAAGCTGCTGAGCCACATAGTATTAGGTTCTGGTAGGTTTTCCTATACGTAACACCTCTGATCTGTGGGCTCTGATGATAATAGTTGCCTAGGTTACTTTCCAAGCAAGGACTTGAAAAGTCAATTTTGTCCAAAACACCAACTATTCATTTGCACCTGCAAAAGTGTCCAAAGGGTGACCTTGCCAGGAAGCTGAAAATTTCACCTTGAGATCATGCTCATGCTTTTATTTTATGAACATGGGTCTCATGAAGAACCATATAGACGGATTACCACTGTTTACCTTTGATCACATTTCACCAGGCCTTAAATGATCCTGCTTCTCTATCCATAAATGCTTCTAAGTCCTGTCCTTAGGGAGGTAGATTTGAGACTTGGATCTTTCCTCCCTTGCAAATAAATAATTATTCCTCCTCCTCCTCCTTATCATCCTCCTCCTCCTCCTCCCTCTTCTTCTTCTTAACTTCATTGGTTCAGTGATTGACATACATCGTGATGGGCAAATTGAGTCTGGTTCATTAACACAAAGCTCATGTTGTTTTCACACCTCCATAAAGTTAGACGTCTTAAGATAAAACATTATTAAGTTGAGAACTTTGCAGACTGTCCTGCTACAACATGTTTTTCTGTCAAGCTAATTCATTCACTTGTGATTTCTTGATAGAACATTTCATTTAGAATAGAGTCAAAATACTGTTGGTTCCTCCACACTATGTCCTCAGCAAGAGGATCCCCGTAGAGGTACATTCTTCATTTGGCAATGGAAGATTTCAGCATTCCTGCTCCCCCCCACAGGAAAAGTATTGAATTAAAAGTAGGAACAAGTGCTCAGGGATCCATCCCAGAGAGTCCCATCCTGTCATCTCCTGCTGTGGGAGCTCCTCCTTCATTGTTCAGTGTCCAGTGACCACCGAAGAGGAGCACACTGACTCATGGTCTCTCCCAGCTGCTTGGCTCAGTACCCACCACCAAGTACTCCAAAACAAGTTGGTCGTCATTTTCCCTCTATTGTTTCTGTACATTTTTAGTAACCACAGTGGCTGCATCTGTTCTCACTGACTGCTCTGCCCGAGCAACAAATTATCCCCTTCCAGTCTTAGTTACTCTTCTCTGATGCTCTTTTACAAAGTGACATAGTTTTTTGTTGTCCTCCTCGACTCTTTAATTCCTGCTGTCTTTGTATATATCTTTCAGGGTGTACATAATGGTTTAGAACAAAAATATCTGTATTTCCTTTGGTTTTCCTTGTAATTTGGGTCGAATTTTCCATATACTTATTAATTACAAAGGCAGGTTCATCAAAATCTCCCTAAAGATCTATCAATTTCTTCTTGAAGTCCTTTCATTTTTTATTACTTTAATATTTAAACAACGTATGTTACTCGTAATGTTTAAGTGAATTCAGATTTGGTGGGTCTGGTGAGGTAGCCCAGTGGCACAGCCCTGGCCTAGTATTTGTAAGGCCCTGAGTCTGATCCCTAACAATCCCTATCAAATAATTAAAATAGCTATTCCCTCCGGGTGGATTGAACTTCAATGTTTAATCTTTAGAAATGCTCTTGGTCTTAAGGTTATTTTGTCTTATTTAATATAAATCCATTGCTTTTCTAACTTCTCTGCCATGTACCTTTCCTGATCTGATTAGTCTATCTGGGATCTTGACTACCTTGTTACTGGTGTTTGTTGGTTCTTCTTAAAATGCTTAATATTCTCAAACCTTCCTGTTTTAGGTGGTTTTGATGATTACAGTGCATTGTCAGTACAATTTTATTTATGGGTTTTTTGTGACTTTGATTTAGGGTGGATTCTTTTTATCCTTTCTCCCAAGTACCTAGGAAGAGTCACCAATAAGAACTTATTAAATTCCGGACTTAGGTCTTTCGGGGACTATAAGGAGAGTGGACTCTAGTTTAAAAGATACATTATAGTAAGCATGTTACTGGAAATTCTTTGTTAAAGCTGTTTTTTCTCTGTCCACAAAAGGCCCAAACATAATTGATGCCCTGCCATATTCTTTGGGTACTTCCTCCTTTTCATACTTTGTGCTTTCCTTGAGAAAAATCTCCTTTTGGAGTCTGATTCTTGTGAGATTCTCCTAATGATTTCTCATACCATCAAGACCTATGGGCTTTCTCCTTTATTAAGATGGGCAGATGCTGGCCACAGGGGATCACAAATGCCCCTGTGAGAGCCTTAGCTCTCAGCTGTAGTGCCATTCTGATTCATTGTTTCTGCCTCTCAGGATTTTTGTCACATACTTGCCAACTCATCTCTGCACATAAAGGGAATATTTATATCTATTTTTTTAAATGTGCTGTATGACAAAAGTTATTCAGATAATTGGTCCACCATCTTGTTGGGATATGAGGTCTAATCATACCGAATCTTTACATTATTCTCTGTGTCCTTATATTTTTGAAATGTGCAAAAATGATACACGTTAGTATCACAAGAACTTATTATATTATTTTAAATATCATAGCACTTGTTGAACAAAGTTTTCACCATTAAGCCCCTATACCGAAATAAAAAATATAGGCACAATGTAATCATGATTGTTGGGTATTTTATGAGTTTTAATGCATATAAGACAAATACCTCTTTTTATTCTTCTAGAAATGTATAATGCAAGTGCTTATGAGTTAAATAAATTTGAATCTATAACAATCACTTAATGAGTATTCTTATATAATGGACTCTAAAAGAGTTGAATGTGAATGAATCCTTTTCTCTGTGAATTTTTATATATGTTTTGTCTTTAAATACCAGGAATGTTTGAAGGGTGGTTAGAAGCAAAGCATAACCACAGTAACTAAATGTCTCTTCAATCCTGTAATCTTGTAATTTTCTACAAACATCCTGAATCTCTTTATGTTTCTGAGGTTGGTGAACAGAAAACTTTGCTCTTATTTGTTAAATCATCATTTACATCACAAATATGGATTTTAACTGAAATTATGAAAATTAAGAAAAAAGGTATATAAACCTCAAATTTTATGGAAGAGAATCAGCGTGTGCTGAAATAATGTTGCAGCAATTTTGAACACTTATAAAATTCCCATTTTAGGACCAGAGGCAATTTGGAGGTTTTGTTACAGTCAATATTATTCAGGGAGCAGCAATTCATGATGACAAGATGATAACATTAACTAAAAGAACAAAAGACTCCAAACTGATTTGATAAACCATTATTATTATTATTATTATTTTGCATAACTGATAACGAATTCAACCTTGTCATTCCCCTCTCATCCTCACATCCACTGGCTCATATTTTAGCTTAATGGTGTAGTCAAAAGTCAAAGTTGGAGATCAGAAAGACAGGGTTTGGACAACATCTTCTTCACTCTCTGAGCCACTGAAAAATCAGGCAAATTTATTAGTCTTGGAATTTCTGGAGCTGTCATGATGAGAATATTGCTATTAAATGTGAAAGCAGTGCTTTTTAGGATAAAAGGTACATTTAATGCAAGTGATTTTAAAACGTCATGTCTATTTTAAATCTTGTAATTAAATCATAAATTGAGTTGGTCTTGTGTGCAGCCACTCTATTTTTTTCCTACTAAATCTGCTTTTGGCCTCTAGTCATTTTATGGACTTACGATAAGCACCTCATTACATTCTCACCACCTGTTGGAAAGGTGCTGAATAGCAGTACAGATGAGTAACAGGGTTTTATTCAAACATCAGGAAGTAGCATTTTCAAAATTCATCCTGACATACATTAGACATAAAATACCTCACCCCTTTGATTCACATTCCTACTGATTGAAAATAAGGCCTCATTTATAAATACCACTCCCATCACAGGCTAATATGATTTCATTAGTTTTTTTTCCCATATGTGATTTTATATCAACAATGTGAAACAACTGATAGTACAAGTCAATATGCCAACCATACTTGAATTAGTAATATTTAAATATGCAGACACTCATATCATGATATGATTTTTACTTTTATTAAGTTAATATACCTGTGTTCAATTCAATCACAGGCTTAAAATACAGCTTCCTTTTGGTGTCAGCACTTTTATTTCATTAATGTTCAAAACTAGTAAATGTTGACTGCTAGGTAAATGATAAAAAAATGTAATGGACTGTATTAAATAAGAATAAATAATCTTTTTATCATGTGTGTACGTGTGTGTTTATTTTCAACATTTTCCCTGAGCCATTTTTCCCTAAACTCAATAAATAAGTTTTCTAGTACTGTTAAATATGAACAGGGGACCATTTACTATGTTGACCCATCTGACCCAACAAATCTTGTAGTTCGTTCTTCAAATGCTATTCTAGCAGGTATTTGGGGGCAAATATATCTAATATTCTCTCAAATTACTAACTCATTTTTGGGCAATTTTTGATATATGATTTTATCAATGTTCCTTAGCATATTAAAAATAATCTTATGAAATTTAGAGTTTTATTTTCTAATTTAACATTCCAATATCATGACACGTGCATGGACAAATTTTCTTACTTGTCGAAAGAAAAAGTTGCACATATCACATTCTAAACCTCTAGAAAAACATTGATCATCAGGTCTAGTATCCCCTACTTTACATACAATGTGAAGCACATTGGTCTAAGTAATTTAAAACAGATGTGATTGGTTAGTGGCAACGACTCTGTCCCTTTTCTGTCACCACTCTTAACATTGTAAATTATTGATTTTACTTTTTCAATTTTCACCAAAAGCAAATATGTTATGATTGACAAAAGAAATGGCAAACAACTTTCCTTCAGCGATGTATTTCTTTGGAAATATAAGCAGTTCATATCTGAAAAAAATGTTGGGAAAAAGTAAAATGTAAACAAAGAGTTAATAAATATTGAAACCAAAATAGTAAATGCTGAGAAAGTTTAAAATAAAAAATATTAAAAAATCAATAATTTCTAGGGAGGTAATTTAAAATTGGTTTGGTCCTTTACAGATGTAAAAGTCACTTAACATAGGAAGAAAAGAAAGGAAACCATCAGTCAAGTTGACCAATTCAACCATCTAAGGAGTCAGTAAGATTACAGGTGTCCTTGCTATTGAAGTCAGAAGGACTTTAGTCAAAAGACCACTTATGAAGAAGGAAGACACATCTGGGTTATGTTCTTGAATGAGATGGAAACTCTCCCACTTAATATGAAAAACATATTGATTTTTTTCCAATCAGCAGAAATCAATGTATGCTACAACATATTTTTGCTATCAATAACATATCCTTTTAAAACTCATCAATAATACAACTTTCCAATTAAACTGGATATTTATTCAGTATTTTTTTTCGACTGATACTTATTACCCATATGGCAAACACCATGTGAACAAGTTGCCTTGGGTCAAATTCAATTAAACTCACAATTGCATTCTAAATATTTTCTAGAACTTTTGAGCAGTATTAGGTTAAAAGCCTTAGAAGATATGTCTCTGCCTGTCATCTCTTTTGAATGAAGACAGCCTGGATTCAACCAGTTTTGTAGATTTCAAAATTAGTCAGGATTGATAATACTTTTTCAACTGTTTTAAAAAATAAGCTACAGCCAAGTTCAGGCTTTCTCTCTGATGTTCATGAGGATCAGGATACTTGGCCATTCAGGAGCTGGAAGATCTATAGTGAGAGGACTGGGCACCATGAAAGTAAAAAAATGAAATGAGAAGATGAGACCAGGGAAGATGGTGAGTTAGAGGAAGGGTGCACTCCCCACTGGTTCCTAGTCTCAAGACTTAAAAAGCAGAATACCTGCTCCTGCGTGAGGTGGGTAACTAAAGAAATCTATTGAGTTTCAACATTGGAGAGCAAAATAATCATTGAGACACAGAAAGTTGGAAACTTTGAATGTAATGTAAGAAAATAACATGTTAGAGATGTGCCAGCGTGGCTGGCAGGAGCATCATCACCACCAGCTCAGTGATGGGGGGAGGATGAGCAGAGGCAGGGAGAGTGGGAAACATGGTGAGTAACATTGACTTGTAAGAACTGGTGGAATGGAGAGGGAGGCTGATCTTAGCTAGCCCTGAGAAAACATGGGGAGAGGTTGAGTGAAAAGCAATTAAAATCACTGCACTGAGGGATAGAGAATCTGGCAGGAATCAGAATCTAGGTGGCAGGAAACATGTCTGAGTGGCAGCATGGGAATGAGAAGAGGGTGGGAGATTGGGAACTCAAAAAGAAAATTGTCAGCCTGATCCATCAGACACCTATTTTGGGGTGCCTGGACCAGTGTGACTGTATGCAGCACATACAGAGAGGACTGTGCCTCGCATGACCCAGGCTGCGAACACTGAGGAGATAGAGCCCCCCTTGGTGCTGGCATCCCATATGTGCATCTGGAAAAATGCCAGTAACTGTTCAGAGAGGTTCACTTGTACTCCGGTTTTGATCCTGTGTAATTCACACTCTTAGAAGTGAAATATGTGAAGGTTTAGACTCCTCACAATAAAAGGGAATGTTCGGGAGGCCAAGAGATCCAGATATACAACAGAGATTGGTATCTCCCCAGGAGGAGGAGATGTGGAGCAAATGTCAACTATCCACCCCCAGAATTTTAAAGGCCTACAAAGACCAAACCCCAGCCACTGGAACTTTCGATTTAGAACTGTGCACCAATCCCCGTATGGGACTATACCACTTGTCATTGACTCCCCGGTCTGCTCCATTTCTACACAGGGAGATGGGAAGCTGAGGGCTAATACATCCAGCTTCAGTAGCCACAGCAGCTGGCCACAATAGATGGTAGCTTGATGAGGAACACGAAGACATGGGTCATAACAAACCTCAGCCCTTGACCCAAGAATTAGATAGCCTCAAAATAAATACAAAGAATGCTACAATAGTACAAGCAATGAACGCCCATCCTTGCCAAAACTTTGACCACCTCATTAGGAACAATGAACATTTTTCCCTACTTCCTTCTTTTTCCTTTTTTTTTTTAATTTCAATTTTATTCATTTTTCTTTTTTTTCTTCTATTTTTTAACTGTTCTCTACTGTGCATAACTGAGTATGTCTGTGCCTGTGTGTATTCTCGATTCCGAGAGAGAGAGAGAGAGAGAGAGAGAGAGAGAGAGAGGGGGGGGGGGAGGGAGGGAGGAAGGGAGGGAGGGGGAGGGAGAGGGGGTAGGGGGAGGGAGAGGGGGTAGGGGGAGGGAGGGAGGGAGAATGATAACTTTTTTTTTCATTTTTTCTTTTCTTCACCCTTTTTTATTACTTAGCCTTAGTTTGACTTGGGTGGGGTAAAATTTTACAGCTTTGATTTATTCTAATTTATTTGGACCCTCATTCTTCCTCTTACTATCCTTCTTCACTCTTCCTCCACTAGTGGCCACATTTTTTTTGTTCCCTCTTCCTTTCTTTCTTTTATTATTATTATTTTTACTTCTTCATCTTTATAGCCATCACAATGCTACCTATTTTCTGCTTCTCGTATACTCACTTATTAAAAATTTCAAACTTTCTCTTGGTTTTTAATAATAATTTTCTCTTCACATAATGAACTGTAATTAACTGTCTGATAGAATTATGTGGCTTATGTAATGCCTACTCAATTCATGATGTTTTGATTATTAGTAGAGTGAACGACATAGTAGACACCTGCTGTTTGATGTTTAAGGTGAGCTAGTTCACCATGGCTTATTGTGGGGGCTGATATTAAATACTAACCCCACCATTCCTCTATAGATGGTAATTAGTGTTACAGATGTCAACGTAGACACTGGACATTGATTTCAAGGCTGTGCACCAAGCTAATGCTATTAATATTCTTTGCTCTAAAACCCTTTCTCTAAAAGGGACTGGAAAATTATTGGAGCTCTTCAAGTTTACAGAGATTCTGTTACTGAGAAACACAACTCAACTAAGTAATGGCAAAATAAACTCCACACTTGAACCAGCCTCACTCATGCCTCAGCAATACTTCAACTCATAGAATAGGGAAGATGAAAATTCCAAAGAAATAATCATGTCCCAAGTAGAAGCAACTAGGGGGGGTGCATCAAGTCTCACTTCTAGACATTTACAGAAAAAAAAGAGAAAATTTACATAAAAATTACAGAAAAAGAGAGAAATCCCGAGAACAAAAAAGGTCACTACACACTAAAGGACACACATATAAAACAGGTAGAAGAACTCATCTCAGTTCTTACAAGACCTCTGAAAACATGAGGAAACAAGCAAATTAATCCAACCCCCAAGTTCATAATACCTGAACAAAGGAACCCACAGATGTAGACGTGGGTAAAATTCCAGAGGAAGACTGGGTAAAAGCTGAGTAGTAAAATGTTTAACGAACTAAAAGAAGATTAAGGAATGAGTTAAGAGCAAATACAGGAGGCGAAAGACCATGTCATTAAAGAGATAGAGATAATGAAAAGAAACCAATCAGGACTTTTGGAAGTAAAAGGCATAATGACAGTTTAAAAATCTGCTTGAATGTATCAGCAACAGAATAGATCGCACAGACAACAGGACTTCAGGCCTTGAAGAAAAGGTATATGATCTTGAATATGCAGTATAAAAACAAAAATAAAAACCACAAACCCACAAAACACCTTCATCAGGAATAGATTCAAGATGGTGGATTTAGTCTGCATTTCAGACTGCATTCCTAGTTGCTTCATTACCCAGGATTTAAGTAGTAGGAGGACTGCTTCTCAGAGGGGTGGACGAAAGAGGGCTTTTACTAAAATTTACTCTTTAACAGAGTGTCATAGAGATGCATAAATGAGGGTGAATTGAACAAAAAAGAAAAACGAAGAAAGAGTACTTTGGAGCCAAGCTGCTCATGGCAGTGGTAGAGGCATTAGCTCACCACAGAGGGAATTATTAACATACAGAGTGAAAAACATCAGACAAATTTAGTATAGAAAAACCTGTAGATAATAAATACAGCCTGAACTTAGCTGATCCAGAGACTGTACTGCAAACTGGTGTTTAAAAGTGCTGCGTATTTCTCACCTGGGAAATGGAGCGCTTAGGTGGGAGCCATCTTGAGGAGACTGCACTGGGACTTGCTGCTGTGGGAACCTGGGAGAGTCCAGCAGACATTGTCACACTGCCCTGGCAATCACCTACCATGTGGCCTAAAGTTTACCTGGCAGAACACGAGGGAAACAGGTGCAGAGAAGATGGTACTCAGGAACTTTGAAGTTAGAAAAACGAAAAGGGGAGCCCAACTTGCTTTTTCTTTCTGAGTTTGGCAGCCCAGTGACCGGCTGAAGACAGTTGGGAATCTGAATAGGTAGGTGTGAATACACTTAAAGACTAAGACTGGGAAGTTAGTGATTATGGGCAGCAGAGTGTGTGGAGAATTGGCTTACCTGCCTCCTGAGTAAAATTCTTTTTTTTTTTTCATCATCACATCCTAGATTTATTACAACTGACCTGCAGGCAAAAGGATAGAACTATTACATAAACACTTCGATTCCATGTATATATCTTAAATAGAGGAGGAATTCAAACAAGAATACAGGATAAAATATTTAGTGTATTAATCATAGATTATTATAAACTTAAGGGCAAGGAGTTTATTACAATGTATCTTTATTAAAACAAAAGGGTGTATAGTGTTCACAAACTGCGAAAATAGTGTAAGAACTGTACATTGTGAGCTCTGAGTAAAATTCTTAAGAGACTGGATTTCCAGCAGAAATCAGCATCTGCCAGGTCAGGGCTGTGCTAAGCCAAGTCTCTCCGAAGCAGACACCACTTAACAAAGCCCCTAAAGTTTGATTACACCTAAGCCCCAGCAGCTGGAATTCCACTCAGAGAATTCTGCAGCAGCCCCACCCTGGAGTGCATTAATCAGGTCTGCAGACAGAAACTACAGTCCACAGTACTTTCCATTCCATTCTACCTAATAGAGATGAGAAGGGAAGCTGAGAGCTATTTGAACCAGCTTCAGCCTGAGGCTATTCCAACTGGCAGCTTGGTGAGCAACACAAAAAGAAGAAGAAATTAACGACTTCCAGTCCTTGCTCTCTCTTTCAGTACTTAGCCAAAGAAGAAATGGAAATGAGGACAGTTGGCTCTAGGTATCGACCATCCATTCTCTTCACTAGTTTGGTAATTTCAGTAGAAAAAAAGAGCTATTTCTTTTCATTTTTTTGTTAATAATCTTTTTTCTATTATTTTTGTTTGTTTATTTTTAGGTATTATTTCTGTGCTGATTGGTTCATATATATCTACTCCCCCACCCCTTCTTTTTAGCATTTTTAATGTAGTTATTTTTCCTTGCCTTGCCTTTTAAGGTTCAGGGTTTGGGGCTTGTTAGTTTTGATTTGATTTGTTTCTCTTTATCTCATTTTTTTCTATTATAAATAATGAAATACTCCTGTTTTCTCTCTCTCCCATAGCTTTCTTTTCCCTTTTGTTTCTCCTGTTTCCTTGTAATCACCATTCTTCTTCCATCTCTGTGCTAACATTTTGAACTTTGTAAACTTTCTTCCATATTCCTATCACATTTTATTTTTTTCTTAATGAACTATACTTTTACTATCTTTTAAAACTTATTGGTTTAAATAAGTCCTTCATTCAAACATTTATGTTGTTGCAATTGTTATTGGTATAAATGCCATACTTGATACCTGCTGTTTACTGTAATGCCAGATTTAGTTCATGGTTATTTATTATTTTCTGTTGTAAGTATCATAGTAGGAACCACATATTTATTTTCATTGTGGATATTAATTGCATCCATTGTTATTGTGTGTTTCCCTACTTTCCGAGAGGTGTTGGGAAACTACAGGGACACTACAAACTCAGAGAATAGAAACTGTGAAGCTGAACTAAACTCAGCCAAAAGACCATGCACCTTGCTCCACTAACAAATTAATGACACTCAAATTTCAACTATATTTTAATAAAAATAAGAGACAAAAACATAAATTAATGACTAGGATCTAAATTGTAAAAGCTAGGGATGCTCCCTCAGATCTCATTTACAGACATCCATTGCTACAGCAAAAATAGAATTAACACAATGGCTGTGATCCCACACTTATGAGAGGGTCTCAATCTAGATTACTCTGGGACACTTTGGCAAGAGAAGGCTATGCACTTAAAAGCCCGAAAGTAAGACTGGACTAGAAAACAGTCCCAACTGATGCAAAAACTCCAATACAGAAATTTTAAAAATGTGAAAAAACTAGGTAGTGTGATGCATCCCAAGTTCTTTTTTTTTTTTAAGGCAATATATTTTTTATTCCAAACAAGTCATTAAAATGATATTTCTTATACATTCTGACAACTCTCTTAATCCTATTTAATGCAAAACACAATTTGAGAGGTAACATGGAAAGAATTATTACCTTTCGATTCCAGTATTCCGGAAACTGACCCCAAAGATATTGAAGTGGATGAAATATCAGATAAAGAATTAAAAAGAAAAATTATAAAAGTGATCAATAAATTCAAACAGAACACAGAAGAATAATTAAATAAATTAAGGAAGTTAGTATAGAATATGAATAAGGAATTCAATAAGGAGATAGAGATACTGAAAAAGAAACCTTGAAAATAAAAGTCACAATAAATCAAATAAAATATTCAATTAAAAGTTCCTCTAATAGATTATACCATGCTGAAGACATAGTCTCAGAGCTGGATCTCAGAGCTGGATGACAAAGTGACAAACCTTGAGCAATCAGAGAGCATTAAGGAAGAGAAAAAAAGTAACTATTATCAAAATATGCAAGTATTGTGGGATAACATTAAGAGACCAAATTTAAGAATAAGTGGAATTCAGGAGTGATGTGAGATGAAGGCTAGTAGAATTGATAAATTCTTCAGGAAAATAACAGAAATTTTGTATACCTTGAGAATGAGATAGACACCCAGGTACAGGACCATTTAGAATACTAAATAGATAAAATAAATAAAGAAGCTCTCCATGACACATTATTCTTAAAATGCCTAATATACAAAACAAGACTAGAATCTTAAAAGCCTTGAGAGAATACTGTCATGAAATATTTAGAGGTGATCCAGTCAGAATTACTTCCAGTTTCTCAGCAATAACTCTAAAAGCCAGGTGGGCTTGGAATAATGTATTCCAAATTCTGAAAACAATAACAACAACAAAAATAATCTTTCAACCAAGATTGTTATAACCAGAAAAGCAATCCTTCAAAATCGAAGGGAAAATAAAAATATTCTAAGATAGCAGAAATTGAGAGAGAAGATGGGAGGGGAAGGGAGGGGAGGGGGATAGTAGAGGATAGGAAAGGCAATAGGATACAACAGACACTAGTATGGCAATATGTAAAACAGTGGATGTGTAACCGATGTGATTCTGCAATCTTTATACGGGGTAAAAATGTGAGTTCATAACCCACTTGAATCAAATGTATGAAATATGATATGTCAAGAGCTTTGTAATGTTTTGAACAACTAATAATAATAAAAAATTAAATTTAAAAAATAAATAAAAAATAAAAAGGATTCTTAACTACTACACTGGCATTACAGAACCTATTTAAATACTTCACAAAGAAGAAATCAAAAATAAATCCCAGTACCCACAAATGATCAAATATCATTTGAAAAGTAGCTAAACAAAAGATTAGTGGACCAAATTAAACACTAGAAAAAAATCAAAATGGCTGGAATTATCATATTCTATATTTAAAGTAAAAGTTCTCAACTCTCAAAAGGAATAAGCTGGCAGAATGGATTAAAAAAAAATCCAACTATATGTAGTTTTCAAAAGATTCATTTACACACCAAGACAGAAACAGGCTGACAATGAAAGAATAGAAATTAATGTAAAAATGGAAGGAGACCCTCAGGGTTATACAAAAGAACATACAAGAGGAAATGAGGGGAGAGGGAAAAATAATACAAGGGGGAGAAATGAAGGTCAGTAGAGGGGGTAGAGAGAGAAGAGGGGTGGGGAGGGGAGGGGAGGGGGGATAGTAGAGGATAGGAAATGTAGCAGAATACAACAGACACTAGTATGGCAATATGTAAATCAATGGATGTGTAATTGATGTGATTCTGCAATCTGTATATGGGCTAAAAATGGGAGTTCATAACCCACTTGAAGAAAAGTGTGAAAGATGATATATCAAGAACTATGTAATGTTTTGAACAACCAACAATAAAAAAAATAAAATAAAATAAAATAAAAAAAAAAAGAATGAAGTTAGCAAAAGGAGTGTCATACTTGTATGTCAAAAACTATAAAACATTGCTGATAAATTAAAGAAGATTTAAGCAATGTAAGGACATTCCATATTAATGAGTTGAAAGGTCTGATATTGTTTTTTGTTTGTTTGTTTTGTTTTTCTGTAGTGCTGGGGATTGAACCCAGGGCCTTGTGCATGTGAGATAAGAACTCTACCAAGTGAGCTATATCCCCAGCCCCAAGATTCAATATTGTTAAGATGATAGTTTTCCCCAAATGGATCTATAGATTCAGTGAATTCCTATCAATGTTTGTAGAAATTGAAAAGCTTATCCTAAAATATATATGGAAATGAAAAGGACCCATAATAGCCAAACCAATTTTGGGCTTACACTTATTGATTTCAAAGCTACTTCTTGATTTTAAGATGCTGTCATGCTGACATAAGGATAGATGTGTAGATCACCCTCATTAGTCATTAGGAAAATCCATATTTTACCACTGTATACCCATTAGAATAGATATAATCAAAAAGTCGGACAATGGAAGTGTGGAGAAACTAAATCCCTCTGTATTTCTGTTAGGAATGTAAAGTGGTGGACCCACATTGGAAAATAGTTTGTTTTTAAAAAGTTAAACATAAGGGTTGGGGATATAGCACAGTTGTAGAGTGCTTGCCTTGCATGTACAAGGCCCTGGGTTCAATCCCCAGCACCAAAAAAGGATTTAAAAATTTAAACATAGAGATGTCATATGACCCTGTAATTTTACTTATAAATATCTATCCAAGGAAAATGACATGTCCACACAAAGATTTTTATTCATAATCACCCCAAAGTGGAAAGAATCCAAAAGTTTATCAGTGATTAATGAATGGACAAATGTAGCATATCTATACAATGGAATACTGCTCAGCAGTAAGAAGGAACTATTCACACATTGCAATGTGGACGAACCTCACAGACATTATTCTAAGTAGAAAAAGCCAGATCCAAAAGACCTCAATATATTGCATGATTCAATTTATATGAAATGTTCAGAAAAGATTAATGCAAAATTTGTTGCTCTATAAAAACAAAGGATAAGTCTACCTAGGGATGAATTTGGCTTCAAATAGGTACAAAGGAACTTTTTGGGGTGATTCAAATGTTCAAAACAGAATTGTGGTGATGATTGTGTAATTTGTATATTTGCTTAAAATTATTAAACTATATATATAAAATGGGTGAATTTTAGGATATGTAAATTGTACTGTGATCAGGCTTTTTAAAAGAAGAAATATAAATTAAATTGGAAAGCATATCCAGTAAGCAGCATGCTGGAACAAGATATCAGGAAAGAGGACACTGTTTAAGATGATTGTTGTTTGTTTTCTGTAGTTTACAAACTCTGGATGAAAGAGCACGGAGGATCTATTGTTAATATCATTGTCCTTATTAAAAGTGGATTTCCAAAAAAAAAAAAAAAAAAAGAAATTAATGTAAAATGTAAATGGAGCCTGACAATAAGTAGAAGTAGCTACTCTCTTATCTGACAATGCAGACTTCAAGTGAAAATTAATCTGAAGAGAAAAAGAAGGTGACTTCATGCTTGTAAAGGGAACACTGCAACAAGAATATATAATAATAGTATTTATTTTTACCCCAGATGGGTTTTGATTAATTACATAATCAGAAACTTCTCAAGTCAGAGCCTCAGATAGACTTCAGCACAGTAGTACTGTGTGATTTCAACACACCTCTCTCACCAAAAGATAGGTCATTCAGACATAAACTGAGTAAAGACTCTGTACCCAAAGGAAATATTATAATTAAAAGAGTATATGTTTATAGAATATTTTATGTAATAGCAGCTGAATACACTTTCTTCTCAGCAGCTCATGGAACTATCTACAAAATAGACCATAGTTAGGCCACAAAACAAATCTTAGCAAATACAAAAAAAAAAAAAAAAATTGATATGCTTTTTTTTTTGAATCTTGTCAGATCATAATGGAATGAAATTAGAAGTTGAAACCAAAAAAACCTACATAAACTATACAAACTCATAAGTAATACAAATTGGAATGATGAGTGATAGAAAAAAAATTGGGAGACATTTTTAAAAATTAGAATCGTATGAAAATATTAATACAACATAGTAGAATCTCTGTGACACTGTGAAGGCAGTTGTAAAAGGAAAGTTTGTGCACCTATATAAGAAAATTAAAAAGATCCCAAATAACCTAATGACATATCTCAAGACCCCTGAAAAGGAAAAACAAGCTAATTCTAAAACCAGTAGAAGGAAGAAAATAATTAAAATCAGAGCTTAAATCAATGAAATCAAGAATTAAAAAAAAAAGACTGGATCAATGAAACAAGGTATTGGTTCTTTCTAAAGATAAAACAGGTTGACAAGCCATTAACCAAATGAATCAAAAGAAAAGCAGAAAACCCAATTTAATAAAATTAGACATTAGAAAGGAGAAATCACCACAGACATCACAGAAATCCAGAGGATCAGTAAAGACTATTTTGAAAATTTATACTGCAATAAACTAAAAAAACCTAGAAGAAATGGATACATTTCTAGACACATATGACCCACCAAAGCGGAATCAAGAGTACATAGAAAACCTAAATAAGGGGTGGGACTGTGGCTCAGTGGTGGAGAGCTCGCCTAGCATGCGTGAGGCACTGAGTTCGATCCTCAGCACCACATAAAAATAAAGTAAAGGTATTGGGTCCACCTATAACTAAAAAAATATAAATATTAAAAAAAACTTAAACAGATCAATAACTTGTAATGATATAGAAGCAGTAATAAAAAGCCTTTCAACAAAGACAAGTCCAGAACCAGATGGCTTCTGAGCTAAATTCTACCAGACTTTTGAAGACTAATTCCAATGCTCCTCAAATCATCCCATGAAATAGAAAGGGATGGAAAATGTCCAAATCCATTCTATGAAGCCAGTATTACATTTACCAGACAAGGACACATAAAACAAAGAAAACTATAGATCAATATCCCTGATGAACTTTGTTGTAAAAATCCTTAAAAAATACTAGTGAATCATATCTAACAACATACTAAGAAGGTTCTACATAATGATCAAGATGATTTTATCCCACTAATGCAAGGCTAGTTTAACATACAAAAAGCAATAAATGTAATTCATCACATAAATAAAATTAAGAACAAAAATCACTTATCTCAACCTATGCAGAGAAGGCCTTCATTAAAATTCAGCTCTCAGTCTTATTTTTAAAGTTTTGATAAAAAAAAAAAAACACTGAACAAACTAGGAATAGAAGAAACCTATCTCAATATTGTAAAGGCTATATACAAAATGAACAAAGATAACCTCATAGAGGATGGGAAATTATGAAAGCATTTCCTTTAAAATACGGAAAAATAGAAGGATATTAACTCTTACCACTCCTAGGCAATATAGTACTACAAATTCTAGCTGGGGAGATTAGGAAAGTGTGTGTGGGGGGGTGTTGTATAAAAATAGGAAAGAAAGAAGCCAAATTGTCACTGTTTGAAGAGGATATGATCCTATTCTTAGACTATTTAAATATCCCTACTGGAAGACCATTAAAACTGATAAAGTAATTCATCAAAGTAGCAGATTACAAAATCAAGATACAAAAAATCATTAGCTCTCCCATATGCCAAAAACAAATACACTAAGGAAGAAATCAGGAAGTCAATCCCTTTCAAAATAGCATGAGTAAAAATACCTCAGAATAAATTTAACCAAGAAGGTGAAAGACCTCTACAGTGAAAACTATGGAATATAGAAGAAAGACATTGAAGACCTCAGAAGATGTAAAGACCTCTGGTGTTCATGGATAGGCAGAATTAATACTGATAAAATAGCTATGCTATGAAAAGTATATATGTTGTCAATGCAATCTTTATCAGACTATCAATGGCATTCTTCACTGAACAAGACAAAAGAGTCCTAAAATTCATTTGAAAGAATAAAAGCCCCAGAATAGCTAAAGGAATTGTAAACCAAAAAGCAATGCAGGGGGCATCACAATACCTGACTTCAAGTCACATTACAGAAGTGTAATGACAAAAACTGCATGGTATACTCGAATAACAACAGACACATTAGATCAGTGGTACAGAACAGAACATACAGAGACAAAAAAAAAAAAAAGAAAACCCACAAATATAGTTATCTGATCATTGAAAATCTTGCCAAAAACATATATTGTGAAAAAAATCTTTTTTTTCTTATTAATTTATGTTTTAATGTTTTTATTTATATGATAGCAGAATGCATTACAACTCATATTACATGTATAGAGCACAATTTTTCATATTTCTAGTTGTATACAAAGTATATTTACATCAATTTGTGTCTTCATACATGTACTTTGAATAATGATGTCCATCACATCACAATTATCTTATATTAGACAAAGGGACCAAAAATATACATTGGAGAAAAGATAACCTCTTCAATAAAAGGTGCTGAGAAAACTGGAAATCCATATGCAACAAAATGAAATTATATCCTATTTCTAAACATGCAGATACTCAACTCAAAGTGGATCAAGGACTTAGGAATAAAACCAGAAACCCTGCATCTAATAGAAAAAAAAGCAGGCCCTCATCTTGGTTTAGGCCCCAATTTCCTTAATAAGACTCCTTTGGCACAAGAATTAAAATCAAGAATCAATAAATTGGATGGATTCAAACTAAAAATTATTTTTTCAGCAAAAGAAACAATCTGTGAGGTGAACAGAGAGCCTACATCCTGGGAGCAAATTTTTTCCCCTCACACATCAGATGAAGCACTAATCTCCAGGGTATATATAAAGAATTCAAAAAGCTAAACACCACAAAAAACAAAACAAACAAACAAACAAAAAAACCAAATAACCCAATCAATAAATGGCCCTAGGAACTGTACAGACACTTCTCAGAAGATGATATACAATCAATCAACAAATATATGAAAAAATATTCATCATCTCTAGCGATTAGAGAAATGCTAATCAAAACTAGTCCAAGATTTCATCTCACTCCAGTCAGAATGGCAGCTATTATGAAGACAAACAACAATAAGTGTTGGCGAGGATGTGGGGAAAAAGGTACCCTCTAACATTGCTGGTGGTTCTGCAAAGTGGTGCAGCTAATATGGAAAGCAGTATGGAGATTCCTTGGGAAATTGGGAATGGAGCCACCATTTGACCCAGCTATCTCTCTCCCTAGACTATACCCAAAAGACTTAAAAACAGCATACTACAGGGACACAGCCACATCAATGTTTATAGCAGCACAAAAACCAATCTTTTCAACAAATGGTGCTGGGGCTGGTATTGTGGCTCAGTGTAAAGGTCTCGCCTAGCACACGTGAGGCTCTGGGTTCAATCCTCAGCACCACATAAGAATAAAATAAAGATTATTGTGTACACTCACAAGTAAAACAAATATTTTTAAATAAACAAACAAAAAACACAAATGGTGCTGGAAAAAGTTGTTATCTATATGTAGAAGAATGATACTATACCTTTATCCCTGGTGTTGAACAAAAATCAACTTCAAATGGTTCAAAGACCTGGAAGTTAGAATAGAAACTCTGCCACCACTAAAAACAAATGTAGGGTAAACACTAGAGCATACAGGCACAGGCAATGACTTTCTCAATAGGACCCCTAAAATTCAGGAAATAAGACCTAGAGTTAATATATGTAATTAAATCAAATTAAAAAATCTTCACAACGAAAGAAACAAGAATGTGAAGAAAGAATACACAGAATGGGAGAAAATCTTTGCTATCTATTCTTCTGACAGAGGATTAGTATTTAGAATATATAAAGAACTCAAAAAGCTTAACACCAAAAAACAAATAGCCTAATTAATAAGTAAGCAAAAAAAAAAAAAAAGAATAAATAGACATTCCTCAAAAGAAAAAAATCACAATGGACCAAAAAATAGTTGAAAAAATGTTTAACCTCTCTAGCAATCAGAATCAAAACTATATGGAGATTACATCTCACTCCAGAATAGCAATTATCAAGAACACAAATAATAATAAATGACGATAAGGATGTGGGGGAAAAGGTACATCCATATATTGTTTGTGTGACTGCAAATTAATATAACCACTCTGGAAAGGAGTATGGAGATTACTCAAATGTCAAGAAATGTAACCACTGAATCACTCAGCTATTCCACTTCTCAGTATTTATTCAAAGAACTAAAATCAGCATACTACAGTGATACAGCCACGCAGATATTTACAGCAGCATCGCTCACAATAGCCAAGGTACAGAACCAGTACAGGTGCATTTTAATAGATAAATGGATCCAGAAAATGTGTATATACACACTGAAGTTTTAGTCAGCTATAAAGAAGAATGAAGCTATGGTATTTTCCAGTAAATGAATGAAAGTGTAGAACATCATGTTAAGTAATCAAATATTTTCTCTCATAAGGAGGAACTAGAACAAACTAAAGGAAAGAAAAGGTGGTGGGTGTCAGATATCATAAAGATAGTGGGAAGATCAGTGAAGTAAAAGATAAAAATTGAGAGGGAGAAAGGAGGTATAAGAAAGGGGACGAAATGTAGAATGAATTTGACAAAATTATGCTATGTGCACATATAAAGATAACACAGGGTATTACAACTTCATGCGTTATCTATAAAGCATCAGTTAAAAAATAAATGTGTGGAAAGCAGACAAATAGAAGGGGAATATGGGGAGGGAGGAGGTGAGGGAATATCGAGCACAGAGAAATGAATTAGAGTAAGTGAAATTACATGCATGCACGATTATCTTAAAATATTACTATTATGTATAATTAAAACTATAATGCACTAATGAAAGCAAAACTTAGAAAAAAATGAGCTACAGCTTATTCCATTTATTATGAATCTAAGTGATCCTTGTCATTTTCACTATATTAATTTTAGTAAATTTTGGAATGTTGTCTTATTTATTATAAACAATAAATTCTAGCACGAATACAATTGTAACAACTCTCTATAAGTAGCATAATAAGACAATGAATTTCCATAAGATAAAATTCTTCATTGTTATAATTTTTGTATCTTGAATTTTGAATTATTGTTGTCCTAAGGCATTAATGAAAACAAAAATAAAAATGTAAAAATTTGTTCAATTCCAAGGAAGCACACCATTTATTTGGTGGTGTAGATATCACTGGCTGCATTAGCCAGGTTTACTGCTGGGGGGCAATAAAAAAAGAGAGCTGATTTTAAAAATTTCAAATTTGGACAGAAAAGTGACTATAAAACTGCAGCCAAGAAAGGTGTATTTTATGAAGGCATTATAACTCCTAAGGAGATGCTAAGTACTTTACACAGAGGCAATAGGAAAGATGGGCCTCAAGGGCATCTCAGGAACTTGCAATACCACAACCATCACAGGCTTCAGGGTATTGAAGAGAAAATGCCTTTGAGAAGAGACCAGGGCTGCTTTCTGCTTGCACAGGAAGTCGTTTCATTATGTTCAGTATCACAGACCACTGCAGCCAATTTCATGGGACCCAGTCATTGAACAACCTGACAGAAATCTTTGGCATCATCTATATGGTTCTTGTTCAGGAAGAATACAGGACTTTGAAGGTTAAGGTTCATGGAAGTTTCTACTGAGATTCCAAAGGAAGGCCCAAGACATCAGACCCAATATGGAGGGTTGCAGTCTCTGTGAGATACCCTGAGAGAGCTACATACAAAGTTGTGAGGATATAAACCAAGGTGGAATGGAGAGCCCAGGAATTAAAGATGCCGTTAACATTAACTGTCTGCTGAGAAAAGCTGCTGGCTGTAGACAGAGCCAGGCTAAAAGAGTCCACATGAATAGCAACCATTAAGGTTAAAGGGGGTGACAGTGCCCAAGCCCTTTAAAGAGAACATCTGGCAGGCATGGGTCCTAGATGCTTTACCAGGACTTATGGGTTAAGTTATGGGACCTGCTTGGTCAGCTGCATTATGGTCATGTTTTAATACCACTCCTTCTTTCTAACCCCCTATTCCCCTCTTTTAGAATGGTGAAGTTGATTCTGTGACATTTCATATTGTGTATATGAAACTTCCTTTTGATTTTTATGTGGTCTCACAGTTATATGAGTTTGCCTTGAATGTCATGTGAGACTTTCAACTTTGACTTTTGGGGAATGATGGAACTATTAAGACTGTGGGACTCTTGGAGGTAAACCTAAATGCATTTTGCACTGTGAGATGGATTTGAACTTTGGGGGCTAGGAGAGAATGTTATGGTTTGGATATGGTTTGGTATCCCCCAGAATCTCCTGTGTAATTGCAGGAAAGTTGTGAGGTAACAGGATTGCTTTGTGACTGCTGTAAACTAATCAGTCCATCCTAGTGTGAAAAGACTAACTGGGTGGTAATTGTTGGTAATTGTTAGTTTTCCCCCACTCTCTCTGCTTCCTGATCCCTCTAATGAGCTGAGCAACTTTCATCCACTGGGCCATTCCCTCACACTAGGCCCAGAGCAATAAAGTTGGTATATATGAACTGAGACCTCTGTTAACTATGAGCCCCAGTAAACTTTTCCTTCTCTAAGTTATTCTGGTCCCAGTGATGCAAAAGCTGAATGAGAGATGTAATATACTGTGGTGTAGTAAATTTGTTAGGTTTGTTTTTTACTTGTAGTTGTGAACAAATGCATATAGAGAAAAGAAAAATTTCTTTTTCTCTACGGCCCTTGATGATCTTCATTCTGAAGTATTCAATATTAAAATGTTTTATGTGTCTTTCCACAAACAATTTTCCTCATATAGATACACATATATAAAATATAGGTAAATATGGTCTTAACTTTTACAAAACGTTTTCAAGTATCCTGTACTATTTCTTTGTTCATTGTAATAAAACATTAAAATGTTGATTGATTTGTAATATGAATTAGTATTTGATAACCATATAAACAGAACAATATACAAAATGCATTTATTTAGATAGAGCAAAATGCATGACCAAGTGCCATATCTATTTAAATTGTTTTTAAGCAAAAAGGGGATAAACACCTTATTTTTTTTTTTACATTAAAAGACAAGTACCATCTTCCTAAATTTCCATCTTACAATTTTGTGTTTTTCTCTTGAAATTACTTGTATTGTAATTAGGAGAAATCCATTTGCCCTGAAATATATGTATTCATGTAACCCAGACAATGACCATCCAGGAATTGGTACATGAGAAGACAGCTGATTCTCAGCCCTTACTCAGAGAGATGAAGAGTTACCTCTGTCTATAGAAGAAACCGAGTCTCTCTGATTTGTATAACTGGGAGATGGACCTAGTTATGTTTTTCCTTGTGGCTTCTAAGCTACTGGAAATGTCACTAGTAAAGTCAAACAAAGTCTCCTTGAGACACAAAGGTAGATGTGTGGGGAAAGACAGATTCACCATGTTTCTATCACTTTCTGTGTTAATCAGCTATTACTTAAAAAAAAAAAAAACCCTAGATAATCAACTTAGAACAAAATAAAATTTTATTTTGTCTCACAGTTTAGAGGTTTCAGTCCATGGTTGGTTGGCTCTGTTGCTTTTGAGCCTGTGATGAGACAATACATCATGGCAGGAGTATTTAGTGGAAAAAATTGCTCATATCATGGCAGCCAGAAAGCAAAAGAGGGAGTGGGGGAGGAATCCCAATGTCCCTTCATGTTCACAGTCAAAGGACCTAACTGCCTTCCACTAGGCCCCACCTCTTAAATGTTCTGCTACATGCCAGTACAACTTCACAAGTTGGGACTAAGGCTGTCACACATGGGCCTTTAGACACATTTATCAAAACCACAGCACTTACTCAGCTCTTTCAGGGCAATAGGGACGAGTCCACCTCTCTTATATTTTGTTCACTTAGTTATGACCCATTTACCAGGTCTTTCTTATTTTTTATCTTTAGTGTCAAAGAATAGAGCAGAAAAATGAAAAGACTTTGCCATATGCCAATTCAATATGTTATTAGATATATAGGGTTAGTATTGAATCAAGTCAGACCAGTTTTATTTTCCAAGCAATCCTGAGAAAATTGTCAAGAACAGAAAATAGGAAATAGTAGAAGAGTGCAAAGAGGATACTATCTGGACTTGGTTTTTTCGAGTACCTAGAAAACACCAAAGACGTGTCTTTATATTCATGAATTGTGTAGCAATCCAAAGTTATTTCTTAACTTATTTATAGGTCCATGTGAAAATAAAAATATATAGAATAATAAAAAAATATAGAAAATAAAAAATATAGAATAAAATATATAATTTATATATTTCTAGTTTTATAACTGAAAATATACTTCATGCTATATTTCTCTTAAAGTTTGATGAGAAAATACTTGAAGTTATTTCTAAAACAACTCCTAGAAATCTATATGTATGGAAATAAAAAAAACCTCCCAAAACTAGCATGTGATATACTCTGGCCTACCTTTTAAATGATTGTTTCAATACTGCTCTCATTCCCTTTATGTTTATTTTTAACTTTCAATAATTAATCATAAGAACATATCTCAGTAAGATAGATCATTTGGAAAGAAATGCTGGAATAAAATGTTTCATTAAGAAATTGATGTTAAATGTTAAGATGTTGTAATCCACACACATACATGATGGTTTATTTCCTTCTAGATATGTCTACTGACTGACTACACCATGTTTGGTGCTATTGAAGGTATATAGATGTGTATACTTTGGTAGAGAAGGTGACGTATACATGTCAAACAAATGCATAAAGGAATGTATCACCGTGTGACATAATCACTACAGGCAATAAATTATACATAGTTTAGAGGCAGAAGAGAAGTTGTTTTCAAAAGGTTATCAGAAGCATCATTGAAATGCTGTTCACCATAACATAGGCAGGCCCAAATTGTTCTGTAGCTACATCTACACATCCTGACAGACAGTTCTGAGAATATTCCAGCCAAAACTTCTATTCAAATTGGTCAGTCTGACTTACAACACAGCTGCTCTAAGGGAGTGAATGGTGCTTTTGAATTCCTGCCAATCAAGCTGCCTCATGGACAAACTATGTGTGATTTGTTCCATGCAACAACACTTTCAGAATTTGAATTTATGTGCCACAGAGTAAATATAGAGATGTAGTCTTGGTGAATAGACTAGAGAGATGTGAATTAACTGTCTCGTACCATTGTGGTCTGTTGAAATAGATAAACACAATACTTATCATTTTCTTATGAGGAAATAATGTCAGCTATCTTTTTTCTCATCTGTTTCTCCTATTAGACCATGAATTCTTGGAGAGCATGGGGTTGTTTGTATGTATTTCTCTGCACTTCCCACATTGCCTAAGAGTTCAGAGAATGCTTGCCAAAGCAATGCTCCATAGGCATAGAGTAATTACCTTATTCTGCTCACATACTCCCATCTCTCAACACTGTCCTATGTTGTTCTATGGAGAGAGATTTCTCCTACAGGGATTTTTCAATACTCACTTTTAACAGAATCTCTATCATTCATTAGGGAATAATATGATCTATAAGTCTTTTCTTTTTTTTTATGGTTCAAATGGACCCTTATCTGTAACCATATGAATATACCAAAAAAATGTGTTACCCAGGCAACAGAGCCGCTTGGTTTGAATGACTTCCTGATTATCACAGTGGAAGTTAAAATGAAAAATGTTCAGGAAAGTGCTGAGTTTGTACTAAGTCGGTGATCAATAAGGGAAAAACTATGAGTTTTGAGTGAAAGATGTAAAGTGTCTGGACTATTTTAATATCAGACTAAGTATAAAAGACACTTATATTCATTAAGATTTATTTAAATTTCTGAAGAAATTCAGGAGTTTACTGCATAGCACATGTAACAGCCTGTCATTTGTTTTTGTTTCTTACCTATTTCTGTTTTAGAAAAGCAAAGAATCTTAAGAAGACTGCTAATGTGTTTATGGTTCCATATTAAGATTTGAAATGGGTTATCAGATACTCTTGCGTATAGATTATATTGTCTCATTCAAACAAAATAATTTTGTCTGTAATTTTAACATTTCTCATGAAAATAAAGTATTTTATAAATATACAGCATTCCTCCTTTTGAAAGAATAAGAGGCAGAATGTTATAGCTTATTCCATTGTTAGTTTTCCCATTTTTCTTAGCATGATCTTACCTGAGAAATAGCAATGCATTGCAGATGTGACTCAAATTTCCGGGCTCAGGATGTCCACTCTGTTGCTAATAGTTTTGTCAACTCATTGATGAAAAGGAGGGAAAGATCTCTTACCATACAGTGTTGCTATCTGGAGTAAAAAAGATAATCTCTTAAAGAATGATCACAGCTCATGGCAGAAGCTAAGCATGTAAGGCTGGTCATTATTAATAACTGAAGATAATTATATGGGAAAAATGAAACAGAATTTTTCTCTGAAGACAAAGATCTTATCAAAATCATTTCCAATGTCAGTAAACAACTTTTGTTTTCATAAGTAGACACAAATTTAGAGTAAAAAGGCATTACCTGAACATATCCTTATTAAGACACACAGATCTCTCACACTCTCTGGGTGGAGCAAGTAACCAATACACAATTTTCTTTATAGTATGTGATGAATTTGTTCTGAATATCACCTTGTCATAATGAAATAATCCAATTTGAGAAGCTTCAATGTATTTTGTTGTGATTATATAACTTTACATATTTTTGTTCTGATTTTTACAATGCCATGTTTGGTCATTATTTTAAACAACACTGATTCTAAAATATTTATATTTGAAAGAAGTATTTGCAAATCATCAATCATGAATCTCTTCATGGCAGGACTGTTTTATCAACAATATCTAGAATGGTGCATGACTTAGCTAAGAGAAAATTTAATGTAATGCTATGTATAAATGATCTTAGCTTCTAATCTGGTTCTTTTTTCACCCTGTTATGTCTAGTAATTAAAATACTATGAAAATAATCCTGTTTTTAAAGTGTGTTGACATAATTGCAATAATCCTTTCAGATATTTAAAGAAGTCCTCGAGTTTTACAAACCCAATGATGGGAAACATTCTATTATTTGATCACAGTCTAATTCTAATACTAATTCTGATATTACCATTAAAATATTTCCATTTAACTTTAGGATTAAATACATTTATTGTCAACAGATTTACTTTTACATTTATGCAATTCCTAGGCTAATATTTTATAGAAATGCAATTGCAGTTTTCCTTGGAAGGTATCTAGGCCAGACACACTTGTCTGGTAAGGAACAGACAGAGTGGCAAGGGAGAGACACAAAGGCGCTAGCATGATATTTCACCCTGAGCACAGTTCACATGCAGATAGCCTAGTGTGGACTTTAATTCATTTCAGTGCTTCACTCATTTGACAACAAGAGCAATCGTTATATATCAAGTGCAGACTTTGGTAGGGAGGAGATAACATGAAATAGAAAAATAATTATACTATCTTCAATTGAAACAAGCAAATCTCATATCCAGATATATGTAGAAGGTTGGAAGACAGTTGTCTATGAGCCACCCTGATTGGAGAAAATCAAACATTCCTCTTCCCTGCTTTAATTCATTTGTAAATTGCTAAATTTAGATTAAATTCTATGCTTGTACAAAAAAAAATGTATCAACCACATTTTTCCCCCCAGGGATTATCGCTATGTATTTTCTTGTAACCTTTCAAAACTGAAAGGTCATGAAGGCAAGGCTGCCCTTTAGAGAGCTCATCAATAACAACAAAATTATTAGGTTGAAAAATTATAAAGTTTATACAAAAATTGCCCTGATACTACCTAGTTATTTGTAGTCATTCTACATTCCTTCTATAACTTATTTTTTAAACTAAATGTGTTACATTACTTTTTTTCAGCAGTATAACAATATTATATTACATATGTGTATATACAGAATATATGTGTGCAAAAAAAAGTGTGTGTGTGTGTGTGCTTTTAAAAGATATACTAAATAGCATAGCAAGAGAAGAACAATGGTTGAACTTTTGTATTTGTTCTATGCTGAGCCTCCATCTCTAATTCCAAGAATCATTAGAAATACATAGTTATAACATACACATTTCAGATTTGAACCACTTGGTTTTCTGCAAATGGAGTAAAATCCTAAAACCAACTAACAAACAAACAGACCCTCAATGCTACCTTTTAAACTCCCCCCCTACACACAAACACACACACACACATACACTGCGCAGATTTCTGATGTACAAAAATTTAGAGATAGTTTTTTTTTCCACCCATACAACAACAACAACAAAAATTGAACAGTCAAAGTCTATGATTTTTGTCAGACCCATCAGAGAACTGAGGTCTCAGGGTCAATTGCCTTCCTGAAATCTGGAGAGACTGGTAAATGCAGAGCAAAGCTGAGATCAGCTCACGTGGAAGCGAGGCTGCTGAGCCATAAATTGGTCTTCTCTGGAGAAAATGGACAGCATAGAAGGACAGATGGAAAATGTAAACACAGAAACAGAAACTCAGAGAAAGAGTCGATAAAAATGGCTAGCACCAAAAACACTGTGACAGAAATATGTCTATGATGGACTCAGGAGTCTGGGCATAGGAAGCGGAGAATATGTGAGCTTGAAAATACATTAATAGAAACTCTCCTAACTCCAATATAAGAGAAAAAAATATGTAGAGAGGAGGAGAAGGAAAAACCATTTAAAAATTATAGGACAATTTCAAAGGTGTAATGTATGTGTAATGAAAACACCCAAAGAAGAGAGAGAAAGAATTGAGAAGTGTTTAAAGTAATTAGTGGTTAGGAATTTTCCAAAATTAATGATATACAAAACTGTGAACACAGATCCTCAGAGGACACAGAGCAGTAATATTATATCTAGGCATGTAGTTTTCAAACTTCAAAAAAATAGAACAAAGATTAAATTGTGAATGAAGCCATGGGTGGAAAGGCGGAATATCTTCCCTATAGAAGAAAGACAGTAAGGGGCTCGGGGTGTGGCTCAAGAGTGGTAGCACGCTTGCCTGGCATGCATGAGGCTCTGGGTTTGAACCTCAACACCACATAAAATAAAATAAAGATATTGTGTCCACTTAAAACTAAAAAATAAAAATAAAAAATGACAGTAAGAATTACTTTGACTTTCTCATTGAAGACCATGCAAGCAGAAGGGCATGAAGTGAAATAATTTTTAAAGAAAAATTTATTCAAAAACTTATAATTGTATATCAGGCAAAATTTTAAAATTAAAGAGATGTTTACAGGAAAAAACATGATTTCAGTGCTATCATATCTGCTTTGAACAAAGAATTTTATCCCAGAAAAGGAAAGAAGTTAAATTTATATATAAAAAAAGAAAAGCATGAGAAAAAAATGCCTTTCTAATTCTCATTTGATATAATATGTAACTGATTTTAACAATGTGTTGGTGATAATAGTATATGAATAAGTAAAATGAATGATGCCAATATCATAAAGAGCATAAGGCAGGAGATAGGGATGCACTGTTAAGGCACTAACTGAACTGTTAGTGATATTTTAAATGTTTGGAAATATATATTGCAAATTTCAGGACAACCTTTAATTTTTTTAAAAAAATAATATATCTGATATCCTAAGAAGTAAAAAAAGAATAACTTAAGATGCATACTTAAAATTAGAGAAAGTAGAACAATGTGAGAGAATAACAAAAACTATGAATAGTAAGTTGTTAGAAATACAGAAGATATAAATCCCACTATTTCAGTAGTTGTTGTATATTTGAACGGTCTAAAAATGACACTTAAAAAATAGAGATAGAAGCCATTGGGGGTGTGTGTGGCACATGCCTGTAACCTCAGGAATTCAAGAGTCTGAGACAAGTGGATTTCAAGTTCAAGGCCAGCCTCAGCAACTTAGCAAGATCCTCCCTCAAAATTCAATCAATCAATCAATAAAAGCACTGGGGATGTAGCGAAGTGCTAAAATACCCCTGGGTTTTAATCCCGAGAGAAAGAGAGAGAGAGAGGGAGAGAGAGAGAGAGAGAGAGAGAGAGAGAGAGAGTGAGAGAGAGAGAGAGAGAAGGAGAGAGAGAGAGAGAGAGAGAGAGAGAGAGAGAGAGAGAACCAACAAAAAAGACCCATCTATAAATTATAAGACAACTCACTATAAATATAAATGATTATATACAGTCTAAAGGTTAACAGTAAAGGGATGGATAATGGAATTCCATGCTACCACGAATCCAAATAACTCTAGCATGGGTATAGTAATTTAAAAAACACAGACTTTAAAATAGGAACAATTATCAGAAACAAGTGGGGATGTTTCCTTATGATTAATAGATCAAATCTGCAAAAAAAACCATAATACTATTTCTATATTTACCTGCAAATAGAACATCAAATACCTGAGATAAAAACTTATAAGACTTTAAAACCAAAGTGACAAAACATGTCTTTGTGGATTCAATACCTTGTTGCAGCAAATGAAAATCAGCACCATTAGTTGACATGGACACCATTAATCAACTTGACCTAATTGACATTTGTAGAATAGTTTATTCAATAACAGGAGAATACTTATCATTCAAGTTCAATTGAAAGATTCACTAAACTTTTCCACATTATGGGACATAAAACATACACTAACATCTAAAAGATAGAAATCACTGAAAGTATGTCTTCAGATCACAATGAATATATAAGAATAGAAATACTTATGGTATAAGGACTCTGCTTTATTGCTCTATTCTATGCAAACTGTATTTTCTATTATAATACCGTAATAGAAAGATGAAATTCCCAAATATTTGGGAAAGAATCCCACATTCCATCCCCTCACTATCCAGATACAAACATACTATTTATGTATCAAAGAAATATCTTAGTAATAATTAAAAATATTGGGCAAAAAATGAAAATAAAACTAAAATTTATTTAAAATTGAGGGATGCAGAAAAAGTAGTTATTAGAGGGATGTTTAAGCATTAAAATGTATCTGTTAGAAAAAAATAATATAAAGTACACAAGCTTTTCACCTGAGGAAAATGTAGAGACATAAGCAACTTAAGCCTAAAGTAAGCAGAAGAAAATAAATAATAAAAATTAGAACAAAAATTAATGATTCCTTTAACAGGGAAATGATAGATAAAATCAGCAATATGAATATCTGACTCTTTGAAAAATACATAAATTGATGATCCTTTAGCCAATCTAACCAAGGGAAAAGAAGAAATGACAATATCAGTAATAAAGAAGGTTGTCTCTGATCCCATGGACAAATGATAATAAGGGAATACTATGAATGATCATGTACCCGCAGTGTTGATAATTTAAATGAGATGGATTAATTCCTTGAATGATCCAATAATAAAACTTCCGTCAATAAAATATCTATTCGGAAGGTAGATGATAGAGAAATATGAATATAGACATAGATAAAAATAGAATTAAAAATTAATAACATTTCCCCAAAAGAAATATCAGTACCAGATAATTTCACTGGTGAATTCTATCAAGTGATAAGAAAAAAAAATACCAATTATCTACTATCTCTTTCAAAAAAGTAAAGCAGAGGATTATTTATTAACTAATTCAATGATTTTTTTTTAAAAAAATACCAAAGTCAGATGCAAATATTTCAGGAAAAGAAAACCAGAGATCAATGGAAGATATAGAAGCATACATCCTACATATATGTCAATAAATAGAATCCAAGAATACATACAATAAATTAAATACCACATCAAAATAGAAATTATTCATTTATACAATGAAAAGTATAATAATATTCAAAAACAAATCAATAAAATCCACTGCTTAATCAGACCAAAATTGGAAAAAAATCTTTTGATCATAACAATAGATAGATAGAAGAATGTGACAAAATGCAACATCCCAATCATTATAAAATTTCACTGAAACTGGTAACAGAGGGGGAATGTCTCATTTGCTAAAGAATATCTACAAGAAATATGAGAAATTGGATCTTCCCCAATCATGTTAGCAAGAAAGCAATGATGTTCTCTCCTATCACTACTTTCTAACCTCCTAATATAAGTGTTAGCTAATTAAGATAAGAAAATCAAAGATATATAGATTCTAAAATAAGTAAAATTGTTTTAGGAAATAATTAACGACAACATAAAAAATCAACCACAATCAAAAAGTGAGCAGGGCAAAATCTCAGAATACAAGGTTAATACACAAAATTCAGTTGCTTTCTTATGTAATAGAAATTGTCACTGAGTGCCATGGCACACACCTGTAATCTTAGTGGCTCAGGAGGCTGAGGCAGGAGGATGGTGAGTTCAAAGCCAACCTCAACAAAAGCGAGGTACTAAGCAACTCAGTTAGCCCTGTCTCTAAATAAAATATAAAATAGGGCTGGAAAAGTGGCTCAGTGGTTAAATGGCCCTGAGTTCAATCCCTGGTATGCCTCCACCAAAAAAAAAATTCAAATGAAATGAACATAAAAAAATGAGCAATAAAAATAAAACAATGAAATAACTGATAAAATATATGTCAATTTGAAAACAGGAAACTAAAATACTGTGATGAAATAAATTAAAATGTATCTAAATAAAGTAAGAGACATTTTCATGAATTGGAAGTCTCAATATGCTAAAATGCCAGTTTTTCTACATTGATTACAGAGTCAGCACAATCCGATTGAAAACTCTCAGCTGCTATTTTGTAAATAGTTACAAACTGATTCTAAAGTTGATGTGGAAAGATGAAAGATCTACAATGACTAACATAATATAGAGAAGTAGAGGAAAAAGCAGAGAAAGAATAAAGGCAGAGGAGAAGGAGAAGAGAGGAAAGAAGAGATCAGATGGAAGATCTACACTAAGCAATGTGAACTCAATACAAGGTCCCAGTAATCAGGAAAACATGACATTGGCAAATGAACAGACTCACAGTTGGATGGAACAAAAAGGAGGGCACAGAAATGGACTCCCACAAATGTAATCAGCTCACCTCTAACAAAGGACCAATGGTAAGTCCATGGAGAAAGGGTAGTTCTTCCTACAAATAGCACTGACGTCAACTAGCATGTTTCACAAAAATTAACTAAAAATGAACATAAACTAAAATGTACAATGCAAAGCTGTGAAATTTCTACAAGAATTTTGTGAAAAAAAATCTGTGCCACTTTGGATTTGGTGATGAGGTTTTGGATGTAACACTGAAACATAAACTTGAGATTTAAAAAAAAAAATTCTTTTTGATCAGTGGAATTTTATATTCACATCAATACTTTTGCGCTATAGAAGACACTATTAAGAAAATGAAAACGCAAGATTTAGTCTGGGCAAAAATTTGAAAATCCCTTTGTAATGAAGGACTTGGTTCTACTATAACAAAAGTCTCTTTAAAATGAAAAAAAATGAGTAAATAAACAACCTAGATTTTAAAAAATGGGCAAAGGATCTATACAGGCACCTCACAAAAGAAACTGTACAGATGGCTGATAAGCATATTAAAAGTTGCTCAACCTAATTTGTCAGTAAAGAGTTGCAAATTAAAACAACAATGAGATATCATTCCACACCTATTAGGATGGATCTATTCCAAAAAACTGACAATGGCAATTGCTGGCAAGGATGCAGAGCAATTAAAAAAAAAAATCTACTTGCATTTCCGGCATGAATGCAAATGGCACAGTTACTTCAGCAGATAGTTTGGCAGTTCCTTCTACAGCTAGAAATAGCTTCCCTTCATGATCCACCTATTGTACCCCCATATATTTTACCTACATAATTTGAAAACTAATTTCCACACATAATGTTGCACAAAGATGTTTGTATCAATTCATTCATTGTTGCCAAGAAGTGGAATCAATCAAGATGTCCTTTGATATAAGGAATGAAACTTCTCAGTTCATTTGTACAATAAAATAGCATAGGATTCAGCAATGAAAAGAAATGTGCTATCATTACTAAGATCTTGAGAAATCATGGTATATCGCTAAGTGAAAGAAGCCAGCCAGAAAAGGCAACATACTGTCCACTTACCATTCTGTCACATAATGGAAAAGCGAAGATACAGAGACGATGAAAAGATCAGTAATTTCTGGGGAAGAGAGGAAGACAGGGGGAAGAAGGGAGAGGAGAAGGAGGGATGAAGCCTAGGAGAACATTTTGATTATTCAAAGTTTTCTGTGAGGTATTGTGATGGTAGATACATGACCCTACCCATGTGTCAAAGCCCACAGAACTTACAGAACACAGAACAAAGCAATAAAGAGGAATGTTTTATATATACATACATTAAAAAATATTGCATGTTATATAATACATATAATATAAAATATGTTTTGTTTGAAGTAAAATGAAATATATATATATAATGTGTACATACACCACACACACACACACACACACGCACACACATGCGCACATATAAATAAATAAATATTTGTATCTGGAGATTGGAGTCTCTCTCTACTTCTGGATCACCCTGTGAGCTGCTTCCTTCCACCACACTCTTCTGCCATGTTGTTCTGCCTCCCTTCAAGCCCCAAGAAATGGAGCCTGCTGTGTATGGACTGAGACCTCTGAAACCATGCACATCCAAATTGATTTTTCCTCCTCTATAATTGTTCTAGTTGGATCTTTAAGTCACAGCAGGGAGAAAGCTGACCAAAACAGGTGAGGAAACTCAGGAAGGAAGTTAGATTGAAATGAGAATCTCACTGTATTAGAAATGTATGAAGCAGCTCCCTGATGGAATTTGTAGAGAGGCTTGATGACATTTCCAGAGTTAGGAAATGGGCAGAGCCTATGAGACTAACACCAAAAGGATCTTCAGGTAAGGAATGCACTCTACATGGTAAAGCTTTTTCCATGGCATGCAGGTTAACAATGCTGGTGTTACTGGATGATGTTCTACAACAGAATACTTCAGTCAACGGATGCCTCATAGTAGCCAAGTTTCCAAGAATGAGAATTTACAGAAAACAATCTGGTAATAAATTAATGCCAACTCATTACTATCAACTTCAACTTAGCCAAATAAATGCCCACAGAAGCATTTACAGATGTTTGCTTAAAAGCAGGTAAGTATACACATATAATTTTCCTTTTTCTATCAGCTGAAAAAACCTTAAAGAAAAGACACCCAGAGTACCAAGAGAACAGGTTACTAATACCATAAGTTAAAAGGTGGAAATGGTTCCTTGGAGAGATGACTTAATTATTCAGCAAATGTTCAAGAAAATCCTGGAGCACGATTAATGCTAGAAAGAGTGAGATTCAAAAATCATTAAATAAATTTTAAGAACTCACTATGATAGGGGGTTGTCAAGGAAGTAGAGGAGTCATTTGAACAGAGCTGACAAAGGACAAAATAGAAGAACTATTTGAGCTAAAGTGATATTGGACTAAAGCCTAAAATATAAAATAAATACTTGTAAGTCTATACTAATGTAAAGAAATGACTGAAGGAATTAATGAGTAGGAGAGGAGTGATTCGCAGTTCAAATAATTCCAATTTTTTTTTATTTCTTATATACATGACAATAGTGGAATTACTCTATCCTAAATAAAACAGCACAACTGCTCTCTCCTTAAATGTGGGCTGCCTGTAGCAACTTCCTTCTGAAGAGCACAATATGAGAAAAGGTAGGCAATGCCCTCAATGTGGAGAAACACATTTTGCCAGGAAATCATGCCAATAACAGCAAACATAAATCACGTGGAAGGTATGTATGTGCTCTTCATCTGGTTTGATGAGTGACATTTATCATCTTCCTTCCAACATCCTAGTCTAATTGAGAAACATAATAGAAATCCAGATTAGAGGGGCATCTTATAACATAATGAATTTGTGCCCCTCAAAAATGTCAATGCCATCAATAAACAAGGGAAATTTGAAAAACTATCCAGCCCAGAGGAGGCTTATAGATACATAACAAGTAAAAGCTGTGTCTTTGTGAAGATCATGGAGTAGAGAAAGGGCACCAGGTATAAACTGTAGAAATCTGAATAAACTATAGGCTGTGATTACTAATAATGTATTCATATTGGTTCACTAATTTTAACAAATGTATCACACTATTATGTGATTTTATTAATATAGGAAACTTTGTTGGGGACAGGAAGTACATGGGGACTCCTTATACTATCTTCTAAATTCTTCTAGAAATATAAAACTGTAGTAAATATTAAATTATTTTTAAAAAATCACAGATAAAGGGCTAAGGTAGGCATCATGTATGTTCCCCAACATCGACCTGTTTTTTCTGTTTTCTTTTGAACAGAAGTACATTTATTATGTGTATGAATGGAAATGAATTCAGATATTTACATTGATTCATTGGATGGTCTTTAGAGTCCTTTGGAGTTGAAGAAACATTTGATCCAATTACTCAAAATCCTAGTATAAGAAAATTTATAAAAAAAAGGAAATTCTATAAACTCAGTAGCACTCAATTATTCCTCTAATCCACAAACATAAATTTAAAGCAATTAGTCTGAGTTCAATTTGCTAGTACAATTCAACCTATTTCAATTTTCTTTGGAGAAAGAGAGATTTCCACCAAGTTATTGTAAAAAAAAAAATTCATATACATTCCTAGGACAGACAGAAATGTGCAAACTTCAAACTGCATTATTTATTATCTGACACTGGACATGGAGCCTTAAGGCATATGTTAACTATTTAATCCTATAATTACTTGAGAAGTAGTTCCTAATACACTAGATTTTTTTGAAAACATAATTGACTAAAGAATGAGCAAGGTGTCCCTTGTTTAGAGAGCAGCATATCATTGAAATGACAGCTGAGTATTACAGCTACATCTCCCGCTGTTAGGAGGAGAATTTCTCCTGTGACATTTCCCAAGTTTTAGCCCAAGTGTGGAGACTGAGTCTCATCATTATTTTCATAATTAGAGGAGACAAAGTGAATTTCTCTGAATCATGTTTCTCTATACTGCAATTCATGATGGCCTTGGATTTTCTAGTGTCATAATCTTCAGCCATTTAAATTGTTTTTTGGTGAACAATTTACCAGCGTGGTGGTTTAGTGAAGAGACTTCAATACTAAAGTGATTGAGTCAAAAATGTATTTCTAAGTTCTCTTTCCATCTTGTTTTCCTTGGACAAATTATTTTCATTTTGGTGGCTGAGTTCTTTTGCTGTAAGTGGAGATACTAGTGAAACTGAATTCACAAGGTTGATGAAGGATTTAGAGAACCAATGTAGGTTACGATCTTAGTACAAAGTCTGAAATATATAAGGTATAATGAAAAGATTTGCTGTTATTTTGTCCCACACACTTTCCTAACAAAATTATAGAGGCAAATGAAGATTAAGTATTTAGAATACTCAGAATCTAATGATATAAATACTTATTTGGTGGAAGAGTGTTAGACCCAAAAGAAGTACTTGAATTAATTGGCTCTTATTCTATCCATCAAAAAATGTCTCTTACTAAAACCCAAACCAACAGCACAAATTCCCTAGTCTTTAATCCAGTTCTGAATCATTATTCTCCACAATGCAAGTCTCTGATGAGATTTAAACTACATGTCAGGAGTGTGGGAACTCTGGCTTTGTGCCCTCTGCTATAAAAGAAGGCACCCTGAGAGGGCTGGACTGGGTGCTGAGGGAGCAGCTACCATATCCATCCTGGGTTCTAGAACAGTTTTTCTTTCTAATTAATTAATTTATTTGTTTTAATTAGTTATACATGACAGTAGAATGCATTTACATACTTTGATGTATCATACAGAGATGGGATATAATTTTCTAGAACAGTTTTGTATATGAGAATACCTTGCCCTACCACAGAATACCTGGGGCCTGCAGTCAGCACTGAACAGGTTCTCAGATTCTTCATGTCTCCCAAGGTTGCTCCATCAGAATTGTGGACTCAACTCCTTGTTGGTTGATTTGCTTTTTTATGAGCATTAAGAAGTTGGGTCCTAATCCACTAGGCTTCAACCATTTTATATACCTAAATAAAGCAAAGAAATCTTCTAAGCACTAAGATGCGGAAAAAAAAAAAAAAACCTTCACTGAGTAGACAGAGGTATTTTTATACAAAAGATTGCATTTCAAATCTAAGCATGATTATACTTTTTTTTTTTGATCCAGAAATCTTAGGTGAGATTATCCTAGCCATGTTCAATAAGAAATCTTTCTATTAGCACATCATATCAAATTTCCACCAAAAATGAAAATAATTTGTTCAGAGTCACAGTGAATGAGTGCTAGCAATAAGACTCTAGCTTAGATTTTTAGCTTTGAAGTCCCTTTTGTTAATCCTGATATTGTGTCTGATCCCATTATAAGATTTGAGCCTGCTTATGATATGTCACCAAAAACTCCAAGATAATAATTTCTTGACTATAGAAAAAAGAAAAGATTTTAGGAAAAAGCCTTGGATTGGTTTATTTGCAGCATTTATTGGTCTTCTGAATACCTAAAGCAAAGTTCTACAGACATCAAAAGTTAGTTATAAGTAAATATGGCACATAAAAGAAATGGACATTTTCCTGTCTTTGCTGATGATGATAGTAACTGGCTATAATGATGTATGGCATTACCGTACATGTTCTGCAAGGCCCCTATAGTCAGGGTGCAGATATCCGAAGACTGTGTTGAGGATGGAAAAAAAAATCTAATTCTGATTTTTCTTGCCCTGTGTTGTCTTGTAACAATATTGCCCTTCCAATTTCCAGAGAAATAATCAATCTTGCCCATCTGATTTCCAGAGGAATAATCAACTGCAGCTTAGATCAAGGGTGTATGAAAAACCAAGGTCTGAAAAATCAACTGCTGGCAGAAGAAGCTGACAAAGTGCATTTATTTATACTCCACCCCAAACTTCAGAACTAGAGGATTAAAACTAGGAGTCTACTTTATAATCACTGGCTTCCTCCCAATACTGTCTCCTTCTAAGAGTAAAGTGAGTCTCTGGCCTAGGACTTGTCAGCTGGAGGAACACTGTTTACCACCTTTGCTGTGTGGCATGTGTCTGATGAAGAATGCATTCTAGAAAAAAAGCAAATGTGCAGATACTGAAGTGCATAGAAATAAATATAATGATATTGGTAAGAAAGCAGAAATCTATGGAGCATAACGGGGATTTAATACGGGCTAATTCACAAGTGGCATCTGAAAATATATAAACATGCCACTAAAATCAATCCATATATATATATATATATATATATATATATATATATATATAAAACAGATAGTGTTAAGAAATTTTTTAATATTAGGGACAATATTAAGGTATATCCAGACATAACACCATGTTCAAAGTTTGAAATCAGATGTGGAAAGTAAAGCAATAAATACAATTGAAGATAATGAACAATATCTTTATTGTTCACAATGACAGTTAAAGCCACCATTCTGGGGAGTAATCTGGTAATGTAAAAATCAAATAAGTATGTGCAAAGCTCAGGAAACAGGATCACAGATAAGTATTTTTAAGATGTTCTCCAGCAAGGAAAAAGTCTGCAAGCATATCCATCCCAGGTCTTATCCTGTAATGACAAAATTCTAGAAGTGTTAACAGGGAGACATTTAAAAATGCAAACAAGTTTTGGTATGGTTTAAATGTGTTCCCATAAAATTCATGTGTTGGAAACTTAATTTGCAAATTCATATGTTGATGGGAACCTGTGGGAGGTGATTAAATGGAACAAGTTCATGAGAGTGTGGCCTCAATGAGGGCATAAGTGGCTTCATAGGAAGAGAAAGAAAATGGAGCCCTTTCACTGTCTTGGTCTTCCAACCAATGCCCTACACCATATTATTATGATCCAGCAAGAAGACCCTGACCAGATGCCAATGCCAGGCTCTTCAATTCATCAGCATCCAAAGTCTAAGAAACAGATTTCTTTTCCTTATAAATCATTCAATATCAGGTACTCAGATACAGTGACCCAAACCAGATTTCGATAGTATACATATTAATAAGAAAATCTTAAGGAGTATATAACACTGAGTAAAAGTACAAATAATTTAAGCACAATATTTAGTAAAATATTTGCAAACAGCAAACAAAATTTTTCTTACAAGAACACTTTTGTGCTACTCAGCTTTCTGTAACAAACACCTGAGACAATCGGTATACGATTAAAAGTTTACTTTGGCTTACAGTTTTCCGTACATGACTGTTGGCCCTGGTGCTTTGGGTCTCTGGTGACATAGCATATCAGAGTGGAAGCATGTGGCAAAGGAGTCATTCACCTCGTGGCCAGGCAGCCAGAGTGAGAAGGGAGCCAGGGTCTCACTATTTCCTCCCAACTGCACTCCCATGACCTGAACATGTCCCAGCTTGCCTCACCTCTTTAGGCTTGCATACTTCCCAATAGCACCACACTGGCAATAAGTCTTTACACATGCACTTTGGGGATACTTCAGATTCAAACCACAGCATCATGTGGCTGTATGTCTCTGAGCAAGTGTCACATGAATGCTTCATCAAGGGGGCACTGAGCAGACCAATGATGATTTGCTTCACAGACCAAGTAATATAATTAATCCAAACGTTTACAACTAAAGAACGTTAAGAAAAGTATATATGTAAATAAATAATAATCCTTTTGCTGAAGTAGACGCTGCCAATCTCTAGTCTTCAACAAAATAAGCAAAGTAGTAGCATCATAAATTTTGGCTTAGAAGACACACTCCCTTTTTCCCACTTCTATCTCCTCCTATTTATACATTGTGCATTTTCACATCTACTTGCCAGTTTCGACTCAAAAAAACAAACTAACAAACTTTCCTCCTTCCTCTTTGCTTTCTTCTACATAAGAATGAAATTTAAAAATAAGTCTGAAGGAATTTTTATTTAAATAAATTTGTTATGGCCTGAGTAAATCAATACAAGTTATAGGTTATAGATTAGAAAATATAGATTAATAAAATAGTAAGTATAGCCATAGTGACTCCATCTTTATGGTTCCCACATGAAACTGTTATACAAGCTGTTTTTTTTTTTTTTTTAAAGAGAGAGAGAGAATTTTTTAATATTTACTTTTTAGTTTTCGGTGGACACAACATCTTTATTTTTTATTTTTATGTGGTGCTGAGGATGGAACCCAGCGCCCCACTCATGCCAGGTGAGCGCGCTACCGCTTGAGCCCCAGCCCCAGCCCCTATAAGCTATTTTTCAAGAAGCATTTAAAAAAATATTTTTCCTGTGCTTCATACACCTGCAAATGTACTGGAATCCAGGATGTACAACCACAGCCGTGTTCAGACTCTGCTCTGATAACTGCTTTTCTCAGCCCTTGTATCCTGCTTTTTTGCAATTCGCAGATTCCATCAGATGTGCTTTTCTTCCTTAAATATTGAAACCACAGACAGCCCGTCACACTTCTATCAGAAGGCCACTTGGGCTCTGGCAGACGCGTCTCTGGCTAGAAAAGGATAGACAAAATAAAATTCTTTCATTTGTTTCAAATCCAGTCTTTGTGTGTTTTCTGAGAGGTTGTGCCATATCAACCTAAAATGATGAGGGATATATTCTTCAACCAGCCAGGCTTGGGGTAGTGGTAGGTAGAGTAGATGAAGTCTAACAAAAAGAGGAAAAGATAACTTGAAGGTTGCTTCTAGAGATGTCCTTCATAATCATGATGATTCATTTTTTAACTTTGTGTTTTTCAGTTTTTATACATTGCATCCTTAGGGTTTCATAAGAATCTTATGTCTTTGAATCTTCTGATTCTAAGACAGTTGCTTAGATAACTTGATATCCAGTTGTTAGCTATAAAAAGTGAATCAAGGTCGTTAACCAGCTCTTCTGACTATGTTGGCAGTGCTTTTTTTTTTTTTTCTTGACACTTGCTAGTTCTAAAACTCTTGAGGACATTGGTCATCTCAGGTAAGAGTCCTTGAGATGTTATACAACAGTGGTTCCCTGGGACAAATCCAACTGTAGCTGTGTGGAATGCTAAGGACACTATCAAAAAGGAGAATTTCATATTGAGCTCCAGGAACTCCTGAAATTAACTCCAGTTATACCTTCATATACTCAGACGGAAAGATCTGCATGCAAATTGTTGATATTAAAATCTCACCTCAAGATGTAAGTGGATTACTTTTTCTTTTAAAATTAATGTTTTAATAAATATTTTTTTGTTCATGAATCCTGAGTATTCAGGAAAAAATCCACTCACACTTCCTCTACATATGCTTTTGGCTAAACTTATATTTATTTTCTGATTTACATCTTTTCATTACACCTTCACTAATATGAGGTTCTAAAATTTAATAAGGGCCTAATTTAAAATCTTCAGGAAGGCTGTAGATAACAGCTGTTTATTCAGTGGAACAACAAGAAGCAAATGGAAACTCTGAGGTATATTTTTTCCCCCAAGCACTAGTTTGTCATCGTACATTTTTTTTTTCTTTTGAGAAATGCAAATCACTTTACTAAATTACTTTCTGTCTCTTAAAATAACACGAGAAAAATGTGGATGGGAGATACCATCACTCAATGTATTTCAAATTGGGAGTCAGAAGGTTTTCATCATTTAGAAAAATGTAGATGTTTTGTTTCAATAATGTATATTCATAGGACTTGTAATGTGACTCAGACCAAGTTAAAAAAAAAAGCCCTCAAATTTCAAAAGATTTTAACCCTTTCTATGTGTTTTATTTATATTGGAAATGAGACAAAGAGCTTAAAGAACACAGCCCTGTGACAAAAGTAGGCCTCCACACCTGACTTCAGTCTGGTGTTCTTATTCTGCAATGTCTCTGCCTCACATATGGTTTGATGGATAGACAGATGTACTCAAATGCATATAAAATCCATTGAAACAGTAAAACAAAAAAAATGCATGAGATTTCATTGGAAAGCAAATCTGGCTCCTTCATAGGACTGTATTTTTCTCCCAATGACAGTGCAATCTCATGGGGTATCCCTCCAAGACTGTCATCTCTTTCACCTTTGAATGTTAAATGACATATTAAAGTAATTAGTGATCTATCCAAGGTACTCATTAAATTGTCATCATATATTTTGTTACTGAAGAAAGCATTGATTTCTTATCTTCCAGGTTCACATCACTGAAATTTAAAATTTTATGAGGAAGTTTAGAAAGAGGATGTCTACACCCTTCCAAGCTTCAACAGCACTGAGAATACAATGCTTGTTGATATAATCAATCGGACTGATTCATTTTGGTCAAGGAAGTTCATATTCATATTTAAAGTTCATATTCTATATTCATAGAGTGATCTAGGGCCTTCAGAAATGATTTGAAATAATACAATCACTCTAATTGTTTATGGAGAAGAAGAAATTAATTTGGCAATTGATCAAAGAATCTTAACCGTACAGAAAATCTCCCAAGTAAAACTGAAGACTTGGTATTTTTAAATGCTAGAAATGAGACTTTAAAAAAATAGATAAGAACCAAATTTGCTTCTCATTATACTAGTTTGTAGATACTTGAGACATAGTAAGGATATGGCTCTTTTATTAATGGGATAGATAAAGAAACACACAATCAAGGAAAAGATATGACTACTTATATTTTTCTTCCAGAAGTCAGCCCATACCTATCCCAATAGACTTTGATCACACAAAACTGCTTTGTTCTTTCTGAAAAGAAAACAAAACCAATCAAACGGGGGAAAGCTTCTTGGAGCTATAGTTCTTTTCTGCAGCATGGAGTGAAGCCCCCGGGAACTCTCCCTTTGGCACTCTCTGTTCAGGCCCTGGGTTGGCTTGCTGGCTCTCAATTGCTCAGGCCACAGTCACCTTCTTAGGTTCTTTTTAGTTTATACATTTTCCTATAGTCATATACTAATGTGCTGAGAGGACAAACAATGAATGGCAATTGTTATCACTGGTCTCATACCAAAAGTATGTTCCCCTTTATGATTCTGTATCAAAGTACCTGCTTCTAACTTAATTTACAGCCGATTAACCAAAGACAGCAGGGCAGATGATTTGCCTAACTATTTCAAATTGTGCTCCTGTGAATGAGTGAGATAATAATGATTCACCTGGCATATTGGTACGACCTAAGCAAAGAACCCAATGTTTCAAAATCAGTGTTCATTTGCCAAGCGTTGTTCTCTTTTGTCTTACAGTGTTGCTTCTGGTGAACCAAAATGAGAATACAGATTACATTTAAAATAAAACCTGAGTTTCCTCACCATCTATAAATGAATGTACATCGTACATAGAGTTTGAGATCAGAGAGAATTTTTTTTTTTTTTGTCCCTGGAAAAAACCATCACAGCCTACTAGAGCAAAAATAAAACAAAAAGCAAATAAAAGCTCAGCCAATACACCTATGAGCTTTAAAGAAATGAATGTTTATGATATGTAGCAAGATAGATGAAAAGAGAAAAATACTAAAATAGTAAAATGTAGAGAAGAGCAGCAAAAGAAAAAATAAAATAAGTTCTCATCCAGAAAATACTCTAACACAGCATTGTTTATTGGCAATGAAAGACAAGCTGTTGGTAGTATAATTGCACCATTCTATCTAAGCCCAATTTGCTCTTATTATCTTGTCATTTCAACTTTTTCCTTCATGCTCTCTAGCCACTTTGCTTTATGTCCCCAAAGAGTGAACAGGTGGTTGCTTCCTGTATGGAGCCAGTTGTTCTCCTAGCCCCAAATGACCAACCAGGGTACTTTTGTGATGTGTATAGGATCATGCTGTGTTTGTCAACAGAAAGAGGTAAAATGGCTCACAGTCCTTCTGTAGAAGTGTGTCAAAAGCGTTATTGAAACAATTTACCTCTGGAAGTCACCAGCTGATGTTTTAAGAAAAAAAAAATTCTGCTAGGATACCATTCTTAGGTTTCAAATGAAAAAAGAACACTAGAATGATTACAACATGCCAATTAGTTGTGGCTAATTCGTTTCTTCTTCTTCTTCTTTTTTTGTTTCCCCCTCTCTCCCAAAGAGAAACAATTAGAATCAAGCGGAGTTATGCATTTCTAATTGATTGAATCCAGGTGCAGCGGCAAGTGCCTATAATTTCAGTGTCTCTAAAAGCAGAGGATAGCAAGTTCTAGACCAGCCTGAGCAATTTAGTGAGATCCTGCCTCAAAATAAAATTTAAAATGTAGCTACAAAAAAAAAATTGATCGTAGAGTCACACCATTACTGATGTTACCAATATTATCAACAGCAGACTTAACACAGGGAAAATACAAATCTAAAATGTAATTCTGAGAGCAGAAAATAGGGAATTTATATTTATTACATTTTATTCTAAACAACTCCCTTGATGAAGGGTGCTAACTATTATAAAGCTGGGTTAATGGATGATTTTTGTACTAGGTATAACATTTTATTCAAAGAAATATAATATTATTCCAAAAGACACAAAATCAGAAAGCTGATCTTCCTCTGTGAAGACAATTCTAAAAATGTGAGCTACTTAAAGATATTGAGTTATAAAATATTCATTTTTGAAACCCAGTAGCTAATATAGTATGTTGCAGATATTTAGTAATACTTGTTGAGTATATTAATGTATGAATCCCAAGTAACTGTTAGTGGTAATTTCATTTTCAATGGAAAAATAAGAATTACCTACAATATGAGCAAATACTTTCTCCTTGTTCACAAAATAACCTTCACTGAAACATGCATTGGAGCAAAATTAATTTAGAAAAACAGAATTTAACTTATTTAGAATTAGGTTTCAAATAAACTTAATTCTTAAATCTGCTACTGAAAGCAATTTGAAATCTTTTTATTTTCATGCTTTTTTGGAAAGGTATTATTTTAGTGTTTAAAATATTCGGTATTCGTAAAAAATTTTCATCTCTTCCCTAATACAATAAATGTTTTGTTCTGCTATGTAAATACCACACGGTCTTAAATGCAAGGAAGAATTGACAGAAGTTCTGGTATGGGTCTACCATTTCCCTGGGTCCCTGGAGTTTGAAAGTTGTTAACTTCCCTTCGGTTCCGGGTGGCAATCCCTTACCCATAAAACAATTCAGGGAAAACAAACAAACAAACAAACACAAACACTTAAAAGTGACCAATCACACTGCAGCCCATGTATCACTTGCTTCCTGATATAAAGCATTCATTTCGGTTCTTAACTAATGTATTCTTACAGTGTCCCCTGCATCAGCAGTACTGAGGAACTTACTAGAATTGCAAACACTTGAGCTCCATTCCACAACTACTGAATTAAACACCCTGAACTTGAGGCCCTGAAACCTGTTTCAACAAGACCCCTTGGTAATTCCATTGTGTGCTCAATTTTGAGAACTACAGGTCTATGATATTTAGGAGATAAGGTGCAGTTTGGAGCGTTAGAAGGCCCCTCCATGTAAGTCAGAGAAAAGGACCTTAGGATTTTAGATCAAAAGTCCACCATCCTCAATGAATATCCCCTCTCTTTTTGAGAACTATATTTTGGCCTTCTATAGAGACACAGTAGAGATGAAATACTTGACCATAGGCTACCAAGTTGCTTTGTAACTTGAGTACACATTATGAATTTGTTTGACCCCCAAAGTCTTATAAATGGGCCAGCACAACAGCATTCCCTTGTCAAATGGAAGTGCATATATCAGTTGGACTCAAGAAGGCTTTAAAACACAAATTAAATTACATGAAGGAAGCAGTTCAAATGCCCAAGGTCCCCAGTGCTGTTTCATGGCCCTCTCCCTCCTAGTTGGCTCCTTTGGCACTGAGTATTTCCCTATAACCAAGTGAGGATAAAAACTCCATCTTATTATGTTGGCGGAACCACATAATAAATAAGTAACATCAAGGAGAGAACTGCTGCAATATTATAATGCCAGACTCAGATTGTCCTGAAGAAAATCATGAAGGAAAATTCTCCCAGTGGTCAAAACTCCATGTGCATTGCTTCCTAGAAGGAGAGATGACCAAATGTGGAAGATTATATTGATTCTCAAGTGGATGAATTGACTTTATGGGGAAGAATTTGAAGGAATGTAACTGGTATCAAGGAGATATGGGAGAGAGACATATGGGTGGAACTCTCTGAGTGAGTATAGAACATAAGGATATTTGTGTCCTTTGTGAAGAATGGCCAACAAGTGCCAGTGTAGGCATAGAGACATGCTAATAATGAGCACTGGACTGCCTATTCTATTGATATCAGCCATTTTCCTTCCCAGCCATTCATGTCATATTCCTTGGCCTGGTCTAAGGTAGCAGAACAGAGAGCTAAGGTGGCTGAGGTAGCAGAAAAGAAGGCTATGTATAGTCAGATGTCTATAGTTGAAGCAATATAGACTTCCACTCACGAAGGCTCATCTGGATACAGCCACTGCTAACATGGCACCATTTCCTGGGTGTATTTGCTGGTTGGTTACATTGGACCTCTTCCATCATGAAAGGGGTAGCACTATGTTCGTAGTGGAATGAGCTACTCTACCACGTATAGGTATTAATTTGCCTTCCCAGATTATAGTGCTTCTGTCCAAACGACCATCCACGAACTTCTAAAACGTCTCGTCAAACATGATGGCATTATATAAACTATTGCTTCCAAACACAGAGCACATTTCATAGTAAAAGAAGTGTGACAAGTTCATGCTTGTGAATTCTCTGAAATAATTGCGTGCTGATTTTATAGACCTTTTTAAAAATCATATCAGCTACAAAATGAGACCAAGAATATCATCTACTTAACAAAGCCACTCAAAAAAATTTTTAAAGCAAAATTTTACATATAACATTTAAAAAAATTATTTGTGCTCTTTAAAGTAAAAAAAAAATGACTGCTTTTGTAAATCCATTCATAAATATTATTGGCTTATTATTTGATAAACACTACATTAAAACATTTTGTACAAGCTCTATTCTTTCCATTGCATTGTGATTTATGTGGGACTTAAGATTCAGAGAGTTTAAGAAACTGTCAAATGAACTGGGGATTTAGCTCTTTAGTAGCCTGCTTGCCTAGCAAGCACAAAGCCCTGGATTTGATTCCTGCACTTCCAAAAGAAAAGAAAAACAGTAAAAATTGTCACAGATAGTGAATGGTAGCATCATAGTTTGCCTAAACAGTGTATCATCAGAGCCATGGTTTGTGACCTGCATATATTTTCTAAACATACTATAAAACTTCATCACCTTATTAGGCACTTGTCATCCTCAAAGAGATCAGTCTCACAAAGTGTCACCCCATTCTTTCTTCATTTTTAATCATGATTTTTAAGTGTCACAAAAACTGTGGAATTTTATGGAAATTAGTAATTAAAAATCTGAAAAATCACTCATACCTAAATTTTACAAAAAGGATATTTAAATCCAAACTGGAGACAATTACATATTTTTTTTATGCTCAAAAGATATGTCATTACAGTTTAACATTTGGAACGCTAATGCATAGTGTTCAAAAAACAATATAAATAATATCAGATGAATGGGTCATGAGAGAAGATATTTTAATTTGGGAGTAAAATGTAGATTAGATTAGATGTAGTAAAATTGAGACATAGTAGATTTCCCCTGATTACCTTAGTAATGATGGTTGCAGAAGAATGGTGGGTGAAAACCTGTTTGTAACAGCTTTGAGAAGGAATAAAATGTGAAGATTTGGAAATGTGGAATATTAACAAGTATACTGAGGAGTTTGATGTTGCAAAAAAACTGACATTTCAGGTTAAAGGTAGAAAGATGAGTAAATAATGTATTTTATTATTTTAATTTTAAGACATAACTGTGTGTTGTGATGGGACTAAAGTAGAACAAGATGAATTAGTAATGATTGGAAAACTAAGATACAATTTCAGGAGCAAGGTGCTCAGGTTACTGAAGGAATGTGGAATCAATTATACAAGTAAAGAATTTTTGGCTAAGATGGGAGCATACACATTTCACTTACGCTACCTGAAGAGAGATGGTGAATGTGGAGATAGTTTGGTAGATTTCTTGATTAATAGATAGGGACTGTCCTTTTTATCGTTTTGATTGTTGAAGTAAAGCAAAGCAGGATAACTAGATGTGACAATAAGGGAGAAAATGTACTGAAAGCTGGGGAGAATGAAGATATAAATAGTCAAATCAGGCAAATGATTACTGACAAGTAAATTAGGACAGGTTTTTGGACCATAAATTACAGGTGCCCTTATCAATTTGTTGCTTTCCTGTAGACAAATTCTGCCATTAGGGTAAACTGATATAAATATGATGGATCCCTGTTAAGCTTGTTCTGAGTGAGTTGCATGGAGATAAAGTCAAGGATTAGGGGCACCACAAGATAAATGATTGATGGTTTATGAATCCTCAACAATTTCTGGAGTAACATAATTAAAGTAAATGAATTATTAAGATATGGGGTTATAAAACTGAGATTCTGGAAATGATAGTAGTAGACAATAATAGAACTTAGGGAATGCCCATGGGAATGGGAGACTGTAGACAAATGGAGAAATAGCTAAAAGGAAAGTGGTGAAGAGCTGGAAAGTGGGATGTGGAATTAGTCTTCCATATAAATGCTGAAGCGTTGGAACTACTGAACACGTGTAGGGACATGTGGTTAGTTCCATGCTAAGTTCTGTAGTCAATGAGCAAGAGTGACCCAGGTGTTCCACAGACGATATTATCAAATATGCAGATGAAAAATAGAATCTGAAGATGTGCAAAGCAAAGGAGAAGTAATTTATGAGGAAAGAAAGAGATTAAGCTATGTGCAAAGAAAAGCAAGGTAAGCACATGTCCACCCCCAGGTCTAGTGGCTCCTGAGCTATAGAAGAGACAACCATCATTTGAGAAGACTAGAGATGAAACATTGTTTCCAATGGATTTCTAGGTTTGAATTAGGCTGAGATAGTAAAGGAACTTGAGGTACTGTTAGGGTCTGTAAACAAGTCAAGATGGCGCCTGGCATTTTGCCAGAGGGAGTGGTTTGTGAAGTAACACCAGCGAGCCATTAAGTGTGGAGATTCCTTATTGGTTGACTGCTGTATCTAGTTTATGTTAATTAAGATAAGCTGTGTGTAATGTATATATACCCCTCCTGTCCTACAATAAACGGCTCCCACTCCTGCTGTATCAATGTACACAAGTTGCTCGTCACCCCCCTGGTTAGTTTGCCCAGCCAGCCGGGCTGCAGCAAGGTACCAGAGAAGATTTTGATGATGTCAAAATATAAGTCATAGTTTATAGGATAGTTTAATAGTTTAATAGGGTAGAAGATTAGGACATGGTTGGAGGATGAGTTAGGTTGGGGGTTATGGTCATCTGGGTTAAACAGCGCAAAGTTGTAATTTGGAGCTGGGCATGATTTAGTATTAAGCACCAGTGACTTCAGTTTCAGGAACTTTCAGGAACATTCCTCTGAAGAAACAAATGTATCCATTTGCTCTAGTTTCCCAGTTGTCAGAGATTTATCTTATAGAACATTAATTTCATAGCATTTCTGGGTTCCTTTGTCACTTCAATTGAAAATTTCCAGGAAGAAGAAAAATGATGAGAGATATGGGATGCAGGTATACACCGAGGGGGCAGCGGCTTGTGCTACATGCATCATTATAAGTGGCTGAAACCAGAAGATGTTGCTAAAGGAGATGGGAGAAACCAAGAGAGTCAGAAGCACTTTTTAAGACATGTTTTGTCTTTAAATATGCATGTATCCACACATACATGACCTCACATATAAGAAACTAATTTTTCTTTTTTCTTGAAAAATGCTTCTTGTTACTGTTAGAACAATTTTTATTACTAATATGTTACGCTATCTATATACATAACTAAAGTGAATTTGATTTAATGACATCTGCACATTTTTTATATATTTCTCTCTTCCAGTTCATTAATAATGTGTTACTTGATGAAAAATTCATTTTTTGTAGTCTTCTACGCCTGCAATATTAAAATTGCTTAGAGTCATGCAGTGAAAATGTTTGGGATTAGTTGATCAATATCTGAGGAGGCAGATTGAGAATTGATCTGCCATCATCTCAGCATATGTCATTGGGAAATGAAATGGAATCATTGCTGAATATTCCCTAAGAGGAAGAAGAGGAGCAGCTTCAGGAGGAGAAAACATGATATACTCTACAATTGGTGCTAATCTCATTGATATGCTGTCCTCTACATCTTCACCTCCTAAGGATTTAGCCTGGGATTCTCACTTTGTAAGTGACACCTCTAAAACACAGTTTATTCATTGATCTCATTTTAGAAAATAATTTCATATTCCCATCCAGATGTCACCACTTGCTCCATTGAATCCTGAAATTATATACTGAAACACACAAATGTAGAATAATTTTGAAATTCTGGCATGGCTTTGTAATAGCATAACAATTCTTACATTGTGTTAACACATTCATTTTAAGGGAACAGTGTCCATTTGATCAATTGGCTTTTTCTCAAAACTATTGATTTTCCTTCAATGAAAGCAATATGTAGAAAATATCAAATTAAACTTTCTAAAATCTAAAAGTTAATATTACATTTCAATATAATATTGAAGATAATGTTACTTTTATATTTACTATCTATTGCTGAGTAATCTAATGGATGACTTTTTGTATCATTTTCTCATATTAATCATTTTTATATGCACACTAGCAATCAATAGTTAAAAACCAAATTGAGAGTCCATTAGCTATTAACAGTTGTATTTGAGTTTGTTTCTTCCTTAAAAACTCAAAATGATAGCATGTTAAAGCAACAGATGTTCTAAGTACCAATTTAACTCAACTAAGTTTTAAACGTAATAAGGATATACAGTGTCCAGATGGCATTTCATGAATTTTGCTGATCTCTCTTCTCTATCTAACTGTGGAGGTAGGAACAATGAAAATACAGCCAAAACATTTTGCAGGATATTTCATTTATGCCAAGGAAGGAGTCTGAATGAGAAAAATAATATTAAAAGAGCTCAAGTTCAAGTTTATGTAATAGTCCTTTAGGAAAAGTCAAACAGGATGATCAAGTCCAAAAATTCAGATGCAGTATCTGAAAACAAGGTACAGAGACATAAGTTTTGAAAATGGGTGATATGTAAGAGGAAGATCTGAACCAGGAAGAATTAATTAAAAATAAGGACAATAAACATTAATGATGTTAGTTGGGAGAACACAGTACTGGCAGACTAGTTACAGAATAAACAGGGTGAATTCAAGACCTTCTCTTCCAGAAGGGAAAGTGCTATGGTTTGAATCTTCACTGTCTTCCAAAGTTCTGTCTGTTAAAACTTTAGTCCCCAGGGTGGCACTCTCGGAAGACGCTTTTCTCCTTTTGCTTCCTGGCCGTGAGGTGAGCAATCTTGCCATGACGGGCTGTTTCATCACAGGCCCAAAGCAACAGGGTCAATTGAAACCTTCCAAATTCTGAGCCAAAATAAAGTTTTTATTTTTATAAGTTAATTATGTCAAGTAATGTGTTATAGTAACTCAAAGCTAAAATACAGCAAGCAAACAAAAATAATCTAAAATGCTATCATACAGGAATATAGAGTTTTGGCTCCTGAAAAATTTGTCAAAGGTGGCAGGGTTTATGTTTGAGTTTTGTGCAATAGGAAGCCTGTTCCTGTCTTTTCATATATAATTATATATTTTTTAATTAGGGTAAAATTCGCATGGCATATAATTGGCCATTTGAAAGGATATAATTTAATGGTACTTAGTAAAGTCATATTATCCTAAATACCACCTCAGCTAGTTGAAAGTTATTTTCTTACATTTTTTTGTGTAGTAAGAGCAGTGAAATCTATCATCAGCAAAGTTTCAGTCACTAAAGTAATCCCGTATAACTGCAAGCTTTACCATCTTCCATTATTTCCCTTTCCTCATACCTGACAATCACCATTCAACTCTCTATTTCTATATATTTGACTTTTTAATATCCTTCATATAAATTAAATCATAATATTTGTCTTTTTGTGTCCATTTCATTTAGTATAATGTCTTTCAGATTTATTACAACTGTTGCAATTGTCAAAATACCCTTATATTTATGGATCACTAATATTCCATTATCTATACATAGTACTTTTTTTTATCCATTCATTCATCAAAGGACACTTTCCTTATCTTGGCTAGTATAAATAATACTGGAATTTATGTAGAAGCAGATATACCTCTACATGTTACTAATTTTATTTCCTTTGGATATGTACGTACCAGAGGACATAGGATAATGCTATTTTTACATTTTGGAGATGCCTCCGTACTGTTTCATCACAATAGCTGTAGCAATTTCCATTCCCAGTATCCGTGCAGAAGGGCTTTTATTCTCTATACCCTTGCTGACATTGTTATCTCTTGTCACTGTGAAATTAGCCATGCGAACAATTGCAAGGTATATTTCATTGTAGTTTTGATGCACATTTTTGTGTTGATATGTGATTTTAGTACCTTTCCAGGTACCTGTTAGCCATAGTATACCTTCTTTGTGAAAATTTCCATTCAGGTCTTTTTCTCAGGTTTTAACTGGATTATTTTTTTGCTTTTGAGTTGTAAGAATTCCTTATGTAAACATGAATATTAACCTCTTGTTATATACATGCTTTGCATTTATTTTCTCTCAATCTATAGGCTTCCTATTCCTTTTCTTGATCATTTCTTTGCTGTACAAAATATTTCTAAGTTCACTATCCCATGTTTATGAATTGGAAGAATTAATATGTTTAAAATGTTCAATACTACCCCAAACCATATATGGAATCAATGCAAGCTCTATAAAAATTCGAATGGCATTTTCACAGAAACAGAAATAAAAATTCTAAATTTTACATGAAATCACAAAAGACTTGATGAGCCAAAGCAGTCTGAATAAGAAAAAAGTAAAGGCATCACACTTCCTGAATACAAATTATATTAAAAACTTATAATATTCAAAACAATATGGTACTGGCATGAAAATAGACATATAGATCAAGACATAAACCCAATCATGTATGGTCAAATAATTTATGACAAGGAGACTAAGAAGTCATAATGAGGAAGGGATGGTTTATTCAACAAATGGTGTTGGAAAACCTGGATGAAAAGAAAGAAAAATGCACCCTTATAGCACACAGAGAAATCTGCTCCTCATGAATCATAGACCTAATGTGAGACTTAAACAGTATAATTTATAGAAGTAATCCCAGGAGGAAGCGCCTCTACATTGATTTTAATGATCATTTTGGATGTTATGCCAGTTCCTCATGCAACAAAAGCAAAAAATAGAAAAGTAGAAAAAAAAAAAAACCATAAAAATAAGAAGTCTTTTAATGAAGGAAAGAAAGACACTTTGAAAGATAGCCATAGAGGGACAATAGCAGGAAGGAAAGATGATATTTAAGGGTGAAACAAAGGCCCAGCTAGATGTGATGAATAAAGAATAATGATCTGAAATTGGGTGGGAAGGCGGAAAGAGTAGATAGTTATAGCTTATGAACAATTGGAATTTCAAGAAGGGAGGGGCGACCAACCCTAACATTGCATTTTGCATAGAAAGGGAAGATGTTAATAAAGAGTCATCACTCCCTACTATGGGCCTCTCTGACCAAACAGGGGCCTCTGTGGGTATGGCTGGGTGGACCCAGCACTCTAGCTGCTGCAGTTCCTCCTCTGTGGGAATGCTGGAGGCTGTGCTAAAGAATGACATCTGTACCCAGTAGAGGGGCAGGAAGGGACATTCAAAATGGTCCCCTGACTGCAGGTCATGCTTTATAATCCCGTGGATAGTGTGTACCATCACTAGGAATATTCCAACTGAATGCTAGGGAAGTCTCTAGGGCTGAGTGGATATAAAATGCCACATGAACTCAGTCCACACTCTCAGGGAACCACTGTATTCTTCTATCATTTTGGTTACTATACTCGAGGGTTCCTCTAACTCTGTTCTACAGCTTTATTATAGTCACCACCATTCAACTTGAAGATATTCATGAAAAGACTTTTTGAGAAATTTCTGTTGTTTTCCTCTGTGGCCAAAGGTATCTGATGGTGTCCTACATATTTTCTTGTGAATCTTCTTCACAGTCAGATACAGATGCATGGGTGGAGTTTTAGTCTGAAGAAGCTGCCAGTGGTCTTCATTTGGGCAAAGTTATGCAACTTTCTCTTGACTGAATTACCAAGCTAAAGGCAGCCTAAGTTAATGTGCTCAAAAATGAAAGCAATAGTAAGAGCTTCCGGAAAGTCCACTTCTGTTAATGAGGGGATAGAATGGAGAACTATCAGAGGGATTTTTATTTTAAGTATAGCCAGTCTTTGCTCAATGGTAGAAGAAAATCTTTGAAATACACAGAATGCAACTACAGAAATGTTCTCATTAGGTGATCAAATTTTCGAAACATTTATGGGGACCCTATATATTTTTTCATAATAGTAAATCCTGGGGTCCAAATGAGAAACTATAGTGTATTTTGTCAAACCTGCATACAAACAGAAAATAAGCAAAGAACCCAAACATAAGTCAGCACCTTGGATTCTAGGCTCAGGGAATGCATTGCTATTTGCACCCTGACTGGGAGCTGCACCTGCCTTCCCTACAGAAAGCTGATTTGGTCTGAACCAGTAATCAAGGAAGATGGGCAGTGGGTCACAGTCAAAAAAGATTAAGAAAGGTGTCTAGAATATGAAGTCATTGATGGGCTCAAGGTTGAGCTTGGTCACATTTAATCATGGCTATATTTTAATCATGATGAGCAGCACCATCAGCAAAACTAGGAATGGAGACTTTTTACCAGGGAAGTCAACGATTCTATAAAATCACAAACGTGCCTGAAATGACTGGGAATTTGAACAATAATTATGTTGATGAATGCGCCCATAGAAGCTGCACCCAATGAATAATTGCAGTCACATACACAGAAAGACAGACCAGAGAATGACCCATGAAAGTACAACAGAGATGCCTCAAATGTCCCTGAAGCACAGAAAAACAGCAAGAACATAAAATCCACCATATTAAGTACTTAAATGACACTAATCTTGCTTTGGCCATAAGAAAAGGCTCAGGAAGTCTGAGATCTCCTCTAGCCAAGCAGAGAGGGCAGCAAGTGCACATCAAGGGCGGGTAGTCCAGCTGTGACGGCTGCTGACAACCTGGTCATGCAGGCTGCTTTTGCTCATGGGACTGATTCCTGTTCAAGTACAGAACAAGCCTAGCTTTTAATGTGAGCAAATATGAGCAGGAATACAACATGGTGAGGCAGAGGTATTTTTAAAGAAGTCTGAGAGAGATGGTTAAATGCATTTGGAGATATTACTAAAATAATAAAATATTAACTACTTTTTGCAATTCCCATAAGACAGTGTTTTTCGAATGGTAAAAGCTACCCTCAAATGAATGTCCCTGACAAATGACCTTTTCCTTTCTTTATGTATAACATGTGCAGTTGTTCTCTCTTATCTGTGGGGAATCTGTTGCAAAACACTTAGTGGATGCCTAAAACTTGGGGTAGTACTAAATCCTGTATATGCTATTTTTCCTACACATACATACCTATGGTAAAGTTGAATTTATGAATTAGGTATAGTAAGAGATTAAAAAACACTAATGATAGAAAAAAATATGACAATGCTCTGTAATAAATTCAACAGCATCACTACCTTTGTGCTTTGTGGCCATTAGTACATGAAATAGGGTTACTTAGACACAAGCACTGTGATATGCAACCATCAACCAGTTAACCAAGACTGCTAAGCTGCTAAAGGGCAGGTAGTGTTTAACATGAGGATACCCTGGACAGAGAATGAGTCCTGGCCCAGGTGGAATCAACAGGGATAGTTCAAGATTTCATCACGCTATTCAGAACAGCATGCAATTTATAACTTAAGCTTTGTTAATTTCTTGAAATATCAATTTATTATTTTTGAACCACAGTTGACTACAGGCAACTAAAACTATAGAAAGTAAAACATGAAAACACAGAGACGGGGCAACTACCACACTCTTTATTGGGATTCATTCAGAATTTACAATATATGAGCCTTTAAATCTATGTACAATAGGCTTTGTCTGGGAATAAGGTGCAAGCAAATGAGTCAATGTCTTATGCTGAGAAATTTCTCAGTAATTATAGAGCAATAACTTTGCCACTAATGTCTAGCACAACATAAGTTTTTGCCCTCTTTTACCCATTGGGATCTCTATTAAATTTCATTTCTATCATTTGCTCTCCATGTTCTTCACTTAAATTTTCCACCTGGGCTCCCATATGACCTGAGAAACCAAGTAAAGAGCAGGGGTCAAAGAAATAATATTGTGCATTTAGTGTGGTTGGTTTGGAAAATTGAGGAATGGATTCAGACATAAGGAACTTGGCAGGCAGGACAGTTCTAGATTACTCCCATTTCAATGAAAATATTTTTGTTTGTTTGTTTTTGCCCTCATTTATCTGTGGATATCTCTATGAAATTTCATTTGAAGAAAATGCCTAACTATAAAAAAAAGTTCTAGGTATGAACAACCATTTGGAAACTTTGGATATGATCTAACATATACGCCAGAAATGATTCTTTCTGTTTCCTAGGAAACTGTCTCAGAAATTATTAAATTAACTTGATAAAAAAAACAATGTTTAAGAATGAAAAAAGAGTATATCTGAGATTCAGTTAATTAGAGATCAAATATAAATTGAAAAAAAGAAGAATCAAACTATTAGCTTTCTATCTCAGTCTGGATTCTACAGTAAGATACAGTAGTGCTTCTGTGCTTCACAGAATACTAAGTAAGCAGAATGACCCTGAGGCCTGATTGAGTGTAACTCCAAGTGCCTTTGGACTTTGCCATAAGACCTTGGGACCCTACCCTAGGAGCTCCTTTAAAAGGCATTCTATAAGGATGCACGCAGTACTAAGTTCTATGGTTTTCAATAACACAGAGACCCATACCCAAGGATTCTTGCTAATTTTACATTACATTGTAATGTCATTGACTACACCGATATGTACATAAATAACACTGCTTTCAGTATTAGCTTTTCTTGAAATATAACAGACAATGAGCTTTCTGATTCTCACCAAAGTCCCACTGTAAGTCATGGCACTGCCAGGATAGAAGAACTCAAAAATACTGTGACAACATACTCCAGCTTTGGAAGTCACGTTCTGCCCTTCTTAACAAATAGCATGTGATTCCTTCCAAAAGCGACACTTATCCCTGGCACAATGTCAGGGACTACCTGGATCTTCTATCTGCTTCAACTGTGCTGACTCACACGACCTTTCTGAAGATATATTTGGTTCATTTTTCTAATATCAAACGTATTCACCCATTGTTCTTAACAAACAAAAGAGAATGTGACAGTTCCCTGGTCTCTGGTGCTGTGAAGCATTTTAGGGAACATTTTTTGCCAAGCCCTCCCTTGCACTGTCATGCCTCCCTTTCTACAGGACTCCACAGCTTGCAGCATCTTATTCTAGCTTCTACCTTAATGAGGAGTCTCTGACCCTGTCCCTGAAAAAGTAGGCTTTTAAGAAAGTAATTAATATTTCTCATTCCTCTAACAAAGCTTCTTAAAGAAACAGTATGCGTTCAAATTAGTTCTTAAAATGCACATTGTGGAAAATTCATTCACATATAGTCTAAGCATGAATAAATGTTAGGTTATGTTCTGAGTGTTGCAATCCTTTTCGTACCAGAATATTGAAAGAGAAAATCGTCATTTTCCCCAAACAGATAGAGGCTTCAAAATTTTTAATACCAAAGAAAATATTTTTTTTTGTAGAAATGTAAAAAATGTGTTATTTTTTTCAATAATTCACACAATATGGCTTTATTGTAAAGTAATGATCTTACTTGAATATAGGTAGAGCAATATTTTCCTTTGTTGTGGTCACTTCTTTGGCAATCTCAACATTCTGGAGAGCAGTCTAGAGGCAGAAATAATAAAAGAAAAAGAGGAAATTCTATGAGCATACCAAATAGAAGAAATGAAATCTATATACTGAAATGTATTCAGTTCACTCATGAGGCAGACCTGCATGGTGTATATACTTACTGATATCATGCTGAATTTTCCCACATCTCCTTGTCAATTTCTAGGAATAGCTTAAATCCTTATGAATCATCAAGAGCAGAAATAAGATATTTTCCAAATAGCTAATGTCATAGATTAATTTCTGTGGAACACAGGGTAGGAAATTGGCTTTAAGGGAAATACAAGGGGATATTTGGTAATTGGCCCCAAATTTCACTTGCTAGTAGTTGGCATTTGGATCTAAACTGTGAAAACCAAGGTCTTTAGAATAAGACCTCAATTTTAAATTAGCGATAATATTTAAGAGCCTTCAATGTGTGGAATAGCCTACCGATTTGAAGCCAAGATGTGATGACTTTTTTATGAGACTTAGCTATTAACTCGGTTCTATGTTGGGAGAAGGGATTGACCCTTTCAGAGGTAATGAAGTTTAAGGCCTGAGCTGCAGATTACTCATTCCAAAGGCTAGGATGATGTTTCTGCCTTTGTCACTTAATTTTTAATGATCCCATTTATGTTACTTGTCCTTTCGTGAACTTAATCGTAGTGTTGAAAAAACTCTAATACTTTCATAAAATGTTAGCCAGATGACGTATCTGTCTTTACTATTAAAGTGGTATGTGGGGCTGCATGCATAGGAGTCATTTTGTAACTTAATTGAAAATATACAACATGTTCAGGAGATGATTCTGAGCTTAAATCAGGTTCAGATTCAATCAGATATCTATACATTTTTAAAAATGTCTGCAGAAAAATATGAAGCATAGCCAAGTTGAGAACCCTAAATTAGAAGGAACAGCACTTCTCAGGTATGATAGAAATGATTCTGGCGTAACTTCTGAGGATCCTGCACCCTGGCATAGTCCTTGATTCTGGACTGAGTTTGTGTGACCACCATGAGCTTCCCGAATTCTGTGATAAGTTTCCATTAGATGACAAAGGGGAGGGGACTTTGTAGCTGTACTATCCCAAATCTGGATTTTTTTTTTCCAGTACTAGAGATTGAACTCAGGAGAACTCGACCACTGAGGCACATCCCAAGCCTTATTTTGTATTTAATTTTGAGATGGGGGGTCTCACTGAGTTGCTTAGCACCTCACTGTTGCTGAGGCTGGCTTTGAACTCATGATCCTCCTGTCTTAGCCTCCCAAGCTTTTGGGATTACAGGTGTGTGCCATAGCCCCCCGGCCCAAATCCAGAATTTTAAGTTTACCAATTTGAAGAAAATTATCCTGGGTGGCCTGACTTGATCAGATGGGATCTCTTACAAAGGGTCAGAGAAACAGATTGGGACAGATTCTCTTTCTAGCCAGGAAGAAGTAAGCAGCAGGTGTTGGGACAAGGCTACATGCCTATGTTTTCTCCTAACTTAGCAGTTAGGAGCTCAGAGTAAACCTGGACTGGCACATCACAAGAAAGGGGAGACTTCAGTCTTTCAAATACAGATAACCAGATTCTGCTGACAACTTAAATAAGCTCAGAAAAAGACCTTGGGTTCACACCATGAGTGTGATTCAGTATTTTCTTTATTTAAAAGTTTAAAAAAAATTAGAATTATATTTTAAAATATTAATTTCACTGCAGTTATGATTGTCTCAACTTCAAATATAAGTTTTTTGTCTTTTTCTATAGTTATTTTTCCATGAACTAATATCTTTAGCCTCCTTCTTTTTTCTTCCTTTATTTTTTTTTCTATATACTCATGGGTTTTATTTCTAAATAACCAATATACATCAAACCTCAATGATGAAAAAAAAAAAAAAAAAAGCCTGCCCATGCATCCCACACCAAGGTTGAGATGTGAAAGTTGTTCCCTAAAGAACAGAATGTTACCCTGAGGCCAGTTGACACATAGTTTCTATGGCTACACAGGGAAATAGATTTTAAAACTGGGTTATAAGATGGCCAAAGTGAGCATTCTCACAAGTGCAGTTAGAAATAGGACCAAGTGTGAAAAGCCAAGAAATCTCAGTGCCTGGATGTCTCCGCTTATGTCTTCTGTTCATGTACTTCCTAGCCTCAATTCCTCAGCTATCCACTCGTTTTCACTTTTATTCATTTTTTAAAAATATTTTTATTGATTTATTTATATATGACAGCAGAATGTATTACAATTCTTAACACATAGAGAACACAATTTTTCATATCTCTGGTTGTATACAAACTATATTCACACCAATTCGTGTCTTCATACTTGTACTTTGGATAATGATGTTCATCACATTCCCCATCATGTCTAACCCTATGTCGCCTCTTCTCCCCTCCCCACCCCTCTGCCCTATCTAGAGTTGGTCTATTCTTCCCATGCTCCTCCTCCCTATCCCACGATGAATCAGCCTCCTATATCAGAGAAAACATTTGATATTTGTTTTCTGGGGATTGGCTAACTTCACTTAGCATTATCTTCTCCAACTCCATCCATTTACCTGCAAATGCCATGATTTTATTTTCTTTTATTGCTGAGTAATCTTAAAAATATGGAATGAAGGGGAGGGGGATAGTAGAGGATAGGAAAGGCAGCAGAATACAACAGACACTAGTATGGCAATATGTAAATCAATGGATGTGTAACTGATGTGATTCTGCAATCTGTATATGGGGTAAAAATGGGAGTTCATAACCCACTTGAATCAAAGTGTGAAATATGATATATCAAGAACTATGTAATGTTTTGAACAACCAACAATAAAAAATTAAAAAAATATATGGAATGCTTCATGAATTTGCATGTCATCCTTGTACAAGGGCCATGCTCATCTCCTCTGCATCATTCCAATTCTAGTATATGTGCTGCCGAAGCAACAAGCGAGCACTCATTTTCACTTTTAAACAAGTAACGGGAGCTCTGCAAAGGTTTGAATGTACCTCTGACTAAAAACAAGGAAACCCAATATACCTACACACCAAAACCATAGACAGTACAAAGAAATGCTCATTATAGCTAATGAAATGATTTTTTAAAAAAAGTAAAGAAAGTAGATATATTAATTTATAGAAGATAAAAAAAGGACAAATCCAAAGTTTCTATCTAATCAGAATACATGAGGAAAAAAAGAAGTTCCAGAACTCCCCACCATGTCCTTCCTTATGTCTGTGCTCCCTGAGGGTCATCTGTCTTTATTTATGCTTTTCTAGGCTTATTATTATTATTTTATTATTATTATTATTTTATCTTTATTTTTTTTGTACTGGGTATTGAACCGCTGGGTGCTGTACCACTGAGCTACATCACCAGCTTTTGTTATCTTGTTTTATTTTTTATTTTTTGTATTGAGGATTGAATCCAGGGGAGCTTAGCCACTGAGCCACATCCCCAGCCTTATTTATTTATTTGTTTGTTTGTTTATTTATTTATTTAATTTTGAGACGGGGTCTCATTAAGTTGCTTTGGGTCTCACTAAGTTGTTGACGCTGGCTATGAATTTGTGATCCTCCTGCCAAAGTTTCCTGAGACACTGGGTTACAGATATGTACCACTATACCCTGCCCCTGTTGTTTTTAAATATAAGACAGAGACTTGCTAAGTTGCCAAGACTTCCTGTCCAGGTCTTTATATGTTTTTTCTGTATATGATATTCAGGATTTTAAGTTGTACTTAAGTGGGAGAAGGAGGCAGAATGATTTCTACTACAGTTTGCTCAGTACCAAAACTTGATTTTCATGTTTGACCTAAATATTTAACTAGAAAATGTGACCATACAATTTCAGAGTATATGTTTGACTTTTTAAATACATTGCTAATTTCAGTTATTCAAGTTGTGTTTTTCAATAGAAATATATCAATATTATCTGTGTGCCTTATAATTTTTGGAAAATAAACTTTTATTTTTTTATTCACTGAAAAAATACAAATATCACTAAGAAAAACAATTTCAGCCTTAAGTGGCAAACAGAAAAATTAAAGAGAAGAAAATAAAATTAATAAAATTTAAAGTATTTTGGAATGCTTATCATGTGTGTGAAAATTTTAAGAGTCACTCTTTCTGTTGTATTATTTTTTAAATAATTTTTTTTAGTTGTACATAAACACAATACCTTTGTTTTGTTTATTTACTTTTATATGGTGCTGAGGATTGAACCCAGTGCCTGACACATGCAAGGCAAGTGCTCTACCACTGAGCCACAACTCCATCCCCTGGTGTATTATTTAATGAGGTAAGTCTTTATCAAAATACTACTTGTGTTTTAAAATAGTGTTTTATCATAGATTTTATAAAACAAAATCACCCTCTTCTACCAAAGGGTAAATTCTCATATATTTTTAAAACTAATCTTTCTTACATTATGAACAATAAGAACTTCACGAATTTGGCTCTTTTTAAATAGAAACTCATAATTTGAAAAACATTATCAGTTTCAGCATTACAAAAACAATAAGAGGATTGGGGTTGTGGCTCAGAGGTAGAGTGCTCACCTAGCACGCATGGGGCATTGGGTTTGATCCTCAGCACCACATAAAAATAAAATAAAGGTATTATGTCTACCAACTACCAAAAAACAAACCTTTAAAAACCACCACCAACAACAAGAAACAACCACTGCAATTCTTTCTTCCCTAAACTCACTTCAGCACCCTGTTTTAGTTACACACACACACGTATACAGTTTGTGTCCTACAATTATTAGTCTTTTTGTTACAAGATGAAGTGTCTTGTAAATGTTGACAACCTCAAATTAACTTTTTCATCAATGAGTATAAGCATGTATAGCAGAGTGTTATTACATACATGGTTCAGGATTTGTGAGTAAGGGGAAGTTTGTGTACTAAAAAACATTTCTAACTGAGGATGATTTGCAAATATTACGTTTTTTAAAACATTTTCTTCAAGACTGTAACAAATATTTTATGTTATTTATAAAAAAAGTAATAAGTTGTTCAGTGATATTTTATTGACTTTATTACATTTCAGAAGGTATTTTGTAAGATTATTGTGTCATGGCAATGAACTGATTTGTCAGAATCAACTTATACATACAGACAGGGAGAAATCACATCTTTCATGTTTTTATAATCTAAAGAGATTATAAGGACAGTCACAAACATCATTCCTTCACTGTATCCAGATCCCATTGCAATGGTATATCTTAAGAACATGGTCCAGCTGCACATCACTTACATCTATGCTGGGTTTAGTCAGTACTGTGTAGTGACAGGGAAAATATGACAATAATGCAATTGGGATTCAAGAAGCTTTGCAAATATTCATGACCTCTTAGAGCTTATCCAGTGGTCATTTGAGAACTCTGTAACAAGTTACTCTGACAAAAGACCACCAGTTGACCCATAGGCATTTGAGACCCCAGTTAAGATCACCAAAGATGCTTCCTGGACGCAGAGTCAACCACTTAGGCATGCCTGAATGAAGACAAGAATTTCTCACTGATTCACAGGCACAAGCAATAATAAAGTGATGGAAACTTAGGGTGGCCTTGTTATGCAGTGAACATTAAGTGATGCTTGGTGTAGCAGCAGTGAAGAACTAAAATAATTATGTATGCAATTACATAATTAAAAGACAAGTTCATGAATCTCATACTTATCTAAATCGCTTATATTAAAATTCTTAAGCAACAATCATATATTTGTATATCCCTTTATTACATTCAGAGAACATCATTTGCAGACTTCTGCAGAGGATCAGTCTATGAAGGTTTGGATATCCTTCTGTCTTGGGCTTCCATCAGTGTCATGACAAAGGAAACTTGTACACAGTTAGTGCAAAAACAAAAAGCCCTGGTCAATGGCAGTCCCTGCAGTCATATATACAAATTTATTTCCTATTCCCTGGAATTAATGCAGCAATCTGGAAAAGAGTTTGGTAGTTCATCAAAGTGTAAAATGAGTGTTTAAGAGGCATAAAGTGTTTCACATGTGAATAATGCTGCACAAGACGAGCCTGTATCACTCTTCAAAGTAAAATGTTAAACAGATATCGAGTCCCCAAAATGCTGCATTTTGCAATACCATTTTTATAAGATTAAAATGCAAACACAAGAACAATATGGATATAATAAATACCATCTTATTGACATAAATCCTTTTCAAAAATCTAGAGAATGGGTTTACAATTTTGAGCTACATAGGGGATACTTTTTCTTGATTCTTTCATCTACATACAACTAAATAATTCAAAAAATAATCATAACATAACTCTAGAAGATGAATAACACATGGTTAAATTCCCAGGAACCTAAGATTTTAGGAAGAACCTTACAGTGAATCCCTTGATTTTTTTTTCTTCCAAAGTATCCCAACTGGATCCCAAACAGCCCTGTAACACATTATTCCCAACAAGTGAAAGATAAAACAATAACAGCAAATGAACAAATAGATCAAACTAATAACTGTTCCCCTTGCCCAGGGCATCAAAAAAGTGTTAGTGCAGCCAAGACCTCATAAACAGACACCCTATTCTACGTGTATGACAGCAGTGTGGTTTCCTGCTCTTCATACAGATCAGCAATGTCCTGGTCTCTGGCACTGATATTGATGTGGTCCTGAACCAGTCCCCGCCAAGTGATATCTCCATTCATAAAAACAATAGAATCAGTGAAGCCTGACCAATGGCCCATTTCCCATTCATCTGAAACTGCAGTGGTCTGATCTACCACTAGCATCAGAGGTATCCCTGCCTGACACTTGGAACAGTAGTATACTGGTCTGCAGCATCAGAACCACCAGGGTCTAGCCAAATCTATGGAGCAGAAGTAACATAATCTGCTGTTACAACAGCTTTAATAGGGTATCCTCTCAGTAATAAGGACAGCAGCAAATCCTGTCTGCTGCAAGGGCAGTGTGGGTGAGACAAACTGACCGGTTATAGCTTTAGGTGCAGCACGCCCATGCAGGAAACTGAGGCAGTGGCATACCCAATTTACTACAGTGCTAGTGACCATGACCACCCTATCCTGAAACTCCCAACCAAAAGCCACCAGTAGCCCAGACAGAATGCATAGGGCTTTGAAGTGCTCAGAAGGGAGTCCAATTGAGCAAGGAAAATCAAGAAAAACAGAATAAACTTTCAGGGCCCTGGAAATTAAATTATCATTGACTCCACAAGTCACAAATGTGGGCCAGGTCTTACATATTAAAGTTGAGAAGTGGGATTGCACAATGAAAAAGAAGATATAAGCAGTATCAATACTCTCAGAACATATAAAATGTCCATCATATAAATTAAAATAACTCATCATGTCAATCACCCTTGTAAAATGGAATTTGAATTAGCAAAGACAAGAAATTGACACCACACAGATTGATTAAATGGTAAAATACTAAAATGTATTTTTAAAAGTCTCAGCATTTATAAATTCTCTTGAAAAAAATTCAAAAATTGAAAATCTTAGCAAAATAAATAGAAGGTATAAAATAGAACTAACTGGAAATTATGCAATTAAAAATATAACTAAAACTGAAAAAGAAAATCAGATGAACTTAATATTAGAGAGGAAATAAGAGAGAATATAATCAGTAAACTTTAAGACAGAGGAATAGAACTTAATCTGAACAACAGAAGTAAAATAGACTGACAGAAATCAAGTCATGGACTTATAGGACAATAACAAAAAGGTCCCAATGGGTACCATTGAAGTTCCATATGGGGAGGAAAGAGTATGAAACTGAAAAAGAAATAAAGAAATAAGGATTGAAAACTTCCTAAATTTGTATAATGTAGGATAAATCAAAAGAAATCTACATAAAAATTCAATAAAATTAAAATTTTCACAATGAAACACAGAAAAAATTCCAAAAGGGCAAGTGAGAGGGAGCATTATCTCCAGAGAAATATACAATCTAATAACAGCAGATTTCTCCTCTGAAACCATGGAAGCCAGACAAGCACACATTTTCAATGACTGAAAGACAAAAGGGAGTCACATGTCAAGTCTATATCTGCAGAAACTACCCTTCAGAGATGAAGGGGAAATAAAAATATATTTAGGATAAGAAAACCTAAAGAAAAAAATAAGGAAAGAAAAGGAAAACTTTGATAACATTCCTAGTATTAAAGAAAGACTACAGCAGGTTCTGCAAACAGAAGGGAAATGCAAAGAGAAAAAATGCATGTATGTGTATGTGTGTGTATGTGTATGCATGTGTGTGTTTATGTGTAAAAATAAACTTATACACCTATATATACATACACAAATAAGATTTTAATACTTTACTCATGATAAATGGTGATATCAGTAGTTGCATTAAGATAAATATAAATGTTGTAGTACAAGACTAATTACTGACATGCAAAAAAAAGCAACATATTCAAAAGACTATAAATAAATCAAAATAGAATTCTCAAAAGTTAGGAATGAAAGCAAGACTAAAATAAACACAGAAATGAAAAGAAGAAAACAACAAAACAAAAAAAATGTGAAACTTTAGTGCTAAGCTATCAAAAATCACTTTCAATGTAAATTATCACAAAACATCAATTCAGAGACAGGAGTTAGCAGAATGGACTTAAAATGCAACACAAATCAAGGGTAACTCAAATAAAATGATTAGGTAGGTTGAAATTAATACTCCTTTTTTCTGGAATGGGGATTGAACCCAGGGGCACTTCACTATGGAGCTACTTCCCCAGGCTGTTTTACAATATATTATTTAGAGACAAGGTCTTCCCGAGTTGCTTAGGGACTTGGTATATTGCAGAGGCTGGCTTTGAATTTGTGATCCTTCTGGCTCAGTCTTCTGAGATATTGAGATTACAAGGTGTGTGCCACAGTACCTGGCCCAGTTGAAATTAATACTGACAAAGATATAAAATGTAAATAATAAAAAAGCAGGAGCAGCTATATTATCAGTAAGTACACTCCATAACAAAAAAATATTACCGAGGAGAAAAAGAAACATTTGGATAGATTGGTGAAGAATATACAGCAGTCCTAATGTGCACATGCTTCAAAAAAAATGCTTTAAAATATATGAAGCAAATGTCAATAGAGTTAATAGGAGAAATACACTAATTGACAATTTTAGCTCAGACCTAAGCACCTCACTCTCAACAATTAATACCAGATAAAATTCAGCAAAGATATAAAAGACTGAATAACTCCTTCAAACAAAAATATCTAGTAGACTTTCAATTACACTTGCCTAAAATCAGAGTACACATGTATTTCAAATATCCATGGAAGGAGCATGAAGGTATCCCATATCTTGGATCATTAGATGAATATTAATAAATTTAAAATAAATGAGATGATAGAGATGCTTTCCAACCATAGTAGAATTCAACATAATGAATAAGAGTGAAATCTTCAAAATACAGAAATTAAATAAAAGCCCTGCTGTCAAGAAGAAGTTTCAAGGGAAAATTTAGAAAGGCATTAAAACTGAGTGAAAAGGAAAACACGAATCAAAATGTATTGATGCATCCAAAAGAACCCTGAGACAGAAATTTCAGCATTAATGCTTCTGTTACTAAAGGGTCAAATAAAAATACTACGAAAATCTTACACATTTAACATATTTTAATAAATGGACTTTTTAAAACCCTAAAACACCAAACTTAGCTAAGAATAAGTAGATAAACCAACTAGTTCAGCAACCATTAAATACTTTGTTTACAATTTAAAATTGGAAATTAATTTCTAGCCCTATAATGTCTTGGCTACAAAATTTTTTCAAATGTTTTTTAAAAATTAACATAAATTTTATATAACCACCTTGAAGAAATTGCAAGAGTTCATTTTTTAACTTATCTTATAAATAAAGCTATTACCTTGATGCCCAAACCAGACAAAAACAACTCATGAACACACACAGAACACTAAAAAAAAACAATCATTCTTATGTATTTGAGGGGGGCAAAAACATAAAAAATAAATTAAGAAAATAAATCTAATAATCTATAAAAACAATCACATGAGTCACTGGTCCCAGCATGACCAATCTGATATACAAATGTGAATCAATATTAAGTGAAATTAACCAAATTATATTGTTCTATTGTATGCATCTACAAATATGTAGCAAGAAATTCCACTATCATGTATAGTTATGATGCACCAATAAAAATAAAGTAAAAGAAAAATAAAGAATATGAAGAAAACTAACTTAAAAAATTCTACATTTTCTGTACTTTATTAAGGTAAATAAGAAAAATTACATGTACATATCCACAGATGCAGAAAATTATTTGACAAAATGTAATACCCATTCACGATAAAACCACTTAACAAGTAGGGATAGAGAGGAACTTAGAAAAAGCATCTTGAACTTGAAATAAAATAATTCAAAAAATACAATAACAGATATATAGTTTACCTCATACAATATTGAAAGGCAGAACACTTTCCTCATAATATCAAGAAGACAATAAACTCTAACTCTAATTTGACACAGTTGTTTTATGTTCTAGCCAGTGCAATAAGGGAAAGAGAAGGAAAAAAAAAAAAAGATATGTAAGGATTGGAATGGAAAATAAAACTAAATAAAACTAATCAGGAAACATAATTTACTACATAGGAAAGATCAAATTTACTAAAAACTCTCCATACTAAAAACTAAATGTTGGGGCTGGAGTTGTGGCCCAGTGCTTGTCTGGCATGTGTGAGGCCCTGGGTTTGATCCTCAGCATATAAATAAATAAAAAGAAAAAATCCATTGACAACTAAAAAACATTGTTTAAAGACTTTTTGTTTTAGTTGTAGATGGGCACATTATCTTTATTTTATTTATTTATGTGGTGCTGAGGATCGAATCCGGTGTCCCATGCATGGGTGACAAGAATTCTACCACTGAGCCACAACCTCAGCCCCTAAAAAATATTTTTTAAAAACTGTGGAAAACTGACAGGACACAGGCTAAAAATACAAAAATAAGTTGCATTTCTATATATTAACATCAAACAAACAGAATCCAAAATAATAATGTAATACTACTTATTATAACCCCCCCAAAAATAAATGTTTAGATATGAACAGAACAAACACAGGCAGGACCTGCCTAATGAAAATTATAAAATGCTAATGACAGAATTTGAAGAGAAACTAAATAAGTGGAGGACATACTGTATTCATGGATTGGTATAGTCATGATAGGAAAAATATCAACTTTCTTCAAATTAGTCTATAGATATAATGAAATGTCAGTTTAAATCTTAGTAAGCTACTTTGCAGACATAGATAAGTGTGTCTAAAATTTACTTGAAAAATGGTTGCCCTATAATGGTCAAAACATTTTTGATAAAGATTAGGAAGAAATAATCGTTCCTTTAGTTGATGGCATACTACATAGCTACAGTAATCAAGACAATGTGGTACTGTCAAAGAAATGAACACAGATGAAAAAACCCTGAAATAAACTTATACAAATACATCCAATTCTTGAGCAAATAATCTAAAGTCATTCATAAAAGAAAAAATAGCCTTTGGAACAATGGTCTATCTATTGGATATCCATGCACCTACACCTAAGAAAATAATGACTAGACTTAATTCTAAAAACATGATCCATAAAGTGAAAACCTAATAAACTAGATCTAATCAAAATAAAGGACATTTCCTCTGTCAAAAGCCCTATTAAAAGAATAACAACACAAATTAGATATTGTGAGAAAATATTTGCAAACCACGTTTCCTAAAATTTATTGTATCCATAATACATAAAGAATTCTCAAGACTCAACATTTAAAAAAAACTAATAATAAAATTAGAAAATGGCCTGAATATACAGATATTTCACTGAAGAGAATATACAAATGGTAAATAAGCATATGGAAAGATTTTCAAATTGTGAGTTATTATAGTAGTGTGACTTAGAATCTCAGTGTGATGCTACTGCACACCTGTTAGAACGGCTGGGGGAAACAAAGTAAAACAAATGCTGGAAAGGATTTAGAGAAACTAGATACTCATATACTGTTGAAATGCAAAATTGATACAACCACTCTGAAAAATAGTCTGGCAGTTTCTTTTGAAACTAAAAATAATCTTTCAGTATGACCTAAGCAGTTGCATTCCTGGGCATTTATCCCACAGAAAAGAAAAATTTATTTTGACTCAGAAACTTGTGCATGAATGTTTATGGCAGCTGTATTTTTGATACTCAAAATCACAAACAACCAAAATTCCCTTCAAAGGGTGAATGATTAAACAAATTGTGATACATACCTACTATGGAATGCTACTGAGAATAAAAAGAAATAAGCAATTGATGCACACAGCAACTTAGAAAAAAAAAACTCAAAAGAATTGTGCTGAGTGAAAAATGTCAATCTTACAGCACAAACACAATATGATTTAATTTATATGACATTCATGTAGTGAGGCAGTTATAGAAAGAGAGAACAGGTTAGTAGTTGTCAAGGTCTAGAGATGTAGTGGAAAGATATGTGCAAACATACATGGGTAAAAAGATGGGACAGCACAGTTAAAAATCTTGATTTTGGTGGGAATTACAGAAATATATCCATGTGATAAAATGACACATACACATAAACAGATACGTGCAATTTATAACTGAATAAGTGCTGTGGATTGTACCAGTGTCAACTTCCTGGGTTCTCAGATAACGTAATCATGCAAGATGATGAAATGGGCTAAAGAGTAGAAAGGGTTTCCCTGCACATTTCTTTATATCTTTTGAAAATATATAAATATTTTGAAATTTTAATTAATAAAGAAGGAATAATGAACAGAAGCTTTAATTATTATTATTATTGGAGGAAAATAGTATGTGATATGCTGTAGTTTATATCTTAAAGGTCCCTCAAATGCTCCCATGTTGAAGGCTCGTTCCCCACAGTGGCTCTGTTAGAGGTGGTGGAACCTGTAAGGCCTAGTGAGAGATCTTCCAGTCACTGGATGTGCCTTGAAGGGGACAGTGGTGCAACAGGCCCATAACAAAACAGGGCCAACCATCCCAGACTGAAACCTCCAAAACCATGAGCCAAAATAAATCCGCTCTCAAGTTGGTTATCTCAGGTAATTGTTACTGTTACAGAAAGCTAGTGCAGTTTACAAGGGTTGCAAAACGCTATATGTAGCATTACTTTTCATTTTTCACTTTTTACACTGGGTAACTAGACTCACAGATACTTATGTGTGAACATTTAAAACATTAACATGCTTTATAACAAATGCATACATATATACATATAAATACATATATGCACACATGAATGCTATTGAAGCTTTTTTCTGTGTCAACTTTTATAGTGAAACAGTTAAAACACAGAGAAACATGTGCTTTATACTGTGTGTATGTATTTGCATTTCCTCAGATGGGGATACAAGTGTTCTCTGCTTTACTATTAATGAAAGGACTAAGTTGTCCTTTAAAAGGCAGCAATTTACCTGAGCATGGTGGCGAACACCTGTGATCTCAGAAGCACAGGAGGCCGAGGCAAGAGGATTTCAAGTTCAAAGCCAGCCTCAGTAATTTAGTGAGGCCCTAAGCAACTTAGTGAGACTCTGTCTCTAAATTAAATAAAAAAATAAAAAGGGCCCTGGGATGTGACTCAGTGGCTAAGCACTTCTGGGTTCAAACCCTAGTACCAAAAATAAAAATAAAATAAAAAGTAAAAGGCAGCAACTTAAAGATGAAATAAATTTACTTCTAACTGTAAATCTCTAATTTTGTCGTCTTATCTATATTTAATTTTGTGTTCACAATGTAAAAATGTTTTTTGCTTATGTGAAATATTTATTAATATAGGTAATTTGTGGGGACTTTAAATATTATACATATGTACAAATCTACTCTTTCCTAAAAAAATGTTTTAAAGTTTGAGAAACTGAGAAACATTAGCCATTATAGGAAATAGATTAATAAACGTTTTAACTTTCCTAAGTTTTATGATTATTGATTTGAAATATATCCATTTGTGGTTAATTAAAATCCTATCTACTTTTAAATGTCTTGTTTTTACAGAATTAAACTATTATATCAGCGAAGTACCAAAGAAGTACATTAAAAAAATAAGTGCTTACATTTCAATAAGTAGGAGAGATAATGTACAAGAATTAGCCCCAGAGTATGAAATTATAACTTAGAATTCATATTCTTTCATTAATTACTCCTCTTTTTTATGATATTTATTCTAAGATGTTTTTTAATTACTGGGTTAAACCATAATCAATGTGAAAATAATTAGTCGCTTTTTCAATCTTTTAAAGTAAAATAACTTTCTGAAACATCAAAACTATTTTATATGATCACTATCTAACAATTGTGTTGGGATTTGAAAAAAAAATTGATATCAAAGTTCTATATTCACAAGAGTGAATATCTGGCATATAGAAAAAGTCAGAATCAAACTGTTTTATTACTGAATTTCAAAGGCATTTTTTTTAGCATAACTGGATGACTTCAAATTACAGTGTGTCTTTCACTTCAACTAATAGTGCTTATTGGTTATATGCCAAATTTAAAAATGGTCATACATGTTGGTAGTTTTGGAAAAATGCAAAGATTTTTTTTTTCAATTCTGAATTCATGCTACAATCTTAAAATAATAGCTGTAAGTGACCGAAAAGAGAGCAGAAAAATGGCACAGAGATAATGGAAGCAATTTCCAAGCAGATAATATGCAGAACATGGTGGAAGAGTGTCCCTGCCTGGGGATAAAAACTATCCTGTAAACTAGTTGTTTCCCATTGTTAAATTGAGCAACACTAAGTCAAGTTCCCCATTTCCAGAATAAAAAACTCTGTCTGGCACAAGGTCTGAATTTTATATCAGCGTACAAGGTAACTCAATAGTGAGCCTCAGTACAGAGAGCACAGAAAGATTTCTTTTTTTTTAATTTTTTTATTGTTGGTTGTTCAAAACATTACATAGTTCTTGATATATCATATTTCACACTTTGATTCAAGTGGGTTATGAGCTCCCATTTTTACCCCATATACAGATTGCAGAATCACATCAGTTACACATCCATTGATTTACATGTTGCCATACTAGTGTCTGTTGTGTTCTGCTACCTTTCCTATCCTCTACTATCCCCCTTCCCCTCCCCTCCCCTCCCCTCTTCTCTCTCTGCCCCCTCTACTGACATTCATTTCTCCCCCTTGTATTATTTTTCCCTTTCCCCTCACTTCCTCTTGTATGTACTTTTGTATAACCCTGCGGGTCTCCTTCCATTTCCATGCAATTTCCCTTCTCTCTCCCTTTCCCTCCCACCTCTCATCCCTGTTTAATGTTAATCTTCTTCTCCTGCTCTTCGTCCCTACTCTGTTCTTAGTTACTCTCCTTATATCAAAGAAGACATTTGGCATTTGTTTTTTAGGGATTGGCTAGCTTCACTTAGCATAATCTGCTCTAATGCCATCCATTTCCCTGTAAATTCTATGATTTTGTCATTTTTAATGCAGAGTAATACTCCATTGTGTATAAATGCCACATTTTTTTTATCCATTCATCTATTGAAGGGCATCTAGGTTGGTTCCACAGTCTTGCTATTGTGAATTGTGCTGCTATGAACATCGATGTAGCAGTGTCCCTGTAGCATGCTCTTTTTAGGTCTTTAGGGAATAGACCAAGAAGGGGAATAGCTGGGTCAAATGGTGGCTCCATTCCCAGCTTTCCAAGAAATCTCCATACTGCTTTCCAAATTGGCTGCACCAATTTGCAGTCCCACCAGTAATGTACAAGTGTACCCTTTTCCCCACATCCTCGCCAGCACTTGTTGTTGTTTGACTTCATAATGGCTGCCAATCTAACTGGAGTGAGATGGTATTTTAGGGTGGTTTTGATTTGTATTTCTCTGACTGCTAGAGATGGTGAGCATCTTTTCATGTACTTGTTGATTGATTGTATGTCCTCCTCTGAGAAGTGTCTGTTCAGGTCCTTGGCCCATTTGTTGATTGGGTTGTTTGTTCTCTTATTGTCTAATATTTTGAGTTCTTTGTATACTCTGGATATTAGGGCTCTATCTGAAGTGTGAAGAGTAAAGATTTGTTCCCAGGATGTAAGATCTCTATTTACCTCTCTTATTGTTTCTTTTGCTGAGAAAAAACTTTTTAGTTTGAGTAAGTCCCATTTGTTGATTCTAGTTATTAACTTTTGTGCTATGGGTGTCCTATTGAGGAATTTGGAGCCCGACCCCACAGTATGTAGATAGTAGCCAACTTTTTCTTCTATCAGATGGCGTGTCTCTGATTTGATATCAAGCTCCTTGATCCATTTTGAGTTAACTTTTGTGCATGGCAAGAGAAAGGGATTCAGTTTCATTTTGTTGCATATGGATTTCCAGTTTTCCCAGCACCATTTGTTGAAGATGCTATCCTTCCTCCATTGCATGCTTTTAGCCCCTTTATCAAATATAAGATAGTTGTAGTTTTGTGGATTGGTTTCTGTGTCCTCTATTCTGTACCATTGGTCCACCCGCCTGTTTTGGTACCAGTACCATGCTGTTTTTGTTACTATTGCTCTGTAGTATAGTTTGAAGTCTGGTATCACTATACCGCTTGATTCACACTTCCTGCTTAGCATTGTTTTTGCTATTCTGGGTCGTTTATTTTTCCATATGAATTTCATGATTGCTTTCTCTATTTCTACAAGAAATGCCGTTGGGATTTTGATTGGCATTGCATTAAACCTATAGAGAACTTTTGGTAATATCGCCATTTTGATGATGTTAGTTCTGCCTATCCATGAACAGGGTATATTTTTCCATCTTCTAAGATCTTCTTCTATTTCTCTCTTTAGGGTTCTGTAGTTTTCATTGTATAAGTCTTTCACCTCTTTTGTTAGGTTGATTCCCAAGTATTTTATTTATTTATTTTTTTTGAGGATATTGTGAATGGAGTGGTTGTCCTCATTTCCATTTCAGAGGATTTGTCGCTGATATACAGGAATGCCTTTGATTTATGAGTGTTGATTTTATATCCTGCCACTTTGCTGAATTAATTTATTAGCTCTAATAGTTTCTTTGTAGACCCTTTTGGGTCTGCTAGGTATAGAATCATGTCATCTGCATATAGTGATAATTTAAGTTCTTCTTTTCCTATTTTTATGCCTTTAATTTCTTTCGTCTGCTAATTGCTCTGGCCAGTGTTTCGAGAACTATGTTGAACAGAAGTGGTGAGAGAGGGCATCCCTGTCTTGTTCCAGATTTTAGAGGGAATACCTTCAATTTTTCTCCATTCAGAATGATGCTAGCCTGAGGCTTAGCATAGATTGCTTTTACAATATTGAGGTATGTTCCTGTTATCCCTAGTTTTTCTAGAGTTTTGAACATAAAGGGATGCTGTACTTTGTCGAATGCTTTTTCCGCATCTATCGAGATGATCATATGGTTCTTATTTTTAAGCCTATTGATGTGGTGAATAACATTTATTGATTTCCATATATTGAACCAGCCTTGCATCCCAGGGATGAATCCTACTTGATCATGGTGCACAATTTTTTTGATATGTTTTTGTATCCGATTCGCCAGAATTTTATTGAGGATTTTTGCATCTAGTTTCATTAGAGATATTGGTCTGTAGTTTTCTTTCTTTGAAGTGTCTTTGTCTGGTTTAGGTATCAGGGTGATGTTGGCCTCGTAGAATGAATTTGGAAGTTCTCCCTCTTTTTCTATTTCCTGAAGTAGCTTGAAAAGTATTGGTATTAGTTCCTCTTTAAAGGTTTTGTAAAACTCTGCTGTATACACATCCGGTCCTGGGCTTTTCTTAGTTGGTAGTCTTTTGATGGTTTCTTCTATTTCCTCAATTGATATTGGTCTGTTTAGGTTGTCTATATCCTCCTGACTCAATCTGGGCAGATCATATGACTTAAGAAATTTATCTATGCCTTCACTATCTTCTAATTTACTGGAGTATAAGGATTCAAAATAATTTTTGATTATCTTCTGTATTTCTGAAGTGTCTGTTGTGATATTGCCTTTTTCATCCCGTATGCTAGTAATTTGAGTTCTCTCTCTTCTTCTCTTCGCTAGCATGGCTAAGGGTCTGTCGATTTTGTTTATTTTTTCAAAGAACCAACTTTTAGTTTTGTCAATTTTTTCAATTGTTTCTTTTGTTTCGATTTCATTAATTTCAGCTCTGATTTTAATTATTTCTTGCCTTCTACTTCTTTTGCTGTTGTTTTGCTCTTCTTTTTCTAGGATTTTGAGATGAAGTATGAGATCATTTATTTGTTGGTTTTTTCTTTTTTTAAGGAATGAACTCCAAGCAATGAATTTTCCTCTTAGAACTGCTTTCAATGTGTCCCATAGATTCCGATATGTTGTGTCTGTGTTTTCATTAATCTCTAAGAATTTTTTAATTTCCTCCTTGATGTCTTCTATAACCCATTGATCATTCAGTAACCTATTGTTCATTCTCCAAGTGATGTATGCTTTTTCCTTCCTTCTTTTATCGTTGATTTTCAGTTTCATTCCATTATGATCAGATAAGATGCATGATATTATCTCTACTCCTTTATATTGTCTAAGAGTTGCCCTGTGACATAATATGTGATCTATTTTTGAGAAGGATCCATGTGCTGCTGAGAAAAAAGTGTAACTGCTTGATGTTGGGTAGTATATTCTATATATGTCAATTAAGTCTAGGTTATTAATTGTGTTATTGAGTTCTATAGTTTCCTTATTCAACTTTTGTTTGGAAGATCTGTCCATTGGTGAGAGAGGTGTGTTGAAGTCTCCCATGATTATTGTATGGTGGTCTATTAGACTCTTGAACTTGAGAAGAGTTTGTTTGATGAACATAGCTGCACCATTGTTAGGGGCATATATATTTATGATTGTTATGTCTTGTTGGTGTATGGTTCCCTTGAGCAGTATGTAGTGTCCCTCTTTATCCCTTTTGATTAACTTGGGCTTGAAATCTATTTTATTTTATATGAGTATGGACAGTCCTGCTTGTTTCCGAAGTCCATATGAGTGATATGATTTTTTCCAACCTTTCACCTTCAGCCTATGTATGTCTTTTCCTATCAAATGTGTCTCCTGTAGGCAGCATATTGTTATGTCTTGTTTTGTGATCCATTCTACTAGCCTGTGTCTCTTGATTGGTGAGTTTAAGCCATTAACATTTAGGGTTATTATTGAGATATGGGTTGTTCTTCCAGCCATATTTGTTTATTTATGTTACTAAACATGGTTTGTTTTCCTCTTTGATTATTTTTCCCCCCTTTACTGTCCTACCTCCCACTGTTGGTTTTCATTGTTATTTTCCATTTCCTCTTCCTGTAATGTTTTGCCAAGGATGTTTTGAAGAGATGGTTTTCTAGCTGCAAATTCTTTTAACTTTTGTTTATCGTGGAAGGTTTTAATTTCATCTTCCATCCTGAAGCTTAATTTCGCTGGAAACACAATTCTCGGTTGGAACCCATTTTCTTTCAGTGTTTGAAATATGTTATTCCAGGATCTTCTAGCTTTCAGAGTCTGTGTTGAAAGATCAGCTCTTATCCTGATTGGCTTACCCCTAAATGTAATCTGCTTCCTTTCTCTTGTAGCTTTTAAAATTCTCTCCTTATTCTGTATGTTGGGCATCTTCATTATAATGTGTCTAGGTGTGGATCTCTTATGATTTTGCACATTTGGCGTCCTGTAGGCTTCTAGGATTTGGGATTCTGTCTCATTCTTCAAGTCTGGGAAGTTTTCTCGTATTATTTCATTGAATAGATTGCTCATTCCTTTGGTATGGAGTTCTATACCTTCCTGTATCCCAATGACTCTTAAATTTGGTCTCTTGATGTTATCCCATATTTCTTGGATGTTCTGCTCATGGTTTCTTAACAGTCTTGCTGAGCTGTCTATGTTCTTTTCAAGTTGAAATACTTTATCTTCATTGTCTGATGTTCTATCTTCTAAGTGTTCTACTCTGCTGGTAGTATTCTCAATTGAGTTTTTAAGTTGGTTTACTGCTTCCTGCATTTCTAGGATTTCTGTTTGTTTGTTTTTTATAACCTCTATCTCCCTGTATAGTTGATCTTTTGCTTCTTGGATTTGTTTATATAATTCATTGTTGAAGTGATCTTTCATTGTCTGATTTTGCTGTCTGATGTCTTCCTTGAGACTCCAGATCTTCTGAAGCATGTATATCCTGAATTCTTTATCTGACATTCCATCTGCTGCAGCTATTACCTCTTCTAACGTTGAGTTGACCTGCAATGCTTGTGGTCCTTTCTTTCCTTGTCTCTTCATAATGTTCGCGTTCCTTTCTACTTGGTGAAACTGTTGTGCTATTGAATTTTCCCCCTATATATTTATATTGGTCTTGTATAGTTGCAAAGTCTCCCTCGCAGGCGCAGGCGGCGGCTCTGCCCCTCCTCCAATTGGGGCAATGTGCCTACCACGCCGGCAGGCCGCTGGGCCTGCTTTGCCGGTCGGTAGCAGGTCCGCCTACCTTGCAGGCACGGGCGGTGGCTCTGTCCCTCTGCGGGCCGCTAGGCTTGTTCTGTCGGTGGTCGCAGTTCTGCCTACTTTGCAGGCGCAGGCAGCGGCACTGCCTCTCTGCAGGCCTCTGGGGCTGTTCTGCCGGTGGGTCGCAGGTCCGCCTACCTTGCAGGCGCGGGGGGGGGGAGGCGGCTCTACCCTTCCTCAGGCCACTGGGCCTGTTCTGTCTGTCGGTTGCAGGTCTGGCCTGTTCTGTGGGTGGTCACAGTTCCGTCTACCTTGCAGGCGCGGGGGGAGGGGGCGGCTCTGCCTCTCAGCAGGCCGCTGCTCCTCTTCTGCCCGTGGGTCGCAGGCCCGCCTACCTTGCAGGAGTGATTGGAAGCTCTGCCCCTCCGCGGGCCACTGGGCCTGTTCTGTCTGTCGGTTGCAGGTCTGGCCTGTTCTGTGGGTGGTCACAGTTCCGCCTACCTGGCAGGCGCGGGGGGTGGGGGCGGCTCTGCCCCTCAGCAGGCCGCTGCTCCTGTTCTACAGAAAGATTTCTGGTACATTTTTCTTTCTTTTCTTTTTTAATTCATTTTTCTAAACACCCTTTCCTGGTCCTTGTTTGAATAATCACCACCTGCAAAACTGTTTTCTGTACTTCCACACATCAATTTGCTAAAGCCTCATTCCTGTCACTGCCACACAATCACATACAAAGCTAGTCTTCCCTGGTAGACGGTTTTCTAGCATGAGGCAAATAGGAATCCTTGGCTAGAGACAAAAACTAATCTTTAAGTTAAATCAGCTCTACTTAATTAAATTGAGCCATATTAAGCCAATTGTACTGCTCTCATAAACAAAGCTATACCTATGAAGTTCTCCATTGAAGCAGAATATAACACTGGTTTTTGCTAAACATTATAAAGAACCGACAATAAAGTTCAAGATGTTTTTGGGTCTCACTGAGTTGCTTAGTGCCTCACTTTGCTGAGGCTGGCTTTGAACTCGCCATCCTCCTGCATTAGCCTCCCAAACCACTGGGATTACAGGCGTGCATCACTGTGCCTGGATGAAGTGCTGTTTCTACTTGCACATTTACCCACATTGAATGCCTACTCAGAACCCAATACTGTTCTATAGTCTGCAAGTGCAGGACAGAAAGAAAACAAACAACAAACAAATTAATAAATGAAATGTGTATTATGGTATACAATACATTATATCCACTAAACTAAATTACATCCCTATATTTCCTGGTAAATGAAAATGTGTCCATATGTGGTTTGCTTAAAAACCTATTGACTCTAAGATGTCTCTTGATTTTGCAGAACTTAACTATATCTCAGTAAGAATGTCTGATAATTATGACGTTAATATGACAATTGCCAGTAAAAGGTGCATGTTATCTATGGTGCATGCCTGTCATTTGAGACTTATGTGTTCTCTAAGACTTATGTGTTCTTTAAGTTAAATCAGCTCTCTGATAAAAAGCAATTTCTCTTAGAATTTGATACTTGGACAGGCATGTTCATGTGCCAGGTGTTTCATAACTCTACGTCCTGTATCAGTTATGTCAAAGTATCTGAATAGCAGTAGAGTGATATTTTATTCTCCCAACCCTTTTAGGCATGAATGTGCAAAAGCAGCTTTCTGTACGTTTTTACTTATGACCATTTTTTAAAGCCTCGTCAGCAAGTCCATGGTGATATATAGCACAAAAAAACAATCTGTATCTTTCTATCAAGGTCTCAGAGAGATCAATGGGAGCATAAAAATAGAAGGAAAAAAAAAAGGAGAATAACAAGCATAAGAGGTAGATCAAACCCACAGATTTAAATCTGTCAGTTCAATAATTTGTAGTGCTAAATGCTGCAACTGTAAAAATACAGTAATTATCTTGACAAGGTGGGATCCAACAAATTGATATTTTTGAATTGTTAAATTTGTCATTTTCCACTTTGATTTTAAAATACTATTACAATAACCTGCTATTATAATAGCTAATTTTATTTTTTAAAAAATCTCTGAAGAGAAATTTGCAATACTTATTTTTTTTCTGTAAGAAACTTGTACTTTTAACAGGAAAACCCACATTTCTGAAAGAAATTTGTAATTCAGAGGACTGAATAGCAACAGTGGAAGGGACACAGAGACACAGTCCTGTAATCAATATACTATGTAGTTCATGGTTAGGTACATATTTGTCCAAATTTGAAAATGGAATATGTGAGTCCTGATGTCTATGGATGCTGAGTCTGCTTAATGAAAGGGAGGTGAAATAACTGTTTCATTTGAGGAGAGATGCTTTCTTCCCTGTTGGCAAGATCTGCAAAGAATTTGGAAATCAGGAAGGGCTTCACTGGGTCCTGAAGGAAGAGGGCTGTCTTCTGAAAAGACCCGAGGGCCTGGGCCCTGGGGAATCTGGCCAGCTGAATCTGGAAGCAGGTGGTTAGTGACACCATGAAAATGCACTCAAATGATGAAACCTGAAATCGGACTATTGTTACTCATGTAACCTTCTATGTAACCTGAGCTATGAGAAATGTCATCCCAAAGGTTTCAAGGTGATGTTAGCTGTGTCTTGCAGTCAGAGGTGAGACAAAGTATCAATATCCAAGCTCTCAACAGGCAATAAAAGGAGCATCAACTAAAGCTGGCATGGTTGGTGCACCTCTTGGGCAGTTGGGAAATTCATAGGAACAGTAGGCAGGAATAGAATTATGAGGCATTGAGTGGCTCCATCTAATTGCTATCAGATCAGAATAACTTGGCTTCATCTCTGTGCTATAAATGCCCCTTCCTATCCTGGCTTGCTAGATAAGAGAGAGTCGTGAGGGTAGTTTGGAAGACTGAGAAGTGGTTGATGATAGGGGATGAGGTTCTACCAGCAGCTATGTGGTTCTGATAACCAGCAGGGTCAATTCTTGTGCATCCCTGATTTCCCACTGACCTCAAATATTCACAGAGCTTCTCAGACCAAAATGAAGCTGACTCATTCTATGAATGAAAATGCACCCCTCAATACTCTGTGTTGTCCTCCCAAGTGAGTGACCGTCAAGCCAAGCTCTCTACATCTGTCTGCCACTGCCATGATTCATTTCAATACCAAAGCAGTTTTGAAAGCTACTTTTCGTCTACCCTCTCTTTCCTCACTCCTTCCATTAATTTTCATTTCTTTTTTCTTTATTCTTGTAAAACAGCTCAGGCCAGATGAAGGAGGATTTTGATGATAGGCTTTACAATGCACATGGGTTTGGAAAAGATGATTCCCTCTTGATCTGATTTGTGGTCATTCCTCCTGCACCTGAAATATTGTTGCTACTCATGATCTTTGCAGTGATTTAGTTTTTGTGATCCTTCTATACCATTCCTCTAAGACCTCTCTCCCCACTATACTAGTATCTCAGGTATATAGTCTGTCTTACCTATGCACTCAAGGATCATTCACTGATTTATATCTCTAGGTCAGAGCTTTCTTTCACCTCCAGATACAGATATAAAACATACTACCAGACACAGTCTCTGAAAAGTCCTGAGGATCAAGACATTGAGACTGAAAGTTAAGTTTTCTCCACCCAAAATGTGGGTCATTCCATACACTCGGTCTCTATCAATGGTACTACCATATGCCCATGCTTCAGCTCATGAAACAGAGCTTCACAATTGATCTCCTCCACATATACGTGAGAGAGCAAGTTCTATTAAAATGTCCTCTTAATAACCTGTCATGTTTACATATTCTATATGCCATTCCACTGCCTGTGGTCACTGTTTGGATTCATTCTGTTTTCATTCCTTGCTTAGATTTCCATAATCACAGAATACTGATCACAACTCTCAGTCACTTTATACTTTTTGAGTTACAAACATATAAACTTTCAAGGTAAAAATTTCATGTGATTATATGACTCTCCAACTTCCAGTCCTTGTGTGGATCCCCTTTCATTTTCAGAAGACAGTTTTGGGATAGCATTCATGGTCCCTAATCATCTATATCTAGAAGCCTTGACTTCATAATTTCATCTTCTTGATTTTACTGTTCAGAAGTCAGTGCTTTTCTCAGAATGAGTTATCCTCCACACCAGTGTTCCTCTTCATTGGTTGTTACTGGAGGGAATCCTATTTCCCTTTTCCTTGTAACTCTCAGCCTCCTGTGCTTTTGGGGGGTTTGTTCCTCCTTCTTTTGCTTTTCCAGAAAGGATTCACTATATTCCTCACACTCAAATTCTAGACTCCTAAAGTAATAGAGCCAGCCTGGGTTTCTATAGAACAGTGAGTATCAAATCAGCGAACACATAGTGTGTTCTCAACTTTAAGATACAGAGGACAATTTTTCAGTTTTCTTTTCATCTCCCTGACCAAAAAACCAGACAAGAACAACTTAGAGGGGGGAAAAGTTAATTTGAGCTCATTGTATCAGAGGTCTCAGTCCGTGAATGGTTGAATCCATTGCTCTGGGCCCAACGTAAGGCCCTTTTGGTCATGGGGAAAGGTGTTGTGGAGGGAAGCTGCTCCCCTCATGGCTGCAAAGAAGTAGAGAGACAGGAGAAAAGGAGCCTCAGGGTAGATGCTCCTTCCAGGACACACCCCCGGTGTGCAACTTCTCCAGCCCCACCCCACCTGCCTGTAGTTACCACCCTGCTAGTTCATTCAAACTAGGATGGACTAAGTCACAACCCTACCCATCCAATTCCCTTTTACCAGGAAATATGTCTGCATTAACACAGGAGCTTTGTGTGGGATACCTCATATCCAAACCCTAACAGATACCTTATAAAGTAATTATAAACCACACATATTGGGCCTCAGGGAGATTTCATTCTCATGCTGTTCATCAAGGAAATCTCAATCCATTTTATTTTTCAGGAAAATTTAATAAGGTAGTGTATTATTTTATTTACATTTCACTCATGTAAAATTTATCACTCTACTTTGAGATAAAGTACAACAAAGAAAAACAGTGGAGCCTTCAGGGTGACTAGGCTAATCTTGGGTAATCCTTATGACCCTTTCAGAAAACTGGAAGATTTACTCATTGGAAAGAGGTAATTATTTCACAGGAACAGCATTTTCTCTCTGAAATTCATCTCAGAAATCAACAAAAGGTTACCTGTTCCCATTAGAGTAGATATTGTTTATATCACTATTTCACACAAAATTTTCAGAGATTATTGAAATTCAATTTGCTGAAACTAACCTCATGTGTCAGAAATTCAGCCTCCTGAGGCTTCAGGTGAGTATTGTCTAGAAACAGTTCTCCCAACCCTAAAGATTAATCATTTTTTTCTCGAAAGACCTGGAGCCAACTGCATAGAAAATTAAGTGCAATGCCCAAGAGCATGTCTTTCTTTTATTAGAAAAACCAGCAAACACATTGTTCAATATGTTGTGCTGCATAAATGTCAAACATGCACCTTTCTACTTTTTTCTTGTTCTGAATTAAATGGCTCCCAGCTGATTCCTCATTTAAAGTCTATCAGTAAGTGCTTATGTGAGAAAATTGGGCCTACTTTTCGGTAAGCGAGGAAGCTGCAGGTGGATTTTGAAGAACTGAGTCTAATTTCTTAGTCTACCTGACTAAAAGTACCACAGGTTTCTGAGCCGTAGTGTCCTCTCGAACATCATGGGTCTGGTAAGGCCAACAAGGAGGATGAGTGGGAATGTAGGATGGGAGACGTCTTGAACAGGCATGAGGTTCAGCTGCCCAGTGAAAGTAGCTGATGGAGTCAAACCCTCAGGGGCATACGGATGACTTTCAGTTTTGTTAAAGCTTTAAAAATAACAAATATTTTATTTGGCTTTCTGGACCCACATGTGAAATAATAAAAATCTGAGAATCAATAAGAAGAAAATCAAGTAACACAATGGGAAAAAAAATGGACCCAAGACTTAAACAGGTATTTTATCGAAAGAGAAACCAAGGGGAAGTATTCATCTCAAAGTCTCATAGGCTCACAGGTAATCAAGCAAAGAAAAAACAACCACATAACACAAAATGATTCACAACCAGCAAACTGGAAAAATTCAGATTATAAATGTTTGTGACTAAGAGGAGCAACTGATTTTTACACTATAGAAGGAATGTAAACTGACAAAATCCCTTTGGAAAATATTCTGGCATTATTTATTAAAGTTAAAAATGTCAACATCTGAAGTTCAGTATTTTGATTACTAGATATATGCCCTTTAAAAAGGAAACACACACACACCTACAAAAAACAAACAAACAAACAAAAAAAACCCTCCAGCACCTCTATTCTAGAGAGATAACAGAATACTTTTTTATGAAAGTTTTTTTTAATAATGATAAATAACTGAAGAAATAAAAAGTTGTGACTGTGGAATAGAAAATAGAAAAAATGTTTTGTGTGATATTACTGTGAAGGAGTGGAAATGAATGAACTCGGCTGTGCAAATCAACATGGATAACTTGAAAAGTGTCCTCAGGCCTTCCATTTTAGGGCTGAAAAATTAACCAAATTTTGACTTCTTATTTTGCATTTCTAAACATTCCAATAATTTGCTAACTACTGGTAACTGTTAATGCTCCATTATCGTACATAAGAGTAACAGCTGCTGAAAAGTGTTCATTATCAAAGTCTGGTCCAATGCTCTCCTGGGGCAGTCTTCAGAATCACTTCATAAACTTAAAAATTATTGAGAACCTAAAATATGTATGAGTGCAGTCAGTATATTTTTTGTCCTTGTCCTTTGAGATATACTAAAAATGAAGCTAGATATTTGAGAGAATAATAAATCTCACATAAATTCCAAGATTTCAATACTTTCTAATATTGACATTAAAATATCAAAACAACTTTGGCTAGCATGACTCCTCTGTAGACTGAATGTGGGAATGGGAAGAGAATCATTTCTGCTTAACATTTTTGCATATTCATTCAAATATTCCCATCTTGATACTCACAATGGATCAGGTCTCCAAACTAACATGACTATGCATGGAATTTGTCACCCAAACAAGGAACTTTTAATGGTAGGAGCTATTAATAATCTGTCAGGACCATAGGCACCGACCATAATGATCCTAAAGAAAAAGGAAATTATGTTTAACTATGTTTCACTAGTGCAAAACTGGAAACTGTTTTTTTTTTTCCATTGCCAAATATTTCTTTATACATTTTTGTAAAGTTTTATTTTTGTCAAGTTTTGAGACTCTTAAGCCTGTCTCGATTCTGTGGGTTTGTTTTATTCATATGTATACGTGTGCAGGGTAGGAAATGTACCAGAGCTACAAACAAAGAAACAGCAGTGATTGTGAGAATATGTGAATGATCCTGTTTGCTGAATTCTTAATTTTTTTTCTTTCTGACTACATGATTTACAATAAAATTTCTAAATGAAAAAAAAATGGCTTCAGCTAGCATTTGATCTGAAAGCTTGGAGAAATTCTACAAATAAAAATTTCCCTAAAACTTTATCTACTCTTATATTTAAACATTATTCCTTTTTAATAAACTAATAATTATCTTCTTAACAGCATAGTGTGTGGATAATGTGTATTTTGTGTACACTATTATGTATTTCTATAATCAGCTTTACTTTAAACAATCATTAAATAATCCTGAAATAAATACTTCATAATGGCATAATTCATATAAAAACAGTCAGAAATGAAGGGCATAGCTTAATGTGTTTAATAAAGATATGAAGTTTTGTAACAAGGCCTCTGATCAAGACATGGAACATTTCTATAGATCCCAGGTACAATCACTATTCTGACTTTTACCATCATAGCTCAATTTGCCTGGAAATCAAACATGAAATAATACTATCTATTTATCTATCTATATAATCTATCATCTATCCATCCACCCATCAATATCTACATTTCTTTAGCATGAAGCACCTTTTTGAGATTTAGTCAAGTTTTTCCTTGTGTATCCTTTGCATTGCTAAGGAGCATCTCATTGTATTAGCATAGTAACATTTGTTTATTCATTCTCTTGTCCAGCAGAATTTTTTTGTGACTTTCAATTTTGAGTATGATAAAAAAAATGCTGCTGTGAACAATTGTGCTAGTCTTTTCATGAATATTTGTTTTTATTTCTTTTGGGAAGGGATTAGTTGTATCCTCCAAACAACATTTGAGAGTTCAGTTGCTGTACATCTTTGATAAGATTTGGTATTTAGTCATTGTCACAGGTAAGAAGTAGAGCTCAACATGGTTTAATTTCTCCTTACCACATTTACAAGAATGGTCAGTATCTTTTCATACACTTATTTACAATTTGAACATCGCTTTTAGTGACATGCCCGAAGAGCTCGATTAGCACTCTTGAACATTTTTCTTTGAGTTTTTTTTTCTACTAATGATTTTTATTATTCTGGATACATATAATGCATATATATATATATATATATATATATATATATATATATATATATACACACACACACACACACATATATACATACATACATATATAACAATGCATATACATAATTATATACATGCATATGTGGGTGTGTGTAAGCATATGTTGATTTTTTTTATGTTGAAGCAACCTCAGATTTCTGGACTAAGTCTATCTGGTCATGGAGTTTCATTATTTTATGTATTGCTGGATAAGACGACAGTATTTTATAAAACTTTTAGCATGAATGCTCATAAGTCATATACATCAATAATTTTGGTAATTTTTAATTTTGCTCCTGTGCTTCTAATATGTGAGATTAAGGACTATTCTGGTCTCATAAAACAAATTGAGACTGTTCCCTCTCCCTCTATATCCTGTAAGAATTTAATGTGAGTTTTATATAATTGCTTCTTTATTTTCAAATAGATTTGACCAGTCAACCCTACTGGACCCAGTGATTTTTTTTTTAAATTATTTTTTTGTAGAGGGCATATAGGTAAATTTTGAATCTCAGTTTCATTTATTTAAGAAATATAATGCTATTATGATTTTTTCTTCTTGTCCTATTTTAGCAGGGGGTGTTTTTCAATAAAGCTTTCATTTCATGTGATTTGTCATTTTTGTCTCTTTTTTTTCCTCCGTCTACCTTTCCTCCCTCCTTCCATTTCTTTCTCTTTTTCTTTCTCCCCCACTTTCCTTCCTTCCCTCCTTCCCTCCTTTTCTTCCTTCCTTCCTTCCTTCCTTCCTTCCTTCATTCCATCTTTATTTTTTGTCTTACTGGTGTTTATATCATTCCTATATTATGTTTTGATATCTCCAGAATATATATAGATCCTTCTTTTATTATTAATATCTTTGACATTATTAACTTGTGGGGTTTTTTTTTCATTTTCATGCACTGTTCTAGCTAGAGATTTATTGGATTTATTAATCTATACAAGGGTTCAAATTTTGCCTTTATTATTTCTTTTATCTGTTTTTTTATCGCTGATTTTTTTTCTCCGTCTTTCTTTGAATTTCATTAAATCTTCTTTCATACAGCTTTCTAAGGTGAAAGCTGAGATCTTTATCACAAATTTCTCCTTTTGGCTCATGTCAAAATTAAAGAGTAGGCATTTTCTTCAAGCAGCTACACCTCACATATTTTAATTATTTTCAAAATATCTTTAGTTTTTAATTCTCCTTGTGATACTGTGTGCATTATTATTTTCAAATACTTGAGGAAATTATATATATCACAGCATTATGTATTTCTAAGTGAATTCTATGGTTCCATAGCTTAGAATTTTTTTGCCTAACTCAAAGTCACAGATATTTTATTCCATGTTTTTTTTTTCTATAAATATTTTGGTTTCAGGTGTCTGATATGTTTTGAATCAATTTTTAGATATGATTAGTTGTGTGAACAGAGGTTCATTCTGTTTGAGAAAAGCCTTTGCAACTTTGAAAGCAAAGTTCACAAGAATGTGGGTCTAATTTTTATGCTATTCTGTCCCACTGATCTATTTGTGAGTCTTTCCACCAGTACCACACTGCCTTCATTACCATACTTTGTTTCAAGTGGAATGACAAATCTGGTTTCAGATATTTCATCATGCCTGAAAGGAAAATCTAGCTCCTTTGCAAAATACTTTCAAATTATTTTTAACTTTTTGTTCCAGAGACACTTTAAATCTCAAGAAATGTTTCAAAAATTCCTCTGTAACCTGTGCCCAGTTTTCCTTGATATTACACACTATGAAACAATATAAGAAGTTAACCTCACTATGCTATTATGAAATAAACCATACGCTGTATTCAGACTTCACTTTTAGTTTTCCAAGATCCCTTTCAGAATACAATATTGAACTTTGTCATCCTGTCTCCTGAGCCTTTTCCAATATGTGGTATTTTTTTCAGGCTATCCATTCTTTTCATGACCTTGACAGTTTTGATCAATATAGGTCAGGTAATTTCTATTTCATAACATTCTACAATGTTTCTTGATTTGAGTTAGAAATCATGCTTCCTCATGATTATACCGGGTTTATAGATTTTTGTGAAAAATACCATAGAGGTAGACACACTTCTGATTTCATTAGACCAGGAGGTGCACTATTATCAACATGACTTATTTTTGCTCATATTCATCTTAATCACTTGGTTAAGGTGGTGTCCATCAGGCTTCTCTGTGCTTAAGTTACTATTTCTCCTTTGATATACTTTATTTTTTTTTTGAAAGTGAATCTCTAAGAACAGCCAACTGTAAGTGATAGAATAGTGGGCTCCACTTCCCAAACGGAATTGTGCCTACACATAATATTTGAAATTCTCTTCCCAGTAAGATTCCCCTTCTTGCTACATATTTATTTTCTGAATTATTTTTATGCCAGTATGAATTCATGCCTATTTTCTTTATACTTTAGTTTATAATACAGTTTTGTGTATTTTCTTGCTTAAATTGTCCCGGCACCCCCAAGACCTCCTAATAGCCTGCTTGATTTTTCTCTTAATGGAAAATTTTCTAGTTCACGATATTTATGCAGTTTTATAGATTTTTGCCATATAGTGTAATGTATGTACTATCCACGTACCACACGGAACAATTTTGTCACTTTAAATTTCCCTGTTGCTGTTCAACCATTTCTCATTTTGGTTTTAGATAGTATGTATGCAAATAAGAAAAGAAAAAACTGGACTTAAAAAGTGGAGACCTTTTATTTCTGTGACATACACTGGTAAGAGAATAAGAAGATGACCTATATTCACGTATCTTGTTAAATACATTCATATCCAGAATGTCTAAAGAAACCTTTAACCCAACAAAGAAAATAAAGAAAAAACACCCTCAAAAGACCTGAAAACACATTTAATCATAGAAGACGTATGGATGGCAAATAAGAATATATGGAACTCCCAATTTAGGCTACACTGAAAAGCCACTACACAGATTTAGAAAGTCTAAAATTAAAACGAAATTCTTACACTATCAAATGTTGGTGACGATGGGAACACTCACACTTTGACAGTGAGGTGCAAAATGTGCAGTCGTTTCAGATGGCAGTTTGGCAGCTTCTCTTATCAGTAAACATGCTTCACCATACGACCCAGCAGTCTTACTCTTAAACATTTACACAAGCAAGTTGAAAACATATGCTCACATACCCCAAAAAGGAATTCTTTGATTAGAAACGTTTTTTCTTCTTATAAATAAAATAACATTATGTATTCATTTTCCTTTCTTTGCAAAATGCTTAAGTTCAACTAAATCATTATGTGTGTGTGTGTGTGTGTGTGTGTCTATTTATACACATACATACATATGGCTATGTTTCTTCAAATTTTCCCATAAATTTTCTTTATATTTATATAAAAATATAAAGATAGTTCTTTACATATTTTATTGCAATTTAAATAAGAATATTGTAATTTTCCTTTTAAATGCATTTACATTTTATTATTCATGTATCATATCCAAAATTGAAACTAGATTATTAAACTATCTACATGACTAAAGTTTTTTGGCAACTTTTAAAAATGTATGAAAACATAAAATGAATTTGATAATAAGGAGATGTGTTATTCTGAAACAATCAGTTTTGTTTACCATTGTCTGAATTTCACTGGATGTGTAATAATAATATTCCAGTTTATATTTCCATTCCTTACATTAGAGTATGTTAGCTTTGGCTTGTCAACACAGTCGCACAGCTGTGCCTTCTATATTTTTTAAGTGGTCTAACATCCCAGATCCATCCCTAGGTACTCAATTGCATTAAATTTGTAACAGGGCCCCCAATTTACATGAATGGGTTTTTTGTTTGACTTTGATCAACAACCAGGGTTGAAAACCACCCACAGCCTCCTTGGTGTCTTTTTATTTGCATAATAAATGACTATGAATGAATTATTCTAAAAATAAAATTTTAAAACATTAACAATTCGGAGAGTTCTTTTCTTTACAGACAAAAGAGTCAAAAATAAAACTAAAATTAAATTTCCCCTAGCCTGATTATTTATTAAATTTATTAAAATAAATTTCCCCTAGCCTGATGTGTGTGTCTGTTCCATATTTATCTGCTTAAGCTTCTGTAAGATTGGCTGGCAGCCACTGGGTTCACTTGCTTGTCCTGAAGACTCTCTTCAGTGCGTCCCAGTGAGGTTTCCGGCATATCTCAAAGTCCCCTAAGTCTGCTACCTTGGAAGCCACCAGGATTCTCCACTTTGTGACACCTGAATGCACACGTGAGTTTCCCTCATTACTGTTGACGTCATCCTTGTCCCTGAAACACTTTATTCTCTCAGCTTTGGGGACACACATGTCATGGTGTTCCTCACTTGGATATTCTCTTCCTTCCTTTCTACACCCCACCAGCAGGATCTCTGAAACCTAGATCACTGCACGTTTCTGGCACAGGCTGTCTATTTTCTTCACGTGTTCTCATGTAGTCTCATGGTGTTAAGCACGATTTGGATGTCAGTGGCTTCCAAGTCTTTTCTCATCCCTGAGCTCTATTTCAGATCACCAGAGCTGCTTACCTGCTTACCTGACAACAGTTCAAGTATTTCACAATTACTTCAAATTTAGGAAAAACAGATATATACATACTTTCCCTTTAAAAATAATAAAATAAAACTCTTCTGCTCCCAGTAGGAGATATTTAGAGAGATAGATAGATATAGATATACATATATTTAGATATATATGTACCTCCAATATACATATATATGTATATATATAATATATATGAGCAATTTCATCAGTAATTTGTGAGCATATATATATGTATGTGTATGTATGTATGTGTATATATATATACCACACTTCACCCAATTTCTCAAGTCCCAAACTACAATCTCTTTTCCTACCACACCTCAACCACAATCCATTCATACTTAGTTTTGTCTCTGTAGTATAACTTGGAGACACATGATTCTTTCTTCACCACTACCTCCACTACATACTTTCATTATCACCTTCTATTTAAACGCCTGAAAAGAACTTTAACCACTGTGCTTAAACCACTGGTCTTTATCTCTTTCTACCCTCTGTTTTACTAAGTGCTATTTTTTTTTTCTAAATGTGATTAGTTTTTTCTTACTTCAGGGCATTTTATTGACTTCTTCCTATTGCCTAAAATATTCATAAAAACACATGCATAGTTGACTCCTTATCACACCTCAGCTTAAAGACCTCCTGCTCAGAGGAGCACTGTCCCTACTTACCTAACCTTGGCTTTCCTGACCTCTCAGTCCTGTCATTTCACTCAATTTTATTTATATTTTCTTATAGAAATTGCTACTATCTGGAATTACTGTCTTCATTTGTATATTTCCCACTTACTTGATTTCTCTCTTTGCTTTCATTCTGTACCTCCAATATACAATACATACTAAACAATGTGTTTTAAAATGAGCAATTTCATCAGTAATTTGTGAGCATTTCAAATTTAAAAATATACATGCCTTGTACAGCATACATTGAGGTAGATTTGAAAGTTATAATTCAAAGTAACATTTTATTTAATTGACAAAATTTTCTAGACTAACATTTCTAGACAGTTGGAAATTTGCCAGTATGATCATAATAACCCTTGCTTTCTGATGCTTCTCATTAATTGTGGGGCAGTGTTGGTCTTGTTTCCACACAGAGGAGAGACAGCAACTTTCAGTGCCACGTTCTTGTTAGATGTCTAACTTGCCTCGTACAAGAGAAATTCCAGTTGTAATATTGGAATAAAGGTGTATGAGATCACTGACAATTAGCAGCATAGAGGAGCTGCATTCTAAGTCCTGCTTTAAGATTTTGGTCTTGAATCTTTCCCCCATTTTCAACAAAACAAAAACTGTATTGAATGCAGGTTTTACTCAGGAATATGTTACAGAGCCACTCTTTTAGTTGTACTAAAATACACCCTGAAATTAAAGTAGACCAAGTATAGACCATCCAAACAAACACTTTCGTTTTCCCTAGATGGCGTTTACACATTGTCTGCTAAGTAATTTGTAGCTCCTTGCATTTAAGCAAACGTATACATATGCGTCCTTAAAAATAGGAGAATACCCACCCAACACAATATGATATGATGAAGTGTCCATAAAGATGCTTTTTAAAGTGCTATTTCTAACATGAATAAGTTTTTGGTGCATAGAATCATTTCTGCTTTATCACTTATTATCACCCTGCGTGGAAATTGGTTTCTAAAGTCACCAAGTCCATTTCTAAAACTTAATGTTTCTCTAGTCAGCATTTCGGTATCACAGGAGGAAAATTAATAATCACAACTTAAATAATATAAAACTAGCAAGGCCAAATCTAAGAAATAGTTAAGAAATTTTGCCTCTGACATAAAGTAATGTTAGAATTAAGGGTATTAGAAGCAAATAAACAAATTTTCTATCTAATGAAATATTCTCCCAGATAGAGGGAACTTGGTTACAATGACATTGTTCTAGGTAATGGAAGACATTATGATTAATTTTTATCATGTTTTATTTTGGAAAAATTTCAGTGAAAATTTTTAAGAAGATAAAATATACCGTATTAGCCTGTATTTATATATTTATCATACTTTTATGGAATAAAAATTCAAGTCCTTAGAAAATTTTACTTCATTTACCTTCAACTTCATTAACAAAAACATAGTTTTTCTCAAGTAAGTATGAACACAAAATTATAGATCTTAATTTTTTCTGGGTACTTTTTCTTAAAGAAAAGAAGAACAAACTTCTTTTACTTAACAAATCCATCAATGCATTCAATACAAATATTCATAGAAGTGGAATAATATTTATAAAAATGAAAAATTTTTATTTTGTTGTGATCATCCATTGTGAATCTTTTTTTAATGACATTATATTATAAACCATATTTAAAACTTCATCTTCCCTGTGGTCTGGGTTTCTGTAGATGAGAAACAGGAAATTTCTTTTTTAGTTGCAGGTGGACACAATACCTTTATTTTATTTTTATGTGGTACTGAGGATCGAACCCAGTGCCTCACACATTCTAGGCAAGCACTCCACCACTGAGCCATAACCTCGGCCCCAAAACAGTAAATTTCATGATTGTGTTCTCAAAACTATTATGGGTATTTAATTAATACCTTTTCCAGATAAATAAATTTAAAAATGCTTAAATTATAATATTACAGCTATACTATGACATTATAAAGTTATAAAACAAAAACATAAATATGAAATCATTATTACAGTGACCCACAAAATAAGTCATAACACGTAAAATGAAACAAGTCAGCTATAGAACAATAAGTATAGTTTGAGGTAATTTTGCAATAATACAGTTTACTATAGAAAATTTATGTGTAGGTAGTATAATATTTATATCATTATATGAGACTAGATATAATAAACATATGGCATTATGTCTTTTTATTTTCAATATTATTGAATTTTAAAAATACATAACTATGCATTATAAAAACTTAACTAAATATCACTAGTCAGATATGTCACTAACTTCTTGTGTTCCCCTGACTCTTTCTTTATATAGCTATCTAGTTTAGCTTTAATGCAACATGTAATTCATTTGTTTATATATACGTTTCACCCTCCATTAAGCTATGAATTCTCTAAGGTGTATTTTATAACATTTGCTTTTGTTGTTGTATACCTCAATGATCACACAATCCATGATGTTTTAAGTACCCAAAATGTTCAGCTTTAAATGGATAAATAATCACAGTCAAATGACAAACCTTCCTAATACATGCCTCACTCTGCAGAGTTCCCTGTCTCTTATTGCCAACATTCAGGTAGGTTGGATCCTTTGGCAGACACAAGTTTGTTCATTAATCTTTGGGAAAATTCTAATTAAAACCCAATGGAATGCTATGACCTTCTTTCTGGAATTACTACAATTAAAAACAAAAACAGAAATAAAACAAAAAAAATACAAAATAATGACACACAAGGTTGAAGAACTTAGTTGTTGCTAATAGAGATTCAGAGGTATCTTACAAAGTTAAACGTAGTATTCTTATCATAAAAGCCAGCAATACCAGTCTTACACAGTTAAATATGAAAAATAAAATATATGTCTGTTGAAAGAGCTACATAAGCATGTCTATAGCAATCTAATCCATAATCACCTGACTAGAGGCTTTTCAACTGCTGCGTAGGCCTCTATTGCAGCTACGAATTTACTCTCACAGTTTCATGCATCATCTTCTCAGGGACAACCTGCAGGATTTTGACACTACTACACTTCACTTCATCGTCTAAATCTTCCTTTGAATTCTCTGTCGAAGCCTTTGTAACCCATAACTCCAGCATCTGCATTCCTACAAGAATCGACACCTTGTGGACAACTCCAAGTTCTGTTGCCAGCTCAAGTAGTAGTCAACCCTTCTTTGGATCATGACTCCATCAGTCTCTGAGTTCCTGGGCAGCTGAGCACAGTGAAACAAACCCTGGGCAAACTACTTTCTGGCTACCTTGTGTGAGCAGTTACCCCAGTCATTTCTTCTGAAATAAGTTTTCGCGTTTATACCCTTGAGCTTGCGATGGGCATGACCTTGCTGATTTCTGAAATGACCTCAAGTCATACTCCCTATTGTCTTGGTTCAGAGTACTAAGTTTTTCAAATCTTTTCTCTTTGCTTTCTGTTCCCAATTCTCACAGGACCCTTGACTAAATGTTGATAGTAACACCCGTGCTACCACTTGAATGTTATGTGGCCTTGCAATTTCCCCTGCCAGATTATTTATTCTATCACCTTTAAATTTAGCCTCACAGAAAGTACCAGAACATGGGCCAAAATGTGAACAAATTCTTCACCTGGGTATAACGTGAATGGCCTCTAGTCTAGAACTCAACAGAGTCCTTTTTCCAATCTGAAACATCATGAGCATAGTCTTTACAGTCTGCATTCCTATCAGCATTCTAGTCTTCTGAACTCCAATCAAAATTACCAGTGAAGGTCTCTCCTTACAACATTCTAAGTCTTCTCCAGTCTTCTTTTCCAAAATCCTCCTGCAGATTGCTTCTGAACCACATGGGCAGCTAGTCATTACAAGAACCCCACTTCTTGGTACCAGTTTCTGTGTTAGTCATCTTTTCGTTGCTGTGACAAAAATACCCAAATATAACAACTTACAGAATAAAAAATTCATTTCGGGCTTATGGTTTCTGAGGTTCAGAACATGATTTGCAAACTCCATTGCTCTGGGCCTGAGTTGAGGCAAAGCATCATGGGTACCGTTAGAAAAGGGCATGACACATTAAAGCCACTCAGCTGATGGCAGCCGGGAAGCAGGGAGAGACAGAGACGAGAGGAAACAGCCATGGACATATTTAGTCTAAAGCCACACTCCCAGTTACCCACCTCTTCTGGTCTTTCCTAACTTGCCTACAATTACTACTCAATGTCTATTCAACTGTTAATGGATCGATCCAACAAATGGACTGACTCACTGTTGATCTCAGAGCCTTAATCACTGCACAAAAGCCCCATCTCTGAAACTCCCAGCTTCTGGGATCATTCTTTCAATACATGAGCTTTTGTGGGGACAATCACAGATCAAAACCATAATAACTGGTCAGCAGAGAAACATGTTTTCATGCATCTAAATATAGTTTATGTTTTAGGAGGGCTGGAGTAGACTCAATCATTAGAATTTCTAACAAATCCTTAGGTGATGTTAAAAGTGCTGATTTGGAAAACAGACATTGAACATTATGGACTTAAAATATAATTAGTAAAAAGCTTAGGTGGTCACTCTCCTAACCTGCTTTTTTGACAGCAGCACTGGTGCATATAATATTTGTAAAATAATGTCTATAAGATAAAAACAATATTCCTGCTTCCAACACATGCATGTTTTGAGGACGACATATATATAAAGAAGTGGGTAAGATGGAGGTATCACAATATGAACCAGATCCTTTCAATATTTAACAGGAGGGATAAGATTTCTCAGACCAAGACTGTATTTTTTTACATGTGTAAGTGCAAACAAGTTGCACACAATTCAAACATACCCCACACATACCATATATATACTCACATATCCACACCATGCTAGATGTATGAACTTGAATACATACTATGCATTGACACACACTCACCTTCACACAAAGCACACATACATAAATGCTTACACATGTACACATGAACAATACAACATACACAGTAACACACAGAGACACACACTCACACACATGTCCAAGATGAACAAGGCAAATCACAGGAGAAAATATAGCTGAGTAAGGGAAAATAGTGTCTTGCATTTTTTTTATTTAACTTTTTTAAAAAATATGTTTTAGTTTTCAATGAACCTTTATGTTTATTGATGTATATGCGGTGCTGAGAATTGAACCCAGTGCCTCACACATGCTAGGCAAGCATTCTACCATTGAGCCTCAATCCCAGCCCTATGTCTTGTATTCTTTACACTCAGAAGACTGTGAGTGTGGATATAACTTGGAAGAATGCAGAGACAGAGAAAGAATCAAAGAAAGGCAGGAAACAGCCATAGATATATTTAGTCTACGTCACTATGAGAATCTTGGGTCCCCACAAGTTTTCTTCTTGCTAACTACCATAGCCATAGTTGAATTAGCCAGGGCATCTTTCTTTAAAGGTTGGAGACCTGCTTCTCATTTCCTTAGAACTCCCAGCACTGCAGAAAACAAAGATTTGCCTCACTGATGCTTACTACTTGGTTGATGATTTTTGATTAAGTGCACTGGGAACTTTTATATAGTACACTATATTAATTACATCATGAATTGTGTGACATTTACTCTGTGATTATCAGAATTTTTTAATTACTTTCTTTACAATATGAAATAAAGACATAAAGCTTTCCTGTGACGTGTAAAGATTCAGGTATCAACTGAACTACTAAAGACTCATTCAAACTATGTTACTAAACTATTTGAGTGTACTCATCACTAAGAATCACTGGATTTTCTTGCAAAATGTTTCATCCCCTTTAAATTCTAGTGACTCACTCTTGGTGTTGGGGCTTTGTAGTTTTGCCAGGTATTTGGGGAATGTGCACAGTGGGCACATGAAAGATAATTAGCTGTTTCTTCAAATAGCACCATTGTGGCATCCATTAAGATAATTCCAGAATCCTATAAATGGAGAGGGCTTGTTCTTCTTTCCCTTGCTGAACTCTCCAAGAGTAGCCTATACCATGACACAGCTAATGAATCTGTTCTAGTCTATTAGGTTATCACTAATGGACTCCTAAGAAAATAGCTGTAGCCATTTTAGCATATATTTGGGGAATTCTTGGAGGCACACATAGGCAGATGTGACAGAGGCGTTCTGTTTTCTACATTGATGACATCTTCTCATATATTGATTGAAACCTTTCTGGGATAATTATTCAACATTTGTTAAAATTTAAAATGTTTGAAACCTATTATTAAGTCAGTCCTCATTTTGTAGTTACTTAAGGAGATAAGTCATATATAGATATTTTGCATATGAGTGACCACAGCAATGTTTTAGTAAAAAGTAAAAACAAATTTCATATGTACATAAAATGATTTGTTAAATAAATTGTAATGTGTACATTCAGTAAATTATTTTTCTCTGCTTCTGGAGAAATATATATATATATATATATATATATATATATATATATATACACACACACACACACATATTTATATATGCAAAAGAATTAAAATCAATATGTTAAAGAGACATCTGCCCTGATGTCCATTACAGCACTGTTCACAACAGTCAAGACATGAAATCAACTGATGTGTCCATCAGTGAATACTAAAAAAATGTGTTATATATGTATATATATGCACCACATTTTAATTATATATATATGTGTATATATATATACATATATATACACACACACACACACACAAACACAAACACACACACAATAGAATTTTATTTAGTCACAAAAAGAGTGAAATTTTGTCATTTGTACCAACATGAATAGAACTAGAGGATATCATATGAAGTTAAATATATCTGGCACAGGAAGACAAATACCACATATTAACTTTATAATGTGGAAGCTATAAAGTTGATCTCAAAGAAGTAGAGATAAAATAGTGTTCTCAGAATCTGGGAAGGATGTGGGGAAGGAGGGATTGAGAGAGCATTGCACAGAGGTACAGTTGGATTGAAGGATTTAGATGTAATAATAGCACACTAGTATAACTGTGGTTTATGACAATAGAAGATGTCAAAATACATAGTAGGAATTTTCAATGTTTCCAACACAAAGAAATAATACATGTTGGAGGTAATAGAAAAACCAATGACCCTGATCTGGCCATTACTTATTAGATGTATGTTTTGAAAAATAACACTGTGTTTCATAAATATTTGAATTTTTGTGTGTCAACAAAATAGTTTCTAAAATTTTTAGAAATGGATACTTCCAAATGGCAACATCTTTGTGCATAACATTATTACAAGTGACATTTACTTTATTTTTCACTATTTTTCTGTCATTTCCAATTTTTTTTTTAGATTTTACTCTAATAAAATGTTATTATATGGCCATAAGTTTTAAAATTTATAAAGTAAATATTATGCATTATGTGTCAGCCAAATATAGTGTTCAATTTAATTGTTCATTGTTCTTCAATATCCCTCCTCATTTGGGAATCCCAACACCTTAAATCATGAATGGTTACAATCAATACTCACTGACAAATATCCAATGTGTGGTCTCCAAAGTAAAAATGGTTTGTGTGAGCTTCTAGGAACATTCCCATCAAGATTGGTATACATTTATTGGCACTGTGTTGATTATTTCGACAACAGGCTATTGGAACAGATAATTCCAATGCTTTCTTCATCAGTGGTAAAATATATATGAACATTTGTGTGTGTGTGTGTGTGTGTGTGCATGTGCACACGGGTCATTATTCCAAGAATGTTTTGTGCCCTGAAGTTCATAAGATAGTTACATCAATGCCATTTTCAAAGTTAGTATAAAGCCACAAATTGTCTTTATATAAATAAATTAACCTCCACCAGATGTTATTTAGATTTAGACAATAGAATAATACTTAAGCAGAAAATGTATTGATTGGGAGAATTATTGGCTTGACCTCATATACAACAGCCAGACAATCATTCTCAGAAAATAGATTATACCTGGGGGCTGTGGTGCACACATACCTGTAATCCCAGTGGTTTGGGAGGCTGGAATAGGTGGATTGTTAGTTCAAAGCCTGCCTCAGAGATTTAGCGAGCTCCTAAGTAACTCAGCAAGACCCCCATTTCTAAATAAAATACAAAGAAGGACAGGGGAGTGGCTCAGTGGTTAAGTGCCCTTGGGTTCAACTCCTAGTATGGGGAAAAAAAAAAAAAAAAAAAAAAAAACACCCCATGAAAACAGAACAACAACAACAACAAAAAATAGACTCTAGCCTAAGAAGTGACACGTGGCTGATGTGTTAGTATGACACCATGGTCTTGAGCAGACATCCTTCAGTGGGGTCACTTTAGCCCCTTGTTGTGGCCCAGGTTGCTAAGGACAGGCCCTCATGGTTTACTTACTTCCATTTCCTCCATATCACCTTCAGCTCTGATGTTCACATGGTAGCCCCTAAGGCCATTCCTTATAAAACAGCCCACTATCACTCTCTACTGTCCTCAAAAGATTTTGCCTATTCTCCACAGCACTAATTGCCTCCTAGCATAGTATCTACTTACTTGTTCACTTAACATGACTGTCCTCAACTGGGAGATGAACGCCTTAGTCACTGAGTCTTTGTTTTGCTTAGTGCCATCTTCCCACACCTCCCCCAAGCCTGGAACACAGAACACAAAATGTTAACAATTGTTGAATGAATGCAGCAGTTGTGGCCATAGGGAATCACAGTTGTAAGGCTATGACATCAATCCTATGAGATAATAGGGACACGGACCTGAAACCTATCAAGAGAATGAAGATGAATGGGCAGATTTAAAAGTTTTATGTTAGGCACACCTTTTCCATGTCTTCATTATTTTTATTGTTTCAATTGAAACAAAACAATTACATATATTTATAGGATATGATGTGATGTTCTGACACATGTATACATGGTATAATGATCAAATCAGGATAACTAACATATTGATTTCTTTTAGAAAACAAGAATTTTCTAACTCATCTTCTCACTTTAAATCCTGGTGTGAACATACTTTATATACAGAGTTATGAAAAATCGTGCTGTAAATGGGTAATGATTAGTATAATGCATTCCACTATTGTCATGTATGTAAAAAATAAATAAATTTTTAATAAATAAATAAATAAATCCTATCTTAGACCATTTCCTCCTCCACACTTCTTGGGAAGAATTTCTAGTTACAGTCTATTAACACTGCATATGAGATTATGTTTCAATTGAGTAACAAGGGAAAACCTTGTGGCAAACACTTTGTTAAGTCAACTTTCTGTTATTGTAATGTTGTGGTGTGAACTGATAAATACAATCAATAAGAGTATAAGTTATAGGTTATAGATTAATCAAAAATAGAGATTATAAATATAAGATTTTGATAAGTGAGATAAGACAATGAAAAAGCAACAACTGTTATAGAGAGGCCTAAGACTCCATTTTGCTGCCTTTCTGAGAAACTGAAATGAAAGCTGTTTTCTTATTTAAAAAAAAAAAAAATATTTCTCTACTTTGTACCCCACAAATTGTACCCTACTCAGATGCAGTGGTAGTCCTGGTGAGCTACATCCTGGGTTTGAATGCCCTGGGGGTCTACATGACTTTGAAGTAGATTCTCACCCTAGGACCCTCACCCAAATTCAGGATGCAACTGTCTAGCACCTGCTTGAACCTGGGACTGTGGTCAACTGAACAAAGATAATGTTTTTTTTTTTGCTTCTGTTTATCACTTGCTTGATGACTGGAAAATTCTAGTCCTGCCTAGTGTCCACAGGTCCCACTTATTAATGTTTTAATTTCTGTGATTGGCTCACTTACATGACAATAAGCAAGTCACTGAGTTGTGGTTGTTGTGCTTACATTCTCCTTAGATGAACCAGGAAGCTGCTGCCCTCCCACAGAGCTTGAGTCTCTGTGGTGGGTGACAGTCCCTGGCCAGGCAAACAAAGCTTTCTTTTGAATTGAAATTCGGACTTGGAGTGCTTTGTGGAGCAGTCCCCATAACAGTAACAGGACACCTGAGATGCTCAACTTAAAATAGGAGAAGTTTATTTTGGCTCAAACTTTAGTGGCCCATGATTGGTTGACTCCATTGTTTGGGGGACTATGAAAAGGCAGTATGTCATGGTGAGGAACATGAGGTAGAGCCACTCACCTCCTGGCCTTGAAAAACAGGGAAAGAGAAAAAGAACACCTTCTCATATCCCTTCTGAGATCACACCACCAATGGCCTGAAACCTTCCACGAGGATCCCCCCTCCTAATAGCATCAAGTGGGATACCAAGTGTTAACACACAGACTTTTGGAAGATTTTCCAGATCCAAACTGTGGCATACCCTACTGCAGTTTCCCACCCCCAAATGCTTTTAATTTTTAAAGTGCTCTCCACATATCCCTTTCCAAAGAGCAGTCAAGTCCCTAATACTATGTCTTTTGCTACTTTGAAAATCTACTGTCACTCAATACTGAGTTAAAATGTGTTTGTTTCAAAGGTCCTCCCCACCTCTTCCTTATTTGGTAGTGCCTTCTTGAGCTCCCAACCTTGTACCTTGTGTGTTCCCTGTCAGAGGCCTTAGTAGTCACCCTGGGGCTTACTGTTCTTGAGCACAGGGATAAGTTACAGTTTTCTCTGTGCCACTGGCAGCTCAGATCTAAAATAGCATTTAGCAAATATAATATAAAACCAGTGATCCAGGAAGGAAATGGAAATTTGGGATGGGTGATAAAAGAGATAGGAAGGAGTGTGGTGAGCCGTTCCTATAGACCGTGGCCGCCATTAGAAGATGGCGCCGGCTTCCACTGTGGCCTGTGATAAACAACTCCTTTTTTGGAGAGTTGGCACATAATCCCTTATCACCCTATGAGAAAGCTCCACGTGGCAGCTTTTCATTGGGGCTTGAGATGCTTTATTAAGGCTGGGAGGGGCATCCGAGGGAGGGAGAAGAAGAAATATCAAGGGCCTGAATAAACTGAAAGAAGATTCCTGAGTTGCGTCTTCCTTGCGGGCAAGGGGTCGCGACAAGTGGTGCCGAGACCCCGGAACCAGAACTTTCAGCAGTCAGGGGTGGTGCACCGGTTAGTCCCAGGTAAGTGGGATCCGCGACCAAAGCGGGGTTAATCCCAGGTAAGTGGGATCCGCGACCAAAGCGGGGTTAGTCCCTAGTAAATGGGATCCGCGACCAAAGCGGGGCAGCTCCTCTGTAAACACAGAGAGAGCCTTACATTTTATTGCAGCTGCACTGTGTACTTTCGCTTTTGTTTTTTGTGCTTCTTTTGTTGTTGTGTCATGGGTGCCGCATCTTCAAGTCCGCTTCTCCTGGCCCTAGATGGCCTGTTACGTTCCAAGGGCCTGGAAGTGAAACATAGTACTTTACAGAGATTTTTACAGAAGATAGATATCGCTGCACCGTGGTTTGCATTTTTGGGCAGCCTTACTGTGCCTAGTTGGGATAAATTAGGCAAAGATCTTGATTTTGCATCTGAGCACGGCATGTTAGAGGGTGGGGTGATACCCCTTTGGAACATGGTCCGTAGTTGCCTTACAGATGGTAAATGCCAAGAAGCTGTGAGTGAGGGTCAGGCCATTCTTGAACAACTACATGAGGAAAAATCTGAAGGATCACATAGTGAAGTGGCAGAGAGTATCAAAAGTAACAGTAGTGAGAAGGCAAAAGAGCCTGAAGATAAAAATAGGAGAAGGCTCTACCCAGACTTGACCGAATTCAGAACGCCTGAGAACACAAGCGACTCAGAGAGTTCTGAGGACCTTGATATATTGTTACAACAACTACATAAGATAAAAATGAAAAAGAAGAAAAAGGAGACACAAGGCGCGCATGCCTACTGTAAGAAGGGGGAGGGATCTAATATTGGTCAACAGAATTCTGAGGAGGAGGAGGTTGAAAATTTAGAAGAAGATATGATGCCTGTTGCCCCACCCCCGTATGTGGGGGGGAGCCAAGGTTCCGGGAGGTCTTTTCATGCGCAAGTTTGGAGGACAGTTAATATAGATATGGGACTTGCATACCCTGTATTTCAGGACAATAACAGGGGAAGATATCATGAGCCTTTAGACTTTAAGATAGTTAAAACCTTGGCAGAATCCGTCTGCACTTATGGCATAGATGCCGCTTTCACTCTCACTCAGGTGGAGGGACTTACTAGATTTTGTATCCCTCAGATTGGGCTAGTCTAGTCCGCGCTTGTGTTTACCCAGGGAAATATTAGGAGTCCAAAGTTGGCTGTTTAATGTTTCTGGCAGTACCCAAAACTCGGAGCGAGGTAGGAGGCTTAAAATTTTTGCAAATAATTCACAATTATCTAATGCTACGTTGCCCTCCGCAGCAGTCTGTCTCCAATCTCCGTTCCTGTTTCTTTTGGCTAATGATACATCACAGGGGATGCTTAATTGTTCTAATGTTACTTGCTACTTGTCTGAGTGTTGGAATGGCTCCTGGACTAAGGCAGTGATTATGAAAATTCCAACCTTTGTCCCGATCCCAGTTACTGCAGATCCAGAATCCTTTCCTATTGTTGAATTGATTAGAACCCGTAGAGATTTTGGAATTACGGCAGCTATAGTGACAGCTGTGGCAGTGTCTGCTGCTGCAGCGGTTACGGCCGGAGTGGCCATGGCCAGCCAAGTACAAACTGCTGCCACTATTAATCAGGTTATTCAACAAACATCCACTGTACTTGAATCCCAAAGTAAAATTAATCAACACATTTTATCTGGGATTTTGGCTGCTAATCAAAGGATAGATCTGCTTCAAGCTCAAGTTGAGGAATTGTCTGACCTAGTACATTTGGGTTGTATTGATCAACGTGCACATTTATGTATAACCTCTGTCAGATTTTATGATTCCAGAAATGCCTCCCGCATCATCGGAGAGTATCTATCCGGAACCTGGTCCATGGAAGCAGAAAACTTGATCCAGTCTCAACTAACTCAGATTGCTGTTTTGAACAGTACCCATGTCGATCCCGTGACTTTGGGTCGATTCACCAATTGGATATCTTCTGCTTTTTCCTTCTTCAAAGAGTGGGTGGGGGTAGGCATTTTGGGGGCAATGTGTTGCTTCGGTGTTGTACTTTGTTTGTGGCTTCTCTGTCGCCTTAAAGCTTGCCATGCGCAAGAGAAAGCTATGATTGTACAGGCTCTTGCGGCCTTAGAAAATGGCATTTCTCCACAAATCTGGCGTGCACATCTTAAACAGTGATTTTCTGGGCATGGCCATTGCTCCCCAAGTTAATTTCACATTGCACTGGGATTGGCGTGCCCTCTTTCCTATGCTCTCCCAGTGCTGAATAGCCCTTGCACTCTGCAGGTCTTGTTACCATTGCACGCAGATGGGTTTCAGGACTGGTCTTTCTTCTCAGCTACAGACTCTTTACCTTCCTCTGGGGCTTAGGGATTGTGTTGCCAACTTAAATTTTGTCATCATTACCAGGCTACCTGTGTTAGCCTACTTCTCATCGTCGTCACGATGCAGGATGCGAGGCAAGGCACTGCACTTGAGTGATCCCTCAACGGACCTCAAGGAAAGCATGTCCTATTGCATGCGGGTTTGACGTCCACGCCCCGCCCTACGAAAAAAGGCGTCGGCTGATATGGGATCAGGTCTGGGGAAGGCGCCTCCTTAGGACTGAACCATACATTGCAGCCACTTCTGCACAGTGGGATAGGACCTCTACTTTCGCCTGCATTGTTTTATAAAACAGAAGGGGGAACTGTGGTGAGCCGTTCCTATAGACCGTGGCCGCCATTAGAAGATGGCGCCGGCTTCCACTGTGGCCTGTGATAAACAACTCCTTTTTTGGAGAGTTGGCACATAATCCCTTATCACCCTATGAGAAAGCTCCACGTGGCAGCTTTTCATTGGGGCTTGAGATGCTTTATTAAGGCTGGGAGGGGCATCCGAGGGAGGGAGAAGAAGAAATATCAAGGGCCTGAATAAACTGAAAGAAGATTCCTGAGTTGCGTCTTCCTTGCGGGCAAGGGGTCGCGACAAAGGAGAATGAGGGTAAAAAAGAGGGAAATAAGAGGAAAAGGAGGGAGACTAATTGAAATTGCGAAATAATCATGGAATAGTCTTCCTGGAAAATGTAAATGATAAAGAACGAGTTTCACATAACTTCAAGGAGAACTTCTGACCATGTCAATGTAGATAAAGAAAGATATGCTACATGTATGTGATTAAGAAAGATAATTAGAAACTTAGAAAGAAAGATTGATCAATGTGGTAGAATCTATGGTCAAGGAATTAATTTTTAATGAAAGATATAAAATGAAAATCTATTTTTATAATTGAAAAATACGGAAATAATTCTTGAAATTTGTAATTTAAAGGTAATTAGTGGGTTTGATATAGTTTCATTTCTAAAGAAAATGTGAAAAAAAAATCTCATTTACAAGTGTCCTACATTATTTTATATTTTTATTTTGTCAGAGCAAAATCATAATAAAGAAATTGTAAAAGGATCTGAATCATTGTGTGAAATTTATTTAATGGGATAAAACCTCATTTTCCCATAAATGGCTACTACTAATAACAAAGTATTTCTTGATCCCCATTGACCATCTGGTATATCTTAATGGTAGCTTTGAACCAATTTTTCTATTGGTAAATACACAAATAAAACTAATAGTGACTTAAATAATGGCAAAAGCCTATAAACTGTAGTTCAGTTACATTCTTCTACGTGATGCTGCATTTTTAACTCAACTGCTTATTAACACATGATGGGATGCTATTTAAGAAATTTTAGGATTTTGATTAGAATCAGATTCAAATATTGATGCATATAGAACAAGATGAATGTCAACTTCCTTCAGAACACTTTGAGAACTGAGTCTTGGCAAAGGGATTTATGACCATGAAGAGATCAAGTCACTTTTGATCTTTTTTCCTTGTTGACAGGGAAAGGCTTTGAAAGAGCTCAGCTCTTCTCATTCTGCACATGCAGCGGGCAGGAGGAAGCCGAACCTCACAGAAATGTTCATTTCCAGGCTGATTCCTGGGGTGACATAATTGAACCTGTGGAGCTCTTTCTCACTTTCTCACTGAGATCACAGAAAACAACCAATTCTGGATCAGATCTATGCCTTTTTCTTTTCATTGTAAATAACTTGAAAGAGGACTGAAAATTACTCTCAAAGCCATTGAAATAATATCATCAAAGCCATATCTGTTTGTTTTTTTTTTCCCCCACAAGGAACATTCAAACCTGTCCCCAGCAAATCCCTCCATCTATTCTCTGAGTCCTGAATTCTTCTAGGAACCATATTTCATCATTTATTCAAGCATATTTCCTCTTCTGTTACCTTTAACCTCTCCACACTACTTTTCCACCTTAAATACTTAGTATTTAAGTATATCTTAGTATGTCTCATTCATATATATATATATATATATATATATATATATATATATATATATATATAATGTACTCTATCAGCCATACATTTCCCCTATTATTCTCTCTCTGTATTTACCCATAGCAAAGATTATTAAAATTGTTGTTTATATTTACTGATTACATTCCTCAGAAATTACATGAAATAGATTTTGCTAAGTCTGGAAAGCCCACTTACCAAATTTAAAGACTATCCTTCATTAAAATCTCTTCCCTAAACTAATATGTCTGGGAGACTTGACCTCACAATCCACCATCGTTAACATTTCTTCTTCAAATTTGTATTTTCACTTTTTGTTCAGTGTTATTGCTCAAAATTTTGACTTCCTGTTTTATCTATTTTAATATATTTACTTTTTATGCTTAATATTTTACAAGGGATCATTCAAACATCTGAAATTCTTGGTAGACAGCATTACTTTGTATTTAAGTTTTATTCTGATTTCAGTAACAGAAGTTTCTTTTTTGCTCTATTTGTAATTGTATGTTTTGAGCAGTGAAATCATGCCTGGTTTTCTTAATCATAAGATTCCCAAATATGTGAGTTGAGGATGGTTTCTTTACAAAACAATTTGGAAACTTCCAAGACTGCACCATTTCTCCTTAGGGTGTTATATAGATTTAGACCCAAGTATTCTATAAGGGCTAGTCCATGGATAAAATTACTGTAAGCAGTATATTTTACCCCATTCAGAGTCTTGGCCTGGATAGTCAGAACCCCATGTTCCCAATTTTTCATAAAAGACTAATTTTTTAAACTTTTTTAACCATGTTTTTTTGTTGCTTTTAAATCTTGGCTTTAGACTAGGTTTGATTAATTTTTTTTAATGATCTGGCCTTCTGCCTTCGAAATGGACAATGAAGAGCCAGGCTTTCCATAAAGAAGAATGAAATCACGCATTTGCAGAAAAATGGATGGAACTGGAGATTAGCACGTTATGAGAAATAGGTCAGACACAGAAGATAAATGTCATATGATTTCTTGAACATGTATAGACTTGAAAATATAATATGGGAGCAGTAGAGGAACTATTACTCTTCTTCAGGGAAGGATTCCTGAAGGAAGAGGGAGAGAGGCAAGGGAAAGTATATGGATATGTTTACCATCATGGAGAGGACAGATATGATGAGAATACAATATACACACACATGGACATGTCATAATTTGGAGCTAAAATACAGCAAAGACCAAAAAAAATAATTAAAAATAAAATAAAAAACAAGGTCAGTCTTCCTTCTTTTTAAAATTCTTATTCATAATAAATATATATTTTTTAATTCCTGTGAAAAACATAATATATTACAACCAGATCACCTACTTTGTTGATAAGAAAGATACTCACTAAGAAACTGGTTTCACCTGCTTGAAGGTAACTTTCCTGCACATCTGAAATGCTGGCAGTAGGTAGGCAAGCCACAGGGGCTATGGGATCGACTTTCATCACTGTCACAGGGTATTTAGTGGAGAGTAGGGACCCTAGGCTGAGAAGCAACCTGAGAAAAAATTGCATCTATTGAAGTAGGAAGTAAGAGAAGACAAAAGAGGAAACCCAGAGACCCTTGGAGGCTAGTCACAGGGGGCCTTTTATCCAAACTCACATGGCTGTTAGGCTTTTTTTCCAGGAACAGCAGGGACCATGTAGAGTTATTGAGCAAGAGAAGGTCACTCTCACTTGGTGGCTAGTGTCAGGAAGAGGAGGATCCTGCTGCTTCTGGTCAACCTTTAAGTCCTTGTCCCCTCTGTCCTGAGGCTGGAGGCTCCCATTGCTGTCTTTAGAACTGCCAGGCATGGAGGGAAGAAGGAGTATCCAAAGATCAGAGGAGAAGTGGTCCCTGCTATCCTTCAGCTCCGGCTCAACCACCCCAGTCTGCATGTAATCATCTTTGATGGAACCATCCTCATCCTCATCTTTATCCACTTCTGAGTGGTTCGCATTTCTTGTTTTGGGTAGCGGAGGCAGAATTTGGCAGCAAGTGCAAGGAGCACAGAGAAGATCACAGCCCCCAGAACAACCCCTACCAGCACAGACTATGCCCGGCCCTCAGTGCCCAGTCCAGGGGTCATGGATGACACTGTGGGGAACTCTGAGAGCCACCCCCACCAGGGTTTAGTCTGCCTTACTCATGGAAGAGCCTGATGACATCACTGAGCCTTGACCTCTATCAAAGGCCTCTGTCCACACCACTTGTGCACAGAAGAAAACAACCTGAGTACTCTGAAATTGGAGGTACATTCCTAAGGGCATTCACCTTCTAACATTTCTGCATGGAACACTATATAGAAGAGGATGCCGAGGTCCAGAAACTCACTTAACCAAAGCCCTAGGATTTGAACCCAGGTGTCTGACACCACAGCCCAGTCTGCTACGCTGTTTAGCTCAGAATGGGACTTGGAGGCAGAGGCTGGTTCTGACTCACAAAAGTTGGACAAGAGCAGTTGTTTGGAGCCACCTAGACACAGGGCAAGTCATATGAGAAGGATGCTAGTGTCCGCCCAGGTCAGGAGCCCCAGACACAGCCACAGCAGCCCTGCACCTCTGCTATTGAGTTGGGAGCCAATGCTACAACATCTCTACCCTCCTCAGGCTTTCTTCTGCTGTTATGTAAGTCCTTGAAATATAAATTAATTTTCTTCAAACTTCTTTTACCTTCCAGTGCAATGTATTGTGCTCTGAATGGACTAGCATCCCATATTTAAATAAATTATATGAAACATAAGCAATGATAAGGTAGCACCTTGCTCAGGTTTTGTTGCTGTGACCAAAATACCTGACAAGAACAATTTAGAGAAGAAAACATTAATTTTGGCTCACAGACTCAAAGGATTCAGTCCACAGTTCAGCTCTAAGCCAGAAACACCTTGGGAGAAATCATGGCAGAATGGCATGGCAGAGGAAAGCAGCTCAGCTCCTGGAAGATGGGAAGGAGAGAGAAGAAGAAGGAGAAGGAGAAGAAGGGAAAGAAAGAAGGAAGAAGGAAGGAAAAAAGAGAAGGCAGGGACAGACAGTCCTCGAGGCCACACACCCATTGACCTACTTCCTGCAGCCATACCTCACAGCCCTACAGATTTTAGCACTTCAATTAATCCACTGATGATGTCAGAGCCATCATGATGCAATCATTTCACCTTCTAACATTTCTGCATGGAAGACTATGCTTTCCACACATTTTTTTTTTTTTTTTTTTTTGCAGGATGTTCCAGATACAAACCTTAACCCAAAGGGGATTTCTTGGTTTATTTATTTTGTGTCCCTAGTACTTAGTGAAGTACTTGGTACATAGTAGGTGTCCATAAATATTTATTGCATGGATAAGTAAGTAATGTAATAAGTTGAGATATATGTAACTTTGAAGAATTAAGTTGTCATTAATTTCACCTTTATCATATTAATTCTTTATCAAATGATATTCTAATACTGTTCGTGCCAATTCTTAGTCACATTGTATCTCTAAGTAATTTCATTATCTTTCTGACTGAGGTAGTGATGCATAAGAATTAAATAGTCACAATTTATTAAGATGACATATGAATGCAATAAGCATTTGCAAAATTGAGTATATAATGATTTAATGATAAAATAATTCAGAGATGAACATGCAGATAGTTTGAAAAATTTCCATTTACATTTGTTTGTAGTTATGACTAAAACTTTCTTCTATTGCACAAAGGACAAGCTGAGCATTGCATTAAGAATATACTCTTCAGCATGCCACAAGGTACGTTCAATTATTTCCTCCACTTTACTGAAGGTGTAACAAGAAACTTGTCAGGAGCCATACCTCCATTAAGTCATGATAAATCCTTAGGGTCAAGAACTGAGAACAACATGCATTTAATTTATTTCTATGGACATCAGTCTGGATATTTTTGAAAGAATAAATGTACTTATTATTGCTTTTATATTCTGTGAACTTTTGATGTCTTTGTTACAGGCATGAATGTCTTCACAAGTGTTTTTATTATATAAAGTAAAATTGCATTTAAATTTCTACAGTCTTATATAAAGACAGAACCTTGTGTTACTGAGGATACATTGAAAGATATCAGGGTGTTTGCTTGGTACCCCCCTGTCAGAGCATCATTTCCTCCTCTTTGTGTAGGTGCATGTTCATAGCACCATTCTCTTTTACTGTCAGTAATGGAAAGAGAAACAGCTGAAAAGTGTGTGCTGATTCTAAGGTAATCAAGTAGCTTCTCTGTGCAGAATACACACACACACACACACACACAGAGAGAGAGAGAGAGAGAGAGAGAGAGAGAGAGAGAGAGAGAGAGAGACTTGTGTGTTGATATCTCATTAGAGAGTAATTAGAGTTCCACATTAGAAACTTGATATGCAGTGCTATCCAGTTTAAATGATTTAAAATTTGATTTCTCCCATTTGTTTGCAGTATAAGATATTTCTTTGGGTCCTCTTCCCAATCTAATGACTAGTTTAGAATGGTAATGATGCATATAAATTTAAAAGCTACCTATTCAGGACAGAAGCTATGTTAGAAAGGGTGTTTAGATGCAATGGTGTGTGGCCATACTGGGGAAGCCATCATCAGAAAAGCAAAACAATTGGACTTACAGAACATATTTAAAGGTAATTCAATAAAAATAAATGAAGATAACATTTTCTTTATTGACTAGAAGATGTCCTAATGGATATTAGGTTTGGGTATTCTGGGATGAAGTGTTATTCAAACTAGTCAAAATATCATTAACAGTGATGAAAACTCACCATATGTCTTGAATGTTTAAAATTGGGTAAACCCACGTCTAGACCAAGGCTTCTCTGCACACATCAGGGGAAAATTGCCAGATCCTGAGATAGTTAGCACTGAAAGGATTCAAGCCCCGAGAAAGGCTCAGAGATTCCTATAGCTGACACTTCCACATTCTTGTCTGGAGGACCAGAAAGACCATTTTGATGGAAAATTCCTACACAGGCCACCTAGTATAACTGAATCTTTTGCCTAAGTCTTTCAAGATGTTTTAACATATTGCTAATTAAGTTTACAAACTCATTGCTACTTCACATTTCCTATAGTATTCAAAACTATATTTTAATGTAATATCAGTAAAACATTATTACTTTTAAAAGTAGCAGTAGAGCTTCCAATCACTCCTGCAAGGTAGGCGGGTCTGCGACCCACTGGCAGAAGAGGAGCAGCCGCCTGCTGAGAGGCTGAGCCGCCCCCTCCCCCTGCGCCAGCATAGTAGAGGGAACTGGGACCAAAGACAGAGCAGGCCCAGCGGCCTGCTGAGGGGCAGAGCCGCCCCCCACCCCCCTCGCCTGCCAGGTAGGGGAAGGGTGACCACCGACAGAAAAGGCCCAGTGGCCCAGGGCGGGACAGAGCTTCCAATCACTCCTGCAAGGTAGGCGGGCCTGCGACCCACCGGCAGAAGAGGAGCAGCCGCCTGCTGAGAGGCTGAGCCGCCCCCTCCCCCTGCGCCAGCATAGTAGAGGGAACTGGGACCAAAGACAGAGCAGGCCCAGCGGCCTGCTGAGGGGCAGAGCCGCCCCCCACCCCCCTCGCCTGCCAGGTAGGGGAAGGGTGACCACAGACAGAAAAGGCCCAGTGGCCCGCGGCGGGACAGAGCTTCCAATCACTCCTGCAAGGTAGGCGGGCCTGCGACCCACCGGCAGAAGAGGAGCAGCCGCCTGCTGAGAGGCTGAGCCGCCCCCTCCCCCTGCGCCGGCATAGTAGAGGGAACTGGGACCAAACACTGAGCAGGCCCAGCGGCCTGCTGAGGGGCAGAGCCGCCCCCCACCCCCCTCGCCTGCCAGGTAGGGGAAGGGTGACCACCGACAGAAAAGGCCCAGTGGCCCGCGGCGGGACAGAGCTTCCAATCACTCCTGCAAGGTAGGCGGGCCTGCGACCCATCGGCAGAAGAGGAGCAGCGGACTGCTGAGAGGCAGAGCCGCCCCCTCCCCCCCGCGCCTGCAAGGTAATCGGAACTGAGACCACCATCAGAACAGGTCAGACCTGCAACCGAGAGACAGAACAGGCCCAGTGGCCTGAGGAAGGGTAGAGCCGCCCCCCCCCACGCCTGCAAAGTAGGCGGACCTGCGACCCACTGGCAGTACAGCCCCAGAGGCCTGCAGAGGGGCAGTGCCGCTGCCTGCGCCTGCAAAGTAGGCAGAACGGCGACCACCGACAGAACAAGCCTAGCGGCCCGCAGAGGGACAGAGCCGCCGCCCGCGCCTGCAAGGACGGCGGACCTGCTACCGACTGGCAGAGCAGGCCCAGCGGCCTGCCGGCGTGGTAGGCACATTGCCCCAATTGGCGGAGGGGCAGAGCCGCCGCCCGTGCCTGCGAGGGAGACTTTGCAACTATACAAGACCAATATAAATATATAGGGGGAAAATTCAATAGCACAACAGTTTCACCAAGAAGAAAGGAACGCGAACAGTATGAAGAGACAAGGAAAGAAAGGACCACAAGCATTGCAGGTCAACTCAACTTTAGAAGAGGTAATACTGCAGCTGATGGAATGTCAGATAAAGAATTCAGGATATACATGCTTCAGATGATCTGGAGTCTCAAGGAAGACATCAGACAGCAAAATCAGACAATGAAAGATCACTTCAACAATGAATTACATAAACAAATCCAAGAAGCAAAAGATCAACTATACAGGGAAATAGAGGTTATAAAAAACAAACAAACAGAAATCCTAGAAATGCAGGAAGCAATAAGCCAACTTAAAAACTCAATTGAGAATACTACCAGCAGAGTAGAACACTTAGAAGACAGAACATCAGACAATGAAGATAAAGTATTTCAACTTGAAAAGAACATAGACAGCTCAGCAAGACTGTTAAGAAACCATGAGCAGAACATCCAAGAAATATGGGATAACATCAAGAGACCAAATTTAAGAGTCATTGGGATACAGGAAGGAACAGAGTTTCAAACCAAAGGAATGAGCAATCTATTCAATGAAATAATTCGAGAAAACTTCCCAGACTTGAAGAATGAGACAGAACCCCAAATCCTAGAAGCCTACAGGACGCCGAATGTGCAAAATCATAAGAGACCCACACCTAGACACATTATAATGAAGATGCCCAACATACAGAACAAGGAGAGAATTTTAAAAGCTACAAGAGAAAGGAAGCAGATCACATTTAGGGGTAAGCCAATCAGGATAACAGCTGATCTTTCAACACAGACTCTGAAAGCTAGAAGATCCTGGAATAACATATTTCAAACACTGAAAGAAAATGGGTTCCAACCAAGAATTGTGTTTCCAGCGAAATTAAGCTTCAGGATGGAAGATGAAATTAAAACCTTCCACGATAAACAAAAGTTAAAAGAATTTGCAGCTAGAAAACCATCTCTTCAAAACATCCTCGCCAAAACATTACAGGAAAAGGAAATGGAAAATAACAATGAAAACCAACAGTGGGAGGTAGGACAGTAAAGGGGGGAAAAATAATCAAAGAGGAAAACAAACCATGTTTAGTAACATAAATAAACAAATATGGCTGGAAGAACAACCCATATCTCAATAATAACCCTAAATGTTAATGGCTTAAACTCACCAATTAAGAGACACAGGCTAGTAGAATGGATCACAAAACAAGACCCAACAATATGCTGCCTACAGGAGATGCATTTGATAGGAAAAGACATACATAGGCTGAAGGTGAAAGGTTGGAAAAAAATCATATCACTCATATGGACTTCGGAAACAAGCAGGAGTGTCCATACTCATATCAAATAAAATAGATTTCAAGCCCAAGTTAATCAAAAGGGATAAAGAGGGACACTACATACTGCTCAAGGGAACCATACACCAATAAGACATAACAATCATAAATATATAAGCCCCTAACAATGGTGCAGCTATGTTCATCAAACAAACTCTTCTCAAGTTCAAGAGTCTAATAGACCACCATACAATAATCATGGGAGACTTCAACACACCTCTCTCACCAATGGACAGATCTTCCAAACAAAAGTTGAATAAGGAAACTATAGAACTCAATAACACAATTAATAACCTAGACTTAATTGACATATATAGAATATACTACCCAACATCAAGCAGTTACACTTTTTTCTCAGCAGCACATGGATCCTTCTCAAAAATAGATCACATATTATGTCACAGGGCAACTCTTAGACAATATAAAGGAGTAGAGATAATACCATGCATCTTATCTGATCATAATGGAATGAAACTGAAAATCAACGATAAAAGAAGGAAGGAAAAAGCATACATCACTTGGAGAATGAACAATAGGTTACTGAATGATCAATGGGTTATAGAAAACATCAAGGAGGAAATTAAAAAATTCTTAGAGATAAATGAAAACACAGACACAACATATCGGAATCTATGGGACACATTGAAAGCAGTTCTAAGAGGAAAATTCATTGCTTGGAGTTCATTCCTTAAAAAAAGAAATAAACCAACAAATAAATGATCTCATACTTCATCTCAAAATCCTAGAAAAAGAAGAGCAAAAGAACAGCAAAAGAAGTAGAAGGCAAGAAATAATGAAAATCAGAGCTGAAATCAATGAAATCGAAACAAAAGAAACAATTGAAAAAATTGACAAAACTAAAAGTTGGTTCTTTGAAAAAATAAACAAAATCGACAGACCCTTAGCCATGCTAGCGAAGAGAAGAAGAGAGAGAACTCAAATTACTAATATACGGGATGAAAAAGGCAATATCACAACAGACACTTCAGAAATACAGAAGATAATCAAAAATTATTTTGAATCCTTATACTCCAATAAATTAGAAGATAGTGAAGGCATAGATAAATTTCTTAAGTCATATGATCTGCCCAGATTGAGTCAGGAGGATATAGACAACCTAAACAGACCAATATCAATTGAGGAAATAGAAGAAACCATCAAAAGACTACCAACTAAGAAAAGCCCAGGACCGGATGGGTATACAGCAGAGTTTTACAAAACCTTTAAAGAGGAACTAATACCAATACTTTTCAAGCTACTTCGGGAAATAGAAAAAGAGGGAGAACTTCCAAATTCATTCTACGAGGCCAACATCACCCTGATACCTAAACCAGACAAAGACACTTCAAAGAAAGAAAACTACAGACCAATATCTCTAATGAACTTGGATGCAAAAATCCTCAATAAAATTCTGGCCACTCGGATACAAAGGCACATCAAAAAAATTGTGCACCATGATCAAGTAGGATTCATCCCTGGGATGCAAGGCTGGTTCAATATAAGGAAATCAATAAATGTTATTCACCACATCAATAGACTTAAAAATAAGAACCATATGATCATCTCGATAGATGCGGAAAAAGCATTCGACAAAGTACAGCATCCCTTTATGTTCAAAACTCTAGAAAAACTAGGGATAACAGGAACATACCTCAATATTGTAAAAGCAATCTATGCTAAGCCTCAGGCTAGCATCATTCTGAATGGAGAAAAATTGAAGGCATTCCCTCTAAAATCTGGAACAAGACAGGGATGCCCTCTCTCACCACTTCTGTTCAACATAGTTCTCGAAACACTGGCCAGAGCAATTAGACAGACGAAAGAAATTAAAGGCATCAAAATAGGAAAAGAAGAACTTAAATTATCACTATTTGCAGATGACATGATTCTATACCTAGCAGACCCAAAAGGGTCTACAAAGAAACTATTAGAGCTAATAAATGAATTCAGCAAAGTGGCAGGATATAAAATCAACACGCATAAATCAAAAGCATTCCTGTATATCAGCGACAAACCCTCTGAAATGGAAATGAGGACAACCACTCCATTCACAATATCTTCAAAAAAAATAAAATACTTAGGAATCAACCTAACAAAAGAGGTGAAAGACTTATACAATGAAAACTACAGAACCCTAAAGAGAGAAATAGAAGAAGATCTTAGAAGATGGAAAAATATACCCTGTTCATGGATAGGCAGAACTAACATCATCAAAATGGCGATATTACCAAAAGTTCTCTATAGGTTTAATGCAATGCCAATCAAAATCCCAACGGCATTTCTTGTAGAAATAGAGAAAGCAATCATGAAATTCATATGGAAAAATAAAAGACCCAGAATAGCAAAAACAATGCTAAGCAGGAAGTGTGAATCAGGCGGTATAGCGATACCAGACTTCAAACTATATTACAGAGCAATAGTAACAAAAACAGCATGGTACTGGTACCAAAACAGGCGGGTGGACCAATGGTACAGAATAGAGGACACAGAAACCAATCCACAAAACTACAACTATCTTATATTTGATAAAGGGTCTAAAAGCATGCAATGGAGGAAGGATAGCATCTTCAACAAATGGTGCTGGGAAAACTGGAAATCCATATGCAACAAAATGAAACTGAATCCCTTTCTCTCGCCATGCACAAAAGTTAATTCAAAATGGATCAAGGAGCTTGATATCAAATCAGAGACGCGCCGTCTGATAGAAGAAAAAGTTGGCTACGATCTACAGTCAGTGGGGTCGGGCTCCAAATTCCTCAATAGGACACCCATAGCACAAAAGTTAATAACTAGAATCAACAAATGGGACTTACTCAAACTAAAAAGTTTTTTCTCAGCAAAAGATACAATAAGAGAGGTAAATAGAGAGCCTACAACCTGGGAACAAATCTTTACTCCTCACACTTCAGATAGAGCCCTAATATCCAGAGTATACAAAGAGCTCAAAAAATTAGACAATAAGAGAACAAACAACCCAATCAACAAATGGGCCAAGGACCTGAACAGACACTTCTCAGAGGAGGACATACAGTCAATCAACAAGTACATGAAAAAATGCTCACCATCTCTAGCAGTCAGAGAAATGCAAATCAAAACCACCCTAAGATACCATCTCACTCCAGTTAGATTGGCAGCCATTATGAAGTCAAACAACAACAAGTGCTGGCGAGGATGTGGGGAAAAGGGTACACTTGTACATTGCTGGTGGGACTGCAAATTGGTGCAGCCAATTTGGAAAGCAGTATGGAGATTTCTTGGAAAGCTGGGAATGGAGCCACCATTTGACCCAGCTATTCCCCTTCTCGGTCTATTCCCTAAAGACCTAAAAAGAGCATGCTACAGGGACACTGCTACATCGATGTTCATAGCAGCACAATTCACAATAGCTAGACTGTGGAACCAACCTAGATGCCCTTCAATGGATGAATGGATAAAAAAAATGTGGCATTTATACACAATGGAGTATTACTCTGCATTAAAAAATGACAAAATCATAGAATTTACAGGGAAATGGATGGCATTAGAGCAGATTATGCTAAGTGAAGCTAGCCAATCCCTAAAAAACAAATGTCAAATGTCTTCTTTGATATAAGGAGAGTAGCTAAGAACAGAGTAGGGTCGAAGAGCATGAGAAGAAGATTAACATTAAACAGGGATGAGAGGTGGGAGGGAAAGGGAGAGAGAAGGGAAAATGCATGGAAATGGAAGGAGACCCTCAGAGGTATACAAAAGTACATACAAGAGGAAGTGAGGGGAAGGGGAAAAATAATACAAGGGGGACAAACGAATGTCAGTAAAGGGGGCAGAGAGAGAAGAGGGGAGGGGAGGGGAGGGGAGGGGGGATAGTAGAGGATAGGAAAGACAGCAGAATACAACAGACACTAGTATGGCAATATGTAAATCAATGGATGTGTAACTGATGTGATTCTGCAATCTGTATATGGGGTAAAAATGGGAGCTCATAACCCACTTGAATCAAATTGTGAAATATGATATATCAAGAACTATGTAATGTTTTGAACAGCCAACAATAAAAAAAAAAAATAAATAAATAAAAGTAGCAGTGAAGCTGGGCATGGTGGTTCATACTCTAGTCCTAGCCACATGGGAAGAGGGAAGACTACTTGGTCCCAGGATTCAAGATAGACTGAGCTCCATCTTGAAAAACTAAGCAAAACAAAATCAATAAATGGCTTTCCAAAACGCTTATCTTAGATAATCCACAAATATCATAGTCTGAGGAGTGGCCTGAAACCTCAGTTCCTACCTATGCATTCAGAGCATTCCTGTCCGCCATCTCTCATCATTCTTTTCTTTCTGATTTTTAAATTAATCACCATATACTGAATCAGGACATAACAAACTTTTGTGACATTTACATGAAATTTCTCTATCTTCACCATCCCATTTTCCTTATTTATCAGTCAACCTAACTATGCAAATTTCTAGTCCTGAATGCACAAATTCTAAAGAATTAAATTTCCTTGATCCCAGGTATAATCTTGATGCAGTTTTCAATTTATATGCACAATACATCCAAAATCTTGTACTCCATCTCTTTGTTCTATCTGGTTTTGACCATCATTATGGACTTGGACCATTTCTGATCCTCTTTGCTCATGGATATATATAATTTTTCTCATGTACCTTTCTAACCAGATACTATGTCAACTATTCCAGAAGTTTCTTCACTAATAATGTTGGTTTCACAATCTTCCTCCACAATACTGGGATATGTTTGCAATAGATAGATGTCTTCAACCTCTATCTTTTGAAGTTAATGCCCGTCTTTTTCAATCATTGCCAAACTTTTTGAATATACTAGTACAAATTTTCATTATTGTTTTATTTGTTACAAATAAGCTTTTAAAATCAAATATATGTACATTAAATGAGACATGCTGGAAAAAAAAGAACTAATTGTCTTTTCATTTGAACTTAAATCTTTTATATTGATTAGTGTTATAAATTAACTAAAAATTATGCAATATGTTGCAACTCATTTAATTTGGCCAGCATGAGCCCAAAGAACTTGGCTTGGATTTTTGCACATTTAGTCACATGCCATTTTCAAAACTTAAAATCACCGTTTTTGGGTTTTTTAATGGAGTAATTTAGGTAAGTGACCTCTCTGAATATTTCCACGTTCTGTTGCTGCTCTTTTACCTCCCTTTCTTCAGACTAGTCAGGTATAATGACCCAAGCAGGCTGCTGCAGACTAGCCATCAGATGATCACACAATAATGTTCAAAACATGGCAGCAAAGAGTCATGTGAATAGCCAAAGACAGCTCTTTTTATGATTCTTTGTTCTTTATCAATGTTTTGTTGACTGGAATTGGATGGCAATTACATGATTTTTTTATGACCAATCACTTGTACAGATAATGATATCATATGTTAAAGGCTTGGTCACTAGACCAGTAGATTGGGAGCCAGTAGAACTCTATTGGGAGCCAGTAGAACCTCTAAAAGGTAGTGTCTAGCTAGAGGTGTTGAGGTCTCTGGGGATAGGCTGTCAAAAGAGATAGCTGGACCCCAACCACTTTCTTTTCCTCTCTCACGTGCAGTTCATGAGATGAGTGGTTTTGCCCTTCGAGGGCTGCCTCACCACAGGGCTAGAAGCAGTGGGTTCTAACAAACATGGACTGAAAACTCTAAAACTGTAAGCCAAAGCAAACCTTTTATTTTATAAGTTGATTATTTCATATATTTATTATAATAAAAAAAGCTGACTAACCCACTTCCCAATCCTCTCCTATGCCTTCTATGTGCTAAAAATGAACATTAGAAACAGATTCAAAATATTCCATGAACTTCCATGACTTCATTTATTTTGTCCTCTACCTGTCTACCTTCATATAAAGATGTAACTCAGAGACATTCCAGGTTTTCTTCCAGGCCACTGCAACAAAGAAAATATCACAATAAAGTGGGTCACATTAAGTTTTTGGTTTCCTAGTGCTGATAAAAGTTATGTTTATACTATTTTATAGACTATTTAGTGCGCAATGATGTGATCTCTTTAAATATCTCTATCAAAATCTTTATTAATACCCTAATTAAACCATACTTCACTGCTAGCAATGTCAATAACCATTTGAGCCTTCAGTGAGTTATAGTTGTCTTGCCTTGATGTTGATGACTGCTGACTGATCAGGGTAGGGTGAAGGTGAGATGGCTGCAGCAATTTCCTAAAATAAAACAATGATTAAGTTCTCTGCATCCACTGGTTGTTCCTTACATGGAATATTTTTCTAGCCTGAGAGACTGTCTGGTAGCATTTTGCTAATAGTACAATTTTTTTTTCCAAAGTTGGAATTAATCCTCTTAAAACTTGACACTGCTTTATCAATTAAATTTATGTAGTATTCTAAATTCTTTGTTGCCGTTTTAGTAATGTTCGCAGCATTTTCACCAGGAGTAGATCACATCTTATGAAACCACTTTTTTTTTTCATCCATAAGCAATCACTCTTCACCCCTTAAAGTTAATGAGATTACAAGCAATTTAGTCATATCTTCAGGCTTCACTTCTAACTCTTGTTCTCTTACTGTTTCTACCACGTCTCCAGTTATTTTTCTCTACTAAAGTCCTGAAGACCATGAAGTCATCCACATGAATTGGAATCAACTTTTTTCCAAAGTTATATTCAAGTTATTTTGACCTCTTCTATGAGCCATACACATTGATAGAGACATGTAGAGTGGTGACACTTTCCGGGAGCTTTTCAATTGACTTTTCCCAGATTAATCAGAAGAATCCCTGTCAATAGCAGAATATCCTTATAAAATGCATTTTCTAAATAAGTCAATTGTGTTCCTTGATCCATGGGATACAGAATGAATGTTGTGTTAGCAGGCATAAAACAGTCTTAATTTCCTTGTACATCTCCATCAGAGGTCTTGGGTGATGGGTACATTGTCAATGAGTGGTAATATATTAAAGAGAATCTTGCTTTCTGAGCAGTATGTCTCAACAGTGGACTTAAAATATTCAATAAACTATGTTGTAAACTGATGTGCTGCCATCCAGGCTTTATTGTTCCATTTATAAATCATAGGCAAGAGTAGATTTCGTCTGATTCTGAAGGTCCTTAGGATTTTCAGAAAGGCAAATAAACATAGCCTGTCTTCAACTTGAAATCACCAGCTACATTAACCCCTAGTAAGTAAGGGAGTCAGCATACCCTTGGATGCCTTGAAGTGAGTCATTGACTTTCCTATCTATTTCTGTAAGTCCTATATGGCTTCTTATTCCAATAGAAGGCTGTTCCACCTAATTGAAATCCTCTTGTTTGGTGTGAGCACCTTCATCAGTGATATTATCTTGAACTTCTGGATAATTTGCTGAAGCTTCTGCAGCAAGCACCTACTGCCTCTCCTTGCAGTTTTAGGTTAGGATTCTTAAACGTCATGCAACAATCTTCACTAACTTCAGACTTTTTTCCCCCAGCTTCCTCCCCTCTCTCAGCCTATATAAAGTTGAAGAGTCAGGTCCTTTCTGTGGAATAGCTTTTACCTTAAGGGAATGATGTAATTGATTTGATCTTCTAGCCGGACTACTGAAACTTTCTCCATAGTGGCAATAAGGCTGTTTCATTTCCTTATCTTCTGTGTGTTCACTGGAATAGCAATTTTAATTTACTTCAAGAACGTTTCCTTTGCATTTACAACATACCTAATAGTTTGAAGCCAGGGTTCTAGCTTTTGGCCTGCTTCACTATGATTATTTATTTCTACTTTTCTTTTTCCTAGTTCTTGTCTTAAAGTGAGAAACATGTAACTCTTTCTTTTACTTAAACACTTGTAGGTCATTAGAAGATTATTAGTTGACCTAATTTTATACTATTTTATGATTGAGAATACAGGCCTGAAGAAAGGGAGAGCGGTGTAGGAACAGCTGGTTGGTGGAGCAGAATGCATGCAACAAATTTATCTATTAAGTTTGTTACAGTTTTATATGGGCATGATTCTTGGCACCCCCAAAATATTATAATAGCAATATCAAGAGCACTGATCACCATATCAGGCAGAAACATAATGAAAGCATTTGAACTGTTCTGAAAATTAAGTCAGGAAGACCACAAACCTTCAATGTGTAAAAAAAGATGTGATATCTGCAAAATGCAACAAAGTTAAGTACAATAAAACAAGTCATGTCCCTCTTTGCAAATAGTTCTAGAAGAATAACTAAGAGGTGATGTCTTCTACTTATTAAAATTAACATTTACTATAAATCAAAAGTAACAAATATGACGATTTACTGAGTGAAATATGTGAATATCATACTTGTATTTATATTAATGTACTCACAAACTCTAAGAATTTAAACTGCTGTATGTCAAGTACGCATAAGAAATTGCTTTGCATTCAGAGTTGCATAATCTGTCCAAGGTTACTTTGCAGGTAGTAGATATGGCTTCAAAAATCACTAACACTAGAGTCACACTTTGAGTATTTCACATATGGCATCTCATTTCATTCTAAAAACTGTAAATTTAGTAGTATTAGACCGATTTTATATCACAAAATGGTGCTTTCGAGATATTAAATAGTTTAACCAACTTTAGAGCTGTTTAAGTAGCTGAGATTCAACATACATGTGTCTGACATGATAGCCTGTGTCTCTAATGTATAGTTTAAATGGGCTGCTAAAATATTACTTCCTTTGAAACATTTCTTAGTTCTTTTAATGTGCCTCTTACCCTCAGTTGACCATTATACAGAGCACTGCATTCAAGACACACAGCAGAGTACAAGGTGGATACTGAGAACACCATATAATGAGTACTTCACTACTATTGGACCAGCACTTAACACAGATATGATAGTTATTTGGAATAATATATAGTAGATATTTAGCACATCATATCATGGGCCATATGCTGTATATAGCCTATCATATGATGGACACTTAGTACGTTACTAAAGTACTTAAAGTTACATATGATTAGCATCTCGTGCAATTATCACATCTTATCATAAGCATGTAATGCATCATTCAATGAGCCCTAAACATACAGTACATCACCAAACAATTAATAGACTACTTGAGCTATGTGATAGCAAGTTTGCATTTTATGTTTCTATCCTAGAGATTACATATTTTATAGTATAAACAGTGAATTCAGTAGTAGAGTACTTATTACTACGGTTGTCTTAATAAAGTGAAATTGATATTTAAATATTATCATTGAAAATGCATGTTCTAATGCTGCATATTTAAACTTACTAGTCATTAATTAACTACATATTTGAGTGATTACTATGCAACACACTCATAAGTAAAGAAAATCTGATGCTATTTTAAGAAATAAACAAAAAAAAATGTCTAGGACCAAATTAGCCTTCTTCTTCAATTTAGTTAATGCATTTTGAAAATAATAATCATTAAGTCATCCTGAGACTGTTTGCAGGATGGGAAAACAAGAGGTGGTCATACCTATATTTAGAATTTCACATGTAATAGCTTCAAATGATGGCTTGTATTCTTAGCCAGGACTCAATTTTCCATTTAGAGGAAGAAATTGATTACTGAGTTCCTGACTTTAAAAATGTGTTCACTCCCTAGTGCACCTACCATCCAAATGAGACTCTGCAATTTGCTTTTTATCCTCCTGATCTCTTTTAGGAATTCTAAGCCAAAAATGAAATACACCCTTTAAGAATAAACAGATGGACTCTTTAATTGAATAGCAATTGCAGCAATCTGAGTACTTTCAGGTATGGCTGAAGATAATTATTTATCTTCAGATGAATGAAGATAAATAATTATCCTATAGTATCATTGATGAGATAGTATGCCACAAAAATAAGATTTGTATTTGATATTCATTGGAAGCAACTATGCACCAGAAGAAGAATTTTCAATCCATTTACAACCCCTTTAACAAAGATTAATCCTTGGAAAACTCCATGGGGTATTTTACCCTGTTCTCATACTTTCTCAATTCTAGCGATCAGCTAGGATGACTGGGGCCAATTTCTTTGGAAATTTGGCAACAGTTTTCTTCATTATTGCCTAGCACAAATGAAAAACAGGAAAGCCTTTCGGAGGTAATTTGGCAAGTTAATAGGACAATTTTCTGCTTTATTCACCAATAATTTTAAACTATGTCAATAATTTATAATCAGATGATTAAAAATAGAGTTCTAGTGTCTATTCCAGTGTGGTAGTTAGGGCTATGTTGCTTTCAGAATTTTATGTTTAGACGTCAGTTCTATTAATGCAGAGATTTAATTAAACAAAATGTATATATTAGAAGCATCAGACCAAATGCTATTTTATGCAGTCTATAAAATATTTCCCAACTACTATTTGTCACATCCATGCTTAGGCAGAAATGCTATTCGCAAAGTAAGATGTTCTTTTAGTTTATGAGAGATGACATAACAAAGCAGCACAGACGAGTTGGCATAAACAATAGCAATTTCCTCTCTCACAATTCTGGAAATGAGAATTCTAAGCAAAATGCCATGAGGAATGGTTTCTCTTGAAATCATTCTCCTCCCTCCGTGGCTTACAGACTGCCACCTCTTCCTCTGTCTTTATATGGTCTTCCCTCTGCATGTGTCCGTCCTGACCCCCTCTTCTTAAGAGATACAAGTCACATTGTGTTGGGGCCATCCTCATTTAAATTTAGTTTCCTCTTAAGAGTACCTGTCTCCAAGTATGTTCACATTCTGGAGCAGTGAGAACTAGAAGTTCAGCATGTAAATGTGAGGTAATAATTCCGCCCATTATAAAGTTTTGTCATTGTTGTTTTAATACCACTGAAAACTCTGTGATATAGATATAGATATATATATATATATATATATATATATATATATATATATATATACACTCGTATTCAAGCTCAAAAGAAAATCACTTTTGGAAATGGGATATCCATGTTTGAACCCAGACTGTGGTATTTACCCTCAGTGTGATGATGGAAATGTCACTTATGAAAAAGAAAATGATTTGATCACCTTTGAGCATTATTAATGGTTACTTATGGATTATGTAGCCCTTTGTGATATAGGATTCCTTATAAGTCACTACTTCATAAAGAGCTGTACTTCTCAGCCACATCAAGCTGTGCATGATGTTAACTCTAAAATCCTCAAGTTCCTCTCCAGAGGATTCTTATAAGTCTTGGAAAAGACCTGGGAAATGTTGTCTAAAATGTGTCCTTGTATCTCTGAACAGTAAAGTTGAAAATACTCAAAGACACCCCCCTGGGCATTACTCTTAATTTAGCTTTCTGTGCCCCATTTCTTGTTTATTTAAGTGTGATGCAATAAGGGTCACTAAATGTTAAAGAACAAATACCATGATCAATAGTATGAATCTTAAATAATTGACTGTTTTTCTTGAAAGAGAATTTTCCTTTGGTTTCCACAATACTAATATTTCCCAGTAGGAAAAAAAATAACTAGTGCTTTGGACTTACAAATTAAAGGCTAATTGTATTCTGGCAGGAAGCATTTGCTTAAAAGTTATGAGAATATATGAATTAATGAGAGATTATAATAGGAATCCCTTAGCAATCTGAAATTAAATCATTTTGAAAACATGTGAGAAAACATTAAACTTTTGCTTTTTTTAGGATAAAGATAATCCTAAATACCTAATCACTTTCTATGTTTTGCAGCAATGAATAAAACTAGAGACTTTGCTTGGTTGAACCATATCACCTTCTTGCTATTGTACAAATGGTTTCTCTGCTCATCATTAAGAATTCTCAAAAGACCCATCCAAAAATCTCATCGTTTCTCCTTTTAGGAATACTGAAATCAGCAAACACATTCATTTACTCACATTTATTCTGTGAACACTGACTTATCGGTGCTTTTATAGAGCAAGGTGGTTGTGGTTGAAGCACTGAGCAATGTGACGATTACCCTCAGCTAACACTGTATTCATGTAAAGCTCTCCAATGCCTAGATAAAGAATGGCAAGTCAGGATTTAAAGGAGTCACATGACTTCTTATAGAATGAAGCTACCATCCAAATGCATCTAAGATTTTCACTAGTGAGCTAATTTTTACACTCAATATTGATGACCCTGTCTTGCCACATGCTTCCACTTGGCTTTTCTATTTTGGCAATTCTAGAAGTGATGATCCCCATGAATTCATCAATATTTCTGTTTGGCATGTAATAGACAATAAAGTTTGGCTAAATAAAGTAACAACCATCTCCATGTTTTCAACAAATAATACAAACTCTGTATCCATTCTTCAGGTTGGATCTCCTCCAATTCAATTTCCCATAACTCCTGATATTATATTTTACCAGATGTACCTCTGGAATATATTCTTTGGAATTTATTCTTTTTACTACTTCTATTCTACCTCAACTAGGAAACAGTTCTTTTAAACAAATATTTTTGTCACCATGAACATAGGCTTCCCTCTGTACAGGACACTGTGCACTTGACTGTCAACAATGTCAGCATTTATCCTGAGTTTCATCCACAAACCCTACCTTATTTAGTTATTGACACTGTAGCCCAAATTATCTTTCTAAAATATAAACCTAACGAGTCACCCACCATTTTTTCTTAAAAGCCTTCAAGCTCGGCTGATTGCCTTGATGATGAAGTACAGACAGTTTAACACTGTTACAAAGCATGCGCATCCCCTCCTACAGGGCACAACCTACCTCTTGGCACTCCCAGCTGTTCACCTGACCTTACAGACCTACTTTAACTCCTCTTTCTGTACCTCTCCCATCCCCACCCTTCTCCAATTGCACAAGCATACCAGAACTTTCCGCTTGGAATAAGTCAGAAAATGTTTACCCATCTTCCTATTTCATTTGCAAAATGAGCAAAAATCAAGGGTGTGTTGGATGCACTATTAGCAAAGATATCTTGAATATTTTATAATTCTCTGATAGAAGCATGTATTAAAGAGATTTGGGAACACTTGCCTATATCTGCATGGACAAAATCTACAGGGGTGTGTATCTGAGTGACAGTTGCATTAAGTCAGATTTTTATTGCTATGACCAAAATACCCAACAACAACAACTGAGAGGAGGAACAGTTTATGTTGGCTCAAAGTTTCAGAGATTTAGTGTATAGAAGGCCTTCTCTGTTGCTCTAGACACAAGATGAGGCAGGACATCATGGCAGAAGTGTGTGGTGACAAAGCACTTCTCTACACAGGGAAGCTAGGAAGCAGGGAGAGAGGGGGAGTGACCACAGGGAAGATGAAACCTTCCAGAACACACCCCCATGACCCAACTTCTCCAGTTACTCTACACTTGCCTACCCTTACTATCCAGTTAGTTTATTCAAACTAGGATGGGCTGATCAGGTTACAGCTCTCAAAATCCAATCATTTTACCTCTGAACACTACAGCATTAACACAAGAGCTTTTGGGGGACTCCTCAGATCCAAGCCATAACAATAGAGGAAACTCAGTGGCCCTAAGCAAGGGCAATATCTACTGAAAGCCGGACGTCTTGTTATCATGAAGGTGAGGTGAGCATAGACGTACCGGCCTACCTGACGACTTCACTGAGGCTTAGTCTCCATTCCAAGATTTTGAGCACTTAAATGCATCATTACTAACAGATTTCCATCTGGAAACCTTGAACATGACATTTAGATTTAAGATACATATTCTTGCCTTATTACATTTGTTCGCTTTTCTTATTTAATTTCAAGATGAAACACTGCATTACTTCATGATTTAAAATTAATTCTACTTTGTTGTTTTGTTGTTGTTGTTTAGTTATAATGTCTTGGTTTAAATCCTGGACAAATTCTACATCCATGTTACTTGTTTTTTCAACTTCTAATTGTTCTAACATACTCTTCCTAATACAAGTAAATAATTTTATGTCGTTTAATTTGATTGAATCATGTTATTCCTCACACCTACCTAACAGCTTTCACTACCCTCCAAACCACAAAAACATAATATCTGTCAGGTATCTTGGAATCTCTTTTTGTATATAAAATTTTGTGTGGGCAGAAAAGCAAAGCTCAATGCTCAGAATGTCCTTGGTTTCTTTGTATTAAAATATGAAGAATTTTAAACATCAGAACTTCCAGGGACCTGAGAACCATACAGATAAAAAGCTTTATTTTATAAATAAGTAAACCAAGACTCAGAGTTTGTAATCCAAGTTTGCAAAAGTAATACATGACAGTCAAATCAGAAGCATGGAGCTTCCAGCACCGAGGGCAATACATTTTACTCTAATAAAAAGCTATTGTATTCAGATGAAAAATAATAGTACTAGAAGGCCATTTTTATGCATGTTGTAAATGTGTGTTCTTTGACAATAAAACTGGAAGACATTCTATTATTCTTACATAACAATAAGCCTGACATATAAATATTTTCCTCTCATTATCTAGTATGGTCTGATGGGTTCATAAAAGGCAGGCAGAAAGAAAATGACACAATAGGGAACAGAAGCTCATCTCAGTGTTTCCTGGTGGTCAGATTCTCCTGCACTGTTTACACGGTCACAGCCAGCTGCCCTGGTACAGCCAGTCGTCAGCTGCATACATACCTTTGTTCCTATCAGGTAGTCAACACCAATTCTTTACCAGTTTATTATAGCCCAAGGAATTGACATACACTTGTAGATGAAAGGAAACACAGGGGAGAAAAATGTAAAAATATGGATATGAAAAGGTAATTGATAGAAAGTAGTGGGTTCTGAAGAAAATTCCTTAATTAGTAGTGATGGTGATGGTAATAGTTGTTGCAATAAAGCAGATGGTAAGATGAATGGTAATAGCAATGAGAGCTGTAGTGGTAATGGTAGTAGTAGGAGTGGTCATGAGAGTCACAGCACAAATTGTGGTGGTGGTGGTGGTAGCAATCATTGTAGTGTGGTGGTGAACTAGTAGCAATGGTGTTAGCAGTGGAGGTGGTACTAGTAGTGGGACTAGTGATGGCGGTAGTGGTGATGATAGTAGTAATGATCTGAGTAGTGTCAGTGGCAGTAGAAGTAGTGGTGTGATAGTAGTTAATATCCTGTTTTCAGTTGAGAAACTGTATTTTTTTTGGAAAGATTAAATGAAAGTTTAAAAGCTCAAAAGTTTTAAACTAATAAATTTAGCAGCCAGAATATTTATATGCTCAAAAATATTGATCTTTAATAATATGAGCTCACAATATAATAATCTTGAATTGTCAACACTAAATTATACTACGTCAGTGGTGCAGTAGAAGTAGCAGTGGTGGTAATGGTAGTGGTGATGGTAATTATGGTGGTCATAATAGTGGTGGTGGCAGTAATAAGAGCACAAAGAACACTGGTGGCAGCTATTTCCTGGGAATTTACTAAAGGTCAGGATTATTCAAACCCTTGCAAGTAGTGATTAATTTGTATTTTTCTCAAAATAACCCTGAAAGGTAGGTACTAATTCAATTACTTTTTGACAAGAAAGTATAGCACTGCACGCAGTTCTGAGCAGAGTGTCCAAGGCTTTGCATTTGGAAAATGGCAAAGCTACAATCTGAACCCAGCAGAATGGATGCAGTGCCCATGCTCCTAGCTGTTGTGTCTCAAGGGAAGGTACTGACTGATCATCCACAAGACTGATGATGAGTAATTAATTGTTAATGAAGAAATGAGAAATAGTTTTATAATCCTGGCAATTCTGAATCCTATTTGTGGAAACGTGTAATGTGTATCCTATCTAAGCATGTTTTTGTGATTATTAAATTTTGAGCTCATAGTATTCAAGGATTGTTGGAATAACTTTCAGTTTATGGCTAGCACCTATCAGCTAGGAGCAACTCGGAGTGCTTGAAGAACCTAGGTTTGTTCAGGCCTGATAGGAACGCCAGCAGGATGGGGTGCTCTGCTCTAGCGAGCCACTAGTGAAACCACATTCTCAGCACTTGTGGTTAGCATTGCCAAACTACCAGGCCAGGAAACCAATAGTCAGGAGCTTCAGGGCATCAAACCCCTGACTCAGAAGGCCCACTCCCCTAGGGACAAAGACCCTTCCAGACAATACAATATTTAGAGCTTCTTCATAGTGCGGTTACATTAGGCATAAGATGAATGGCTTATGGATATTATCTTGCTTATGTATGATTGATGGGAATGCCCCACCTGAACCCTATAACAGTTGTATGCATTCCAAAAATAAACAAGCTACTGGATGTAGGCTAGATCACCACCAGCCAGTTTTCTCAACAGCTCCTGGTGTCTGTGTGTTGACTCTGTGTCTCTGCCTCCCATGACTGAGGTAGCCGAGTGACTAATTAACCACACCAGTGACCAGAACGACCACTAAGGATTAATATTTTTGAGCATATAAATATTCTGGGTGCTAAACTCATTGGAGTTGGACCTTTGAGAAGGTTGTTTTAACTTTCCAATGCCTCAGTTTCTTATCTGAATGGGAGATACTAACTGTACTCCTATCATAAGCTTGTTTTGTGAACTGATTTGATTCAAGGACATTGATTTAAAAAAAAAAATAGGGCTAGTTAGTTAAAGGGCAGCTATTACTATGTGTTCACATGTTAACTCATTTAATTTTTACAGTATTTATGATGAATCAATAAATGTGAAGGGGGATTCAGTAAGTAAATTGATAAAGTCACTCAAGAAGTAATTAGTTGAACAGGGATTTAAATCACTGTTTCTTTAGCTGTTAAATGCCACGTTCTTGCCATTGCATGACAATCTTTTTTATTAGATTACAACACAGCTTTCCTCATGTCTAATCTGTCTCATCCATCCCACTCACCAACAGGATCCCTGGGGACCAGCCTCATCTCTAGGGCTCCTTTGAGCACAGCAGGGTGTCTGACAAAACTTGATTAATCCACGGAAGCCATTCCCTAGCAGTGTCAAACTGAGAGCCTTCCTGAAATTTTTTCAAATCACAGCAGAAAAAAAGAATCCGTCTTTTCTGTTATGGCAGTGAGAAAATATAAAATTGGATACTTTCACTGGCAATATTTTTCCACTAAGTAGAAAGAATCAGTGAAGAAGAAGGCAGGGAGGCCAACCTAGAAAGAAAATCAGGAATCATGAATGAAAAATGACTTCTGGAATGTTCATTTTTTTCCCGTTCAGTCGTTTCGGAGACTCAACTGTGTGCTTCCACTCTCAGCAGTTGGAGAGTTTAGCCTTCCGTTAGTTTCTGTGAGTCATTATACACCCCACTATTTCCATGAGCCAGCTAGAGGTTGAATTCTGTCACTCAGACAGAACACAGAAACCTCTAATGCAACACACAGTTATAAATTGTGCTATGCCACTTCCAAATCTTTTAACCTAAAGAGATTAATTTTTGTTTTCTAAATGAGCATAATTTTAATAGTAATCGACTAATGATGCTTAGAATGATAATAACAAGTTGATACATTTTGTCACTTGAAACACTAGCAATGGTAGAATTTAAAACTGAATATCATGTTTTAAAAACTATAAAGGAAAAATGAAAGAAAGCAACATTAGTTTTTAAATCACAGGTTTTTGATTTTTCATTCAAGCCTACCAGGGTTCTCTGAAAACCTAATGAAACAGAAGGAAGATGAGGGTCCTTCACTAAACTTCTAGCATTAACACTTTAATAATTCATTAAATTATTATATGTGGATATGAGTAAATAACTGAATTCCTTTTTGCTTCTATTTCATTATACACAGTGTGCAAATAATGATAATATCTACCTCATTGTGATGCTGCACAGATTATATGAATCTCCATATGGAAAATGTATTAAAACACTAAGAATATCATTCAACACAATAAATCTTTACTCATGTTATTGTCATTTCCTAAGTATGTTTAAAATAATATATTAATGTAATTTTAAAATCACAAGGAAATAAACTGTTGTTTCCTGCAATTGTATTAACTTCTGGTGTCACTGAAACAGGGTTCTATGTTTTTGGTCAGAGTACATCGACAATGGACTTCTAGTGGTTCAAACACCTCTGAAGTAGAAAATCCTAAATTGATTAACTAACCATATTGTCCAAGTTATGGATATGCAGTCTGATTCTTTATTAGAAGTTGGATAATTTTTGTTTGTTTGTTTTGCTGTGCTGGGGTTTGGACCCAGGGCCTCCTATGATAGGCAAGTGTATTACCCCTGAGCCACACTTCAGCCCTCAAATGGATAGTTCTTAAGTCACAAATCTGCAACACAGAGAAGCAAGTAGGTGTTTCCCGGAGAATGTGAATTCTAAATGCAGTGTGTTAAATCTGGAGTAGTCAGGTTTTTCCCTTCTCTGACTAATACCCACATTTGATGGATCTTATCAAGGCACAGCATATTTTATTCCCCAGTGTTGACAGTTATACATGTAGTTAGTACTTATCAGATGATGAAAAGAAACCAAAACATAGCTTGATTTCAGTCCTGATATTAAAATAAAAGATTAAAACAAGAAAAGAAAATTTAGCTGTCTTCTAATTTCAGAAACTCTTCAGTTATTGGTAAATGTTCACTATTCTGGGCTACTAGCACAGGATAAACAAATAATTAGACCTAATGACCTAAGAGAACAATCTGAGTGCTCACTCAAAATTCAGTGAGAACTAATTCTATGATGCTAATTAAAATGTTTGGGAAGATTATTTTGAAATAAATAAATTTTGTGATTCAGACAGAATTCCAAGGAATAAGATTTTTTTGAGAGACAAGAGGATTGCAGTGTGACCTACCCTCCCCATCTGTATCCATTTACCAGGTTGCCCTAAGACATTGATGTCTTCATCTATGTGAGTTAAATGACTTACATTTTATATTCTCCATTAAAATGTAGAGAATTATACCAAATACTCATGTAAGGAGTTGGCCTTAAATTAGCATTAATTCTTCTTGTTTTATGATTCCAGAAGGTCCTGGATATACTGAAGAATCACACACATTTTGATCATATAGTATAAATAAGTTTAGCCTGTTTATTTTATCATGTGCTAGAATATAATGTTAGACTATAAATTTATAAAAAAATTTACATCTGTTCTTAAGTTAAACTTTTTTTCTACTATAATAAACCCAAGTTGTTTGCATACCCTTTGTAAATAGTGTCCTAATAGGTATTTGAATATTTGCATGCATATATGAAATAATGACAAATTATTTATTCATCTGAGTGATTAGAACTTTTCAAAGCATAAAGACTAGAATATGTTGCTTCCAGCATTTATGAAAATTGTTTTACAGTATAAACCCTGATATAAAATTATTAAATATAACATTATTCACAGTATTCCATGCCTAATTTTCCAATGGAAAAATGACTCCAAGCAAAAATAAAAAATAATAACTTTTCAAATGTTCATAATCTCCAATCTTCTTACCATGAAATATAAACTTTTCTATTCAATAGGAGATAAATTTTTAACTAAAAAGGCTGAAATAGTTGATTTCACATTTCATAGTTTTGCAGGTTATTCCACTAATGACATGACCAAGTAAAGTCATATGTAAATTTTTGGAAAAAAACAGATAGAATTCAGAAGGTTACTGAAATATGACTTCTTCATCAGCAGAGAAATTAGAGCAGCAATCTCAGTAAGCCTCTGACTAAATGTTCATAGAAAGTGCATTTAAAATCAACGCATAGTGTCTGCAGATACTATGTACTAAGAACCTGTGTCCTAAGGTGTACTAAGAATCTGTATAACCAATAAGATAAAGGGATAACCACAATTTAAATAGAAAGCTTCACATAAGCATGCAGCCAAGAGGCATGGTATTCCCATACAATGAGAGTACACATTCAAAATTCTTGACAGTTTTCAAACTTGAATGAAGTGGGTGAAGCCTGAAGATGGAGATGTGGTTAAGAGTTTCATCCTGTGGGAATATAAAGTCCATTCCAATAAAAAGTCATTGATTTGTAAAGACCTGGCAAAGTAAGCCAAAGGGCAAGTAAGAATAACAGAAATACAATAAATTCAAGAACTAAGAGTGGAGGTGGGCAGAAAGCAGAACTAGTGAGAAGTCAGGAAGAAAGACCGATTTTATGCTAAAAAGTGATTTTTGGAATAAAATCCTATTTCACAGAGTCATGGGGAGCATTACATTTTTAAAAAGTCACTTTCAAAGTGTAAAATGCTAGATGGTGTCATTTATAATGAAGACAGAGAGTATGAGATCTGAAAGCTGATATTCTGAATTTGACCAATTTAACTACTGGAAGTCACTTATGTCCACCCACATTCTATTTCTTGTAATGTGAAATCGGGATAAAATAAAAGACATATGAAAGCAATTAAAAGAGTGTCATGTGCATACTATAAGCTCAGTTACCTATTTTTTTTAATGCTGCACTATGACTATTTTGCATGACCTCAAGATTGGGCTAAAATGATTGACACTTCATTTCCTAGGTATCAAAATTCTTCCCTATGGAGGGAAGAGAGATGCTTTTTAATGAATAGTGCTAAGCAGCTGAATACTGATAGGCAATAAAATCAACTAAAATAAGCCTTGATCTAAATTTCATACTTTGCAAAATATCTCTCTAAATGGCAATGGACTGAAGTATAAAATATAGCAATATAAAAGTATTTTTTTAAATAAGAGCAAATATTTGAAATAAAGAACAAGGCAGAATTGTTAGACTTGAGGCCTCAAATTACAGTCCAGAGAAGAAAAAATCTATAAATTAGACTTCACTAAAATTAAAACTATTGCTTTCCAAAGAGGATGTAAAAGGAAGCTATAAATGAGAAAAACTGTCTCCTCTTTCATACATGCACACACGCGTGCACACACATACAAACACACAAAGACTCTTGATTCTCTCAGTCCTCATGGGTCATAACTTCTTAACTGTGAATCATTGCGATGATAACTTTCCTGAAAAGGCCTTTAACAATCATAAATCTCTTGCTCACCTTGTAAAGCCACACCATTAGTAGAATTCAATCAGGATTCCTCTAGAATTATATCTGACCACCTTGATTTTACAAGAAAATATCAGATATGAACTGATTGATTTCACTTCCAATACAAGAGCTGAAATGTGACCTTTTATTATAGGTCCAATACATTTCCAGTAGTATTTACATCTAACAATTCATTTTTGTTAGCCTATTTTTTTTTATTTTAAAATTTTTATTTGACAAAACAATTGCATATATTGAAGATATACAACATGATGGTTGGATACATGTAAATGTTGCATAATGATTGTCCCATTCAAATTAATACAACTCTCACCACACTAGCTATATATGAAGATACTTTCCACCTCAGAACTGAAACTTCCTACCTGTTGACCAACATTTCCCTGTTTCTACCTCCTCCCAGCTCCTGATAACCACTGTTATTACTCTCTCCTTTTAGGAGTTCAGCTTCTTTAGATTTTTATGCATAAGTGAGATTATGCAATATTTGTCTTTTTGTGTCTAGTTTATTTTACTTAGCATAATATCCTCCAGATTTCAATGTTGTCACAAAAGACAGGATTGTCTCCCTTTAAACTAGTTTTATCATGTTTGTCACTTGTGAGAATGAGGCACATTCTTTTACTTGTTGTTTTAATATAAAAAGGCCTAATAGTTTCGACTGTTTTCTAGATAGCTATATTACCAAATTGTCTAAATAATCAAAATAAAGTTCTTGATTTTCTAGGTGTATAGTCATGTAAAAGAAAATAAATAATCACATCACTTATCCAAGGTAATATTGTTTGCATTTTTCATGAGTATTACTATTAAATGTTCTGCAAAAGCTCATGTTGAAGGGGACAGTGCTCAGAAGTGGGGCCTTAGGGATGTGATTGGATCATAAGAGGTCTGATCTGCTTAAAGGATTAATCTGTTGATGGATTCATACAATAATTGGTTTGGGGAAAGGGGCTTTGTAACAAAAGGTGTCATAATCTTTCTGTCAATCTCTGTCTCTCTGTCTCTGCTTCTTACCTGAAATGAAGCAAACAGCTTTGCTGTAAAACAGTTGAATGCTACCCACCATGATGCTCTGCCTCAACAAGCAAGTGGTGAGGAACCAAGTGACCATGTACAGAAAACTGTGAAATTGTGATACAAATAAATCTTTTCTCTTTTAAGTTTATTGATCTCAAGTATTTGTCATAGTAATGGAAAGATAGCTAAAACAATGGATGACTATTATTCTCTCAAAAATAATTCATCTGAAATACTTTAATAAGGAACATATTTGCTATTCACTTTAGAGAGATGGTAATTATGATGTACTCTCAGTCTATTCCAAATTTCACTTTAAAAGAAATGACTGCTTAATGTTATCAAACACAGTCTTCTTAGATTTTTATTATATGTTATGTGAAGTTGAATCATAAATGATTACTTAGAATTAAACATTCAACCATATTGCATAATTATTTTGGTATACCTTTAGTTAAAATGATTAGAGATTTTTACACTTGAATCCATAGATCCAACTGGTCTGCTATTTCATTTTATGCTATCATACTAATTTTCTGGTTTGAGAATGATATTGATTTCACTTTTTCTATTTTAACATATTAAAAGTTGAGTAATCTACAAATGCCTTAAAACAAACCTTCTTGATTAACTACATTATTCTTCTGGTATAACTTTGGATTTAATTGACTAATGTTACAATTATAATGATTATATATATATTCCTATGTCAAATTATTTAATTTTAGTCATAATATATCAAATTATTTATAATATATTACATATCTTAATAATGTCCTGGCATGAAATATGTGTCAACTATCTTTTTTGCAATCTCAGATTCTTTGGACATTAACTTAATCATGTGTTCTTTAAAGGTTAACACTTGTGTTTTATATCTGATATTATTGAATTATTATTCCCCAATATTATTGAATTATTCAAGTTTTCCACCTCTTTTGCAATGTATTTTGATAAGTGAAGTTTTCTTAAAATGATCCTTTTTCTTTTCAAATCAATTGCCATAGAGTTTCTTATATTGTGACTATATTGTTTTGGTATAAAATATTTTTTATATGTCTTTTATATTTTTTTATATTGAGGTCTTTCCTAAGCACTGATTTTTTAAATTTTTTCTTATTTTTTTTACTTTTCATTTCTATTATTGGTATTTCATCATGGTACTATCATCGTGTCCTACCTGTTATTCACAATTTCCATTTCCTGGGAATTTTGCTTAAAACTCTGAAATATATTCTCTACCATGACTGAAAAAATACTAATGCAGTTCTGCCTGTGGTTTATTTTTACTCCATTTTTTTATTAAAAGTTTTATTGGTTTGAATGTTTCAGCCTGCTTGGGCTTCTATTATCAAAATACTACAAATAGGGTAGTTTGAAGAACAACAACAAAAAATGATTTTCCCATAGTTCTGGATGCTGGAAGTCTAACATCAAGGTACCAGCAAGATTGATTTCTGATGAAGGATCTCATCTTGGCTTATGGACCGCTATCTTCTCAATGTGACCATATTAAAAAATATATATACACACACATATATATATTTATATTTGATAAATATTTATATTTTTATATTATATATTCATTATATATCATAAAAATTATATATAAAAATATATATATTTTTGTGACCATATAAGAATTAACATATATTATATATTATTTATGTTTAATATATATTTTTATATATTTATATTATATATTTTTTTCTTTTATAGATACAAGGAGAGGGGGGGAGAGAAAGAGAGAAAGATGTATGAGATGAATAGGCAAAGAAAGACAGAGAGCAAGTCCTGTAGAGCCTCTTATAAAAAGATTCTATTTATATTTCACTGTATTCTCACTCCTAATACCACATTTAATCTGAAGACTACTTTCTCTGTGGTCCCATCTCCAAATTCAGTTATGTTGGTGGCTAGGGCTTCAACATATGAGTTTCAGGGAGAGACATCTCAGTCATATATAAAGAAGGTACAATAGTTTACTTGTTAAGTAATCCTAGGGAACATATGTCACGGAGAATAAGACACAATAAAAAATACTTTATATGCATTTATTGGCATTTGTAGTGTAAATTATAGAGGCATGTTTCTTCTAGGAGTCCAGAGAATCATCCTAGATTCCTCCTCAAAAAAATCTTTCTAAAAGAATTTTTCAAGCTACAACCTGCTGGTAGGGTTAACAGATAAAATACAAGATTCCTAATTATGATTGATTTTACATAAACAAGTACTTCTTTAAGACACTTAATATCAATCAACAAATATATGAAAAAATGCTCATAATCTCTAGCAGTTAGAGAAATGCAAATCAAAACTACTCTAAGATATCTCACTCCAGTCAGAATGGCAGCTATTAAGAATACACACAACAATGAGTGCTGGCGAGGATGTGGGGGAAAAAAAGTATACTCATACACTGCTGGTAGGACTGCAAATTGGTGCAGCCAATATGGAAAGCAGTATGGAGATTCCTTGGAAACCTGGGAATGGAACCACCATTTGACCCAGCTATCCCTCTCCTCAGACTATACCCAAAGGATTTAAAAACAACATACTACAGGGACACAGCCACATCAATGTTTATAGCAGCACAATTCACAATAGCTAAACTGTGGAGCCAACCTAGATGCCTTTCTGTGGATGAATGGATAAAAAAAATAACGTGGCATATATACACAATGGAACATTACTCAGCAATAAAAGAGAATAAAACCCTGGCATTTGCAGGTAAATGGATGGTGCTGGAGAAGATAATGCTAAGTGAACTTATCCAATCACAAAAAAGAAATGCCGAATATTTTCTATGATATAAGGAGGCTGACTCATAGTGGGGTAGGGAATGGGAGCTTGGGAGGAATAGATAAATTCTAGATAGGGAAAGGGGGTGGGAGAGAAAGTGGGGGCAGGGGATTAGCAAGGATGGTGGAATGTGATGGACATCATTATCCAAAGTACATGTATGAAGACATGAATTGGGTGTCAAAATACTTTATATACAGAGATATGAAAAATTGTGGTATAAATGTGTAATAAGAATTGCAATGCATTCTGCTGTCATTTATTTTTTAATCAATAAAAAAGAAATAAAAAATAAAATTTTACAATTTATGTAAAAGTGGAATTTAAGTATCTGTCCTGCCTTTTTATAGTCCAAATAATTTAATGACAAATCATTTTTGTTGTTGATTTATTTAGGCATAAATCTTAACTTGTTTTGTGGGTTCTATCCCTTCATGGACCTTTCGTTAGAAATGAATCTTGTGTTTTATACCATGTTTATTGCACTGAAAATCCTTTTTGCACATTTTTCCCTCAATACTGTTCTTTACAGAACATTAAATTCCATCCCACATTCCATGTGAAATTATTACATAGAATAGCAAATATTATTCTTGCTACACCAGCCTTTGAATTGCCCTCTGAAACACCACAATATAACCTGTACTATATTTTATGGCATTTTAAAATTCTCCTGAAGCAACTGGTTTTCTTCAGGATGTCAATTCAAGTACGTAACAGTGCCTTGCACATTGGTTTGTTGCTGCTGTTTTGAAAAAAAAAAATAAAATGCTGTACTTTGCTTCAGTGTTTCTTGAGGAGAATTCAATTGAGTTAGGACATGGTGCTGGCCCACTCATTTGGAGACAGAAAACTATCCAAGGCAGACTTTTTATGAGTGCTGTTAGAGGCTAGGTTGTCACTATCTAGAATCTCTTACCTTTTTATGACCTTAGGCAGTTAGGATTTGATTCATGGAGTGAACAGTGACTCATCATTTTTAGTATTACTTTGGGAAATGCTTATGGCAAAGTCAAGGAAACACATATTTATCAATGTAAATTATTTGCAGGATGGAAATACTATATTATATGTGGAATACACACATGAACACACACATACATAAATTTTCACATTTATTTCTTGTAACAGCGATTTGTTCTTGTTAACATCATGATTCTTAATTTATGTTACATTAGCTTTATTTAAAAATAAAAAAAATTCCTCATTTCTGTTACATTCTTAACTTTAAAACAATTCTTGAGATGACTTATTCCTAAACCTTACAGTGTGTACATTAGTTGTAGATATATTAAAGATACCACAACTAATAAAAGGTACATAGAAATATTTTATATTATAAAAATTGACCTTTAAATAACCTCTGTGTGGGAATGAATCTATAAATCAATTAATCGCTCTGTCTATGGTGCAAGTGTCTTATCTAGAATCCTGATAAAGAATGGGGGAAGGGAGGGTCTATGTTTCCTTCTTATTTGGTCATTACACTTTCTCCTAGAAACTTAGGGTGGTCTTAGGGGTTTAATGTCCTTTTGGTACTTACCGATTTCAAGTTTTCCTGGCACCACTTGTTGAAGAGGCTATCTATCACCATGTATTAAACTTGCTATCTATCACCATGTATTAAACTCAATCTCTCATGTGGCACAAAACTCAATTCAAAGTGGATTGAGGACTTAGGCATTAAATCAGAGGTCCTTCACCTAACAGAAGAAAAAGTAGGCCCAAATCTATATCACGTTGGCTTAGGAAATGACTTCCTTAACAACACTCCTAAAGAGCAAAAACTAAAATCAAGAATCAACAAAAGGGATAGTATAAAACTAAAATGCTGCTTCACAGCAAAGGAAATAATCGATAATGTAAAGAGAGAGCCCACAGAATGGGAGAAAATCTTTGCCACTTGCACGTCAGATAGCATAAAACTTCAAGATATATAAAGAACTCAAAAAACTTATCACCAAATAAATAAATAACCAACCAATAAATGGGCAAAGGTACTGAACAGGCACATCACAGAAGAACTACAATCAGTCAACAAATATATGAAAAGTAATATCTCTAGCAGTTGAGAAATACAAATTAAAGCTACACTGAGATGTCATCTTACTCTAGTAGAAGTAGAATAGCAATTATCAAAACTACAAGTAATAATAGATGTGGGCAAGATATGAGGAAAAAGGTACACTCATACATTGTTGGTTGGACTACAGATTGATTTAACTACCCTGGAAAGCAGTATGGAGATTTCTCAAAAAACTTGGAATGGAACCACCATTTGACCCAGTTGGTTTATATGCAAAGGACTTAAAATTAGCATACTACAGGGACATAATCACATCAGTGTTTATAACTACACAATCTAAACTTTGGAACCAACCTAGGTGCCCTTCAACAGATGAATGGAAAAAGAAAATGTGGTATATATACACAATGGAATATTACTCAGCAATAAGGAAACATGAAATTATGGCATTTGCAGGTAAATGGATGGAAATAGAGAATATTATGTTAACTGAAATAGTCCAATCCCCCAAATACAAAGGCCAGATGTTTGCTCTGATATGCAGATGCTAACTCACAATAAGGGGTATAGGGAAGAATAGATGTACTGTGGATTAGACAAAGGGGAATGGAGGGGGAACAAGATGAATCAAACATTACTATCCTATGTGCTTATATAATTACATGACCAATGTAATTCTACGTCATTTCCAAACAGAAGACTGAGAAGTTATACACCATATATGGATAATATGTCAAAATACTTTCTACTATCATATAAAAATAAATAAATAATACATGTTGACAATATTTAGAAGATGAAGATGATATAAAATTCATGTAAGAAAACTTATTTCAATGGACATTAATAACATTATTTTCACAAAGAGTAAAATTTTAAGTTTTAAAGTTTCCTAATTTTATTGAAAACCAACTTTGGAGACCTGAATGCTTATTGTCAGGAGTTTACATGAAACTTTCAGTTAGGTGCCCAGAAATAATCAACTGTGTTTGTCTACACATTTGTTTGTGCCGGTATAATTTGTTGTTGTGATTGCACAATGTAATATTTTAGAAACATATATAATTTGTTCAAATAACCATGGAAAAATGTAGAATTGGGTCTAAATCATTTATGAATATTTAAATAGATATAAGTAAAGTGAATTGTCAAGCAAAAATGTTATCAAAGGTAAAATAATAAAACAACCTTGAGAAACTCATGAAAATGCAAAAGGGGATCTGTATTCAGATTACTTTTCAAGAACGTAAGTATCTTTGTACTTAACAACCCCCTGAATGGAAATAATATATTGAAGATGCAAACAGTTATGAGGGTTTTTTTTTTCTGGAAAAAAATCAAGACTAATCATCAATGTTGTTTTAAAAAAAAACTTATTCTTACTTCAAAATATTGTCAAGTAAATACATAGTGTGTGTCATTTTTAAAGAGTCTCCCTTTACCCAATGATCTCAATTTTTTAGCAATTTTGGTTCATGTGCAATAGTGTGTATGTATTTAAGAGAAAAACACTATTTAAAATGTAAAGAGTGCCTGGGTTCTGTTTAAAAACTAAGAAAAATACTTAAATTCTCAAAGAACAACAGAAGAAAATTCTACTCATGTAGTGAAGAATATCATCAAGAATAGAAATCTATCTGTTCCTAAATATCTCCCCTATGAAGGTAACATAGAGTTTGGAATTCTACCATTAGAGACATATAACTTTTATATGTTTCAACTCAGTATAAAATGTCACCAGCCCTAGAGCACTTTCTAAAACCTCAGATGGAGTGTGTCCCCTTCCTCCACAGGTACAGGGCACACTGTGAACTCCATGAATAACACTAGTGTGATTTGAACACTGTTTTATGTTAGGCTATAATGAATACCATGTACATTGTTAGATCGTGAATCTATGCGCAACCTAGTACATTGAGCCTTCCCCAAATCCTATAACTATAAATAAGAAATTGTGCATTGCCATATATTATGTAGATTTCATTATAAATGAGCTTATCTAAATCTAAATCCCACACTTTCTCACTATGTCACATAGAATTATAGTACTCACTCTTGAAATGTAATACTTATGGGGAGAATGTTTTGTTTATTAAATGGACTGATGTAAATTCGTTTGTCAGATGGTCTCTTCTTGACCAAGAACATAAAATCAGTAGTAATACTCTGACCTCATTATTAGAAAGAGGCTGAAACCATTTAATAAATATTATTGACAGATTATGAAAAATCAACCTAAGAACATCCCGTTTGCTTGGGATAAAAGCTATATTTTTAAAAATATTTTTAAAATTGTTGATGGACCTTTAGCTGAGCTACAACTCCAACCCCAAAAGCTATATTTTCACTTATGTGAAATTCTTAGTCTTGTAGTATTTATGACAATAATGTAGAAGAACTAGAAAAAGAAAGAATCCAGGATCTTTTTATACAACAAAAGTAAATATTTACAACTTTCCAAATATTCACATTCAAAAAGTTGTATAAAAGGTAAAGTATGCCAAGCATAATTATTGAAACAAAGCTGTGACATATAAAAGTCTGAACATCAGGTAATCTATTTATTTTTTAAAATTTATTTATTTATTCTAATTTTTTATACATGATAGCAGAATGCATTTCAATTCATAGTACACATATAGAACACAGTTTTTCATGTTTCTGGTTGTACACAAAATAGAGTCACACCATTCATGTCTTCATATATGTACTTAGGGTAATGATGTCTATTTCTATCCACCATCTTTCCTACCCCCATGCCCCCTCCCTTACCCTCCCTCCCTTTTACCTTATCCAAAGTTTCTCCATTCCTCCCGTATTCCCCTCCACCCCCATTATGGAGTAGCATCCACATAACAGAGAAAACATTAAGCCTTTGGTTTTGGGGGATTGGCTTACTTCACTTAGAATGATATTCTCCAAATCTATCCATTTACCTGCAATTACCATAATTTCATTCTCTTTTAATACTGAGTAATATTCCATTGTGTATATAACCACAGTTTCTTTATCCATTCATCTACTGAAGGGCATCTAGGTTAGTTCCACAATTTAGCTATTACGAATTGTGCTTCTATAAATATTGATGTGGCTGTGTCGCTGTAGCATTCTGTTTTTAAGTCCTTTGGTTATAGACAGAGTAGTGGGATAGCTGGGTCAAATGGTGGTTCCATTCCAAATTTTCCAAGGAATATCCACACTGCTTTCCAAATAGTTTGCACCAATTTACAATCCCACCAGCAATGTATAACAAACATCTTATATAAAATTTGTTTTGACTCTGCTAACTGCAAAAATTATGACAGGCAGAAATTCTAAGTTTACTGACTTTCAATCAGAATTAACATATTTGTATTTTTTTCTTCATATTCTGAAAAGTATGTGCAAATATACACTCTACTTCTAACTCTCCCTGGCTTCACAATCAGCTAAGGAAAGAACGGGTATTTCTCCTCATCAAGTCATAGTTCCTGTTTGAAAATAAAAAAATCCTAGAAAGAAGAAATATTTGGGGTATGGCACACATTTCACTAAAGACAAACAATTAGAATGGTTTGCTCTTTAAATTATCCTAATACCAGATCCATCTAAGGCTATTAGGTCCTAGCAAAAAGCAATCCTTCAACATGCAATGTAACAAGTTCATAATTATTTGTCTATGTAATTTTAATTGAATATTATTTTAATAATTCAGATTAGTTCCAGTAAGAATTCCTTATTTTGTGTTTTATAGAAGTGGTTTTCCCTCTTTCATCTTCATACCTAAGTGCACGGAGAATTTTTTCATCCATTTGTAGCCTGAATGGCTACTTTGACTATAGTAATAGGCCTTAGCATAAAAGTCAATATGACCCACATGTGTGGATCATCTTGCCAAATATTACTCCATTCCTCATGTACTGTTCTACTAAAAACCAATCAAACAAACAAACAAAAAACACTTATAGGTGGCTATATATTCAGAAAAAAATCCCCATTCAAAAATTTACATCTTATATTCCAGTTCATAAATGTTATCATGCCTTGCTATATTTCTGTACATACTTTGTAAATTTTCACAGTGAGCAATATTATACATGGGGAAATACAAACTGTTCATTCACTAGAAACATGTCATTTACGGTTCAGTTTTTAGTAAGATTTCAACAAGGATGTTAGAAACTCAGGAAAAGTCTTTATTGAAGGGTAGAATCATTTGTTTCTCAATATCTACAATGACAAATCCTCCCATCACCTCCTTCACAATTGTACTCACCTCCTCTATCCTACAAATTTCTTCTGTTTTGCAGAAGGCTGATGTTTTTCAGGATTACACATTGGTAAAATATTCAATGGAACAAACCCAAACTATTATAATTTTAAAACCATGCTGAAATCTTTCATAATTGTTATTTTTTCCATTCCATTTAATCTAACCCTCAAATTCAATATTTTAGAAGTATTGTTGATAGAAATGGGCACTAACATGGGCAGTTGGGTTTTGCCTATTTCTAGTCATCTGATTTTGGAGAGGCAACATCACTAAATTATACTTCAGTGTGAAGATATAAAATGGTAAAATAAATTATAGTGAAATTTTCATGTTTAACACTTACTTGACTGTTTGCTTTTTTTAAAATCTTGTTTTTGTCCTTAAAAAAATCCTGAAATGAGGGACTGGGGTTTTGGATCAGTGGTAGAGAGCTCACCAAGCACGTGTGAGGTACTGGGTTCGATCCTCAGCATCACATAAAAATAAATAAAATATTGTGTCCATCTACAACTAAAAAATAAATTTAAAAACATCTGTTGTGCATGGAATTATTTCCTCAATTTAGGTAATTGTAATAACAATAACAATTACATTTTCACATTTTAAAACAGTTTACATATAATATACTTTTTTCATCACAAATATCTGAGATAAGCTCATGCTAATTTTGGAGAGCTTGAAAAAAATAGTACCAATTAAGGAAAAGTGACCCACAAAGTAAAGATACTGAAAAGCAAAATTTGTGATATTAATCTCCATTCAGAGATTCTTCTGCTTTTTCTTTACTTTTATTTAAAGACATCTAATAGAAATAAATAAAACTTATATATCCAACTATGTCATAATCAGATTGTCTTCTGGATTTTTTATTTTCTTTTATTTCAGGGCAGACACTGGGGATTGAACTCAGGACACTTTATCACTGAGCTGAATCCCCAGCTGAATCTATTTATTCCTTTATTTTTCAAATTAATTATTTATTTATTTTTAGGCAGGATCTTTCTAAGTTGCTATGTTTCTGAGGCTGGCATAGAACTTGCAATCTCCTGCCTCATTCTCCCTAGTTACTCATTATCACACCACAACACATATTCACTTTTCACATAGAGCATTTATGTGTGCATTTACTTTACTGTGCTGCCATACATTAAAGTCATTTTTTGCCTCTTCTCTGACTTGGAACCAGCTTTGTCACTGTCCACAATGAGTTCCTCCAGATCTTATTCATGAGAAAGTTTCCAGTCCTTACATAACTAAAGTTCTATGCCACATTTATACCAAGTAATCCTTCCTCTTAACTCATTTCTTCCTCTAACTTATTTTGACAGTTCAGTGCCATGATCTTTTTCCTAGTTCACTCATCTTTCATTTTTAATATCTTTATTACACTTTTCTGTCTTTGATCCTTCTTAGATGTTGATGCGTCTTCAGTGCTGTTTATCTCTCTATTTTACCACCTCTGCAAACTGAAACCCACTCATGGTTTCAGCAAACATCTAGACAAGACTTGGAGATAAGTACCTTCAAATCATCTTTTTTCACTAAATTTCGATTCCATCTAAAATATATAAATAAATTAAAATAGAACATATACCCAGAACACTTTTCCTTGATCCTCTCCCAAGTAAAATATATATTATCCTCACAAGACATGCAAGCTAAAATCTTGAGTTTTATTTAAGGTTCTCGTTTCTCCTATATCTTGCATCTTAATCCTCATAAAATTCTGTTCACATTTATATCTCCTTTTCTTTTAACTTTTCTACCTAAATGTAAATGACCTCTTTGGAGCCTTAAAAATTATTTTCTGGCTGATGAAAACCCCTCTGACTATTCTGCTTATAATCATTCAGGGATGATGTGATTGCTCTACTATGGCTAGTAATCATGCCTCACTGTGACTCTATTTTGTTGGATGACTCTCTGCCACCCTCAGGAAAAAAACCCGAACTCTTAAACAGTTCATAGGTTTTCCAAGATTTGGTCACTGTCTACTTTTTCATTGTCACTTCTACACTTTTTTTCTCCATTTGTGTTAAATATCTGATAAGTCCTTTAAGGGGATATGTTCTTTCACTTCTGTTATATTTTAGATCTGAAATGTTTCCCAATGCTCATGTGTTGTAAAGTGGGTCCCTACTGCATCAGTATTCAGAGGTGAGGCTTTGGGAGGTGATTAGATCATGAGGGTTCTGGCCTCCTCACTGGTTTAATCCATTGATAGCTAAAGAGACTACTGTGAGGTTTGGAAACTGTAGTCAGATGGGGCATGGGTGGCGAAAATATGTCACTGGTGACATTCTTTAGGGGACTAAAACTTGTCCCTGGACTCTTCCTCTCTCTATATCTGCTGCCTGGCTTCCATGAGGTGAAGAGCTCTTCTCCACCATGAGTTTCTACTGTGATGTTCTGTGGTCACGGCAGGCCTACAACAATGGAGCCATCAGACCATAGACCAAAACTTCGGAAACCATGAACCCAAATAAATCGTTCCTTCTCTAAGTTGTACCTGTCAGATATTTTGCTTCCAGTGACAAAAAGTTGACTAACCGAACATCATGTAACAGTTCCAGGGGTTTATAATCAAATCCTGGAGATTTCTTCTCCTTCTCCATGACTTAATCCATTTTACCACCTGTGAACAAACTTCCCTGGCTTCTTAGGTATCATCCTCTTCTTGGTTCACCTAATTCTGAGAGAGGTTTAAATGAAAGGATCTCAGGAAAAACTGACGTTCTACTCCTGCCCTGAAGTCAGATCCATGTGGAAATTGGGTTATTATTTCATTTGGCTTCATAGAAACCCCCTCAACTGTGAGCTGCCCTTATTTGCCCAATTACTGGTAAGGCTTCCACACCCTTACCACCTTCATATTAAAAATATTGAAAATCTGACTTGTATGGTAAATATTTTCCAACATAAGACAATGGTGATGGTTGTGGGACAGCGAATATGCTAAAAAGACAACCCCACAGAACTGTAAAATTTAACGGGTGAGTTTTAGACTATGTCAAAGTGAAATTGTTATTGGAAAAAATATATGATCGCCGGCTTCATCCGATCTTTTAATGAGAATTCCAGGGTTTTTTTTTTTTTTTGTGTGTGTGTGTAATAAAGTTTGAGAAGTACTGTGAAGGATGGTAGAGATTTGCAAACCTCTTACTTAGGTGGACTATTACTTAATTGGATTCTCTACCCATATATGGCCCTAGGAAATACCTGTGTGAGAGAATGCAGAGGGGGTCCAAGGTATCTGGAAGACCTTTAAGCCAATGAAGAAGAGAATAAATGCAAGTCTCCTAAACACCCAGGTGAGCTGAAGAAGTTCATCAATGATTTCAGGGTATCTTCAGGCCAAAGTCATCTCTTTGACAAATACCATGTTTTCCAAGCTGAATCTTCCTACTTACACTCCTTCAACATTAGTCAATGCCTGGGAATAGCCCTTGGGATTCAGACCTCACCAGATGGGTCCTATATTGATTGTGCTCCTTAAGTAGGAGATCTTAGAAACATTTACATAGTTGTCACATAGATTTTGCTAAGATGTTTCATAATCCTACCAAATCTTAACCATCTAGCTTTATTATAACATGCTCATGGACTTCAACAGGCATTTTGTTTATGTCCTCCTGTTTCTTTGCACTGATGTAGATTGAAGTGCCAGCCTGTTCCCATGACAGGGGACAGTGCTGAGCCAGGTCCACAAGGTCTCTGCCATTGAAGGTTAAAGGACATAGAACAAACTCATGCAAGTCATTTACCAATTAAAATTTTGTTGAGTGTCACAATAAAAAAATAAACATTTGGTGATTTTTTTTGGAATAGGAAAAGGAAATAATCATTGAGGGTTTCTGTTTGCTTAATTTTTCTTTTAGATCTGGAGTTCCTAGGTGACATTTTATGTTTTGTCATTGCTATTTGACACTAAGTAGAAGTCTGATTATAATGTGTATTTCACTAAAGTTGAACTTTGTATTTTAATTAAATTTTAGAGAGACTTCTAGAGACTCAAATAGCAGAAACAATTTTAATTTAAAAAAGAAGTCAGTTGTCAGTTTGTTATCCTGCTAATGGATTGCCTATAGCTTGACTTCCCTTCAATTATTATGGAAAGATACATCAGCTAGAGTACTTTCAAACAGACACATTATCTTAAGTGAAACATACTCAAGAAGAATATAATGGTGGTATGTATATACACACATGATCACACAAAACCATGCAATATAATATTAATTATGCTTTAAAAAAGAAATCCCATGTCTTGGAGTAACATGGGTGGAACTGGAAGACATTATGATTATTCTGAGTGAAAAAAATTAGAAACAGAAAGATAAATACTTCATGATCCTACCTACTTATAAATCCATATACACCAATACCTGGAAATAAAATAGTAGAATGGTTGTTACGAGAGGCCAGAAGTTATAGAAAATGAGAAACAGATGTACAAATAGTACAAAGATGTAATTATTTAGGGTGAATAAATTCAGACATCTAATTCACAGCTTGAGGACTATAGTTAGTAATAACATATCCTGTGCTATATATTGGAAATTTGCTATAAGATTAGATTTCTGGTGCCCTCACCACAAAAGAAAGAAGAAAGATAAAGCTTAAAGAGTTAAAAAACAACAACAACAACAACAAAAAATTAACTATCTGAGTAGAGAGCTATGATGATTTTGAGTTGTAACATTATGCATATGTACCTCAAAACATCATATTGCACACCCCAAATATATATATATAGTTAAAAGAAGAAATATATATGTTCTACTTATTTTCTACCTCAAAAATAAGAAAAATATATTTTTATTATTAAATCTTGATTTTCTATGCCACTATCCTCATTCATCTTCATGAAGTCTTAATTTATTTTGCAAACATATTTGTAATACTTATATTAATATGAACATTTCTTTTTTTAATACCTTTAAGGGTAATTTTTAAGTAACATTAATCTCTAAGTAAAATTTTAAGAATGGCTCCTTGTGTGATCTTAATTGCAGATAAGTTATTTTTCTATTCTTTCATTTCCTTCTCTGTGTTCAGTGAACTTCATTAATGTACTCTTTGCATCATTGTATTTGAGGATCTAACCAGTGCAATATGTGCAGTGATAAAATAGCTTTTCTTAATTATCGGTAATTGCTGCCACAATATCCATCTGCTCTTCTTTGTTACTCTATTCAATATGATCTGAGAGGAAAGGGAGCAATGGATTCCAAAGTTGGTGCACAGGATAAAATTTGTTCATTATCTTCCTCTGTCCATGCTAATAATTTAGAAACAGAACGTGACCCAGGTTTGTAATTGCAAATTGAATATCAGAATTTCTTTTCTCACTCTGAAAGTAGCAGCTTGGGTAACAGGTCTGCATTTTCAAATGATTAGCATGGGGGCATAGCTCAGTAGTAGAGCATTTGCCTAGTATGATGAGACTCTGGGTTCAATCCCAGGCACTGAAAAAAAAAATATTAAAATGACTTTCTGGAAATGAACCTCTCTAAACCTGCTCTTAGATTTGTGAGAAGGTAGTATAGAAGCCATCTGATCCCCATGAGAGGATCCAATCCAGAAGAGAAGATGAGAAATGAAGAGAAAGGAACTGGATCCAGTGATATCTTTTGAGGACCCCATGTAAAATGAGCCTACAGACAGTGCAATCCTCACATTATTTCTTATACAAGTTATAAGCTGATTATTTCCTTTTTTGTTTAAGTCAATTTACTTTTCTGTTTATTTTTTACATTAGTAAACTCTTCATGTGGTCTAATTTTTAAAATATAGTTTTAAATTTTAATGAATACATCATAATTGTACATATTTATGGGGCACAGCATGACATTAATACATATATACAATGTATAATGCTCTGATAAAGATAATTTGGCATATCTATTACCTCAGACATCCTTCTTCATGTTGAAAACATTCAATATCCTATCTACTACCTATTTTGAAATATTCAGTAACTGAATATTCAATTAACAGAATTAGCACATTGTGCTACAGAATATTGGAAGTTATTCCCCTTATCCAACTATACCCCTGTACTGCCAATCATCCTCTCTTCATCCCCCTTCCCAACACCTTTCCCAGGCTCTGGTGACCACTGTTCTGTTCACTACTTGTAATGAGATGGATTTGTGTGTGTGTGTGTAGGGTGATTTAGAACTGGGTTTTATCAGTGTCAACTGAAATAGCCTGAGTAATGGGCAAGGTTAATGAAATTAAAATTTTGGCTCAAAAATCTTACAATATGAAGATAGGAAAGTTATGTCCAACTCATTCTACATAACTTTCCTATGTTCATATATGAATTCACCACCAGTATAACTCCACATTGTGTTCGATCACAAGAATGGGATCAAAATTATAATAGGTTGCACTCAAAATATATAATAGAATAAAATATATAATATTTCAAAATACATCAAACTGTCATGTATATCTAAAATTAATAATAATAATAATAATAATAATAATAATAATAATAATAATAAAGCTCTTACAATATTTGGTGATAAACAGTAATTTACACTACTGGCAAAGAACTGTTGGAGGTGTCATAGTATTGTCTGGTGAGCAACCCAAGGAACAAGCATTCTTGAAAACTAGTCTGACTTCTCAAAGGAAGTGGCATTTGTGTAGGCTTTTACAATATGAATAAGAATTTCATCAGGAGGAAATCTGAATGAAGACATTATTGGTAGTGGAAGACATGCTAAATATAGAGCAAAAATGACACTCTGTTCCTATTTCTTTATTTCACAGATTGTAAGAAAATGATGTCCTAAGTGATAATTTTAAGCATAATTTTATGAGTTTGCTGACTAAACTTCCTATCAACTCCTATTCACCAGTCATGCAGAGGAAGCAGAGGAATGCAAATAATTAGTCAATGTTTATCCAATTTATTTGGCACTGGAATTCTGTGTTTAATTTTCACTTATTACCTGAAAAATAATATCTTGGTTCTGGGAATAATACTATAGATTTTTTTAGAAGACCTTCTAATTATCTTTTAAGTATACTACTCTTTCCATGATTGTCTTTCTGATCATTTGGATTTAAAACTTAACAATGAATATTATCCTCATGACTTCTCAATAGGGAAAACTTACCAAGTTGGAACAAATATCATCATTAACTTAATTAGAATATACTCATAGACTATTCTTTTCCATAAAAAAAAAACACTTAAAATATTTTAGAAGCAAAAAACAGGAAATTATCACCAAGAAAAGGTAGAATTTTTAATACTGTTTTGTTACCATATAAAGATGTTGGAGATTATTGAAGAAAAATCTGTACATGATATTAAAAAAAAAAGTCATGACTAAGAATTTCAGGCCATCTAGAACTACAAAAATGCTCATTTAAGACACCAAAGCTTAAGGATACTCAAGCAGCACTCTTGTTTCAATCAAAGTCAAATATGACCCTTTCAGAGGAAGCTCTAATCCCCAGGAGATCACAACTGAGAGAAATATTAAATCTACAAAAGAAGAACCTGAAAATGAGCCAAGTATTTTTGAGTCTTTCTAATACATGTCTTGTTCACAAAAGTTCAATCACAAAGGGCATTAAAAAAAAAAAAAAAAAAGACATGTCAATTTCTCACTTCACAAAAGCTACCCAGAACACGAGGCTATAGTACCACAAGCTAAGGCTGCTTTTAATCTTGACAAGACCTTCCTTGAAGGGCTGACTGTGAAGAACAAATAAAAGAACAATGACCCTGCTTAGAATTGTGAACAAACAGAACATACCTGTTCAAAAGAGAGTCCTAAACTCAATGGCCATTTTCAATCTTAGTGTGCCATCATGCCTTGCAATGTTACCTAAAAGGTTACCATTTTTCATGTCTGAGTCCCAGTCCCTCGCTACTTCATACAACATATAATATTCTTACAGGCTTTAGTTTAATAAAGTGGAATTATTTGTATGTTTGTCTCTTTCCACTGCTTTCAACTAGGACCAGAATTTCAACCACATGGGCAAAGAGCAGAGATCCTTGTTTATTGTCATGAACACACGATTGGCAACCACTTAGATCTGGGACTGCCCCCCTTGAATGACTTGAACAGTGTAAATAAAAACTTTAAGAGTATCTTCTAATTTGATCCTTCTCTTGGCATTTCCTATCTCTTCGAATTTCACAGATATTTATGTGAACTTTCAAGCAGAAAGCTGGCTCCCACACTATAAATTTCCTCTTCATCATGCACAACACTAACTCATTACAATATCTGATTGTTTTCCTATTTTTCCCTTCTACTCATAGCCTTGCCTCTAAATCTTTATCAAGTGAACTATTTCAGTGCATAATTTTTCCTAATTAAAAATTGCACATATTTTCCCAATGGTCTCTCTGCCTCAATTTCTTTCCCCCATACTCATGACTGTCTCCACGCTGACATCAGAGTGAGGGATTGTCACTCAGGGTTTGATCATGACAAACATTTGCCTGTAGAGTTTCTACCAATTCTTTAAGACTCAATTCAAACAACAGAGGCAGCAGTCAATGGTCTCTCAACCAGAGTGTCCCTCTGCAATATTATGCATGCCATTTGTCTTAATCCTCAATAAAAATTTGAAGAATTGTGTGCACATGGTTTCTTGGTACCCACATCAATCCTTCCTTTTGCAGAGAACCACAAGATAATTGAAACATTCACCCATGATTATATTTTAAAAAGGTGTCTCCTCATTATACTATTCCAGAAGATTGCAGGCCCTTTTCAATATGGAGGTTTTAAAAATATAATTTCCAAGGTCCTAGCATCATAGGTTCTGATTTTGTTGGCCCAGGGTGGGACTTGAACATCAGTGTGTTTTATATCATTTTACAAATTCCTAAAGTGCAGCGATGAAGGAGAGAAATTGTGAGTTAATGGGCATGTGGGATTCCACAAAGATATTTTTCCTGGACAGTTCATGACTGAATGAGCTAATCAGATGAAAGGGAATGATTGATATACCCAAGTTCAGGGTCAGGTTTACTTCGTCGCCTGCTGAATATGAGCAGGAGGCATGTAGTACAGAGGACAACACAGCCTGTGACAATCAGGAGACCAGCCAAAAGAATGCATCAAACAGCAAGAGGATAGAGAAGAAGAACGGAAAGAAACCAAAGATTTGAGGCTATTATTGAGATGCTGATTATACTTTGTACAAAGCCTTGTCACTGATGTTTTACCTCTTGACTGTCCCAGAGAAATGTCTTCTAAATGAGGACAACATTTTGCTTAAAATTTTCAGCATTCCATTCCAGGCCCATAAGAGTGATCAGTACCTTTGGCCTCCAATGTAGAATATGGAAGGAAAGAAAGAGGGAAGGTGTTCAGTCTTGTAAATTGTTAAATTTTAAAAGTACATGGCAACTATTGAGTTGTTCAGTGACTGATAATTTTTCTATAAAGGAGTGTTGAGCAGGGTATAATGGCACACACCTGTAGTCAAACCAAGTCAAAAAGCTGAGGCAAGAGGATCCCTTGAGCCTAGAAATTTAGACCAGATTAAACAAAAAAGCTGGACTCCCTTTGAAAGAACACCCACATTAAAAAAAGAAAAAAAGAAATCAAGTCTAGGGACATAGACCTTGGGTTTAATATCCAGCACTGGCAAAGGAAAAAAAAAATTAAAAAGGTAAAAAGAAAGAAAATGGAGTGCTCTAGAATATGTTTTTAATATTTTAAAGTTCCTATATATAGTTTTAATAATGAAACAACAACTTATTTTTAAAACTGATATTTTTTTGTACATTCCTCCACAATTTATGACATGGACAGTGGGATTTCCAGAAGATGATATTAACTAATAAATTCCTACTCTCACATCATCTAACTTGGGAGCTCACTTCTGAAATATTGCAACCATAAAGAGATTCGCAATCAATTACAATCTCAAACATGTAACATATTATAATTATAGACATATTAATAATTAAGAATTTTAAATATTATAGCACAATAGTTTACTTTTATTTATGTCATAAAATAATTGAAATAAGGACTTAAAATTGATTCATCAAAGATCATGAATATCATGATCATTTAGATTAGGCCAAATAATAAAGTTTACTTAATCATTTTGTACTACTACACAATATTTAAAACAGCATTTTGTCCAAACAAACCATTTAGCACTGGGGTTACGTTTAAGAGAGGGGTATCAGTGTATATATTCAACTTAGAATGAGTATATCAATAAAATATGTGCTTATGGCTACAAAAATGAGATTCTTGGAGTTTAAAGAGGTTAGGGATAAAAATCAGAGTACCAAATTAAGAATGGCCAAGACAGCATTAAATTAGCATAGTACTTTTTTTCTAGTAGTTAGAGAATAAGAAAATCATAAAATATTATTTGTATAACTGAAGATTCATAACCCTGAATAATAATCAGATATTATGAAATTACTGACTGGGCAGTTAGACAGCAAGATGAATTAAACAATGAGAACCATAAGGAAAGATAGTTTCATCATTTTAGCAGTTAATATTTTCTAAAAACCAGAAATACATCCTGACACAGATTTGTATCTGTGTTAGAACAACTAAATATTAACATGCCAATAAAATGAATTATTGCAGTAAATGATATGATAGTTTAAATAATAGGGTAGCTTACCTGCTTCATGCAGTATTTTTGATGACTAGAATCTATTAGTAAAAGGATTGATTTATATAAAAATCACAATTTTAAAATGCAAATGTGTACATTGACAATGAAATCAGAATAGGTTTCCAGTTGCCTTATAGCCCCCTTTATTATCAGTCCTTTCTCTCATTAAAAGATTGTGATTATATTTCTTGTAGGCATCACAGGATAATCAGTGAGCACAAAACTGACTTCAATTATTGACAATGAATTTAAAAAGGAAAATGACTTTAACGTTTTGCATAAGCACCTGGTATTACAATGTTGTTTTGACTTTAGGTACAAAGAATTTGAAAAAATTTCCCTTAAAAAATCAATGCAAAAACTGTGCAAGGGTCAAAATAAGCTATTTTAGTGTTCTAGAGTGTGACTAAAATTGTATAACCAATGTCAAACTAAGAACAGTGAGAATCTTGCCCAACAGTCTGTGACAGTTTTGTCCCTGGTCGTCCCAGAGCATCCTCAGTTCTGTTGATTGGATGGTTTTCCCTGCATAAGGAAGCCACCCAAATCAGCAGCTTCACAGCTGTTGTGAGAAAGAACTCACTGCATGCCAATCATTGTCAGTCAGTTTGGCAATCTTGGTATCAATCTAAAATAGAGCTCAATAACTCTGCTAGCCTGTGTTGAAGTCCTATTGGAAACAATGAGTAGACTGCAGGGGTCTCACAGATTTAACAGAGAGCTTCAGAAGTTGAGAGAGTCAGGAAACACAGAGGACTTGATAGTCTATCCACCCATCCCTGGTGCATGCACAGTCAAGACCACAAGGGCTAACGCACCCAAAAATCCCTGGCAAAGAGAACCGGAGCACACACACCTGAAATGTCCATGGGAAGTAAAAACCATGGAAGCTTCAAAGAGAACTGACATTTGAAATCTCTTGCCAGGCATATATTCATGAACAGAAAGAAGAGACCTTCCTGGCATTCGTCTTTGAGCATTCGTCCTTAGACCACCTTACAATGAATCCTAAGCTACTCAAACACAGTGAATTCAGTAGATTGCCACCAAAAAAAAAAAAAAAAAAAGGAAGTAAAGAGAGTGAGGCCAGAAATAACCAGGAGGCACATATGGTAGGAAAGAGAAACTCTGCATTTTTTCCAGGCAGGCCATGAAGCAAACAACAAACAAACAAAACATCAACTCTCAGTGAAAAATGTCAGAACATAGAATTCATTAATTAGAATTAATCAGTGGACTCCTCGAATGTTTGTCATTCAAATCAGTTTTATCAAAAAATAAAAAGAAATGAGAAAATTCGACCAGTATTTTAAAGAAAAATGTTCTAGATACTATTGTATCAGACTTCATGAAAGCTTTTATAAACATTTTCGAACAACCAAAAGGAATCACATCTAAAACATTAAAAGAAATATAATGACTTTGACTCAGGGAATAGTGAATCCCAATAAGCACATATATATATATATATATATATATATATATATATATATATATATATATATCGGAGTCAGTAAAACTTTTGAAGTTAAAAATATACTGGCAAAAAAAAGTCTCAGGAGGAAGAAGCTGAAGGGAAGGAAAAGCAACTCAAAATAATAATTGAAAACATTTTAAATATTATGGAAAAATTCAGTGGGTAGATATGGGGCTCAAGTAGAAGGACAAAGAAGTAACATATCTACACACAATAGCGAAAGTGCTGAAAGCCAGAGAACAAGAGAAACATTTTATGGAAGAATGAGATTGATGACCAATCATATACAGCATGATTAATGCCCAACTTCTCAGAAATAGCAAGCCAAAAGGCAGTGTGAGACTGCATTCAAATTTATAGCAGAAAATATTTGTCAATCAAGAATTTTATAACCAACAAAAGTAATCATCAAAAATAAAGAGTAAATAAAAACAACTCTCAAAAAAAAAAATAGAAGAAGACTGAGGGCTATGCTGCCCTGACTTATAAGAAATACTCAAGAAAATCCTTCAGGCTGAAAGATTCTACTTCAAATTGGCAGAAATTAAAACTGGTGTAAATGATAAATATGTGGATAAATATAAAAATAACAGTATTATATAGTTTCTCTCTTCTGTTAACTTATTTAAGTTAAATTAATGTAAATTAATAATTGTGACACCATATTTTGCAATTTAAGCAACATAGAGTATAATATATATATACCAAAAAGAGATAGGAGATAAAAGGACATATATCTGAATATAATTTGTATATTTTACCAGAATTAAACTACTACTATAATTCTGCAATAGATTGTGACGACTTAATAGGCACAGTGTAATCCCTAGAACTTGAGTAGAAAAGCTATGGTCCTTAGAATAACCTAAACTGTTACCTATTTTTTTTTGTGTGTGTGTGTGTGTGTGTGCGCGCACTCATGTGTGTGTGTTTTCTTTTTAATTTTAGGGAGGGATTATAATGAAATATGAAGGAATAAAGTTAGCAAAATAAATCGAAACCTGTCCATCAAAATCTATAAAACATTGTTAAGATGTATTTATTATAGAAGATCAAGATAAATATGGCAATATCATATGGTCATGAAATATTGTTAGTAGGGCAATTCCCTGCAAAGTTGTCTATTAACTCAACATAGTTTCTATCCAGATCCTAGAAGGCACTTACAGAATCTGACAATAACAATATGAACTCAAAACTCATGCGAAAATGCAAAAAAAATGAGAGTCTTTAAAGAATCTTTGAAAATAACAAAGGTGGAAGATATACCCCTCCCGGTTTTAAAATTTACTGTAATGGTACAGAAATCAAGATGGTGGTATCATCTAAAGAAGTTATAAATCAAAAGAATTGTGTGACTTCAGCAGTGTCTTTACATTTATTTTCAAATGGAGTTTGACAAATAAATTATGACTATTCAATGGGGAGAAGAAATTCCCTTCAATAATTATATATTCATATACACATATTTACACATAGATATTAATATTTATGTGAGCATATATTTAGATTTATGCAAGAAATTCCTAATTAAATAAAAATGTTTATAACCTTATTTCACACTATGAAAAATAATCCAAAATAGATCAAGGACAAAGGTAAGAGCTAAAACTATAAAATAAAACACATACACACATACACACAGGAGAAAATTGTGCGATTTAATCAAGCAAAGTTTCTTAGACGTATATGGAAAGGTCTGGTGTTGAGCATAGGGATTGTCTCCAAATGGGCATGAGGAAACTTTTTTAAAAGATGGAATCAATATAAAATTTCATTGTAATTATGGTTGCAGAGCAATATAAATCTACTAAAAGTTCTGAATTGTCCATTACAATGAGTGAATTTTATCTTATACCAATTTTTTTTCCAAAGAAACAATAAATGTGTCCCAGTAGTAAATGAGAATGAATTAGTATAATTTGCTTAGGAAAACTAAGCCTAGAAATACAGATTAAAAACTCACAGAATAACCTGAATGGTTCAAGGTCACTGATAAAACATCTAAGAATTTTAATATTTTATGACACATAATATGTAAGTTTGAATATGTCAACATTTACTCTTGATTTTTATTCACTTCTAGTTAATTTTTCATTTTGGTTTAATGGTAATCAATATACATTTGTGGACCCTTTTTATAATCCATTTAAAGTTATTCTATAAAAAAACAACAACAACAACTTTATTCTTGACCTTTCCATAGTATTGGCACTCATATATTTTTGTTGAATTTGCATTTTTTCAAAATTAAACATTATAATATATTAATATATTATTAATATTCACAAACCAACTTCAAATAATTTTGGAATTTTGTGTTTTCTTTTTTAAAATATTTTTTAGTTGTCAAGGGACCATTATTTTGCTTATTTATATGTGGCTCTGTGGCTGAGAATGGAATCCAGTATTTCACTTCACACTCTGCTACTGAGTCACAACCCCAGTCCCTTGTGTTTTCATTTTGATACACTACTTAAGGAACAATCATTGTCAGATGATAGAATTGATAAAGAAAGGATTAGCTCTCACTTGAATTGACCTATGGTGCTTGCCAACCCATGTTACATTGGTGACAGCTTCTTGACCTGCTAGAAAAATTTCAGGGTCAAAGAAGCCTGTGCAGATTAGTAATTATTGAGTAGATAGGCAGTTAGCTGACCAATTAATTACATGATGCTCAAGAATACCATTTTAAAGTTTCTTTAGCAGTGTGGATGACACATATACTTTCTCTAAAAGTCCTCTCTAAGTACCTAGTCAATTCAAGTATAGAATTAAAGGTTTTGATATTACACATGTCAGCCCCTTTGGATATACTCTGTAAAGCAAAATGTCCAGAAAAGGCTATACTGAAGTCCTAATCACTAGTATTTATAAACTTTTTGGAAATAGTGTCTTGCAGATGGAATCAAATTCAGATGAGAAACATGTGTTCTAATCCAATATGGCTAAATGTCCCCTTGAGAAGAACAAAACGCCATGTGAAGATAGAGACACATGGGAGAACACTATGAAATGACAGAACCTAGAGTATTGCAACTGCAAGCCAAGGAACACTTGGGCTTTCAAAGACTAGGAAAAAAAACATCAAGAATCCTTGCTTAGATGACTTGGATGGAGTATAACCCAATCAACTCCTTGATTGGAGGTTTCTAATTCAGAACTTTTGAAATTCAATTTCTGTTGTTTGTAAGCCCAAGGTTGTGGGTAAGTTTGTAATGGTAGCCATGGAAAATACATATATACTAAGATGTCAGCATGTGGGTATTGTTACAATAGATATCTACAGATATGAATGTAGTCTGGAAATTGGGTGATAAGTAGAGACTGGAAGCATTTTGAGCCTAAAAAGAGAAAAAGTCTAGATTGCTGGTAAAAATATGGATGTTAAAAGCAGTTATACATAAAAGAATTGAAGAGAAAATTTTCAATACTGTTTTAGAGAATATAAATATCATGATGAACAGAATTTTTACAGAAATATGGGTATTAAGGGTATCTCTAAAGATGTCTCAGATAGAACTGAAGAACTTTTTATTAAAAAATGGAAGATGGTATACTCCACTGGTTTGTGGAAAGCATAACCAGTAGGGCAATAAATTTGGATATTTAGATGAGAAGATTTCCAATCCAAGTGTGAAAAGTACAGACTTCTTTTTAATTTCTTCTTATACAAAATGCAAGACAAAGTGATAAATTGAGGAACCACTAAAAAGATGAATTGGAAAATTCTCAGCATTGCCAGAAATTCTCAGCATGCCCTGAAACTGTTCCAAGTCTGCGGCAGGGAGATTACTTCCTGAAGAAATTAGATGTGTTATTCTTGATTCTAACCAACCATCTTAAGAAGTCAGGATATAGATATAATTTTCTGTAGAATATTCCCTCTTGTTTGATGTATTCCCATCATGTGCCAAGGAGACGAAAAAGGTTTGTTTATTTATTTATTTATTTATCTGTTTATTTATTTTTTAATAAGCAAAAGCATTGGACTGGATTGGAAGTTACAGAGATGGGAAGAAATGAAGGAAAAATACTTTGTACCTCCCTTTTATATTCTGCCAAATTCTACCTTGCTATCTACATAAATTCATGAGGCTGAGCCATGATGCAAAGACCTGGGTCAACAAGACCTCTTTGTGTCAAGAAGGCAGGGCCACACCTCAGTGGGCCAACAGGATGGAGTGCTGCCCTTGTGGGCCAAGGGGACAGGGCTGTTGCACCAGTAGGATCAAAAGACAGAGATTTGAAATACAGATAATTTTTCTTAGGTCATACAATTTAATGAAATTTTCCCTTCTAGCTTTTAGACTTCTTCTAATTTCTTTCTTATATAATTGAAATGTCTACCATGTGCCAGTTACACTACACCATTGCAGAAGCAGATACCTTCTCTGATTTCAGTGATAGGAATTTTGAAAGGAGAAATCACATTTCAAGTATCACTCAAAACCAATCCAATGATGATTTAGAGAATAAAATTTTTGTACTTTTGAGTGGATTATATCGTATTGAGATCTCAGAGTTAATATAGGATTGGGCTGTCTTTGGGGGATATTGGGATGGGATGGATATATTTTTTAATTAGGATAAACATGAATTTTGAAGAGCAATAAAGCATACTCTTCTGGGTTGAACTCTGTCCCTGAAAAAGATATATTAAAATCCTGAGCCCCAGAATGTGTGAATGTGACCTTACTTTTAAATAAGGTGCTGTAGATAAACTTTTGGCGATATCTTTAGATATGCACTGTGAGAAATAGAAACTCTGGTGATCCATTTACAGCATATAGTATTCAGCCTTAATTGTATCCAATTATAGCCATTTTAATTTAGCCCTTCCCTTTGCCCGCCTTAATTTTAAAATTAACCATTTGCGTAGATTGTGCCTCTGAGTCCTCCAATCAAGGCAAAGGGCAGCACTGCATTAAGTTTATAAACAGGCAGACTGCCTTCCCAATGCTCGCTAGCCAAGTTCCCTAGCAAGCCAGTCTGGCACAAGTAAAGTTTGCCTTACCCATCCACTTTCAAGGAGGTTTTTTGGTTTCTTGTGGAAACTCAATATTTATAACATGCACTAATTCAGCAAAACTGATATATTTTGAAGATGAAACCAATGTTCTGTGAAGACAGAAATACACAGAGAACATAATAGTAGACAGCAAATAATAGTAGACACAAAACTTGGGAGTGTTAGAGTCACAAACTAAGTAACATCAAGGACTGATGCCCATCACCATAAGCTGGGAAAAGTCAAGGACAGATTTTACCCATATATTTAGAGGGAATATAGCCTGCTGATACCTTGATTTTGGATTTCAAACTTCTTAACTTTGACAGAATAAATCTTATTGTTTTAAGTCACCCAGTTTCTCTATTTTGTTAGAGCAAATCTATGAAACTTATTCAGACAACTAACTAGTAAAAATGAAGGATGCCTGGATTGTTCGTTTTTCTCTTATCTAAAAGATTAAGTGAGAAAACTCTTAAATATATGAACCAGGATTTATAATTTTGTACATTTCTGTAGTCTCTTCCAATTGTAATTTGTAAAATGGAATTAAATTTTCCCTATAACTCATAAAAGTAATGTTATTTTTAAGTGATCATGTGGTTTAGGATTATGCAAAGTAATTCACATATATTTTCATCTAATAATCAATAACTCACTATGGTAGTTACTATTATTTCTGTCAACTATCACAGGAGATCATAAGGAATAAATTTTTTGACTAAAGGAAATAAATCCATGTCTGTCCGAATCCAAAATTCAACCTCTTAACCACAAAGTTTATTTGAAAACTGCTGTTTAATTCTCTAGTATCTGGTTTTCAAAAATAGATTTAAAAATTAGTTGGTACAAATAACACTTGAGGACCTATTTTTCTATGTACTTGATGATGGTATGTTTCTAGGATCCATATAAAAATTGGAAGGAAATAATATTTTTCTTTGGTTAAAAACGAACAAATATATCAACTCTTACCATTTATATGTTTTATTATTGACACTTATTACTTTATAATTTGGAGTGCCCCAATTTTTATCAACTGAAATTTTATATTGCAGAATAATTATTCTTCACTGTGTGTGTGTACTAGAATGCTATCCTAAAATATTAATTTCAAAATGTCATTATGTCTTACAATAAGTTTGTATGCATGTGGTGAATTAAAGATGGCCACAAATTTGCTCATGTTGTCCCCTAAGGTATTGGGAACTAGTCCCCTCCACTCCGTTTTGAGGAATCTTTCTAACCACTTGGCCAATTGTGTACAGAATAAGCACGTTGTACCCAGATTTAAAACAGCTGTAGTTTCTACTCCTTTGTTACGGAGCACTCTCCATGGGAGCCATGATGTTCCATGCAAGAAATACAACCACTCAGCTAAAGGCCAGCATGAAATGTCTGAGTCTCCTTAAAGAGAGTGAGGGAGAGAGTTCAGCTTCCATCCATCCCCAACATGGAGCCAAACATGAGAGTAAAGACTTTTTTGACTTTTCAATCCAGCTGACAAAATATAGGGTGGAAAAATTAGCTAGCCAATGCTCTGCCTGAATTCTTGGCCCACAGTTTCATTGGATAATAATAAAATTGTGTACAAACCATTAACTTTAGTTCCTCCTTCATTATGCAGCAATACATAACCTGATCAGGATATTCAATTGCATTTTACATAATGAAGTCCAAGCCATTTCCATTCATTTTGTTTTTTGTTTTCTATCCCAAATCTCTGACCTGGAGGTTCTGTCCAACCTGGTTTTGTGCAATTTGGCTGATAAGAATAGTCATTTGGCTTCACCGGTAATTTGCAGGTGCTTCATGGATTTTAATGTTGTCTGATTTTGTGCTTTTATTTCTAAAAGGATTTTAAAAAATACTGATTAAATTTATGTTTGCATCTGCTTACAAGAAGGTCACAACATGCTTTTAAGATTTAGTGCATGATAAATTTTCAGAGTAGTTTCCAAAATTTAAAAGAAGTTGGGATAATAAAAGCTATTTTGTTGTTGTTGTTTTGTTTGCTACTATTTTTAAATTATGCGAGCAAGAGTATAAGAAAAACTTATTTCTCATCTTAATTTCTGTAGAGAAAAAAATAATTTTTACAAATGGCTTCTTAAATATTTCCCCTTATTTGAACAATGCCTTTAAACTAATATCTGTCTGATATTCCTTAGTAAACATATGTATTTTTCTTTTTGTGATTTCATGAAAAGATTGACTCTCATGAAACATCTTATTAACTATTGCAATGATTATACTTTTGCTATCATATCCATTAATTCTTCATTACTTGTCAGATATCTATTGAATGTTCTCTGTGTTTGGGATATTTTTCCCGAGGTTATAGTCCTGTAAATAGTCACAAGAGACGAGACAGACAAGTTAGCAAACACCTATTTCCCAGACAGGTGTGCTCCCAGAGAAGCAACCAGGTGGCACAGAAGCATCAGCCTTGGGTCTTGGGGATAGAGTCTTGGGTCTGCTGGGTGCAGACTTGTAGGAGAAGGAGGCATCAGCCCACCTTGAATGAAAGAGTCCAGAGTACTCGGAACAATAGGTGTGGAGGAGCATCATGCACCAAGTGGAACATGGAGCAAAGAGCAGGGCCAGATCCAACATGGACAACCACACCAGGGATTCATTGTGAGTACCCTGGGAAAAAGTCAGAAGAGGAGGGAGAAAGCAGAGTGGGCTTAGAAAGAGAACGATTCTCTGATTTTGAAACTATATATTCCTGCTGGAAAGAAAGAAAAAAATAATCATACTCCTAATTCCACGGCTCAGAGATAACCACTAATATCCACATGAAAGTATTTGTTTTCAAGATGGTTTCAATACACAATTTTTAAAAATTAACAATTTCATATAGTATTTAAAAAAAAAAATATGAACAACTTCCTGACCTCTGTGGAAAATGTTTTTTATGATTACTGAATTATTTTTATTGGTGTTCTGGTAAATGTTGTGTTGAAGATTTTACAACCATTATTCTGGGGAATAAAAGTCCTGATTTGTGGAACTTGGAATTTTTTTGCCAAGAAAACACTCCTTCACTGGCTAGTTTCAAATTCAACAGGCTACTGAACACATAGTTGGGAAGACAAGTCCCAATGGGCTCTCCTGAGTGGAGTAAGCCACTTGAGCACACGGTTGTGTTTATTTTCTGTGCTATAGGTATCCTTAACTTCATTTCACTTTTTTTGTTATTGGATACTTGATTTCCATACATTTCCTTTTATAAACAAGATCTGACTATCACCTTGACATGTAATCCTGAGAGGAAGGTGCTGCTTAAAATTTTACAATTTCTGACAATTATCTACTGTCTGGAGATAACAGATAATTGCATATTATAAGTAAGATTGACTTAGATAATTTTTCCATTTTGTCAAGAATTGTGTACTGCAATGAAGAGATTAGACGTGATGTTTTTATAAAATGTATAATTAAAAAATGTTATAAATAATAGTAGTTGTAAATATATTTAAGAAAGACACATGGGGAGATGACTGACAAGGTAGAAGTACAGGGAAGGGGGAATTTACACTATCAGGACAAGGGTTAAATAATCCACTGGCAATTCAACAACAGCAAATATTGAGTACCATTGTATATCATGGCCTGTTTTCACCACTGCAGATATCCTATTGAACCAGTGGGGAGGGGATTACCATAACTGAGTATCCATTCTGATGGAAAAGGCAGATAATAAATGAGAGATCCCTAGCATAGAACGTTAAAAGTGCTCCTCACTGCTTTTTCTTTATCAAAGGAGGGGTACTAGGATTTGTTCAGGCTGCAGCTGAGCATTTGGAGCACTTGAAAGCTGACCACATCCTCAGGACCTCTTTGTATGTCAAACACCTTGGAAATACTTGGCAATGATTTTTTGCTCAGGAACGTGACTGCTGTGGTTTGGCTTCAAAGCAGTGATGAAGAGAAGAAGTTGTAAGTAAAATAGTAAGAAAGGCCGCAACTGGAGGTGATGCCACCACAGTTCACAGCTAGAAGATAATTCCTGATGGATATAAAGGGCAGCCCTTCTACAGCTACTCTCCACTCCACCCACTTGCCTCATTGAGACAGTAATGAGAATCTCATCAAACCTGCAACTTGGAAAGTCAGAATTATTCTCATGTCGACAATTTACCCAGGAACATAACTGAGCATTTCCTTAGCATCTTTGATTTCCTACAGCAAAGTTTTGCTTGTTTGTGTTTTTCCATCAACGAAACCCTCATATTTATTTTACACAGTTTCCTAAGCATTTTTTTCTGTTTTCTGTTGTGCTTGGAATATCTGGGTGTGCTTTGATATCATTTGTTGTAAGTCGATATGATATTCCTAGAGGGATCTCTGGGAAAGAATCAAAATTCTTTGTGCATTAACTGTGTATGCACCATTATCCAAGGTCATCAGTGGTAAGTCAGTGAGCCAGCAAAGCACTAAGGAGCAGTGTCTACAAGACCACATGCTGAAGACATGGGGCCAAAGAAATGAAACTCAGGATGTGAATTCTCAAAATCTGGCAAAAAAAAAAAAAAAAAGTGATCAGCTGTAGGTTTTTCACCAGAGATAATACAAGAGTAAAGATTAAGAAAGTAGCTTTTGAAAAGAAATAAACTGAAAACAAATTGTTAAAGGGAAGATTAAAAAGGTTTAACAAAATGTAAGAGCAAGAAGGGTAGTTATAGAAACCGATGAATTGCACACTGAGCTAAGTAAACAAGCCCATTTGAAATAAAATTCTGCATTAGAAATGGAGAAACCTGAAACAACCATATGGCCTGCAATTGTATTTCAACTAATCTTATTTTCTTAATGGCTTAAAGGTAAATTTAAAGTTAAATTAGGTTCAGAATGCAATTGGGAGTTAAATGATGTGTAAATTAATAGTTCAATTTTTAAAGTAATGGTATTAGTTTAGATTTTGAAATAAACTGGTGAAAAACCACATATGTGGGAAATAAGAATGCTTTAAACTTTGTAAAACTTCATGGGAGTTGCACTGAAACCTAACAGGTTGACTAATGAAAGCAGCAGCAATACTAAGTGTAAAAAAGGCAGACTTTGATGTCTTTTGTGAGAAGGCACATTTTAAGACAAGAGATGAATACTAACAGAAAGGCTTCCTGTGTCTATTAAAGAAAAGATGTGGAAAAGAATTAATAAAAGAATTATTAATGGTTAAAGAGATTTAGTGTATTCATTATTACTACAGTCAAATTAATCATTATTTTTTCCAACAAAATTTTCCAAGAAAGTCCATCCTTTTCTTTATTGTTTTTGTACATCTATGTGAACATTTTTCAATGAATTAGTTATTAGGTACTAGAAAACACTGGGGAACAGGTAGCTTGACAGGTATTATAGTACTATGTCAGAGTATAATGGGGACCATCTGTCCATATAAACAAAGACCATGCAATTAGAGAATTTCCATTAAATCCTTTATTATTTTAAAAATGAAGCTAAAGGCAATTTCTATTTATCCTTCACTGTGGTTTTAGAGCATATGGAGATAGAATCAAAAACTCATTTATATTTGTTTGAGGGTCTACATTCATTAGTGTATCTGAAAATCTTCTCCTTGCTATAGCAAGCATTTAAGCAATCAAAACTGGAGGAGGAAGAAAAGATAGGGAATTTAATAAAATATTTTAAAGTTGTCATTGAGTTGTAAGTGTTATTATTACTAACCTTATTTCCTGCAAAGTTTTTACTCAGGTTCTCACTAACAAAAACAATAAATAAATAAAATTTATGCGAGTTGATAGGTGAGTTAGTTGGCTGGATTGTGGTAGTAATTTTACAATGTATTTATATTTCAAAATATTACATTATATGACTTAAATATACACAATTTTTATTCATCAAATGTGCCTTAGTAAGGCTGAGAGAGGATCAAGGAACCAGTATGATGGGGTAATTATTTTAAGCTGAGAAAGTAACATGAAAAAGGGTTTCTATGGACCTATTCTTAAGGTCAGAGCATCCTTGGAAGCCAGCTATAGCTTGAACATTTTGATGATGGACGTATATATTTCAGCTGGTCAAATGCAAATTCCCTTGTTGTATAGTGCTTTTCAGATTGGTTAAGCAGCTTATTTAAACACATCAACTCATATATTATTTGTAAACTACCAGGGCACTTATAACAAAATGCACAACAGTCTATTTACCCAATGGCCATACTTTCTGCAATTTTATTGAATAAGTCCACAGTGTTTCCTAAAATAAGTTTATTAATAAGAATTTTAGAGTAGTCTACTAAATGCAATAAAAAAAACTGATATGATAGAATCACAAATATTTCTTAAGGGTTATATATGATTGGAACCTGTTATTTTTGATAGAAATGCCTCTGAACTCAATTCTAGTAAATTAGGTTTCCAATTAAAATGCCATTTTATTTATTTAGTTTTTATTTGTTCATTTGTTGGCTGCTAGATTTTTGTCATTTAAAATTATTACTGTTTTTATTCTGCGAATAGTTAAACAAAAATTAGATTAGAAATGGGACACTTTACCTCAGCTTCTTTCTGGCAGACTGAAAGACATTTTTTTTTTTTAATTTCAGAAAATCCAATTTCAATTCATCACATTTGATTAGATATACAACACAACCCAAATCTTTTATTTGAAAATCACTTGCCAATGTGCAGGATTGATTATTTTACTGAATCATGATATTTTAATAAATATTAAGAGGTTAATAAACTAAAACCTAAATCTTGCAGAATTTTCAAAAGCATTTAATTACTTTATCGCTTTATGCTTCTTCATAAAATTATTATGTATTATAAACTTTCATTGAATTACTATGTGTGAGACATTGTCCTAAGCACTTAAGTTTGGTGGCTGGATCAATGTTCTAATATACTCATGAGAAGAAAATGAATAATATATGTAAGATACTATACACTTATTACTATAGTCAACAAGACATAGTGGTGTGGGTGAGAGCATTGAGGGATGGAGAGTATCTTAAACATAGGGGTCAGAGTCACATCCTGTGAAGTTGACAAGTGAGCTGAAGCCAGAATGATTAGGGGAAGTTGACATGTAAGGGTCTGATCAATCTTCCAGATAGAAGAATTGGAGTAGTCAGTTATCCTAGCATGAGCTGGACCACTCCAGGGCCAGAAGATGTACACACAGGAAGAAGCAAAGTCAGAAGTATGGCATAGGAAGATCATGCATGGTCACAGCAGGAGCTCGCAGTGATGAGCCACTGAGCTTGGGAGCACACTCCTGGCTATACAAGATGACTTTTCTAACTGGTGGATGGAGCATTGTGGTGTGATAGAAGGGGAAAACACTAAGGAATACAAGAAGGAAAGTCAATTAGGAGGTACATGCAGAAGTACATGCACAGAAGGACGATGGCTTTAATGAATTCTTTCCCTGGAGGCAAAAAGATGGAGATAGTTTCAGATACACTTTGAAAAAAGAGAAGAAAGAATTTCCAGATGGAGAGGAGGAAGGAAAGGAGGGAGAGAGACATCAGTTATAATGACTAAATTGTGAACCTCAAATACTGGGTTGATGTCATTTCCAGAACACTTCTGTTTTAGTCATGTTACATTTGGTAATGCTGAGAAACTCATGAGTAGATAATATCTATTGAGTGAACAATTTGTGCCAAGCGCCGTCTAAATTTCTTTATGTATATTATTAAATTTAATATTTTTAACAAATCTATGAATAGTAGATACTATTTTACCAACATGAAGACACTCATAGAAAGGTTACTAACTTTCCCAAGTTTATATAATCAGTAAATTGCTGTAGATCAAATTTGACTTAATCTCCCTGTCAAGGTAGGTAAATTTATAGGATACATTTTGATGTATGCACTAGTATTCAATCCCAGGGTTAAATTAGAGTAGATTTCTGCTTCTCTAGGAACAAGATTGTCAGACTGTTTTCTAAGAGATATCAAGGTTGGAACCATTGAGGATGAATATATCAAAATCTGGAATCAGTATCTCAGGTCTATAATCTCAGATATCCAATTTAATCATCAGATTAATTTTTAGAGGTTGGCTACAGTGGATATGCTTGGGAGATGGATGGATAAAAGCATCAGATGAAATACTGAGAATTTCCAAAGCATCCATTTTGGTTGCATAGTGCGATGATGATTTGGATATGCTATGTCCCCTAAATCTTCTGTGTTAGTGGAGGAATGGTCAAAGGAGACTGATCAGATTATGAGAGCTGTAACCTAATTAGCCAATCTTAGTTTAAGTGGACTGGGTAGTACCCATTGCTGGGTAATGCCTGAGTGGGGTATAACTGGAGGATGTGGGGCCCTAAGGCTGTGCCCTGAGGGTCTCATCTTTCCTGTGGCTCCTTCTCCCATCCTTCTGTCTGCTTCCTGTACACCATACCCTGTGAATTAGCAGCTTTTCACCATACCCTTCAACCATGATGTTTTTCCTCACCTTAGATCTGAACCAATAGAGTCAGCCATCTATAGACTGAAACCACTGATACTGTTAGCCACAAATAAACTTTTTCTCTTCTAAGTTGCTCCTGACAGATATGTTGGTCACAGCAATGCAAACCTGACTAAAATACATAGGCATGCATTTGTTTTTTTACAATGGGAAGTCATTGTTTTGTGCCTTAGAAGACAAATGATAAAGAGAATTCATGAAGATAGAAAACAGCTGAATGAATTAGATGACTCAAGTATTAAATGTCATCAGACCACAAAGTGAAGACAGTGTTGCCAAATAGGATCAGGGTGCTTTGATCTTCTGGCCAGTGACTACTGAAATCAAAGATGTTGGCTGATCTCCCCTGAGAGGGCACTGCACTTTTGATTAATGTCTCTCACTCTGACTTCACACTTACGAGCAAATTCCTTCTAATTTAAGTACTCTTTGTATGTAGACATATTTTTTATCAGATCACATTATAGTTGTACAGCCACTTTCTAAAAATAATTGTTTCTCTTTCTTTTGACTCTCAGTGTATAATGGCTTACTAGTTTAACACTAACAAGTGTTAAGTGTGAACTTCATTGTAGATTCAAACTGCTGAAAGTATATGCCGAGTTTGCTACTGATATCAGCGACTTCTACTTTTACAGATCTAAAGCCAGCATTTCCTGATGAATCTATTTTATTGCACAAGGATCAAGAACACAAACTCCACAGACTATTTGAATTCACTATCCAGAGAGAGAGCTTCCAAATCCTACTGGTAACAGTTCTCATTTTGTGAGCTGACCTGATGACATTTAGTACTTGAGTCATCTAATTCATTCCCTTGTTTTCTTCTCTTCATGTGTTCTCATTTGTCTTCTGAAATACGAAACAAAAGAGTGACCTCTCGTTGGAAAAATATAAATGCATGGTCATGCAAACATAAATATTGTGTTTACTTTGGAAATATTTAATGTTTTCATTTGCTGCTTTTATGTTTCCACCTCACAAGTTTGTCTACTGTGGCCAAGACATAAAAAAAAGTCCATCTACTCTCAGTTTGATAGTAAAATTAAGTATCTGAGATTATGAAGCTGAGGTTTTGACTATAGACTTTGATGTATTTACAACTATATTGGTGTTTGAACTTAATTCCTCCTGGAAAACAGCCTGACAATCTTTTCCCAAGAGAAACAGAAATCTACTCAGATGTCGCCATGGGGCTGAATACCAGTGCATATATTTTAAAACACCTTATAATTTTACTTACATTGAGAGAGGGATTAAGTCTAAGTCTTCCGTTATTAAGTCATTAATATATTGGTGGTTAAGTAGCTATTTTCACTACCTAATCACCAGTTTCCTTATATTTAACTGAATGCATCATGTAATTAGGTACACTGTGATGCAAATATACATAAATTACACATGCAAACAAAATAAGTAACATAAAGGGTATGGAAAATATGTGTAGACTTCATTAACATTTATGATATGTAAATTTATGCATTAAACCATTGTTTGTGAACAAATCACCTATGTTCCTAAAATTTAGTGCTGAACAAGACAAAAAACAGAATCTACTAAGATGAATCTAATTTTGCTGACTATGAAAAACTAATTTCAAATTCAAAGACATGCAGACCGAAAGTAAAAGAATGGGAAAAGATTTAATTTGCAATAGGTAAAATAAATCAGGAGTGGCAGCTTTCATATTAGATAAAATAAATTTCAGAACAAAGAAATTTGCTAGAGGCAAAAGGGGCATTATATAAGGATGAAAAGATCAACCCAGCAGATCAACTTAGAAATCTTAAATGTGTGTGTATCAAACAGCAAAGCCATAAAATAAATAAAGCAAAAACTGACAGAGTTGAAAAAGCAAAAATAGACAAATATATGAATGAAGTTTTAAATTTGGTCATCCCAGTCTGATACAACCACTAAAAAGAAAATCAGCAAGAATATAAACAATGAGAATTCAATCAACCAACCAGATCTAGTTAGCGTATGTAACATATCCTAACCAATAATTCAATAACAGCAGCAACAACATAAGCATTTTTCAATGTATGCAGTACTCACCAACAGACCACACCCAGGGTCATGGAACTTATCTCAAAAAATTAAAAGAAATGAAATTTTTTAAGACTAATGAAATCCAAGCAAATATAAGACCACAGATAATGTCTGAAAGTTAAATCATATACTGAAAAATAATGCACAGTGAAAAAGAACATCTGAAAGGAAATAATGATTACATGAAACTGAATTAATATGGTTACATAGAACATATTATAGTACATGGGATGAGTCTAGACATGTACCAGACACATACATACAAACATAAGTCAAACTGTGGATCTGAAAAATATCTGTTGATTATATCCATGTCAACATCTTGGTCATTTTGTTGTACTACAATTTGAAAATGTTAAGTTAGGAGGGAAACTGGGCAAAGGGCATTCAGGATCATTAAATATTATTTTATGGCTACATGTAAACCTGTAATTACTTCAGAATTTAAAGCTTAATTTAAAAATTCAAGGGAGTTTTAGAAATAACCATAGGGTGTGCATGAGGACAGGTTTTCTAAAGTCTGCTCTGCCATTTGTTTAGCTCTGCCACCTCAAAAATTCACTTTACCATTCTAGTATTCCCTCACAGGAAATGAAGGAATTTAGATAAAATGTGAAATTTCCAGTCTATTGGGTAGTAAATAATTATATCACACTGTAAAACATTTTATAGCTACTTCTCCCCACCAGAACCACTTTATGAGTTTATTTAGAAACCACTAATGGAGATTTTTACATTAAAAAAACTGTGTGTTTCTCCCTTTATTAATCTCCTAAATCTTTATAAACTTGAAAAAGCATAGTATTTTGTAAAAATAGTATTCGTCCATTCCATAGATCATGCTTATAGGCTCTGTGGGTCCACATGTCCACTGCTATCTGTAATTCCTCAACCCCCTCTGGGTCCACACTTTATGGTTTGCAAATTTAATAAGATAGGCTTAAAAAAATATCTCAGAGGTCTCTTTCAGACCTAGAATTCCAAGGAGAAGCGTTAGATTTTTCAACCATGAAATTCTTAATAGCTTTTGACTTACTACTAACCACAGAATTTGCATATGAATCATATTTCCCAAAATGTGAGAGTGCATTATCAAATTACATGCAAATCACACCTAATAGGTTACAAAGCACAAATAGACTGTGGCCACTATCCTAAAGACATATCATCAGTCACAAATGTTTTCTATTAGTTCCTAATTGAAATAATATTGAGTTCTAGAATCCTGAAATAGGATCTCAGGATCCTGAGAGAGGGTCCTGAGATCTTATCCTTTCTATAAACAATATCTATGAGGGAAAGGGATGCAGACTGGGTGCTACTGAGTAATAGTGATGTGCATCATCTCAGTTCACAAGTCCTGTAGAGTCTAAAGACAGAAGGGGACCAAGTTCATGTCTCTGTCTTAGCCTATTCACATAGTACCTTGCACAGTACTATATGTCTTAGGTATTAAATCCTCAAAGAAACCCTCATAACTAGACATCACTTTTGTTGGACAGATACCCATGCTGATGCTGGGAAGGGTATACAGTCTGCCCAGATGAGTACCAGATGCTGGACTTAACCTTAGCTCTGTCTTGATATGAAGCCCACACACTTTCTGCTGCACTGTGGCATTTCATGTAGTTGGAAAAGTTAAGAGACAAAAACAAAACGAATAAAGAAAAACCAGAAGTTCTGAAAAGGAGAAAAAAAAGGGAAAAATGAGCATACTCAGCAAAGGCACCCCTTTCCACCAGATCTAATCCCCCATTCTGTCTGCATGCATGTTGGTCCCTGTCCCTGATCTGGGCTTATCTTCAACAGCTGCGATTTCACTCAGCATGGTCCTCCAACAAGACAGATGCCTGTGACAAACTACCCTACCGCTGGCTAGGAGAACACCGCATTCTAAGAAAGGCCAACAATTCCTCCCAAAAAGAAGTTAAAAGGAGAGAAAAGGCGAGGGGGAGACTTCAAGTAATCCAAGCAATCTAGTTCCAAGTAACAATCACAATGTTAGATGTCTCCTATAAATTATGTTTCACTGAATCACTACTGAAATACATGATGAAATATGACTTACTATCTTAACTCTTGTGGCAATATACTTGCATTAGATATAATAAATTATAGGTTAAACCTGAAAATGTCAGTAGATAATGTGGTTGCTCTCTGTAAACCCAAGCCTGTAGGTTCAGCAAGGATTGGCTTGCTCATCTGTCTTGATTGGCTTGCTCATTTGTCTTGCCCTTGTTCCTGATGTATATACAGTATAAGGCACTGCTGTTCCAGCAATCTCCAATTGCCTCCATTGGGACTCATTCACTGATTTTTCCTATTTGACTTTGGTGGAAGGTGAAACCCCTTAACAATAGCTAACATAGACTGAAGTATATACCATACAACATCCTTGTGGCACCATTTCTATTTACTAATGGTGTGACCACTTGCCTAGAGTGGTTAAGAAACTGCCTCGTGTGGTTTCCAAACAAATTTGAGCAAAAGAGATGGACTCCCTGAACCTGACAGTGAGTGAAGTGAGTGACTCACCTATGTATCTTGAAATATGATCCCCAATTCTTGATGTCATCATTCACCGTGGCATTTTTCATGTGTTCTATAGCCAGCCCAGATACTTAAAAAATAAAGGAGAATAAAGTTTCCATAGTGATCCGAGAAGGAAACTGATGTAGCTTCAAGTAAACTGCAGGTTTTTTTCTTTCAGACAAAGTGCCTAAGGCTAGTCCTAGCTCCAAAATCTCTGGGCCTGCTCAGCTTTGACCTTTGTGGTTGAGCTTGATATTGTATATGTAAAACACATTTGTTAGGGCACACAATCTTTCATTATTCTGTTCTAACTCGACCACTCTTCAAGCCCAAGGACACAGAATCCTCAGACTAAAGCAGGTGTACTGGGTGAACCAAAAGGATCGTGAGGATGATAAAAATTCATGGTTTAGCTATTGTGAAGTCAAACAATATAAGGCTATTTTCAAATCCAGTTTGACAATCCAAAATACATGTACGGGAAGGCGATGATTCATTTTTCCTTCCCTTTGGAATTTCTTCCAAGCCCTTGAAAATAGAAAGGATAGAAAAAATGGGGTCAAACAGAATTGTCTGTCATGGTACATTATCCATTGTTTTCAATAAAAAAAATAAGAAAATATATTTTCTAAAGAAATTAGAGACTATTAAAAATCTATAAAATAAAATGAAATAAATTAAAATAACAGAATACACTGATGTTTTCACTTCTCTACCATTTGCATAGAAATAGTGCAAATAACTTGTTTTTTTATGAGAGAGGAGAAGATGAGTTATGAGTTAAGACACACTTCAGAAATATCCTTTCTCAAGATCGACTGGGGGGTGGATAAGATTAGAGAGAGCAATGCTGCCTCCTAAATTAACATGCTCCAGAGGACATTTCTTTTCATCTTCAAAAAGTCCTATAGTGTCATGATGCCTTCCACAGATCAGAAATCAAGACTCAGTAGATACTAACAAATGTGCTCACCAAGGGGGGAAAAAAATCTATATTATCCCCTGTTCCATTCTTTGGAGCAGTATAGAGCCTCCTGTCCTGGGCTTCTTCCCTGTGAAACAGGAAGCAGCAGAAGAATAAGAACATTAACAGGCTCTTCAAAGTTTATTGAAATCCTGGGAAGCATCTTTCAGACAGTATTCCATTTATTCATACAAAATTATTTATTGAGCACAAAATTTAACCTTCCTGAGATAAGGCTGATTCCTGCTCTCTCAAGAGCTAACATCCTAGAGAGGGACAGAGAAAATGGAAAATAAATTCATTATAAATTCTTACGAGGGTGTATAAACTCAAATAATTCTGAGTATTCAGTTAATACTGGCTGCCTGGGGCCAAGAAAGCAGTTTTTATAGTTTGCATGTAAGGTGTCCCCCAAAAGCTAATGTGTAAGACAGTGCAAGAAATTTCAGAGGAGCGGATGATTGGATTGTGAGAGTTTTAACCCAATCAGTGAATTAATCCCTGGTGGGAGTAACTGAGAGGTAACTTGCGGCAGGTGGAGTGTCTGGAGGAAGTGGTTAATTGGGGGCGTGGCTATGGGGTATATATTTTGTATCTGGAGCAGGACTCTCTCTGCTTTTGATCATCATGATGTTAGCTGATTCTCTCCACCACACTCTCCAGCCATGATGTTAAGCCTCACCTCAAGCCCTAGGGAATGAACTGGCCTTCTCTGGACTAAGATGTCTGAAACCGTGAGATCTCAAATAAACTTTTTCTCCCCTACAGTTGTGCTGGTTAGATCCTTTATCACAGCAGCAAAAAAAGCTGACTAAATTAGAAATTACAGTCTATCTAGGAACGAATGAGTATGAATTATGAAAGTACTGGAATGTTAAGAGGGAGGTTGGCAGCCCATTTAATTAATTTCAGAAATGGTCATGTGATTCAGCCCTAACAGAAAGAACTGAGGCAGCAACAGTAGGCTGATGGGGGAAAGCTATTTCAATACTGAGATATAAAATGTGGATATTATGCTGCTCACTGGGAGCCACTGTTCAATGGTTTGATGAGATGGACTATTTTGGCAATGGTATGAAAAACGATGTTATGGAATTGGACAAGGGTGGTTGTTGTGAATAAAGAGATAATTGGAGAAATGCAAAATGTCTTTAGAAGGTGAAGTATGCATAACTTGGTGATTGATTGGGTGTAGAATATAAATGAGAAAGAGCAGTCAAAATAATGTGAGGCTTCTGGATTGGAAAACTGAACAAACACAGCATCATTCACTGAAAAAGGAAGCACAGTGGGAAGGAAAGAGGTGAGTCATGTTGTCTTCAAGTGGAGTCCATTAAATAATTCTCTTTACCTCAGGAGAAGGCCAAAGCAGAAAATTTAGAGTTGGGGCTATCCACAGAAAGGTGACAATATGCTTCCTTCTCTAATGGATAGTCAATTTAACAGAAAGGTAAGAAGATGGAAACAAGAATGAAAATCTGGGCTGCTTAAGGTGTCTGATGCAAATCCCTAGCAGTGACAAGGAATCTTGCAGCCTTTCATCCTTCACCTGATGATAATGCAGTAGTGTAAGTGCTTTAAAGATTGCTTGAAAAAGATAGTATGGAGTTAGAATTAGAGCAGTCATCAGAAAAATTAAGTTTATCTCACACTGTGTGTTGTGTGTGTTGGGGGTATGATGTCCTAGATAAAGAAATGGTTGAAGTACATTTCAAGAGGTAACAAATGAATTAATGAACCAGTTCATGTTACATGAGTTAAAAAATCATGGCAGTTTAGAGACAACTATGAACTATTCCAGGAAGAGGAATACACACACACACACACACACACACACACACATCCCATATATCTGTGTTTTTACAAAATAGCTCTAGGGCTGGAGTTGTGACTCAGTGGTAGCACACTTGTCTGGCATGTGTGAGGCACTGGGTTCAATCCTTAGCACCACGGAAGAATAAATAAATAAAATAAAGGTATTGTGCCATGTACAACTAAAAACATTTTTTAAAAATAACTCTTATTAAGATATAACTTTTTTTAATATATCATCTTTGGAAGTCTGCAATTCATGATTTGTAGTATATGCCAAGGCCTGTGAAACTACCCTCACTCCCTAGTTTCAAAATATTTTAATCACAAAAATTCTGTACTTATTAGCAGTCAGTCTCCATTCACTCCTATTCTTAGCACCTGGAAACCACAAATTTATTTGTATCTCCATGGATTAACCTGTTCTGCACATTTTATATAAATGAAATCATAAAATATGTGATCCTTTGTCCCTGACTGCTTTCATTTAGCTTAACGATTTCCAGGTTTATCCTTGTTAAAACACTCGTTATTCATATTTCATTCCTTCGTTGTTGACAGAGAATATTCCGCTATATGTTTATATCATTTTTTGTGTGTATCCATTCATCAGTTAACAGTCATTTGGATTGGTTCTACTTTGTAATTATTCTGTACTTATGAACCTATTGTCAAAGTATTTTTGTGTATATGTCTTCATTTGCCTTGGGTAAATATGGGATATATGTTCATTTTTCTTAGAAAAGGAATTATTGACTCATATGAGAATTACACCATGAAAGTTTTAAGTTTTCCCAAACGGCTGCACCGTTTTACACCCCAGCAATGTATGAAGGACCAACATTTATTATCATCTCTCATTTAATTGTGGTTGGTTTTTATTTATTTACTTATTTATTTTTGGGTACCAGTGATTGAACCCAGGGGTGCTCAATCACTAAGCCACATTCCCGGCTCTTTTTCACTATTTTATATTTTATTTACAGAAGATCTCACTGAATTTCCAAGTGCCTTCTAGGTTGCTAAAACTGGCTTTAGACTTGTGAACTTCCCGTCTCAGTCACCAGAGTTGCTGGGATTACAGGCATGCACCACCATGCCCAGCTCAGTACAGTTTGGGTATTTTGTGTGTGTGTGTGTTGTTATGACTCACTTGTCATACCATTTTGGGGGAGAAATGCCTATTAAATCTCCTGTATTTATTTATTTATTTTTTGGTGCCAGGGATTGAACTCAGGGGCACTCCAATACTGAGCAACATCCCCAGCCCTATTTTGTATTATATGTAGAGACAGGTCTCACCGAGTTCCTTAGCACCCGGCCTTTGCTAAGGCTGGCTTTGAACAGGAGCTTCTCCTGAATCAGAGCTGCTGGGATTACAGGGCTGCTCCACCATGCCTGGCTCAAAGCAGTTTTCATTCTCTTTTCATCATGATTAATGATGTTAGGTGCTTTTTTGTGTGTTATTATGGCTCATTTGTTTTACCATTTTGGGGGAGAAATGTCTCTGGTATCTTTCAAGTTAATTTTCTTTTCATGTTGAAATTAAAGGTTTTTTAATACATCAGAGGTATTACTCCATTATAAGAAATATAATTGGCAAATATTTTCTCTAATTTCATGAATTGCTTTTTCTCTTTATTGGCAGTGTCCACTGAAGCACCAATTTTTTTTTTTAATACGAATGAAATCCTGCTTATAATTTGGACGTCACAGGTAACGATTACCTAACTTAAGGGCACAAAGATTGACTCTTACATTTTCCTCTAAACAGCTTTATAAACTTAGCCCTTCCATTTAAGTTCATACACCATTTTGAAATCATTTTTATATGATGTAAAGTAGAAAGCCAACTTAATTCTTTTTGTGTGAACATACACGGTTCCTAGCACCCTTTGATGGGAATTCTGTTATAAATTGAATTTGGTGGGCAACACTGATGAAAATCAGTTATATTTATATGTAAAAGTACATTTCCAAGTCTCAATTATACTCCACTGTTCTATATATGTCTATCTTTATGTTATTATCACATTATCTAATTATGGAAGCTTTTTAACTACTTTTGAAATTGGGAATTATGAGTCCTCCAAATTTTCTTTCTTTCTTTCTTTTTTTTTTAGGATTGTTTCAGCTCTTCTAGGTTTCTTACATTATCAACTACCTGTCAATTTCTGAAACAGATAAGTAACAACAACAAAAATGTGCTGAGTGTGTGAAAAAGATGGCCTTGTTTTTTTAGAGCAACTTGGGACTTGTATACATGGTAATAATATTAAGTCTTAAAATCCAAGACCTTGGAATAATTTTTCTTTTACTTAGTTCTTCTTTAATTTAGTTCAAAAATATCTGATTTTCAGAGAACAAACTATTATAAGTTGGATTGTGTCCCCCAAACTAAAAAATCAATAAGTTGAAGTTTTAATCCCTAGTACCTCTGAATGTGACTATATTTAAAATTAGGGTCCTTGTAGATGTTATTAGTTAGGATAAAATCATGGAAGAGTATGGACCTTTAATCCAATATGATTAGTATATTTAAAGAAGATGACCATATGAAGACAGAGGAATTATTTAGCTTTAAGTGAAGTTGGCGAATAAAGAAACTATGAAGAGCCAAGGAAGGATCACTTTATGTAATTAAACGGGAGCACAATACCATCTACATTCATTTTGGACTCCTAGCCTGCAAAACTGTGAGGTAATAAATTCTGTTATTTTTGAACCTCCCAGAGTATGGCAATTTGATATCGTATCCCTAAGAGACTCAAAGTTTGCACTTCTTTTGTTAAACTTATTCATAAGCTTTTTATCAATGTAACTGTGCTTAATTTTATTTTTGGAGTCCATTATTCTATGTGCAGAGGCACAACTGACGTTTAAACATTGAATTTATATACTGCTCTCTTGCTGACATTCTGTCACTTCACGTTTTCTGTGTGTGTGTGTGTGTGTATGTGCATTTGTGTATGAGTTTTCCTACATAATGATAGTATACTAGATTATAGTTTTTCTTCTTCCTTTCCAAAATACATGTACCTTTTCTCTTTTTCTTACTTTATTGCCTTGACCTGAAACTTGATTACAATATTAGAAACAAGAGGCAAGACCATATATCTTTGTCTTATTTCTGACCTTAGGGAGAAAGTTTTTGATCTTCGATGATTTAGTAAGATGTCAGCTGTTGGCTTCTCAGAGGTGCTTTTTTATCAGGTTGAAGAATTTTTCTTCTATATTTTTGAGTAGTTTTATCATAAAAGGATATTGGAGTTCATCAAAAATATTTTCTTCATATACTGAGATTGTTAAGTGGTTTTATTTTTATTCCATGGCTATGTAAAATTAAATTATTTTTCAGATTTTGAACAAATCTTACAATCCTGGGATAAATATGGTGTTGGATTCTGATTCCTTGTATTGTGTTGTAGACTTGTGTGTTCTATATTCATAAAGAAATTTGACCTGCAACTTTCTTTTCATGGAGTGTATTGTGCTTTTGTATCAGGATAATATCATCTAAATAGAAAAATCTTTTATTTTACTCATCCTTTGTATTTCTTTAAAAAATTGTAATGGTTGGTAATATTTATTTAATACACACTTGGATAGTTACCATTTAAACATCTGGACCTAATATTTTATTTGTGGGGAGGTTTCATTTACAATTCAAACTGTTTACTTTGGAAAGAACTTATAGGTGAACATATCTAGCTGGTGTTTTCTGCTTTTAAAGGTTATTATTTATTGATCCAATTCATGTAACAGATATAGACTTACTGAGAATATTTTTTCATCTGCGAGTTTTGACAAAACTTGTTTTCTAAGGAATTCATCCATTCAATCTAGATCATTACATTGGTGTACATAGACTTGATCATAATATTTACTATGATAATTACAAAATCAGTAGTGATGGCTCTTCTTTCATTTTTGATATTAATAATTTGTGTCTTCTCTTTTATTCTTAGTTATTTTTCTTGAAATTAATCAATTTCACTGATTTTGTTTTGAACCAGATTATGATTTTGTTATTGTTGTTTTCTTTTCTCTACTAATTTCCTGTTTTAAATTTAATTCAACATATTTTTAATTTTTCTTGAGACTTCTTCTTGGATCATGTATTCTATAAATGTTGATTTTTAAAGTTGAATTTTTTGACTTTTTACCTATATTTTAATTTTATTGTGGTTCAAAAGCATACCTTACATGAATCTTTATACTTTTATATTTGTTACAATGTGTTTTGTAGCCAAGAATATAATCCATTTTTATGACTATTCCAAGTGAGTTTAAGACAAATGTGTATTCTGCTGTTGCTGGTTAATATAGTCTTCCGATGCCAATTATATTCATTTGATTGTGGTTTTGTTTGGTTCAATTAAGTGTATTCCCTGATTTTCTGCCTATTTTTTCTGTCAATTTTTGAAGGATAGGTGTTATAGTTTCCATGCTAGGTGTACCCCAAATGCTCATGTATGATACAAGGCAAGAAAGTTTAGAAACAAAATATCAGATTATAAGAACCTTAACCTAATCAGTGCATTAAAACCTGGATAAGGTTTACTTAAACTGAAGGGCACGTAAATAGGGTGTGGCTGGAGGAGGTACATACCTGGGGGCATGCTTTGTGGTATATATTTTTGTTCCTGGTGAGTGGAGTCTCTCTTCCTAGTGCCAAGTTCTGAGCCACTGTTCTGCCTTGCTTCAGGCCCCAAGGTGTTAGTTGTCTAGCTGAGAACTCTGAAACTGTGAGCTCCCAAATAAACTTTTCCTCCTTAAAATTATTCTTGTCTTGTCTTTTGGTTGCAGTAGGAAAAAGCTAACTAAATTGGAAATTCGTACCGAGTACTGGGTTCATTGCTATGACTGACCTGATGATGTGTTTACAATCAATTGCAGCTTTTTGGAATTTAATGGGAGGAAATTTTTAGTGGATGATACTGGTGGGAGTTCAAAAGATCAGAATGCTGATGGTCCTGAGGACCGTGAAGGTGGAGCTCATGAGGTTTCAGAGGAGAAGGAGGACTCTATTGGAAACTGGACTAGAGGTCATTAGTGTTACATTCTGGCTAAGAAGGTATCCATATTTTTGCCCATGTCCTATGCTGTGAGACTGAATTTGAAGATGATTAACTTCTTAATCTTGTGGAAAAAATTAGGCAACATAAAATTCAGGTGGCAGCGTGGATATTGCTGGCAGCTTTGAGCCAAGTGTATTGTGATAATCCAGAGAAGAAAGCAAAGCTGAAAGATTTGAAAAATTTACTGTTTGATTAGGGAACTGTGAGTAAAATTAAACTATGGTTGTTAAAGGGATTAGAGCCACTAAAGAAACACAAAATACCTTATCCAAGAGACAGTAGGAAAGATAGCTTGAGGGCATCTCAGGAATTGGCAAGACCATACCCATCTCAGGCTTCAGAATATAAACTAAAAAATTAAAAATTCTTTCCAGAAGACCAATGGGGCACACTGCTTGCACAGGGAGGCCTAGGAAGTTGTTTCACCATGACATCCAGCCACTCAGAGGCAGCAGACCTTGGTGTCAACCACAGGGTGCTGGTTTTGCAGGAATGCAGAATGTGGGAGTCAGGGCGTACTGGAGGCTTCCACCAATATTTCAACAAAAGTTCCCTGGAGGCCAGGCAGTGTGCAGCAGGGCTAGAGTCCCTGTAGAATACCCCTAAGGCAATGTACAGGGATGTGAGGAGGAAGCCAGAACTGGAGTGGAGACGAAATTAAGAAATATCAGCAACATGGGGTGTCTGCCAAGGAAAGTTGCAGGAATTGAGTAGGGACAAGCCAACACAGAGGCCATGTGGACCGTAACCAGGAAAGCCATAGGGGCAGAGCTACACAAACCCTTTGGAGAGAATGTCCCAATGCCATGTGCTCCAGATGTCTGACATAGAAATGTAGTACTTGTTTGCCCATCTGGATTTCAGTCTTGCTTTGGTCCAATCCCTTCTTTCTATGTCCATATTTCTTCCTTTGGAATGGAAATGTTTACTATGTGCCTTTATATATTGGATACATGTAACTTGCTTTTGATTTTTACAAGAGCTCATGCTGAGAGTTTGCCTTGTGTCACAGAATACTTTAGACTTAGAATTTGGGGCAATGTGGGATCTGTTGAGACTATGGGGACCCTAAAACATGGACTAAATGTATTTTATATTGTAAGATGGAAATGAGCTTTTTTTTTAAGGGCCAGGAATGGAATGTTATGGTTTAGATATTAGGTGTCTCCCCGAAATCTTATAAAGTTGAAATGATTGGGTTATGACAATCTTAACCTAATCATCGAGTTAATCTCTCCATAGAGATTAACTGGTAACTGAAGGCAAAATGAGTGGGAGTGAAGGAGGTCGGTCATTGGGGGTGTGTCTCTGGGGTTTACATTTTTGACCCTGGCTAGTGGAAACTCTCTCTGCTTCCTGATGCCATGTCCTGAGCTGCTTTCCTCCTCCACACTTTTCCAGAATGATGTTCAGGCTCATCTCAGGCCCTTAGGAATGGAGTCTGCTGTCTGAACTGAAACCATGAGCCCCCCCCCCCCCCCGCCCCCGCCCAAATTTTATTCCTTAAAATTGTTCTCATCAGGCCTTTTGTTGCAGCATTGAAAAAGCTGAATCAAAAAAAAGGAGTAAAGATCCACCAAATATAATGTGCATTAATCCATTTTTTTTCTTACTATTCTATCAGTTTTTCATACAAATTTTGATGTTATGCTTTTAGGAACATAACACATTAAGGATTATTATGTTCTTGGGTTAAATGAGCCTTTTATTATTGCATAAATTCTTCCTTCATCTCTGATTAATTTTCTGGCCTTGAAATCTGTTTTGTCTGAAATTAATATAGCCACTGCCGCTTTCTTTTGATTGGGGTGAGCATGGTGTGCTTTCTCAATCCATTTACAAAGCATCTAAGTCTTTATCAAATATCAATATGAATACACTATGAAATGTCTTCTTAGGTCTTGTGTCTTTATACACTGTTATATTCGCTATCTTTCAATTGTTGAACCTAGAATATTGACAAAGTGATAATTGATGTGGTTGGCCAAATTAATATTATATGTTACTTTTTACTGTTTTTTGCTCCTGTTTGCTTTGTTTCTTTAATTTTTTTTTTTTTTGGTCCCTGCCCTGTTTTTACTGGATTTACTTGGATATAGTAAATCCAGTAAGTGAATATCATTTCATTTTTTTATTCTCTCTTAGAAATACCAATTTTAATATGATACTTTGAAACTATTTTTAGTTATTTAGAATACTGAAATTCTGTTTCTTTGTTTTGTGTTACAAAAACATAATCCCACATATCAGGTAATATAAAAGGAAAATAAATTTATATCCTATAATTCTGGAGGTACTGACATCTGGTGCTGGCCTTCTTGCTGCATCATAACATGGTGGAGGGCATCTCATGGCAAGAGAATGAAAGAGCTTGCAAATTCAAGTCTCTCTTCCTATTCTTAAAAAGCCGTTAATTCCATCATGCTCATTATCTCATCAACTCTTAATTATTTCCCAAAAACCCCTCCTGAAAACATATGAATTTGGGAATTTAATTTTCAACACATGAATTTTGGGGGCAGAAGTTCAAAGCATCAAAGTTCTTACCTTCAAGAAATTGAAATAATATACTGTGTGAATCAGACACTGAAATTGAAATGCAAATAAATTCCATTAAAGAGACACACAGTTGGCAATTATCACTAATAATAATTTTAAACAGATAAAAAGTTAAACACAAAAAAGAGTGTGTTATATTGCCAGTGTTTAGCTAATAAATGTTGACAAACATGAACCAAATGGCACAAAAATAAAGCTAACGGATTAACTGAAAAATTATTTTTTTATCATTTTCATTTAATAACATATGCTTTGTTACTATCAGCCAACTCTTTTTTTATGTTATGCTTAATGTGCTGCAAAAGTAAAATCTAAGTATTTAACAAGTGTTTTACAAGAAGAAAAGGCAATGAGCAGATTATAACAAAATGAATAAGCACATCTGTAGGTGAGACAGAGGTAAACCTGGTGCAGGTAACAACACACACAGGAATAGTGGATTCCCTAGGGCTCTTTATATGGTAAGTAGCAGTTGACAGAGATGAGTTGCCAGCATTTTATTTCAGGTATGCAATCATTGAACTATACACCTTAGACATATAATTTGTTTTTAATTTTGTCTCTTAGTCTAGTAAATCTTCAAGGCTTCAAATATTTCTAAACCTCCATATATTTTTAAACTATTTAGTCCCCTTAATTTTATGATCAATTAAAATTCAGACAAATTAAAAAAATTTTCTAATGCTTATTAGCTGATTGTGTAGGGGAAATTATTCTACCTAATTAACAAAGTATATCTCTGCAATATCCTTTCCTGTGAATGTCAAAATTAAAGTAGCTTTATTTATATTTTATTATACTCATTAGTATAATTTTGTGATTGTTTTCTCTGTGTTGGGTTCTGAAGCAAATCCATTACATGTGCTCTTTCATTTAATCCTCAAACCTGTACCTTGAAATGGGCTTTATTATTTCAGTTTCAAAGTAGAAGAAAGACTGACTCTATAAAGTTATTGCTAGCAAAAGGAAGTTTCTCATATTTGCTTAATTAAAAACAGATCATCATAAATACTTGTTAAAAAATAGACTCCATTTGGAACCTTGAAGGCTTGTAGAAAGTGTACCTTAGCCTGTTCTCAAGGCTGACATGTTTAGAAAACACTATCTGAGCATCACTGCCCCACTACTTTTGAGGAAGGAGAATGGGAGGAAATTTTATATTCAACCTATTAGATGCATTTTAAAAAATAATAGTTATTTGGTTAAAATCAAAGGACTAACATGTTTGCCAAAAGGTAATGATTTCTACTATAAATTTGTGAAAGACAGTATTCTGGACATGTGACTAGACTAGCTAATCTAGACTAGCTTTTTAAGATTACCAAATATCTTTTAATTTTGACTTCTTTGTATCTAACTTTCATCTCTCATATAGGTTCAAAGGCATTTTGTTACATATTTTTAACATTTCATAATTTTAAAGTAATTCATGTATAAGTAAATGATGATATTTATGACTTTTATTTTGAACTCATTTTTTAGCCTTTTATCATATGTTCTAAGAAAATGTATTACTCCTTAAAGCTAGAATAAGAGTGAGCAGACTAGAATTTATAAAACTCAAAGAAAATCACTTAATAATATAACTGACACTTCAGATTTCTTTGGAACATCTGACTAGGAAAAAAACTAATAGGAATAAACAATTCTAAATGTATTTTATTAAAGCTTACAATTTGGCTATAAAACAGTATCAGCCTATACTAAGTAAAAGTAAAAGCAGAATAAACCAAACTACATCAAAATAATCAGACACATGGGAAAATTTTAAATGACATAAAAATCAAACTAACACAGCAATGGAAAATCATCCCTTCTTTTTATATAAAAAAGCACAAACAAAAACAAAAAACTGCTGAGAGTATTTAACTTTGAATGCTACCTAATTTGCTTTAAGTTTACATAATTGAATTCAGTTTAGTGATTAATTACTCTTGCCCCGAGACTTAGTATTGCTTATACTTACTTTAGAATGACATGTACTAGGAATATGGATCTCCGAATAATATATTTTTTTTCTTTTTTTTTTATTGGTTGTTCAAAACATTACAAAGCTCATGACATATCATCTTCCATACATTTGATTCAAGTGGGTTATGAACTCCCATTTTTTACCCCAAATACAAGTTGCAGAATCACATCGGTTACACATCCACATTTTTACATAATACCATATTAATGACTGTTGTATTCTGCTACCTTTCCTATCCCCTACTATCCCCCCTCCCCTTCCCTCTCATCTTCCCTCTCTACCCCATCTGCTGTTGTTTAATTCTCTCCCTTGTTTTTTTTTCCCCTTTCCCCTCACAAACTCTTAAAATGTCTTCTTTGATATAAAGAGAGCAACTAAGATCAGAACAGGGAAGAAGAGCATGAGGAAAAGATTAACATTAAACAGAGAAGAGTGGGGGGAGAGAAAGCGAGAGAGAAGGGAAACTATGGAAATGGAAGGAGATCCGAATAATATATTGAAAAGAACATAACTTGCTACTTATTTGATGAAGGATGAGAAGTTAAGTAGAGGAAAGATATGCTTCTTTGTGACTGTCTTTTGAAAAATAACAGCTTACACCTATCAGGTAATTTTCAGAAAAAATACTACATAGATATGTAGAACTACCCTTAGATATGAGAATGGAAAAAAAAAAAGATCAAAGAGGAATAGTCATAAAAACAGAATCAAGAACTCTTGGAAATAACCTACTTTGGAGTTCAGCGAACTACATCCCCAAAACCAAAGTCTATTCTGCTACCTATTATTTATGATCTACAAGATAAGAATGATCATTACTTTTATAAAATTTGGAAAAAAGGTATAGAAATACAATTTAGTAATAAGTAATACTGTATAAAATTTAAAATTCAGTTTCCATAGATACATTTTCCATGAATCATAGCAAAATTGTTCTAGTTCTGAACTAGAATCAGGGCCCAGGTAAGCTGACCACCTGTGGAACATTGCCACTGTGCCCCTGCATCTCTTTTGTCCTAATATAATCACAAATCTATGGAATTTAGTGTAAGAAGGAAGTATGGAAATTTATAAATCACTAAAAATTTACTATATGCATCCATTTTTAATGTACATCAATTTATCTAATTTGATCACTACAACAAGTATTTATGATAATTTTCATTATGTCTGCTTTGGAAAAATAAAAGCCTTATAAAGTAAAGAAAACCCCAAGCTAGCTAAGGGGTTTAGGTAGGAGGCTAACACAAGCCTTTTCATTTCCAGTACCTCTGCTCTGTCCCTGCACCCTGTTGTCTCCTGACAGGTCTATTCATGGCCCACTGGCCTAGGAAGACAGACCACATCATAAAGACTGGTGCCCTCAGGTTTATTCTATTATCCATTTATCTACCTGTCATCAGTCTGTAATCTATCATCTATCTTTCTCAACCAACAGCATGAAACACAGTGTATAACAAACAGTGCTTTACAAATATCTTATTTAATCCACTGAGAAATTGAAAAATGTAAAATAAAACCAGTTCTTATATCCAGAAGTTCTTGAAGAATCAATTATTTTTTCTGTTCTTCTCAATATCCTTCTCAGTTAGTTTTCAATAATTAATTTGATAAAATGATTTTTTAATTAATTAAAATTTTAGACACATAAGTTTCTGGATATGATTTTTTTTTTTTTGAGGATACAAGAAATTATCCCAAAGCTATACCCTTAGACATCTACATAAATCTGTTTCTCTCAACCAAGAGTGAGTTTCAGTTTACTTCAAAGCTATTGAAGAAGTACAAATTCTGGGCTCTCTGCCACAATTTCTGAATCATAACGGTGATCCTAGGTGAGGTCTGGAAATGCTGTATTCCAAGCAACAGTGAAACTCACATGCACCAGTGGAAAAGCATCAAATTAAAGCCCAGTAGTTAACTAATTTCATGGAGGACACGGGTATAATTTTATTTTTAAATGTTTTCTTTAAACCAGGTTAAGTTTGGAAAACAAAGAACATATTCAACAGACTCAGGATTTTTAACGGATATATCTCACAAGCAGAAATTATGTTTAGCTCTAAAAATATGCCTGGGGAAATACCTCCTCTCTTTTTAGCTACAAATGTTGACAGTCTCATGACCTATCCAATAATTCTTAGTTAAAAGATTTTATAACCATCTGGGAGCAGTGACATATGCCCAGTGGCTCAGGAGGCTGAGACAGGATGACCATGAATTCAAAGCCAGCCTCAGCAAAAGTGAGGCACTTAGCAACACAGTGAGACTCTGTCTCTAGATAAAATATAAAATACGATGGGGATGTGGCTCAGTGGTCAAGTGCCCTGAGTTCAATCCTTGGTACCCCGCCCCCAAAATTTATAATTTTATAACCACTTTTACTTAGTAACACATCAGTTTAATGATTAAATATATCTGATTCTGTGTCATATTCAAAGCTCAGAACTTGATTTAATCTTGTCCATTCTTTATTCCCTAATGGGAAACTCTTGTGATCTGACTATTAGAAGAGACCAGATAACAAGATCCTTCTGTTCTCTGCCCTACCTCAAGATTGCAAAGTGTGATTAAAAAAATTATATATATATATATATATATATATATATATATATATATATATATATATATATATAATTTGTATTATAAGGAAGCAGCAGAGTGCATGAAGGAGTATCAGATGGACAATCAAGTTAACATGTGATTGATATTATCATAAAATCTCTTAACTCTAGACCTGGGAGTTGTTTACAGCCTTTTTTTGATCCCTTGGTGGTTATTCAAAGATCCTGACTAGAAACATTCCTTGGAATGTTGAGGATATGGATAATCCATTTTCCTCAAGAGGTGGCTTTTCCTTTAGCCATGTTTCTTTTTGAGGTGTGTGTTTGTGTATGTGTGTGCATGTAGTGTGCTTACCTCACTATGTTGTCACCTTTTTAGTATACTCCTTGACAAAGTAGGAATTCAGTTTAATACAAAACAACCTTAATTCCTCTGCTGAAGCATGAAGCATTCAATGCATCCATTTCTATATTATATAAGCATGACTCAAACATCAGTCCCTGGGGTGCCTTAGTTGTTGATCTGGGAATGGTCCTGTCCAGACCACCTACAGCAGTTGTAGCTAAAGGAACTCAGTTCACATTAGAATTTTTTTCCAATTATCTCCTTTGAAATCATTTTATTAGTCAGACCATTTTTTATAAACTCCATGTGAGTAAAGTGCAAGGAAGTCATGTGCAAGTTTCAGTTACTTCTTTGTAAATTTTGCCACACATAGTATACATTTGTGTCAAAAATTCTAATTCATCTTCTTTCTGTGAAAGAAGTGATTCTAGAAGACTTGAGGGTTCTGTAAAGGGACACTATGTATGAAGATCATTTTCTTTAAGAAAATTCAGATTTAGTACCAGACTTGCTAATATAGACTCTACTGATAATGCAAAATATTTATCTTAACAAGTTCTTCCTACATAATTATATTTTGCATATTAAAATTTGATGAAGTGAAAAACTGCTATCTTCATTCTTTTAGAGCACGAGAGGAAGGGACGAAAGAGAGGAAAGTAAGTTTGGATAAAGCTAGTAAGTACCATAATTTTTAAAGTAAAAATGCTGAGTTAAAAATAAATCCACCCATGACATATATGCAGACACAAGTCAAAGTCTTCACACTGTCTTAATTGCTGAAGAGAAAATTATTGTCAAAGTAGTTTAAACAAGATTTTATATGCGTATTCAAATTTCAGAAAGTATACATTTAAAAAGATAATAATATATGGAAATAAAATTATTTGTTACTTCTAAATATACTTATTTCAATCTATCCACTGCTTAGGTACCATAAATGAAGAGTAAAAGTAATAGCAACATTTAAAATAGAGACAGAAACATTATGATATATTAGAACTGCAGAAGAGAGATTTGGCATGTCCTTTGAATTTAATCAAATTAACAAAGTCCAATAAATTTAAAGTACAGAAATCATTAAAACACCCTTTCAATGAGTTTTTAGAGTGAGCACATATTATGCATCATAATTCTATTCCTATATGATTTTTGTTTTAATTTATCCCTCATTTTTTGTAATTGGGATGTAAAGTGAAAACAGATATCTACCTAATAGTAGTAGTAATGCATTTATCAAATTCTGTAGTTCTAATACATTAATCTTTGGTTCTTTTTTCAATATAAAGCATGATTCCACAAAAAGTACTGAGAAATTAAATTATCATTATGAGTTCTATTCAGAATAAAGTTTTAGTATATTTTTTTTTTATTCTGTGGAACCCAATCATTAATTGAAATCACACGGGTTTTCCATTAAGTGATGAAATGTCACATATAAGGGAAATTCTATTTTATTTCAAGGAACCTTGGACAAACACAAGAAATAATATAATTCAGAGAAGAAGTATAATCACATTCTAGAGTTTTCATTTCTATAAAAACTATAAAATGTGTATTTTTAAAATTCAGGCATTTAGTCATTTATAGGGATTATCTTTTTTTCTGACAAATTTTAAATAGCTTTTAGTAGTTTGACAAATGTAAATCTCTTAGAGTTCTACAACATTATACCAAATTCTGTGGTCTTAAATCACCCCAAGACGAGTTTCAATGAGATTTTAATCTAGTCCAGTGCAAACAACTTTTAATTGTAGTCATCACACAAAACATGTAACTGATACCATAGTAAAAGGACCAGCGTCTTGTGGGAGCACACACCAGAAAAGTTCTTCACCCTTTTAGGAATGAGGAGGACTTTCCTGATAAAGGCTGATTTAACCTAAGGTCTGAAGGATAAATAAAGAGATGATCAAATATGATACAAGGGCATGTGCAAGTGTACAGGAACCCAGGAGAACGGGGCACCTCAAAAATATCAGAATTGCAACTGGAGCATAGAAAGTAAGAAAAACAGTGATGAGAGTAAGAGTTGGGAAAGGTCGTTGGTCAAAATATGGAAGAGCAGGTAGGGACATTCACACTTGAACAAAAGGAAAATAGGCTTCAGTGTGTTAGTCAAGAGACATGTCATCACAATTGCATTTTGGAAAGCCTCTTCAACTTCCTCTGGGGATAATAGTTTATAAGAAAGATTTTCAAAGTACTAGCTGACACCCAGGGGAGACATAGTGGCAAAGGAGACCAGAGAAATTGCCCTGGGAATGAAGGGATGAACAGATCTCAGAGAGTGCCAAGTGGTCAAAGTCTATTTAGTTGTCTTATACTGAGGAAAAGGAAAAATTGACCACCGAGGAGATTATCTTATGTATAAAGACAGATTACAAAGACTAGAGGAAAAGGCTGGGAAAATAGGAGAAGGGTATGGAGTATGGTAGGATGGGATTCAAGTACAGTTATGAATTTGATGGCCATTTCCGCTAGGAGCAAAGTCCCCTCTTCCCCAATAAAGAATAGTCACCGATAGTTTTATTTTCCACTTAGCCAAACCCATTAGAAAAAGAGATCAGTATGTATCCCCACATGAGAAAGGTTATGAAATACTAAATCTGGATGCTCATCCATAGAACACTGGCGGTAATCAGAAGGGGAGAGAGACTATGGTCCCTCCATGAGCACAAATATGGTTCCTCGTCCCTCGGTAGCTTTCCTGTGTCTACTATGCCTGAATAAAGGAAGTATAGGATACAAAAGATGTGTAAATTTTTAATGCCACACTTATAGTGATTTAAAAAAGAAAAAAATAATCTTGGCCATTAAAGCTTCTATTAATCTCATTCTCTTTTAACCACAATTCTTTTATTTTTAACACACAAAACAATTCACATTTTTGTCCTTATCACTTGGGCTTCACAGTGACCCACTGATTTATTTATTTTCACCAGAAAACATACTGTAAAGTCACAACTTATTGTTAATCTTATAATAGTAAATGCTTAAAGCCATTAGTAATGTTCTTGTTGTTAATTTACTACATACATATTTATTTATTTATTGAAATTTTCAAATATTCATGGAGAATGGTGTACTGGCCTTGCCTATAGCCACTCTTCCTCTCTATGGCTATCAGCACTGGTCATTTGGTCCATCATCTCCCTCCTCTTCCCTTTATTGTTTGTTGAACTTGAAAGGGATTCTTTGGTACTATTTTATTTAAACTAGCAATCTCTCATTGTTCATGACTATCAGGAAAGGTCATTTGTGAACAACAATATCATGAAAATCCACGATAACTAGTAACAATTGATTAATACCATCAAATACTCAACTAATTTTTGTAATGTTTTTCTACAAGTCTCATATTTCTTTTTTCATCCTCATCTAAATCAAAATCTAAACAAGGTCTGCATATTGTGTTTGTTTGCAATATCACATAAATGTCTTCTTTTTATAATCATCTCCTTTCCTTTTTCTCTCATGCCAATTTATTAGTTGAAAAAAAGAAGGTTGCTTGTCCTGTAGACAGCTCACGATGTAAATTTACCTGAAATATTTACTAATCTCTGCATTAGCTTTATCATGTCACATTTCTCTCCCAAGTTTTTAATTTTGTAAGCTAAAAGCACTCCAAGTGGCCACTAACAAATTAAGACCCATAGTGCCATTTAAACCTTTTTAATTTATACCAGTTATAAATATGTAAATTATAAATGCTTAGTAAGACAGGTAAATGACAAATGCTCAATAACAGGACTTGTTGCTATGATGAGTGTCACAGCAAAATACAAAGTGATATTTGACAAATGATATTCTGCTATAACCAAAAACACGGTGTCTAATATGATGGACTTCATTGTTTGGCACAAACAGCCATAGCCAATCTCCACCTGAAGTGAAAGGTGAGGTGCTTCTTGATCTCCAGGAGAGGGTGAAATGTCAGCCTTGACACATAGGGACCATAGGAGCAGCACAAGTGTAGACCACAGTGGCTCCTTCAGAAGTGTTCAAAGGACACTTTCTGCTCTTAACTTTTCCTTTCTGCTCCTCTGATTAATAGTCTGCACAAGTCCTTGATACAACAGGACTTATCTTGGTTCTCATTTCAAAACCAGAAGTTCAATATGGTTCCCAAACCACAGGGCGCTCTGCCCCTTGATGTTGTCCATGCAGGTATGCAGAGTCTTCACCCTCAAGTGCACTGTGGCTCCAGTCCCGGCAGACTGCAGGAGAAGTCCTCCACTCTGACACTCACATTTCAGTTAACAAAAAGCAAGTTTGGTGCCTTTGAATCATGACTTATGGATTATGGTTTATATTTATGCTCTCTAAATTACTAGAAAATATATAGCACAAATATGACTTATTTGACATAAAGCAAAAACACAGAAATTAGAAAATTTGCATCCATTATATTACCTAGAAGAATCTAATAACAATGGTTGATGTGGATAACAGAGATTATATTCAATAAATCATCAATTATTAAAGAATGATAGATCATTAATTAAATAAATGAATGAGGAAACATTAAGGAAGATATTCTGTGCTGATTTATATTTTCATAAGTTAGAAAATTAAATAACCAAATTCACATATTAATGGTATATTAAGTGAGGGGACATAATATAATTATCAAATTAGTTAATTAATTCATAAATTTACAGATGGATGGATTGTTTTGGAATGGCTTTGTGATAAAGGAATGCTATCAGACATGTACCCCCTTCCTATTGTGATGCCCTGCGCCCAACAGCAAGGAGGCCCTCACCAGATTAGTCTCCTGTCTCTGACTTCCCATGTCCAGAACTGTCAGATAGAGATATCTTTTCCTTATACATTACCCAGTTTCAGCTATTCTGTTATAGCAACAGAAAATAGAGTAAGACAATGTGCTCATTTGATTAAATCTGAATAAAAAGGATTAGTTAAAATGTTCTAATTTTTACTAACTTGCCTTTGTAAATCCCCACTTTAGATAAGAAAGTGGCCTCGTAATTAAGCTGTATTTTTTTTTTTTTTTTACTTCAGGAGTTATCAGATAAAATGAACATAACCAAGTAGAGAGTAAGGTAAATGCAAAAAACTGCTGTGGTCATTTAAACAAAATGATACCCCTTGTTAATAAATTTAACACTTTATTCTTCCTACCAGTAGCCACTGGACTCCATGATGCATAATGCAGCATGTTCCAATGTTCCAACTGAGTGCCCTGAGGGTTTTGCACCAAGCCCCTTCCAAGGGGATGACAGGTACCAAGTCCCACATAATCTTCTATATGATCTGAATGATTATGATCAGCCAATTGATCAGCAGGAGACTTAACACTCAAGTAAGTAAATATACTGTGCAGAAAACACTCTTGCCTAGTAGGTGCTGGATGAGCAAAAGTCCTGACGCCATCACAAGACATCATCCACAAAGTTATCAGCACTGTCTTTATGGACAGCTGTGTATATATGTATTTATAGCCCACCTATATCCAGAAGTCACTTCCTCCTCCTGGTTTATCTCATCCTCTTTGGAGGCTACCCTCCTGACTTATCCTTGGGTTTTTCTTAGTTATGAGTCCTTAAAAATCAACAAGAAATTTTTTAGTAGACTTTTGTGACCATGTGAAACAAAACTATCACCTGCATCATCAGAATATTGACATGTGTTGTTGGATGCATTCATAATATTTGTATGTGTATTAAGACAATATATTTTAATCTCTGTGCCAAATCACTAGGAGAGGAAATAGAAAGCAAGAAAGTATTATATATGATAATCACAAAAAATAAGTGAAATTAATGTTTGGGGCCTAGTGGAAGGAATTTAGGTCATTGGAGGCATGCCCTAGGAAGGGACACTGGAACTTAGTGCCTTCCTCTCTTTCCATTTGCTTCCTGGTCACCATAAGGTGAACAGACCTCCTCTGTCATGTGTTCTTTGTCACAATGCTCCACCTCGCCATAGGCCCCAAATGATGAAGCCAAGCAACCATCAACTGAATCCTCTGAAACTGTGAGCCTAATACTACTTTTCCTCCTTTTAAAATTGATTTATCTCCGATATATTGTCACAATGATAGAAAGATCAACACAACTTACGTATCCAAACGCTGTTAGATTATTCAAGTTTATCAATTTTCCTAAAAACAACTCCCAGATAAGGAATATAAGTTCTAGAAACTAGCTCAATGTTGGTAATTTGATAAGATAATTAATGATTTTGCCCAAGGATAAGCAGCCACTAATGGGGAAACCCAGAAGTCAAACGTAGAAAATCTGGAAACTTCCTGTATATAGAACCTCTTCTTTTAAAATGCAAAATAAACGTTAGAGAAGCAGGATAAATTTAATTCACATCACTGGAAATAACCTGAAGCACTGACATTCTAATTGTTCCTATATTTTTTGTTAGCAAGCTTGCTATTGACTCCACTTTGAGAATTATGAACCAGATAAGAACTCCTGTTTCCAGGCCCCTGCCCTCAGCCTGGCATTCCAGGCTTTGGTTAGAAATGCAGAATCTGAGGCTCTACCATAGACCTGCAGAATCTTCTTGTCTATTGTAACAAAATTGTCAAATGATTCATGTGAGACAAAGGTTGGGAAGTATTGGTTTATTAGACACTCAGTAAAAAAAAAAAAAAAAAAAAAAAACCATAAAAATAGCCTATATTAAAATAATACCTTTGTAAAAGTATTTTAAATAGCAGCCAACTGATGAAATTGTGGAAATATGAAAAACGTTCATCATTTCCTAAGCTTAAAAAATAAACGGGCCGACTATGTGACTCGGTTATCACATGAACTTAATTGAGAAAGACATCCAGACTCCTAATGCTGAGATGCAAGAATTATGAACGTTACACATCAGTGGTACAAATGAAGAAGTTGTAAGTTTTTCAGTAAACAGATGAACTTAGATCACTGAGATCTACATAGCTTTCATGTCTCAAGTTTGTAGGTTACATAATCACCACTGTTTTGTTCTTACATAAATTCTTGTGTATTTCATAAGTTTTTAGTCCCAGAATAATCTGTCAGCTAATGAAAAATACCTATTGTTAGAACACGGTTTTAGTCAAAATAAAAGGAATAAAACATAGCTCTTCTACACGCATAGCAAATGCGTGCTTTGACTGATGAAGAGCTTGGTTTTAGTCTGTTTACACATAAAAAATAAATATATATGTTTACACCTACTAAATCATTAACTATGACATATGATGAGTTTTATCATCAGCTCATGGTGGTCTAAGCACAGTTGAAGGAGCCAGGGACACCTTAGCACATTAGATATTCTTCCCACCTATGGGGAGGATGAGTCTAGCAGGGAAAAGGAGAAGGGAACATGTCAAGATGATAGAATCTAGAACATGTGATGTCAAGGATGTATTCTAAGAATAACTTATCCTAGACAATGGGAGTGTCACAGAGGAAAACAAATCTATGGGGAAGTTTGACAAATGAATTAGCATGAGTCAGGGCAGATCTTTTCTGGGTTTTAAGGCAGGGAAGAAAGAACAATCCCAAGTATTGAAGGTGACACTGGGTACAGCACAAAGAAAGCACTGAAAAGATCTTGCAAAAGCTGAAGATATCAGAGTCATTTTTTTCCTACCAATACAATGGTGTTGATCTGTCAGGTCATTCTTTGAGTGTTCAAAAATACTCAAAGACATTTTTCAATGTTTGCGAAGAACATTTTGTGAAATGCAATGCATTTATATTATTGCACACTCAAATGTAATAAATTTAATTAATTTTCATTCATATAGCTGTACTTTTCCATCATTTTTCACCATTGTAAATCATCCTGGGTGGATTTGTCATAAAGAAAAAGCTGTGCATCAAGATATTAAATTTTCTAAATTGTGTGATGCTGATTCTTTATAACCTACCTTTTCCTTTGCTTTTTTTCTCCCTCACAGGATCTCAGGAAGAAACCTAAAACTGGCCTTCACCAAGTTGACCTCTAGTTCGATTATGGCAGGTGCGGGCCAGACTTGTACATCTGGCCTCTCAGTTAACCCAGATCTTTTTCAAGAAAACTCCATCTGGCCCTTCTTCCTGTCAGGTTCACACTGAGCCCAGTGATGGATGTCCTCTTCAATTCCACTGTTCCTTAAACAGGCTTGTTTGCAACTTGTCAAGACTATACATTGGACAGTCATCTCTGAGGGTCTCTGATACTGAGAGGGCATCAAGATCATTTTCTTTACCTGAATTTGAAATCCTAACTGACAAATGGTATTGAATGAGGAACTGAAAAAAGAGGACACACTGACTTTTCCTAGAGGTCCAGTCCTCATTTCTACATGAAGAAGACAGGTAATTCTAAAAATAGTTAAAATATTAGATTTGAATCTCCCTAAAAATGTGACATTTTATGTTATCTCCATGGAAAAGGATCCAGGAAGAACATTCATCTGGGCCCAAAGCTATACTTCCTGAAATGAAGGAAAATAGGATTCATGACCCAGGCAGTAGAAGAGGTAAGCAGCTTCATTATAGATCAGATGTGAGAATCTTAAGAACAAATAGAGGTCACAGAAGTAGGAGATTCTTTCCAATATTACTGGGGAGTTAGGTCAGGACAATATGACTCACTTATCCAACAAATAAGTTAACTCTGTGATAGGAACTGTATTCCCCTGCAGAAAACTCAGCTTTCCTTAGAAGAGCAAATGAGGCTTTGCCAATAGGCAGCTCAGGAAGATCTTTGATGTGATGCACCAGGTGGCAATTCAGTGGTAAGTCATTCTGCACCTGGAAACCTCCTTCATCCCACTACTGGAAATTGGGTTGAGGGGCACTGGCAAGCCAGGGGGTGATCCATCCCAATTTGTATCATGTAAGCCTAAGACATACAAATATTGATTTCAGAAAATGCTGTTCACTTCTAGAAATCTAGACTGTCCAAAGTGGCATAAAATAGCAGGTGTGGGGCAGAGACTCCTACCCATCAGAAATTGAGACATTGACCCTCTCCATGTGACTAATCTCTGTTCTTACTGCCATAGGAATTTCAAATAAAAGAATTGCTTGATTTTAAGATGTGATCTTTATATTTCTTAAACAGTAAAAACAGCATTTCCAGGAGCTTAGAAAACCTTATTTGTTTTCTAAGTACACTAAGTAAAAAAGTCTAAGTTTCATCAATATTTCCTCATATCTTTTTTGCTTCTAATGAAATAAATATAGTAGTCTGATTTTTATTAAGCCTAGAATTTGCTTTAAAGCTTTCTTCTCATGTTTTAAAAGCATTCAGGCAAAACATTTGATGGTGCCCATTGATGAATTTATATGGCTCAAGAAAGAAAAACATTCTAATTTCCTCCCAACTCCATATGCTTAGGGAGATGTGATTGATTGTTCCAGAATGTTATGCTAACTCTTTATCAGACAAAACCTTTCATCCTTTCCAACTTCTTCTTCCTTGGGTTATGACTTCTACTGTCAAAGAAGGTAAATGATTAATAATTAATAATTTTTTCATCCAAATCAAAAGAGAGTTTGCTGAAAAGGCAATTTTACTTCTTACTATGTACCTTTTCCCATCCTGGCTTTTAACAAATCAACTGATGAGATTGTAAATCACCCTCCACATTCTGAATGACATGGGGGAAGTTATGGGCTGAGTCATGCTCCCCCCAAATTTATCAGTTAAAATCCTGACTGCCATTGCCTTGGATATGGCTTCATTTGGAGATATGGCCTTTAAAGAGGTGAGTGAATTAAAATTGGGCCATTAGTGTGGGCCCTGTTACAACCTGACCAGCATCCTTATAAGGACACACAGGGACACCAGGAAGCATGAATACAGAGAAAACATCAGGTGAGGAAACAGCATGAAGGTGCCTACCTCCAAGCCAAGGAGGAAACCAACCCTACTGGAATCTTGACCTTGACTTCCATCCACCATAACTGTGAAAAAATAAATTTCTTTTAAGTCACCCACTCTATGGACTCTTTGTTATGGGAGCCCTAGCAAACTATTATAAAAGACATTGAGCATATATCAGTTTTATTATTGTTATTACTAAGAATTATAAATTACTTTTACATGGTACAATGCAACACAGTTTTTGAAGCAGTATCATCTGAAACATTTCATTTGATTTTCTGAAACAGACCCACAACTTAAGCAAATGGAAGAGGAAAACTGAAGTCTAGTAAAATATCTGTTAAGGGAATTTTGAGTAGTTATCTCAAGAAGACAGGACAATTCTGATTAAGGATTATTTGAGATGGGTCCATATTATTGGTAACTTTAAATTCCATACAAAACTCTTAGAATTCACAAAGTCACAGAATAAAAGATCAACAATCAGGAGCTGGGGTTGTGTCTCAGTGATAGTACATTTGCCTGGTATGTATGATGTACTGGGTTTGATTCTCAGCACAATAAATAAATAAATAGATAAATAAATAAATGTCCATTGACAACTAAAAACCAATACTTTTTAAAAAAGGATTAACACACAACTACGACCATTGATTTTACTTTTATATTTTAATAATAAACACATAGGAATAAATTTAAAATGTAAGCCACTTACAGTTTCTAAAAGAATATACAAGTGTAATTCTAATAAAACTTATTCAAGGATTGTATTTTGAAACCATATAGTATTGCTGGGGGAAAAACATTGGGAATATCTAAGTAGATAAAGCTTGGATTGGAAGACTCAATATAATAAAGACATCAATTTTCCAAAATAATCTTCACCAAAAATTTACCTTGATTTTTGGTAGACATAAAAATTATAATGTACATATTATTTACTATATAATTTTCATATATATATATATATATATATATATATATATATATATATACACACACACACACACATACACACACACATACATATATAGAAATGCAAACAAACAATTTTACAAAGAAGAATACAGTGGGAGGAAACGCCTCACTCAATTTCAAGAAAGACCCTGATGTTAGTGGATGGATTGACACACACATGAATATGACAAAACAGAGAATCCACGGGTGATGTTAGACAAAAGAGACAAGACAATTCAACAGAGGAAGTATAGTCTGTTAATTAATGTTGCAAAAATTAATTGGACATTCTTAACCAAAAATATGAACCTCTAACTAAACATTATATCATATTAAAAATCACTCAATCAGTCACAGAAAACATGTGAAATTTTCAACCATAAACTTTTTAAAGTAAAACTTAAGGGAAAAAATTGGGATAGATATGACTAGATATGAAACCAAAAGAACAACCTAAGAAAAAGTAGAAAGTGAACTTCATCAAAATTTATTCTTTTTACCAAAAAATAAAAATGTTAAGAGGATAAAAATACACACTGGAAGAAACTATTTTTGAATCACGTATCTACCAAAGCACTTTATTCCACAACACATGAAGAACTATCAAATTTCAACATTTTAATAAAATCAACCCAATTAGAAAATAGACAAAAGACATGGACAGACACTTCACTGAATAGTAAACCCATAAAAGATGAAAAGATCTTCAACATCCCTAGTTATCAGGTAAATGTAAATTATGAAAGCAAAGAAATATGATGGCAAATCTATTAAAATGACTGAACATTTTAAAAACTAATGGAGATATCAAACTGTCAAGAACTTAGACAAAACTGGATCTCCTAAACGTTGATGGTGGAAACGTAAACTGGTATAGTCAGTCTGGAAAATATTTAGTCAGTTTCGTATTAAAACAAAAACAAAAAACAACAACCAAAAACTAAACCTACAAATGCCATAGGACCTAGCAATGAAATAATATATTTATTTGTAAAAGCCCCAAACTAGAAACAAACTAATATCTCTTAAAACAACCACCACCACCACCATCACCACAACAACAACAAAACCCAATGGTTGAGTAATAGCCAACATAGTACATATATACCATGTGCTATGTTGGATGTTATTTGTCTTCCAAATGTTCATGAGTTGGAACCATTGTCTCCAGTGTAGTATTGGTGAGAGGTCCTTTTATGAATGGGTCCTACTGAAAGGTAATTGGGTTGCTGGAGGTCACTGCCTTTAACAAAGAGGCTCAGTTAGTTTCCATGAGAGAGGCTATTATAAAGGAGAGGAGTCTGACCCCTTCCATGTTCTAGCTACCTGTCTCACTATGTGATCTCTTCCTCAAAAATGTACTCCTGCCATTTTGATGTTGTCCATCATGAAGGCTTCACCACAGTGGGGATAATGCCAGCATCATGCCCTTAAACTTCCAAAAGAGTGAGCTGAATAAATCAATTTTATTCATAAATTACCCATGGCGCAGGCATTTTGTTATAGTAGCCAAAAACTATTAATGGCATACCCCATAGAATACTACTCAAGAATAAAAACTAACTATTGATATACAACTAGTTTGATAATTTTAAGACCATTATACTGAATATAGAAAGCCAACTTCTTGGCAGAGATAATGAAAGCCAAAAGATTTTCCTATGGTATTTGTAATTAATTTAATAAAACCTTCTGCAATTGCTGTTTTCTCATTAAAAAAAAAAAAAAAAGAAAAAAGAAACCTACACTGTGCACATTGTTATCGAACTGGTCAAGTGGCTCAAATTTAAAAGTAGGAAGAAAATCTTAAAGTGAAATTATAAAAGCCAGCAGACAGAGGATCAACAGCTTCAAAGTCCTAAAGGAAAAAAAAAATCAATAAAAATATTCTTCAAAACGAAAGCAAAATAAAAGTATTTTTTCTGTTAAACAAAAAAAAAAAGATTTACAAAATAGAGGGTGTGTGTGTGTGTGTGTGTGTGTGTGTGTTTGTGTGTGTATGTGTTCTTTCTTTCTTTCTTCTATTTTTTTTAAGTTCTCTAAATTTGGTTTTGAGTACTGAACTTCTGGATTCAAAGCAAAAACCTGAAGGAATCTTGGAATAAAGGTTAAGCCACAACAAACAATAAATCTGCTACAGAGGAACTGATGAAAAATCAGATTATGTTTAATAAAGACTGAAAATTTTCAAAATAACAGAGAAAAATTCCCAGAGGGATAATTTGATTGCAGGGAACTGGAGAGGGGACGAAACTGGATTGACCAGGAACTGAAGGGTTGATGGCTATTGAAACTGGATTTATTATAATCTCTCTACTTTTGTGATCTTTTTCTGCTGAAAATATTCATAATTTGGTTTTCCTCCCTTTTTCTTTTGGTTAGTTTTGCTTAAAGGCTTATCAATCCTGTTTATCTTTTCAAAGAATCAACTTTTTTGTTTTATCCATCCTTTGTATTATATTGTTCTCTTATTCTCAAGTTCATTGATTTTGTCTCTAATTATTTCCTTCCTTCTACAGGTTTTGGAATTGGTTTGTTCTTCTTTTTCAAGGGCCTTGAGATGCATTGTTAGGTTCTTTATTTAGGATCTAGATAAGGTTTTCTTATCTAGGCACTCATAGCTGTAAACTTTCCTCTTAGACCTGCCTTCACAGTGTCTGAGAGGTTCTGGTATGTTTTATCACTATTCTCATTTGAGACTAAATTTTTTTTTAAATTTCTTCCTTGATTTCTTCTATCGCCTATTCATCATTCAAAAGAGTATTGTTCAATCTCCATGTGTTTATAGTTTCCATAAGGATTTTGGTGTTGATTTCTAATTTCATCCCATTATGATCTGATGAGATACAAGGAATTATTTAATTTTTTTTGGTATTTTCTAAGAGTTGATTTGTGGCCTAAAATATGGTCTATTTTGGAGAAATTTCCATGAGCCACGAAGAAGAAATTGTATTGAGCTTCTGTTGGATGATAAAATCTTCATTGTTAAAAAAAATAAAGAAAATTAACATCAAGGTGTTATTCCATATAATTTCATTTATGTAACATCATTGGAAGAAAAAGCACATGGAGCACAGATTGGTGGCTGCCAGAGGTATGCGGAAGAGTATGGATATAGATATAATCTATAGGTATAATTTTTGTTAATAATGGATTAGTTCTGTATCTTCATTTCAGGGCTCACAATGTTCCAATGTCAATTGTCCACTTTTTTTTTTTTTATTCTAAGTAGTAATCATTACAGAAAACTAGGCATAGTTACCCTGGGACTCTCCATACTATTTTTGCAATTTCCTGTGAGTTTATATTTATTCCAAAATAAATTTTTTTAAAAGAATGATGAATCTTTTAAGGGATGAGATGAATTGAGAGACTATAGAATCGGGAAAAACTTATGAATTCTATTGTCTGAGCAATTGTTATATGTAATGAATTGTATTGGATGGCATACTAAGCAGCCTCTGCTGCTGTTACAAAGTCCACCAACTGTGGGACTTAAAATGAGAAAATTATTCTCCTGTATTAGTCCATTTTTCCACTGCAAACAACATAATTTTACAGGCTGGCTACATTTATTAAAAAGAGATTTATTTTGTCTTATGGATCTGAAAATCTAAGATCCCCCAGGTTGCATCTTCTGCCATTAGATCTTGAGGCAGCACAGAGCATCACATGTAAAATTCAGGGCCTCATGTGTATATGTGGGTCTGTGGCCTTGTCTTTCTCTTTATAGAAAGCCACCAGGATTCAATAACGGGGTGTCCACCCTGATGATCTTATCTAATCCCAATCACTTCTGAAAGGCTTTACCTCTAAACATCATAGTCAGGTTGTGTCTACACCCTTACCACCCCACAAAGGGGAATAAATTCCAACAAATGAAATCTTTGTACCAGGGAAACTATTTTACACGCTGCTGTAAAACCTTTAATGTATCCTTCCACCATCAAAGAACCCTTTTCGATTACCATTTTTGTTTGATGGGTTTATTTTAAATGTATAAATGACATGATTAGTAATAATTGATGATCTGTCTCTTACTCATGTGTAGGAGGAATTCAAAAGAGAAGAGATTAGCAGAAGCTGGTGGATGGCCAGGAGAATGATGCAATCTGTAGATGAAAAACACTGAGGCCTTGAGCAACCAGAATGGTGACTGGAGGGGAAGGAAAAATCTATTTTTAAGCAAAATCACTGCTTGTCCATTCACTGATTTGTACATTCATTTTAATATTATTTTATTGTGGACACTGCAACATGCTTTATCATTGAAGTAAAAAAAATGTATTTTTTAAAAATTTAAAAGTAGATATGTTAAAAACATTTTTTAAAATTCATTTTTTTTACAATATTTCATGCAGAATTTGTTCTTTTCAAGGGAATGCAAGATGACTGTTTTAGACACATATATGATATTACCTAATTTTCAAGATATGAATCCACTCCTATCTGGAGCTTCAGAATTTGGGTGAATTTTCTTTTTGTGGTTGGCTTTGCATTTCCACTGAATCATCATTAAGGTCATAAATTTCACCCAAGTGCAACACTCTGCACTTGAGATGCAATAGTTCCAGGCACAAGAGTTTGGAAAACTCTTATGAAGTTAATTGGTCAATAGGGAGTTGGAACCTTCAGCCTTTATCTCATTATCAAGCCTCTTTAACCAAACAAGCTAACTTGCCCAACTAGGGTATTATAATTAGAGCAGGAAAAATACTTTAGGTTGTTTTGTATACATACATAACATGTAGTCCAAGACAATATAGAATTCAAATAAAAAAGTATTTTCTAGAAAAAGACTTGAAATAAATAGCCACTATCATCTGCACATATCTAAAGACATTGTTTAAAAATCATCTGAAGAAAGAAAAATCATGTCTGATAAGATATACATGTGCTAAAAATAATGTAGAAATGGGACTTGGGAATGAGATATAATATAGCTTTAATATCATAACACAAACTGAATGCATATTGATTGAAAGTGGCACACAAAGGGTCAAAAAATCTTTATAAACATTTGAACTTTTTCAGCATGGAACAATTTTAGATAATTTATGTTCTTCTGAAACTCATTTGTATTCTACTCTAAATATATAGCAGCCTAAAGTTTGAGAAAATCTGGGCCGAAGACCTAAATACAGAGCTCCAAGGAGGATTGCTGGCTGCATCCAAGCTGTTATGTAACCACTAGTCTAGCATTTTATCAATGTGAGAAATGGAGTTATTTGTTTCACTATAGCCAGTAAGATGTACTCTCTATACAAACATGTAACCATGACAGGAAAAATTGCAATGTATTGATGAGGAAGTTATTTCCTAAGAAACAATAAAATGAAAGAAGAATTTAAAGATGGTTCTAATGTTTTTACCATGCTGAGATTGCCACAAAACATTTCACAATGAACAACTAGCAAAAATATAAGACTTTCCTTAATATCTGAAAACTTCAATTGCTGTCAAAAGGATTAAAAAATACCAGCATAAATCTTTGTTACTATAGGAGTTACCAAAGGCATTTCTTTTCCCACCTAGCTTTTTTCAATGTTCTTCTTGAATAACTACTGTTTTTGATTTATTACATGTCTCTAAGTATCATTATAAAAATAAAATACACTTCTTGTACTGTTAATATCACCTCCTAGAACTAGACTGCTTACCTTCCATTAATTTTTTGGAAGGGCATATTTAATATTCTAAGCTAATAACTAACTTGGTGAGCACAGTTAAATGCATGGTAAAGTCAGCAGAGAAAACATATACTTAGTAGTTAGAATTTGTGATGAATCAGAATTAAGATTAATGATAAAAGGACATTTTATGGATGACTAAAATTAACAAAAATATACCTTATTAATGAGAAACAGTATTCTACTTTGTACCAGGGAAACTATAGGGTGAATATACCTTTATATTTAAAATGATCATTGAAGCTTTCATTTCTTGGTCTTTTAATAATATTTTTCAAAATGTTTGCTGTAAAGAAATGTTACCAAGAAATTATGTATAAGAGATTACATTTCAGTACCCATGACTAATATTACTAACATATTTTGGCTTTTGGACAGAATATATGGTAGAGAGTAATGGGGTGAAAGTAACAGGGAGTAAGTTATTTTTATTTGGTTAAAAATAAGATTTCCTAAAAGAAATCTAGTACACATGACTCTGCAAGTTAACTTTAGTGAAGTGACTAATGTCATCTTGCTTTTATATTACATAACCATTTCTTTTCCTAGATCTGGATTCTGTTTGCCTAGAAATGTGCTTCTTAAACTTTACTGTCATCTCAATCACCTGGACAGTCCTTAAAATAAAGAGTATTAGATTATGTCAGAGTTTTTTAATTCATTACTTCAAGGTGGTGACAGATTTTTAATTTCTTTTTTTCTTTTTCTGCAATACTGGGGATAGAGGGGCTGGGATTATAGCTCAGCGGTAGAGCACTTGCCTAGCACATGTGAGGCACTGGGTTCGATCCTCAGCACCACATAAAAATAAATAAATGAAGTAAAAATATATAAAAACAACAAATACTGGGGATGGAAACCAGGACCCTGTACCAATGCACTATCTCAAAGTCCTTTTTGTTTTTGTTTTAAGACAGGATCTCCCTTCATTGCCCAGACTGTCCTTGAACTTCTGATTCTCTGCCTCAGTCTCTCATGTGGCTGAGATTTCTGTGCACCACCACACTTGGCCCAAAAATTTAATTAATGACAATCGTGCACTTGGTTTCAGGATCACACAGAAAATAAGTGGTGACAATTGTAAGAATGACCTCTTCTTCTAGCTACAGCTTACACTGCCTCAAGACTAATAGTAGAAACTATAACAGAACCAACTTAGTATTCAGGAGCATTTGCTGACATACACATAAACATACTTCCCTGGCTTAAGAGATATGTTAATTGAATGAATCCTAGAGCCTGAAACCCAGTGGATTTAAGACCACCAATCCTGTGAACCAACAGCAGAGCTCCTGGTGGGTGGTCTGGAGGCAGCTGGCCACAAAGTCCCTCAGTGGAATCTCTTGTTGATCATTTGAATTTCATGGAAAGCTGAGAGACTATAAATTAATATTATTATTATTGCTGTTGTTGTGTGCTAATACTACTCATTCGTTTATGCTACATACGTTGACTTATTGAAGATACTGCACATAAGGGAAATTGCATTTTCTGTGCTCAGAGGCAGCGACAATCTTTGAAGACACAAAAGATGTTGAAAGAGAAAAGAAAGGACGTTTCAAAGTAAGTTTTATGTTCCAAATGCTTAGGGAATCATCATTATCAACCATGTTAAATTTTCACAGATGAAATCACATTTTCTGAAACTCATATTTGTATACATGCATAAACATTTTTTTGACAAGATATAAAACAGACTCTAAGATTTGCCCCTGCAGCTCACATTGAAGTTTTACTGTTTGTCAAAAGTTGTCATCCAAGCCAGGTGTGGTGGCACACGCCTGTAATCCCAGCGGCTCAGGACGCTGAGGCAGGAGGATCACCAGTTCAAAGCCAGCCTCAGCAAAAGCAAGGCGCTAAGCAACTCAGTGAGACCCTGTCTCTAAATAAAACACAAAATAGGGCTGGGGATGTGGCTCAGTGGTCAAATACCCTTGGGTTGAATCCCCAATTCCAAAAAGTAAACAAACAAACAATAAAGTAAATAAATAATAAAGTGAGTAAAGTAATCCATAAAATAGTATCATTCATAAAATAGTGCCCTCTTTGTATCCATTTGACATCTTTTAAATTCATGAATCTATAATTTCTGAGGAAGATATAAAAATTATTCCGCCCTCTAACTTTTCATATTCTAATCCATTGATAAGATTCTCTTTTGCTCAATCAAACTGATGTATACTTCTAGAGAAAACGAGTAGCTAATGAACTATTGACTCAGCCCAATCCTAATTACTCATACTACTGCAATAACTCATGAGATTCATTACTACTTTCTCATCTTTTCCATCTGTTCCTTTCGTCAGGCATCTTCCCAAAGGATACCAACCAAGTTTAGTTTTTCCCAAGCTCCAAAACAACTTTCACTTCATTCTCCTTCCACTGTTAATCATGTTGTCCTTTCACTGACAGCCAGAACTCTTAGACTGGTGCTGAGGCAGGTACTCTACCATATGTTTACAGAAAACATCACCTACTGGATTTCTTTGTATGTTTGGTTTTTGTGTTAGTCCATTTTCCATTGCTGGGACAAAATATGTGGGATGATCCATTTACACAGAGAAAGGTTTTATTTTGGCTCACAGTTTCTGAAGTTTCACTCCATGATTGACTCAGTCACTTTGGACACTGTGGTGAGGGTGCATTTCATAATGGGAGAAAATGGAGGAGGAAATCAGGAAGCAAAACAAAAGAAAGAAAGAGCCAGAGACCCACTATGCTAAACTTCCTCACTCTATGCCCTCCTCTTAAACTTTCTATGACCTCCTAATAGAGCCACAGGCTGGTAAACAAGCAGGTAACACATTATCTTTAGGTGACATTTAAAAGCCAAAACTAAACATTTTGTTTCCACTCTAATGGCTCCACTCATGTAATTAACTCCCATTTGAAAAATTCTGAAATAAATTACCTTTTCACCGAGACCCTAGAGCTCAGAGATTTTAAAAAAAAATCTAAAATCTAGAAACTATAATCTAGACTCCTTTGAGAAAGAAATGACAAAAGTTAAAAAGAATGAAAATGGTAGAATTCAAATAAAGTTGACAATACAGAACTAAGGAGATCAATAGGAAGAAAATTCTTGGATTGGAAGATTAGAGCTATAATTTATAACTATCCTCTGAAATTCAATTCTGGAATCATGGAGATTTGCCAGAGGGTAGCTTGTTGTTTTGTTTTTGTTTTTCCAGTATAGTTAGCTCTGATGGAATCATACAGAAAGACCTTAGCATTACCCAGGATTTCATGGACATAATACCTAGAACTGTGGACAAGGAGAGTCTGCACCTACCAAAAAGATTCACTGAAGCAGAGATTCAGGTGACCTCTTGTCATATCCATTGCTGAACAGCATTCCACGTGATTCTCAGCCAGGCAAGAGGCCACACTTTGAGAAACTCTAGGTTTTGCCAAATCTAAGATTTTAGATTAAGACAAATAATCCAGTGGTTGTAGAGGTTCTCCTTTTTCCATTAAATTTCTTGGAAACAAGGGGACTATCCACAACACAAGTAAATTCCTTTTTGCTTTACAAAGAGAAGAAAATAAAGTCAAATTCCCGAGTGCATTGGGTAGTCCATTAATAACCTAAGAAATAAAAGCATTTTTGCTCTCCTCAGTATCTGATCATTTCAGAATATAATTGATCAACCCGGACAGGGGTATCATCTCAGCATTTTCACTCCCTGCTTTCCAGTGAACAAGTTCCTTTGTAAGAGGATTGGTAGATCCAAAACATAAACAAACAAATCAAAATAAATACAGATCAACTGACACCGATTAATGTGTCCAAATCAATTATACAATAATTATTATAAGAAAATATCATCCTGATAAAATGTATTTTAAAGAGAATGCAATCAAAAGTGTATTACTTTTCAAATGACTGCATTGCACATAGTAATGTTTATTATCTGCAAAGGTAATTAATAAACTCAGCTTGACTGTGTTTGCATTAAACCTGATGATTTAAAAGTGAAATGAATCACAGGCTAGCAGCTGTGTGGGAAGCCTTGTTCCTGCCTTTTTCCCAAGGAAACCTAGTGTAAATATGTCAAAATAAACTCAAAGAAAGTGGAGGTATTTTATTTATTCACTCAGTATTGTGAGAGACTTTACCTTTTCTAATTAGATGGGAGGGAAAGGGAGTAAAATAGGAGAAAGAGAATACAGTTTTCCATCAATGCAAAGTATTTTGGTTTAGATTTTAAATTTGCCAATGAGTGGGAAGAAATAGCCATCCCAGGTGACCCATTGAAAACTAAAAATGAGGGGGATTCTCATGTTGAATGATAGAGTGCAAGAGCACAACAGGTCTGTTTTCCCTTCTTTATCTAAAACATGTAAGAGATCATGGATTTTGCTACCAAAACTGACAGATGTCAGATTTCAGTATCTCAATCACTTTTAGAAAAATATTATTTTCATAGCATCTCAATTTGGCAAGTGCAGCAAATCCACATCCATGTTTAGAGAACACTTTGGGACGCCAACCTAGAGAAAAGCCATTCAAACAATAGTTCATACAGATGTATTCATGCTCCATAATCATTCCCTCATTATCTTATTGCTCCTTATTCTTAACATATCCCAGGTATTTGTAATGATATTTGGTTTTGTTTATGTTTTATTGAGTGTACGAGTTCACTTCTTTTAGGGTTGGTTCCTCCTTTGAATTAATGGGTTCATCAAATATATGAAATAGGATCCATGGTGTATAGATGAATTAATGGCTATATAAATGTATGATAAAAAATTAAGGGCTATAAAAATGTATGATAAATGTATGAGTGAAGTTCAGATAAATTTTTCACAGATGTTGAAAGCAATATAAACTGGGGACTTTGTTGGGAATAAGTGGAAAGTATCAAATAGCTTCTTGGAATTTCACCCAACAAAAACACATAAAACATTTCACACACCTCTGCACATGATTTGTTATATGTGTGTGTGTGTGTATGTGTGTGTGTGTGTGTGGCTATCCCAGACTACTGCTCTCTCTGAAGACTAAAACAAGAAAACTTACAAAATCATCTTCCAAAATGTCAGAAAGATAATAGAAACTTTTTGTAAAACTTTATTCATAAATATTTAACATTCTATTAAATTCACCCATTGCAGTGTTTACATTAGTCTTGGTACTAAATTTTCAGGGATGTGTAACACTCTAATATTAGAACTTTATAAGCAACCCAAAAAGAAACCCCATACATATTAGCAATAGTTCTTCCCTGCATGTCCCTCGACCTTTGCCCTGACTCAGCCTTGTCAATCTACTAATCTACTGTCTATCTCTGAGTATTGCTAGTTCTGTATATTTAAGACAGGGTATTATTCAATATTGGCTCTGATGTAACTACCTAGGTCCTTCAGTGAGCATGAAGTTTTCAAGTGTCTTGCATGTTATAGCATGTGTCATTATTTCATTCCTCTCTATTGCCAAATACTATTCCATTACATGGAAATGCCACTGTGGATTTTGTTTACTACTCATCAGTTAATCAATATATCCTTTAGGATATATCTGTTTGGGGGCCATTATCAATAATGCTGCTATGGACTCCCAAATACAACTTTTTTCATGGCCACATGTTTTCCTTTTTCCTAGATATGTACCTAGGAGTTGAATTACTTGTATGATAATTCTATGTTGCTTTTTTTGAGGAGATATCAAATTGCTTTCCTCAAAGGACTGCAAAAATTCACATTTTCAACAGTGAGGCAAAAGGAATAGCTCCACATCCTGGGCAATACTTGTTATTTTTTCCTCTTTTATTATATTGATCCTAATAGGTGTGAAGTGGCATCTCACTGTGGCTTTCACTCACATCACATTAGTCTCATGTGCTTATTGGTCTGACATATGTACTTATGTATCTTCTTTGGAGAAGTTTCAAGTAAAATATTTTTTCCATTTTAAAAATCTGGGTGATTGTCTTTTTGCTGTTATTAGCATTCATAGCACTCTCAATATTAGATCCTTAGATACACGATTTAAAAATGTTCTTCCATTTTGTAGGTTGTTTTTAATATTCATGGTATTATTTGACATGCAGAGTTTTTACTTTGATGAAGTCCAATTTATCTGTTTTTTTCTTTTTTTTTTAAATTGGTGTCATAGATTTAAACAAAAAGAAAGAAAAATTTCTGGCATAGAGTCAAGATTTATCTTACATTTTCTTCAAGGAATTTTATAGTTTTAGCTCCTACATTTTAGATCTGTCATCCATTTTGTGTTGACATTTGAGTTAGGTGAAAGATGGATATCCAAACTCATTCTTTGCATGTCAATATCCAGGTGTTCTAAGAATATTTGTTAAAACTCTTCTTTTCATATTGAATGATCTTGGTGTTACTATGCTGTTTTTGTTACTATTGCTCTATAGAATAGTGTAAATTCTGGTATAGTGATATCACCTGCTTCACTCTTCTCACTAAGGATTGCTTTAGCTATTCTGGGTCTCTTGTTTTTCCAGATGAATTTCATGACGGCCTTTTCTATTTCTATGAGGAATGTCATTGGGATTTTGATTGAAATTGAATTAAATCTGTTAGTGCTTTTGGTAGTATGGTCATTTTGACAATATTAATTCTGCCTATCTAAGAACAAGGGAGATTTTTTCCCATCTTCTAAGGTCTTCTTTAAACTCTTTCTTTAGCATTCTGTAGTTTTTGTTGTAGAGTCTTTCACCTCTTTTGTTAGGTTGCTTCCCACGTATTTTATATTGGCACCAAAATAGAATGGTAGAACAATGGCACAGAATAGAGGGCACAGAGACTTACTCACATAATTATAATTATCTTATATTAGACAAAGGTGCCAATAACATACATTGGAGAAAAAATAGTCTTTTCAAAAAATGGTGCTGGGAAAACTGGAAATCCATATACAAAAAAAGAAAGAAAGAAAGAAAGAAGTTAAACTCCTATCTTCACCATGCACAAAAGTCAATTCAAAGTGGATCAAGGACCTAGGAATTAAACCAAAGACACTGTGTCTAATAGAAGAAAAAGTAGGCCCAAATCTCCATCATATTAGATTAGTCCCCAATTTCCTTAATAAGACTCCTATAGCACAAGAATTAAAATTAAGAAGGAATAAATGGATTGACTCAAATTAAAAAGCTTCTCAGAAAAAAAAAAAAAAGAAAACAATCAGTGAGGTGAATAGAGAGAGTCTACAGCTTGGGACCAAATTTCTACCCCTCACACATCAGATAGAGCACTAATCTCTAGGGTATATAAAGAACTCAAAAAGCTAAACACCAAAAACCAAATAACCCAATCAATAAATTGGCCAAGGAACTGAAGAGACACTTCTCAGAAAATGATATATGAAAAAAATGTTCAACATCTCCAGCAATTAGATAAATGCAAATCAAAACTACTCTAAGATTTCATCTCATTCCAGTCAGAATGGCAGCTATTAAGAATATAAATAACAATAAGTGTTGGTGAGGATGTGGGCAAAAAGGCACACTCATAAATTGCAGGTGGGACTGCAAAATTGTGTAATCAATATGGGAAGCAATATGGAGATTTTTTGGAAGACTGGGAATAGAACCACCATTTGACCCAGGTATCCCACTTCTGAGTCTATACCCAAAGGACTTAAAAATAGCATACTACAGAGACTTAGCCACATCAATGTTTATAGCAGCACAATTCACAATAGCTAAACTGTGGAACTAACCTAAATGCCCTTCAGTGGATGAGTGGATAAAGAAAATGTGGCATATATACACAATGGAATATTACTCAGCAATAAAAGAGAATAAAATCATTGCATTTGCAGGTAAATAGATGGCGTTGGAAAAGATAATGCTAAGTGAAGTTAGCCAATCCCAAAAAAACAAATTCTAAATGTTTTCTTTGATATAAGGAGGATGATTCATAGAGGGATTAGAAGGGGGAGCATGGGAAGATTAGACGAATTCTAGATAGAGTAAAGGGGAGGAAGGCGAAGGGAGGGGAGAAGGGGATAAATGGAGATGGGGATAAATGGTGGAATAAGATGAACATCATTACCCTAAGTACATGTATGAAGACATGAATTGTGTGAATATACTTTGTACATAACCAGAGATATGAAAAATTGTGGTCTATATGTGTAATATGCATTGTCATGCATTCTACTGTCATATATAACATATCCAAATAAAAAATAAAAAATATCAATTGAGAGTGAACGTGAAGATTTACTTTTGGACAATTCTATTGTAATAATTACATATGTAGATATATTTATTCTTATGCTGATCTCTTAGATTCTTTATTACTGTGGCTTTGCAATAAGAAATCAGGGAAGGTGAGTCCAACGATTTTCTACCTCATGATCATTTTGACTATTCTGAGTCATTGCCATTCTATACAGATTTTATAATTGAAATAAACTTCCTTAAACAAAATCCTTGCTAGGATTTTTATCAGGAATATGTAAAATCTGTGGATTAATGTAAAGTACATTGCAATCTCAATAATATTGATTCCTATGATTGATGAATATGTGTTTTCTGTCCATTGACTTATATTTTTTTTAATTTCTTTTAAAAGCTTTTCTGTTTCACAGCACTCCATGTGCACTTGAAAAAAAAATGTATTCTACTATTGTTAAGTGTTGGGTTTGATAAATATCTTTTAGGCTTACTTGTTTTCTATTGCTGTTTCTCTTCTATTTTCTTGTTGACTTCTGCCTAGTTTTTCTATCCATTATCAAAAGTATATATTGAATCTCCAAATAAATTGTTGATTTATATCTCTCTTTAAGTCTGACAGTTTTTGCTTGATTAAATGTTAGACCTTTTTCTATATGCATGATTACAATCACAAATGTTTATAATCATGTGTTTATAATGATAGACTTTCTGATTAATTGATCTTTTTGTTATAATTTTTTTTTGCCTATAGTAACATGAGCTTTAAAGTCTATTTGCGTAATATTAGTTTCTCTATTCCATCTCTAAACTTTACATTGCATATCTTTCCATTCATTTATTTTCAACTTATTCGTAAACAGCAAATTTCTGAATCACATTTATTTTTTAACCATTCCACCAATTTCTGCCTTTGCATTAGTATATTTAATCATCCAGATTTAACATATTTATAAATAAGATTTGCTATTTGTTTCCTATATATTTTATGTCTTTTAAATTTGTTCATCCATTTATAGCTTTTAGATTTGTTAAATAGATATTTTCAAACATGCTTTTTAAATTATCTTTTTTATTCTACTGTGATTTTTAAAGTCATCAAGCATTTTTAAAATTACTGCTTTATGCTGTTGTTTATGAAAAAGCACTACAAGAAATAAGTAATAAAAATACATTTTATAAGCCTTTCTTTACACCAGTACATGTGGCCTTACACTAGCATTTGTCCTTTTGTCTTCCTAGGAATATTAGAGCTTTTGGGTATTTGTTGTCGTTGGGTACTTCTAGGGATTGCCTTTTGTTCTCAAGCCAAGTTCTTGCTTTCCTCAACTGAAATTCCAGCTTTTGGAGTCTCAGATGTTGCCAGCAGTTTTCTATTGCTCCTTAATAAAGTGGGGTTAGTCTTTTAAAAATCTGTCTTCCCTGAGTTAAGCTCTGGGTCCAATCAAATAGCTGCCACCTTCTACAATTTACCAGGGGGCTGCAAATTTGGACAAAATACTGACTGTGCTCTGGGTATAGTGTTTTTAGTGAAGCTTTGAAAATAGTCATGTTTTACCCCTGATTGTAACATTTGTGGCCTTTTGTACATACATGAAGGATCAGAAAAGCATGGCAGAGACTACGGTCATAGTGCAGTTGAGTATTTACTATTAGATAGATGGTCTTCAATTCCTTCTGTAGCCTTGCTTAATTTCCAGAGAGCAGAAATGGTTTATTTTAGGTGTTGTATTTTGTGTAGGGGAAACAGAGCTAACCAAGATGCCTACTCTGCCATTCTGAAATGATTTCTCCAATGTAAAGTTTTCAGGATCTAAATACATCCAATGTATAAAACTCCTGGGCTCATAATTATATTTGTTTTTTTTCTCTGTATAATTTTCTACAATGAAATATATTAAATACATGTAATGTTTTATAGAATTTCATAAAAACATCAATAAAATAAACACAATATATTTACCTGACTTCTATCTTGAGAATTACCTTCATTTAAAATTCTATTGATAAACTACATATATATTCAGCTGCACGCTGAAGGTTGTAGGTTTAATAAAACAAAACTTTTACGAAGCAAAAAAAAAATTGATAAATTAACAGAAGTTTACAAGCAAATCTTCCACAGAGCTTTTGATTTGAGAATTCATAATGTGAATAGAAGTCTATCCCAAGTCTCTTTTGCTATTTTTCCCTTGCTAATTTTTGCAGTCTTCCACACATTCAATGAGCTCTTTATCACTCTGTTAAAGAACACTACTGTTTCTTTCCACCAAGATTTAACACTTGTAAGATTACAGTATGATGACTTGTGAATCAGTTATTCATTCATTCATCCAACAATTATTTATTGAGCAGAGTTCTTGGGCCAGTATCAACCATGTGCTTTGATTCTGATTTTGCTCATTTGGGGCTTTTTTGATACTGAAGGGACTGTCCCTCTGCTCTAAGAGTTCACAAACATTTAGAGAAGATAGACAATTCACCTGCATTTGTGAGTGGGCCACCTTCCATTTGAAAACCAATCCAGAATCAATAAGCAACCACCTCCTTTATTGGGCTTTCACCTTCTGGGACACTATTTTCCTGTCCCAGTTACCCCAGGGCCCCGTACCAGAAAACTAGGGACAGCCCTTATGCCCAGTGCCCACGGAAACTATGAGAATTGCCCATCTTCAGACTCCTTACACTTCCTTACCTGTCCCTTCCTGCAGAAATCCCAGTTAAAACTGGTGTCCACAGTCAACCCTCCATCCACATCTCTGCCTCCTGACCAACCCGAGCACTTTCCTCTGTGGCCCCCTGCGGTATAGCAGCCCCTTCTTAAGAACCTTGGTTCACAATGTATATTTTCAGTGACAGCTATATCCTATCCATTGGCCTCACCTAAGCTGAATAACCATAAAATTATGTTTTAAAACCGAGCCTAACATTATATTGATTTAATAGTTTAATTACCTGATTTTCCAACCTCAGCCTCATTGTGATAAGACAGAATGATAACCCATCTGAAATTGTAAAGTTGGTACTTTATGTTTTATGGATCATATTTCAAAAATCCTACGCCTCTCCGTATTTTCACCCATTTTGCAGGTCCAAAGGACACGGATGATATCAACCACATTTCTGCAGAATCCCATTGCAATCCACTCTCAACTCCCACACTCCACTAAAACACAAATGGGAAAAATAAAATAAAATACCCTTGGTTGCGGTCCCTTGCATGAAGATATCATGGGAAAACAGGAAATAAAATCTTGGCAACAACCACAGGAGAAGACCAATGTCCTCAAGAGGTGTAAGTAAATTTTTAATAAATAAATAAATAAACAAAAGCACATTTGTTCCTAGATGAAAATAAAATGTGTGTAAATTACAACTCCTATTTGGCCAACTTCATTTACCATTTTGCCACAGGTGTATTTAATGTTGATCTTAAGTGTTTAACACCCTGGATTTACTATAACCAAACAGCCACATGAGGAATGGATCTTGAGCCATGACATGACCTCCAAAGTGAAAAAGTGAAGATGATGAAGTGCTTACAGCTCTAGTCTTTGCCCATGAAAGGAAGAACTAAAATTCACTGACATTCAAGTATTCAAGTATTCACGGCTTCCAACAAAATGGAGGTCTGCACCAAATATATAAATTAAAAAAAAATAATTAAAAAAATTGAGGTCTGCTGTTTTGATGTTCTCTGTGTGTTCTCAGCATCTGGCTCTCAGCAATGTATTCATCTTTTGGTGTCAGAAAAAAGTCTTATTTCACAAAACATGTTCCTCCCCATCGACATTAAGCAATTTGCAATATCTTGCCCAAATTGGAATCATAGCATAATCCCCCCCCCAAAAAAAACAGAAGAGTCTAAGAACGCTCAAACTTTTTTCTTTGCTTTGGAACAATGGTCCAAAATAACAACAACAACAATAATAATAACAACAAATTTAAATTTAGCCTCACTGTATTAATTTAACATTTAACTGGCAAGAATACTTAAAAAAAAAGGTAAAATTAACTGTTTAATGTTAAATAACTTCATCAAATTCCCCCCCAAATTCTGAGTGTCATTATATCTTTGGCGAAAGTTAGAAGGAAGCGTGTTTAAAAATATTGAAGAATTTACAATGCATTTTTGTATTATATTAGCAATAAATCTCATGTACTAAATGTTTGCTTTTTAAAATTTTTATTTTCCCCCACCCAAACTCGTTAACCTGATACAAGATTTGCTAACTTCTTTAAGGTAAAAAGGTAATAAATATCAGAGCTGGAATTTATAATGATGTCTGTCATGTTCTAGTTCTCCAAATCATCTCTTGGTGAGATGATGAGACAGATTCAATCACAGTCAGTATTTATTACAGAGCATGTTTCATTTCAAAGCAGTGTCATATGCAGTCCCAGGCACGTGCTAGATTTTTACATTGAATGGAAAAACTAGATATATGACAGAAATCATTTAAATTTGTCTCTATTTTATTCATATTCAATAAGTCAAAGTGGCATATGTATTTTCAATTTAGTGAAAATATTTCACTGTTATTAAGACAAATGAGAAGGAGTGTGACAATAGGAAGCCATAAAATATATACAGAGTAATAGAACTCTGTTTTTGTTAAGGTAAGGAGAGGAATATGAAACAATAGCAAATATTTAAACTTATTTTCATACACACCCCTCCCAGGCACACACAAAAGTAAAAGAATTGTTTGTTTAAGAGAAACTTTTGTCTACAGATATTGCAATGAACCAGTTCATATGCATCTAGCATCTTCCTCACTCCCCACTAGGAAACTTAAAACCAAACCAAAAATTATTTCATACCTGAAAAAGAACAGCCCATTGAAAACTGTGGTTGATAACAGTGTGAGCTGAGGTTTCCTAAGTAACTGGAAGATTCTGAAAATCTGTACAGGGAAGTTTTTAGTAAAGGTAGTTTTTACTTAAAATTTGCCAGTTAAGACAGTTTCTCAGAATTTAAGGTAAAAATTTTGCTTCATTATGTTCATTTAGTGAATTTGTCATTCTTTGGGGGAAAAAAACTGCATTATTAACAAGATACAACCTCTTGGTATATGCATTAATAATTATATAATCAGATTTTGTATTATAAATAGTTTTGAATTGTATGTGTTTATCACTCTAAACATTAACAAAATACATAAAATTTAATTGCATCAAGTAGGCAAAATCACTAAATGAACCAAGAACATCCCTCTCTAACTTGTGACCACACACACAATCTCTTACAACTGTTTGTGCTCACTTCCTAATTTGTAAAATAAAGAAAAGGTCCCATAGGAACTTAGAAAGACTGAGTTATTCTAAGGCATATATTTTGAATAGTGTCTGGCACAGTTGAACACGACTTTTATTATAGATGGATGTTGATTAAATTTAATTCCATACTAGTACAAGTAGGCCCATACTGAAATCTTAAATTTTGTACCTATTGCAAATTTTCTTTTAAAAAATAGAATGAACATAGAAAAAAAAATGTAAGCTTAATTAAGAAAAGTTGATGAAAAGAAAAACAAAGAGCAGAGTCAAGAGAGAAATAAAATGATAGCATCTAAGTATTGTTCATATTATACAGATTCTTACATAAGTACATCATGATTAACACATTGCAGTATGTATTCATTATTAAGCTCAAATGAAACTTTTGTTGGTTTTGGAAGATTGGCAACAACCCCTCCCTCCAAAAGAGTTCAGGTACTATTTTCTAGATAAATATAGACAAAATAGATAAAACTGGTTCTTATGCCCTAATATATAAAGATACAAAATGGTGCCACAAAATCCCAACAAAAATACTTAGCCTAATGTTCAGGGTATAGAGCTTTCTTAAGGTAATATTTATGTAAAAGGTGACAAACGTATGTCCAACTACATCCCCATGCCTTTTGAACTCAGGAAAAGTAATCAAAATCTACCAAAACAAATACAATGGCTAGAGCAGTAGTTACATTGGAATTCCTGAAACAGGCATAATGTGAACATAGAACAGAGAATTCTGTTTACTCCCAATATTAAAATTAAAATTAAGAAAATCAAAGCAACTAAAATCAAATAATAAATGTTAAGTTGGAGCTACATACCATGTAAGAATCAGTGCCCAGCCAACAGGTACGCAAACTGTACAGATTCAGGTACAGAAATAATTTGACATTTGAGTACTTCTCAAATAATAACTCATAAAATTCTTACAAATAAACACGTGACACTCAAAATGTGATAAAAATGAATTGAATTCTAATAATAAATAATTACAGTTGGAAATTGATTCTCTATAGGAGGTAAACTTTGGAATTAAAGAATGAAACTAAAATTGCCTGAAAATTATTCAAAATACTCACATGTTGTGAGAAAATGTCATGGTGCCCTTTAATCCACTGATTTAATTTTGCAACTGTGGACAAGCACCTAATTAACAATAGGAGCTGCATATAGCATGCATTTAAGTAATGCATCTACATAAATCTTAGCATAATCATTTTAAAATCTTATGAGAAATCAAATTTCACTTGTTCTAACAATTCAGCAATATGGCAAACCAGGTGGTTGACACATAATTTGATTTACTGAGGCATGTTGTAGGCAGAATTATATAAGCATAAAATTTCCTAGTATTATCTGCTAGGCAGTTGATGGAATGTTTCATTATTTCTCCATCCATCCAAATATTCATTCACCCATTTTCCTACTTACCATATCAGAGATTATTTTTAAAAAGAAAATAATAATGAACTTTCTTTCAGAAGAAAGACAGGACCTGATCGCTAAAATAAACATTATCCCCTAAGGATGTCTAATAAGAGAATATCATAGTCATTGGAGGTATACCCAGACACTATACTAAGAAATATACATGGAACTGGGTGTGGTGGTGCATGCCTATAATCCCAGAGGCATGGGAGACTGAGGCAGGAGGATCAAGAGTTCAAAGCCAGCCTCAGCAAAAACAACTCAATGAGACCTTGTCTCTAAATAAAATACAAAATAGGACTGGGGATGTTGCTCAGTGGTCAAGGGCCCCTGATTTCGATCACTGGTACCCCCACCAAAACAAATAAATCTGCATATATTAGCTCATCTAATCCTCAAAGAAGCCCTTGACGCAGGTATAAATATGAACTCATTTTTGTATGAGTAGCAGCACAAAGGTTCAGGAAGTTTCTTGATGTCACTTACGTACTGGGAAAGAGTTAATACTTCAATCCAGAAATATTCACTGCAGAGCTCCTGCTCTGAATAAGCATTGCTTTTGACATAGATATGTGCTATCTTTTCATAAACAGAATTTCTGAATTTTTTTTTCTGTTCCTCCCAATTCATCCCAAGGAAAGCTGAGATTCCCTGCAAAATTATTCCACTCTCTCTAGCTCACCGTGATTTTTCTCTTCCTGGAAATTGTACAAAAACCTATCATTATTCAGAAACCAGTCACAGCCTGCCACATGGCGTATCTGAAACCAGTTCTTAAAGCTGTCCATATCCAATGTTTGGCTTTTGCTTTTCTCATCTTTTAAATTTTGTCTAATCAACTCACAGTCTGTTGAGTCCCTAAATCTTCTGAACATATCATCTCCTCTAGAAAAATGCAGTGTCACTGAAGGGTAAGGGAAATAGCTAGGTTGTAAAATGAATTAAAAGTTTTTCAGTCCACAGAATATGGTGACAACTATATCTCCTTGCTCCTCCCCAAAAGCTCAACCGTAGACCCTGGGGAAAAAGGAAGACAAGGGAACGAGAGACCTGAAAAATAGAAGCTGGGAGGGGAACAGGATACACAACTGGAAGGACGGCTCAGATATGGGGTACCACATTCCTGCAAGCAACACAGGGAGGACCCCCAAGCCAACATCTGCTGAGTAAGGGGCTCAGGTCACCTCTGGATGTAAGTAGAGCCCACCTCACCACGCAATGTGAGAATGACCAGTCAAGAGGACTGATCCCAAACTTGTCAGAATTAAGTTGCTTCTAGAGAGGCTTTTTCCTTGGCCCAAGGCTTCTCTTTCACTATTTTTCAGGGACATCAACAGGGACAAGTACAATAAAAAATGCCCAGATCTGGAAGACACTTAGTCCCTAGGGCCTGAGTCTCCCCTCCCGCATCCAAGGACACCAAACTCTAAGGAAGTACCTGGAAGAGTAATCCTGCCCCAGGACCAGCCCTCTCAGAGGTGCCCACAGGGTCCTGCTTCCTCCGTAGGCAAGGGTATCCCTGCACAACACTGACCAGCAAATGTTCTTAGTCACCATTGGCTAGGCAACCCTTCCCCAGTGAGGGCACAAGGCACTTGGGTTGGGTAGCTTCTTTTGGGACCTCAAGCACACTAGCAGAGACTAGTGGAAACCTGGTGGTGCAAGCTAAGCATGGACACCAAATTAGCACCATATACACTCAAGAAGTTAGACTGTCCATGAAATCAGACAATCTGTGCACAAAACTAATTCAGCACTGAATCAAAACAGGGTGAGTGCCTGCTTATGTGTGTGTGTGTGGGGGGGGGGGGGGGGGTGGTATGACATAAATATATGTAAATTTGTGTGTTATATATGTTACATATAGTATATGTATAATGTATATATATGTATATGTATGTGTGTGAGCTTTGTAACATAATAAGCAAAGAGAAAGGATGCAATAAAAGCTGTTTCATTGAGAACCAGGAAGATTAGAATGTGAGAGATGAAAGGCAATCATCTAATGGCTACAATTAGATGAATCACCTATTGCAAACATCTGACAGAAATTTTAAAAGCAAACATCATACACAATTTTTCAACAAGCAACTTCAAATTCTCATGAAGCAAACGAAAAGGAGAAATTCTCAACAAAGAAGTAGAAGTTATAAAAATGTAAGTTATAGAAGTCAAAAGTAAAATAACAGAAAAAAAATAAAAACCATAATAGGCTAGATGGGCTCAGTTTTATAGGGGAGATGATGGAGCATGGAAGGAAGGAAGCAGAGGCCCGGTCTGTTCAAACTTCAGAGAAAATGCTAGAAAAACAGTGAGCATGGCCTGACACCATCGAACAATTAAATAGATATTATTCACATTAGCAAGTAAATCACCTGGGGTATTTTGTATCAGAATTTCAAATATTCATGAGATAATATCTGAACAGAACATCTGGATATCTGAATCAACACTTTTGTTCTAGTTCAAAAATGATGCAATAAGAAAAATAAAATACATATCTGAATGTATATGATAATCATTATTGCCCAATTTAAATATATTTTGAGTAAAAATCCTTGTAATTTTATTTAACAATATGTGTTGCATGGAATATACAATTGAATGATCAAATGTTTTCCACTTTCCAACAATTCTTTTGAACTATGTATTCAAATAATATCTACTTTTTTCTATTGAAAGAAGAGAAACATAATAGAAAAAAAAATACCACTTACATGTCTTTAGGGTAGCATTACGGTACCATATATGTGACAGTGAAAATCTCACTAAAGTTTGTCTTATTTTGATTTTTATCAAATTATAGCTGTATTATTCCTTCTCTATATCATATATTTCTGCTCCTGTTCTTTTATTTCCTGCTACATAATATGAAAATTTATTACTCTAGCTTCTTTCTGATACAACTACCTTAAGTTCTAAATATTCATCCCAGAGATCCTGATGTTTTAAGCTCTTAATAACACTTAGTTCAAAGCACTTTCTATTTACTTTTTTTGCTTCTTTCTTTGACCTCTGAGATATTTATGTGTGTCATTTAATCTTGAAATATTTGACATGTGGGGGTGAGGTTCTTTATATCTTAAGGTGATTGATTTCTAATGTAATAAATCATGCAGGAAACAGTTTACATGATTTCAAATTTTTTAAAAAGTAAAAATTTTTTATATTGATTGTATTGATTACATACATGTCAAATCCGATCAAATTGCATACTTCAAAAATATGCCTTTTATTGTACTTTAATCTCAATATAGCTTTGGAAAATAAGATTGTTGTTTTTTTTTTTTTTTTTTATTCAAGAGGGATCACTGCATTTTGCAAAAAAAAAATTACATTTTATTTTTATTCCTTACACACTCATAATGATGGGTATAGCATACTCTCTATTGTCACTTTCTCCAGTTTAGAATGAGAAATTTACTGGGTTTTTTTTTTCCTAATGCGTATTTTACCTATCATTAGCAGTATTAAGAAATGGAATTTAGAATTTTACTAGACTATACCTTTCTAAGTATTAGTATCAGAATCAAGAACAAAACATATATACTTCTACCTGGTATTTCAGTCCATTTTCTATTGCAAGAAACAAAATAAAGCATAATTTGATCTGGTTCATGCTGTTAAGGGATTTATCACCTCAAATAATGGAAAGCCACTGGGTGCGGAAGTAACATGCGGTTTAATTTAAAAGTGCAATAATGTCAAAAAGACTCCAGTTTTTCATTCTCATTGCTTTGTTTTGTGTGCTCTTCATTCTAATGCTGTTTTCCCTTTAGTTCTTAGTAGCCATGGGGCTACTTCATGTACTTTGAAGAATAGAGGATTCGTTCTGGAAGTTATTTCAATTTGATCATTGATTTCTCCAAAGGCCCAGAAATTTCTACATAGCAATGATTGGACCCCATTGATTCCAATGGCCATCACTACAATAATAAATATTTTCAGGTGACAGAATGTTACACCTGAGCAATTTGCTCTGTGCTAACTCAGAAGTTGAAGTCAGCTTTTTCAAAACTGGCAAGAGAAGTATGGGAGGATGTAAAGTGACCCAGTTTCCAAAATTAAGTAGGAATTCCCAAATACATGTCTCTTGTATCATAATGATCCCAATTTAAATGAAGTGAGTTGATCTGTGATAGAGAAAAATCCATAGGGCAGAAGAAGGGATAGAATTCAAGTAGTTGTTTTACAAATACTTAAGGCAGTTTTGTTAAAGCTGTTGTAAGTTATCATATAATATCCACACAAAATCATTCCCAGTAGTTTCATTTCATTCTAAGAGACTGGAAATCCAGACTCTGGGACATTAAATAATGTCCCTATAATTACATCGGCATTACATCTTCCTGATCACCCCAAATTGTGACTCGTCATTAATATTCTGTTTATAGTTTTGCAAGTCTTTGAGATCAAACCAGGAATAAAAGCCAATTCTGGATCCTTGACAAATTCTTAACTGGAGCAAAAACCCTAGGTCAACCACAGTGAAACTCACCTCAGATGGTTCTGGGTCAGAACCAGACTCCAGGGAACAGGAGAGAGACACTTGGAAGCATGACTTAATTCTAACCGATAATGCCAAGTGAGCAAGCAATTTTCATTTGGGTGTTTTCCAGAAAGAAAATGACCAAATCATTTTTATTCCCTGTGGAGGCATTAGCACAATGTTCTAATATATGCAAGGACAGCTCCTCTTGCAAGAAATAAAGTAAAATATCAAGTAATTAAAACAATAAAAATAGCTGTCTCTAAATACTGTTTTTCTCCTAAGACATTCTTTGGGAAAAGAGTAAATTTCACACTATAATCATGTTTTTTAATTAAAGTGGAACAATTCTTAATTAAAGTAAAACAAAAAGGAGATCTTTCCATAATCACATCAATATCAGAGAGGTATTGTTTTATCTTCAAATTTAAATTAAATAAAGTTGATGTGTTTAGTTTAGCTAATTAATCAAAGCAATAATTGCTAGAATCTATGAAGCTTTTCCTAAACCATCTATTTTTCCCAAAGGATCACTGCAATTGGATGGATAAAAGCACTGATATTTATTTTTCATTTATATTTTAAGTAATAAGAAATAGAATAATTTCCTTGACCTTTATTTTAAACAAATATAAAATGCTATTATCATTTTTATGTCGTAGTCTCATTCAAATGTATGTCAAATACCAATACATTTATCTTTTTTTTTAAGAGAGAGAGGATTTTTTAATATTTATTTTCAGTTTTTCAGTGGACACAACATCTTTATTTTATTTTTATGTGGTGCTGAGGATCGAACCCAGTGCCCCGCACATGCCAGGTGAGCACATTACTGCTTGAGCCACATCCCCAGCCCACATTTATCTTTTAAAAATATAAAATCTAATGGTTGCTAGAACTTTCATAAACTTGTGCCACCATCTTCACAATCTAATTCCAAAACATTTTTATCACTTTGAAAGAAAACCTTTTAACCACTAAGAAGTCCCTCTTCATTCTCACATTCTACTGACTCATTAAACCTGCTAACCTATATTCTGTCTCTATGGATTTCTCCATCCTTCGAATTTAATATAAGTGAATGCATAAAATTTGTGGTTATTTGGATCTTCCTTCTTTCACTTCACATAATGTTAAATTTTAATTGTCTCTTAGCATGTGTATAAACCTTATCCCCCTTCGTGGCTGCATAATATTCCATTTAATGGATATAACATATTGTTTATGCATCTGTTCAATAAAAAAGCATTGGCTTATTCCCATACTTGGCTATTATAAATTATGCTATGATAAATATTGTTGTATCAGGTATTGTGTGATTATAGTTTTTAAAATTTCTTTTGGAGTGGAATTGCTAGGTTATATGGTAACTTTTATACAGTTATTTCACAAACAATCTCAAACCTACCTAATATGAAAATCGTCTTGTATGTGATCTCTGAAATAACTTAAGAATTGAAACCTGGACAATGCTCACAGAATATAAACAAATTTGTATGTTTCTTCCCAAAACAAAGGAAATCATGTAGTAAGATATTTAAATTATGTTGAGAATTACTTTTAATGTTGAGATAAAGTCAGTGTTCATGTTATAAAACATTATATGTATATTACTAAACATACTTCAATAACCTCAGGAAGAAAATATCACTTCTAAACTTTTCAATTCATTCACTTTCTTTTTTTTTAATAATTCATAGTTTTTGTTTGAATGTTCTCTTCACTATCATTAAGATGTCTATGTTTAACTGTATCTAACCCATCAATAGACAAATCTCATTTGATTATGTTTGAAAGTCTATACAATTTACTGATGTGTGTGTGTGTATGTGTCTGTGTATGTGTGTGTGTCTGTGTTTAGAGGACATTAAAACGAAAATATACTTCGTTATTGATGATTTCACTTTGCATTGCACCGTATACCTATAAACCATACAAATACATTTAACCCACATCTTTCAGAAAAACCACAAAATAAATTGGGAGACAACAACCCATTAAGAAGTAAAAGGGAAACAATGAGGAGCAGATGATTGGAATGGCTAATCAGAAATAACATCATGGTCCCGTATTTAGAGGAGAGAGAAACATCCCAAGTGAGGCCTTCTAAGAAATATCTATTTTTGACACATTACTCTCCTACTACTATTAAATCTCATCACTTCAATTTGCTCCTGTGTTTCCTCCTATTTTCCAGAGATATGATCCAGCAGTATAATCTTTAAATATAATAAATTATGTCTATTGATGAAAATGTCATACTCATGCCAAGTCGGAAAAGATATGAGGGGCCAGTTTGAAATAGAATTGGTCTAGGAGTCTCCAAACCTCCACTCCCAGCCTGACTCTTCCACTTTATTGCCTGTTCCACCTCTGGCCGGCCCTTACTTACTTCCTCTGAGCTCAGTGTTCTGATCTGCAAAATATAGTTTAGATCCCTTCTTTCATCCCAAGGAGCTTATATAAATCAAACAAACTGATACTTGTAAAATTACTTTATAAACCATAAGTTTTGGCTGCAAAGCAGCTCTTTAACCTTGAATGAGCCTCATGGTTGCTGGGAGTATGTCCCACGGGTTTCCATAGAGGGCCACTTCCTGGCGTGGAAAGGAAAAGTGGTTACTGCGCTCAGCAAACAACCATGGATACTCAGAAGTTTAGAATGCCAAGAGAACCTCGCACTTTAGTTCTACACCTCTGTAACTTGCTGTGTTCAACTGGGAACATGTGATGGGAAGGTCTGTCCTGTGTAGGAGTTGTTGGAAATCATGCAAAACTCAGAATGGCTGATGCTTGGTCAGTAACTGTAGATTGAAGCTCTCATCCACATTCGATGACACATGACAAAGATTCCTTTCTTGATCAAACTCCAGTCAAACTCCTTTGGGCCCTCTTATTAACCAGGCCCCACCTGGATCTATAACAACATAAACAAAAACTAATAATAATAGTTCCTAACAGCTAATAAAGGCATTCTTAGGATGTCTCTGGAACTTTTTAAAGTGCATGCCCAAGAAAACTCCAAGCTACTCAAAAATCTAGCTTGTTCTAGCAAAAGCCTCAAGATAGGGTTCTTATCTCTGAGTCTCTGTATAAATCCCCAGTTAGCAAATCTAGATGGATATCATACAGACCAACCCATTTTCCCCCTGTTTTTTTTTTTTTTTTTTAATTTTTCACTTTTCCTGATGCTACAGTTTCGATTTCAGATTTCCCCCAAATTTCCCCCAAAGTCCAAGCTATTGAAGACTTGATTCTAGCCTGTGTTGCTACTGGGAGAACCTTTGGAAGTGGGGCCTATTGGGAGAAAATTAGGTCCCAGAGAGTGTGTCCTTGAAAGGGATATTGGGATTACAGACCCCTTCCTCTTTCTCTCTGTTTCCTGGCCACCATGAGATGTTCACCGTCCTCTATCACACGCTCCTACCATGATGAACTGTGCTACACCAGGCCCAAAGCCACCGAGCCAAATGACCATGGCTTCAAACCTCAACCTCTGAGCCATATCCCCAGTCACATCTGTCCTTACCACTTTAACTAGTAAGCTGATTTGCTTGTCTTGAACATAATTTTTTTGGGAAAAAAAAAAATGGAAGGTGAAAGCAACGTCTTAACAACCCATGTCTTGGTAACGGTGCTCTGATGCTTTCAAAGGGCTGAAAGTTCCGACATGGTGAAATGGTTTTGCTCATTCACCTGAAACAAACAAATTTTCCTGCCGCTGACCTGGAAGATAACCCCATGTCCAAATCTATAGGACACTAACGAGAATGGAATGAAGTGCATTAAATAACTAGCAGGAAGCAGTTGCCCCTGACCGTGTTTGTAAAGCCCAATCTCTGGTCTTTCGTGCATTGATGTGACATTTAAGGGCAGAAAAGAATCAAAGCTCAGTTTATCAGAGCCAAGGACAATATTTGATATTGCTTATGAGAAATCGCATGGAGGCTGTGATATTTGCATTATGGGCTAGCTTTTCTCTGATCAGGCGTTACATGAAAATTTATTTCTTCTTACAAAGAGCAGAGGCTGTCCTTGCCCCTCACACTGTCATGGTGTAGCTGAAAGGAATTCATAGGGAAATCATGATAGGTAGAGTGAAAGCACATGACAAAGAAAAACCACAGAAGAGTCACAGGGAAGTGCAGGCATTTTCAGGGTACACACAGACGCCTCTAGCATTTCTGTGATTCAGAGGAAGAGGAACTGATAAATTTTTAGAAATATACGCAAGGGCATTTGTGATGAAAATCTGAACTAGGAATAATGTCAGTGAGGAAAACACTGAAAACTCTTCCTGTGGATATTAAAACAAAGATATAAGAGATCAATCATTTCAACACAAACGGCAAGATGCAAGAACAGAAACAGCTCATGGAACTTGAAATATGAAAAGATGACATCTGGCCCTGCTTGGCACACACTAGTTATTATGGAGAGAATGAAATGGGGAAAATAAAAAAAAAAAAAGATAAATCAATGAACAGATTCTCTTCTGGCCATACCAGAATAAGGTTTTGCCTTTTTTTTTTTCTAGTGAGGAATGATTAAAAGTTAATGTTGGATACAATTTTTCAATTGAACAATACTTATTAAGCCAGAAACTGATCTAGATCCTGGGGATATAGTAGGGAAGAGAATACAATTGGCCCCCTCTCATAGCCAAAGAGTCCACATCCACAGATTGAACCAACAACATTACAAAACTATCTGAACAGCAACAAAAAAAATCGAATCTTTACTGAATACATAAATAATTTTATTAAGCATTATTTCATAAGCATTACAACTATTTACATAGTGTTAATATAGTACTCAGTATTATAAGTAAACTAGAGATGATTGAAACACACAAGATGATATGCAAGGTTCATATGCAAATATTACCCCGTTTTCTACTTGAACATCAGCAGATTTTGGTATCTGCAGGGGTTCTGGTATCAATGGCCACCAAGGAATGACTGTAGAAAAACGCACCATTATGGTTCTTTGGAATTTGCATTCTAGTTGGTGGGCGGCGGGTAGTACACACATAAAGTTAAGCAAAACATTTAGTATTGTTAGTTTGCTAGGTGATAATAAGTGCTACAGAGGAAAAGTGAAGCAAAAATTGGGGGCAGGATGCAATGACATGGCAGTAGGGTCAAATGTTGGCCCCAGCAAAGGTAGGCTGGTGGCATGGCTGTGAAGGTGGTATGAAACCATTTCACCTGTGAAGAAGAGGGCAAGGACCATTGCAGAGATCTGAAGGAAGGGTGGTCTGGTCCAGTGGAAGAGCAAGTGCAATATGTAGAGATGGCTGGTGGCTCTACAGAAGGAAGTGACAGGCTTCAAAGCACTCTTCCAAAAAGAAAGGGGTGAGTGGTCAGACTCATCACAGGCCATGGAGGGAGATTTCATGAGAGGGAGGTGGAATGTCACCAAGAGAGAGTGTTTAGACTGTGCTTGGGTTTAACAAGATCACCTTGGCTGTAGGAGCAAGAATTAACTGGGGGCAGGTGGGTAAGAATGGAGACAAAAACACTCATTGTCACCCATGAGGAATCTCTAGTAGTAGTACAGGCCAAAGACAGGGTTGTCTTGAATGAGGCAGTGACAGCAGAGGTACTGAGAAGTGCGTCCTTAAGTATTTGGGGAATTAGCTGTTCTCTAAATGAAGTAAATAACGAGGGAGAGAGAAGAAATATTTTGACTCCGGCATGTGGGAAAATAGACAAAAATCATTTGCATACAGGGATAATCCATTAAAATGCAAATAAGAAGTTTTGAGAAGGAATAATCAAGAATTGGATTTAAGATATCTTAATTTTACTATTCTTTTTGGACATCTAAGGAGTAATGTCTAGCTACACATGCATATGTCTGAACCCCAGGTAAGAACTCTTGATAGATGATTAAATACAAAAATTTCATAACCAGGATAGTTTCTTTTTTGTTTGTTTGTTTGTTTGTATTGGGGGTTGAGTCTAGGGTGCTTTTCCACTAGGCTACATCCCAACACAGCCTTCCCCCACCTAATTTTTTTGGGGGGATACTCCCACTAAATTGCCCAGGCTGGCTTCCAACTTGTGGTCCTCCTCCTCATCCTTCCAAGTTGCTCTGATTACAGGTGTGTGCACCAGCAGATCTGGTCAGCACTGTTTTTAAAGGGATAAAAGAGGATGAAATAACTAATCTATAGGATTAATCCCCAAGACACCAAAAGGCCCCAAGATCAAGGTGTTGTTGTAAGAAGGCAATAATACCACCAAGAAAATCTAAGAAAGAGTAGCTGCTAAAACTGAAGGAAAACAAAACTGTTTTGTGTGTGTGTGTGTGTGTGTGGTGGGGGAATAAGTCAAGTGATAAAATATTTCCAGGCACAGGTATGATCAATTGTGACAAACACAATTATTGTTAACTCACTGTCACTAAAGTAAGTCCTAAGAATCAATTATTGCTTAAGCAACATAAAGTTCAAGGGTGACCTTGAATAATCCCAGTGATCAGGTGAGGGATATTTGTGCTTCATTAGATTGACCATGCTGTGGGGGAGGAGAGGAATTAGAGACAGAAAGTGGATAACTCTACAGAGCACAAAGGGGGAGCACAACAGGCAGGCACATAGGGTGGCAATTACAGAAATTTCTAGCTTTTTAAAATGTAAAAATGTATTGATATGTTTATTTGCATATAGGGCTAATCCATTAAGTTGTGAGGACAAAGGATATGATATAAAGGAGGAGCAATGTCCAGAGACTGAAGACCTTGAATAGGCCAGAGGAAATGAAGTTCAACATGAAGGTGGATGGTGTGCCAGGCATGGCGGGGCACACGTGAAATCCCAGCAACTCAGGAGACCGAGGGAGGAGAACGGCAACTTCAATGTCAGCCATAGGCCAAAAAATAAATAAATAAATAAATAAACAAACAAACAAACATAAAATAAAATAAAAATGAAACACTCGAGATGTAGCTCAGTGGTAGAACATTCCTCAGTTCAATCCCCAGTAAAAAATATATAATTAAACTAAAATAAAACACACCATGTTCTCCTTCTACATGTTACTGTAGATAAAAAAAAAAAAAAAAAAAACAAGTTCATGGAGTCACATAGTTGTCCAGTATAGGTAGAGCCAACTTAGATTTTATATTCTCCAAGGACAAGTTAAATAAGTAAATCACAGAAGGCATTTATTAAATTGTAGGTGTGCCATGCATTAGAAAATATAAGTGCATTCAATAAAATAATTCTAGAATTAGTGTAATCTAAAAACTATACAATTCATCTTCAAATTTAAATCAGAAAGCATGAAATTCTCTTAGGTGCCTGCAAATACCCAGGGACTGTGAAATTATACTTATTAGAACAATGACCTCCCTGATAGCACTAAGTGAAGAATATTTGTAGTTGATATATCTAGATGATTTCCAGAAAGCAAACTTTAGTATTTTGAGTGTCATTTGATCGTTTCTTAAAATAAAATTCTTTTAAAATTGGTTAGTTTATCAACACTTTCAGAATGTTTATACTACATTTTAAACTTATTTCTCAGCTTTATAATAATTATTTCCAACATGCAATGTGAGGATATTAGATAAAATCAGTACAAAGATGTGAAAAATGAAGTGTTCTTTTTTAAAGAGTAGTTCCACAAAAATGGTGAAGGAAAGAAATGTTTCTTCTTAACATTTAGAATTGACACATTTCCCATCTAGGTCATCCTTGTGGTTGTCAGCATGAATTTGATGAATCATCGAATCACAGCCAATATTTACGTTTAAAAATAGGGACATTTAGGCCTTAACAATTGAATTTTTGGGTATAGGAGTATCTTTACCCTCTGCTAATAAGAACCTGAAAAAAATGAATTCAAGTAATGGGAAAATGGGGATCTATTGACCAAGCAGTGAACATTGTCTTAGAACAGGATAAGGAGGGTGGCAGGAAGGCACTGCAGAGGGTGCTCCTCCTAGACTTGATTCTTTATTCTTCCTCTACTGGGTATAGATTCCAAAACATTTGTTGTCAATATCATGAACATTTTTGCTACAGTATTCTTCTTTTAGACTCTCCTGGTACTGTGTGTGTGTGTGTGTGTGTGTGTGTGTGTGTGTGTGTGTGTGTGTGTTGGGGTGGAAAGGAACCTTATCTCATTAAATCTGACTTTACTATCACTTATTTACAAAATCTGAAGTACTGCAGCTGCTGGAGTAAAATCCAACCACACACTTTATTGCCACCACTATTTTGTCATGTTCAAACTCAACAGAATTCTCAACTCTGCCCACCAAATCTTTCTATGTCCATATTTTGTCTGGTTTTCCACGGTAGACGTATTTTTCAATTTCTCAATTCTTCTCAAACTTCTAGCATCATGGCTACCCAATTCATTTTCGGCCAATAAACATATTTGCAATTTTTGGTTTAAAATGTCTTTTGAATACAACACCATCAGTAGTTATCCAAAATTCAACAAATATCCCTACAGGTCCATTCATCCTTATTTTATTTATTTTTTCTGTTTCACAGGTATTAAGTGTCCCTTCAGAGCTAAAATTTGAGCTTTTCATCAGAATTTGAGAGCTCATTCACTCTAGAAACTTCTGCCAGTTGATTATTTTTTCTTCTTTTATTTCATTAACACCTACTCTTGAACTGGTCTTTCTCAATCTCTGGACTCTCATCTTAAAGCAAAAACTAAGTTTGAATCATCTTACTATTCAACTTCAATATTTTTATTTGAATTATGAGGTGATTTGGCTCGGCAATTATTATTACATTTTTTTGTAAAATATTCTGTTAATTATTAGATCCACAGGGTCATTGAGATAATAAAGTATCCTTTACTGCATTTTAAGATCTAGGATGGTTGTAAATGCAATTTTCAAAAGTAGTCATTATTAATCTTTATTACCCTACTTTTAAGGTTCCCCTCAACCATTCAATGTCATATATGCCTGAATTTTTTTTCCATAAAATGTCATCTTTCATCTTGTTACATCAGATTGTTTCCTAAATTCAGAGAAAGAAGTTAGAAGTAGTAGTCAACACTTAAGATATTGTATTAGGTAATTTTTAACAGTTCTTTCAGTTAGGAAAGAATCTTATTTCATTCAGTCATCCCAGTTCAATTCACAATCTCTTATAATGTTTCTTAGTAAGTGTTATGATTTAAATAGGAGGTGTTTCCGCAGAAGCTCATGGGCTATCCAATGTTCAGAGATGATTGGATTATGATAGCTGTAAACTCCTCGTGCATTAATCCATTTGATTAATTCATTTGATGGATTAATATTTTGAATGTACCACCAGATGGTAAGTTCAGGCAGCTAGGGCATGGTTGGAGGAAGTAGTTTAATAGGGATATACTCTTGGGTATTATATTTTATCCCTGACTCCTAGCAAGCATGAGCTCTTTCTCTCTTTCTGTCTTTCTCCCTCTTCTCTCCCTCCCACCTGCCATGAACTGAGCAACTTTCTTGTGCCATGCCCTTCTGCCATCATGATCTGCCTCATATCACACCCACAGCTATCGAGTCTGCTGACCAGGGACTGAACCTCTAAAACTGTGAACTCAAAATAAACTTCTCCTCCTCACAGTAATAATGATGATCTTGAGAATTATACCCATTAGCAGGTGGATAAAAAACGGACTCATTTTTCTACATATCATTTATATTATGAAAACTATAATTTATATACTTGTATTCATATATAATGCAAAGCCCTGATAAAAGTATTATTCTCATCATCAAGGTGAAAAGATCCTCATCTATCATTCCACTGGTCTTCTTAAAGATGTAATAATTGTAAATGAATACACATATACATGTAAACATGCATACAGTGTTTTCTTCATAATAGAAGATATTTGGAACATGTAAATATTACATATGAACTACACATTCCTGTAAAAGTAATATTCCATTTTCAACTCTCCAATGTCTATAAGTATTTAAGCTCTAGACAGGAAAATGAATGAATGCAAAATTTCAATAGAAATACCACTGTTTCTGTTCATGAAAAGCTGATTATAGTATTTCTGAGGCCATTTTATTTACTAAGAATACAATTTTAGCATTATAGCTTGAATTATATCTATAAATTAATGGATAAAGCAATACATAGAAGCTAATTGTGCTCAAGAGGTTCATTAATAGATGAGACCCACTTTTAACCCTACAGGAATGGTAAAACATTTTCTCCGGAGAAATGTACTACTTAGAATTCCACCTTTCTGCTGATGGTAGACACTACCATGAAAACCAATTTAAGTTTCTCCTAACACAACTCATTTGTCAGTGCAGATGTGTGGGAGTTTGTTTCCAGTTAACGAGGTTTCTAAGGCTCTCTGTGTGCACGTAAGCCTTTTACTCTCCAAAATAAGTATAAAGTGCCTGGAGTAATCTGAAAGTTAACATGCTTCAAATCAAGTGTCGTGCAAATCCATGTAGAAAATCTTATGTAAGAAAAAAATTGGTTTTCAAAAGACATTTGAAATAGAAAATTTTTCCCAACTTAAATACTTCAAATCCTAGTAGATAAAATTGAATCCTAATACATAAAGTTACTAAAAGCCAACATATTGTGCTTAACTTACTGAAACTGAGTCTAGAGTCATTATATGCCTGGTCCTTTCTCACTGGTGACCTTCTTGTCACTCCCTTTCACACACTGTGGCCTGCTCAAGAATATAGGAACATTTCTGAAATTTTCTTATTTTTCTACATTCTTTTTGTTTTAAATATTTTTTTGACATTGATGGGCCTTTATTTTGTTCATTTATTTATATGCGGTGCTGAGAATCAAACCCAGTGCCTCACACATACGAGGCAAGCACTCTACAACTGAGTCACAACCCCAGCTCCTATTTTCCTATATTCTAAATGTGAACATTAATAAAACAATGTAATACAAAAATTATATTCTTTGACCATGTGGAAGGCTACAGTATCTAACTCTAAGTATACAGGATATACATGTGCAAGTCTCAGAGCATTCAAATTCACTTGCTGTACAAGAGAGTGAGAGAATCATGTCATAAGATTATTATGGGAGCAAAGGGAGACCAAAAAAGGAAAGAATTCACCTTTCAAACTTTCTCCATTTCTGAACAGTGTTAATGAAATAGAATTCATACAACAAATTTACATCAATTTAAATGTTGCAATTCATTTAGAGCATTTAGAGAGTTGTGCAAATATTACTACTATCGAATTTTAGAAGTTTTTACTGTGACAAAAAAGAAACACAGTGCCCATTAGCAGTCAAACATTACTCTTTCTTCTCCAATTATTACTCTTCCTTTCTCCATATTCAGCAAACACTAATGACATTTACTACCTGTGGATTTGTCAATTCTGGACATGTAAATGCAATTTATTGACTGTTACTTTTTTAAATATTTTTTTAGTTAAACATGGACACAATATCTTTATTTTGCTTTTATTTTTATTTATTTTTTCTGTGGTGCGGAGGATCGAATCAGTGCCTCACATGTGTAAGGCAAGCGCTCTGCCACCAAGACACAACCCCAGCCCTGGATTATTTCTTTTAGCACAATATTCAAAAGTTCACCCATGTTATGAAGCATGTAGGTTTACTTCTTTTCTTCCATTATGGAGATGCAATGCTTTTGGTTTGACCCTTCACCAGTTTGTATTTGGGTTGGTTTTACCCTTTGACTATTGTAAATAATGCTGCTAATATATTAAAAAAATAGTTGCACACAAAGTTTTATGTGAACATAAGTTCCTCCCTTCAATATATTCCTAGAAGGAGAATTGTTGGGTTGTGTGGTAACTGTTTAACATACAGTGGAAATACCAAGATGATTTTTGCAAGTGATTTTACCATTTTAAGGTCCCATGAGCAATGTATAAGGTTTGAATTTTCCCAGAATTTTATCAGCATGTTATTACTTTTCTTTTTGATCACACCCATTCTAGTAGGTGAGAAGTGGTATCTAACTATAGCTTGTTTGCAACTGGCAAATTGGAAAGGATGTTCAGTCTACTTCCATGCGCACATTGTCCATTCATGTATTTTCTCTGGAGCAAAGTCTATTTAGATTCTTTGTCCATTTTGAAATTCGAAAATTGTAATTTTGTCATTGAGTTGTAAGAGTTTCTTTTACATAAAAGTCTATTATCAGATATATGAGTTGCTATTGCTTTTTCCAACTCTGTCTTTTGAGGTTATTAATGGTGTTCCATGAAAAACACAAGATTTTTATTTAAATAAATGTTTTAGGTTTTTTTGTTTGTTTGTTTGTTTGTTTGTTTGTTTGTTTTTTGCAGTTGCATCTGAAAGACCCAATGAGAACAACTGTAGCGGAGGAAAAGTTTATTTGATGGCTCATGGTTTCAGAAGTCTTAGTCCATTAAGGTTGGCTCCATTCCCTAGAGGTAGAGACAGAATATCATGGCAGAAGAGTATGGCAGAGGAAGAGTATGGCAGAGGGAAGCAACTTGCATGGTGATCAGAAAGCAGAGAGAGAGAGAGAGAGAGAGAGAGAGAGAGAGAGAGAGAGAGATAATCCACTCTCCAGATACAAAATATATACACCATGTCCACATCCCCAGTGAACTGCTTCCTTCAGCCACAACCCACCTGCCTCCAGTCCAGCTACCACTCAGTTAATCCCATTTGGGATTAATTCACTGATTAGGTTAATGCTATAACACAATCATTTCTCCTCCAAACCTTCTTGGTTTTTCTCACATGTGAGCTTTTGGGGGACACCTCCCATCCAAACCATAACAATATATTGAGTATAATTTATCTTTTTACTGTTGTTGTTTATCTGTCATTTTTATAAAGGCTTAATATAAATCATAATCATAAAGAGTTTCTTCTATGATATTTATAGTTGTAGATCTTATATTAAGGTCTCAGATGCATTTGGAGTTCAGTTTTGCCTATGGTGTAAGGAAAAAGACAAACTTGATTGTTTCCACTTGGATATTTAACTGCCCTACCATTGATTGCAAGATTCTTCTTTTTCCATTAAATTCCTTGGCATAAATTGAAAATGGATGAACCAAAAATATTTATATTTATTTGTGGAGCCTCAATTCTATTTCAATAAGTTATGTGTCTATTATTTGGCCAATAACACATTATTTTGATTATTGTAGTTTTATAATTACTTATGAAGTCAGAAATCGTGAGGCCTTCAACTTTGTTCTTTTTCAATATTATTTTGGCTATTTTCGGAGCTTAGTATTTAATCAAGGATTTCTGAGTCTATTCATACAATTCTAAGGTCTCTACTTTCCTTGTAATGTTCTTGCCTATTTTTCTTAGCACAATAACCCTGGCCTTGTAGAATGAGGAGGAGTGGTTTCCCTCCTTATGTTTGTAGGACACATTTATTCTATATAAATGTTTGATATAAATTCATAAGTGAAGTAAAATGAAGTAAAAGTCTTGGGTTTTAATTTGTGGAAAAGTATTAAACTAATAATTTATTATATTTACAAAATCTATGCAGATTTTCTAATTCTTCTTGAGTTAAACTCTAGTTTATCATTTTTTAGGAGTTTATCCATTATCTATAAGTCATCTAATTTACTTATATTCAGTAATTTTCTAGTTTTTACCTTATTTTTTTTCGTGTGAGGTCAGTATTAATGTCCTTGCATGATTGATTTGGGTGATTTAAAATTTCTTCCTTTCTCCCAGTCTTTATAGCTAAAGGTTTGTCTAATTTTTTAAGTATTTTCAGAAAACTAATATTCGGTTTCATAAATTGTTTCCTATCTTCTATTTTCAATGTAATATTTTCTTCTCTCATCTTTGTATTACTTTTCTTTTGTGTGTGTCCCTAAATTTTTGTTAAATACCTAATGTTTTAGATAATGTGAATAACCAAAAACCCTGGATGCCAGTTTCTATGCACATTACCCAAGGCTTTTGTCCTTACTGTTTATTTATTGTTTACATAGTTTCTTGACTAGCCTATTTCACCTGAGGTCTCTGTCCAGCTGCTTGCAGTATCTGATGTCACTCTCCCAAGTCACAGCCCTGGCCCTGTGCATAGTCACTCCTGGGTAACAACAGTTTCCTTGAGCTCTTTGACTATCTCTTTCCTTGATCTCTCTGTCAAGCTGACTTTGAATCTGCTTATGTTGAATCTAGCTGTTAGCTTTCACTAATTCCCATCTTATCATTCTATTATGTTCTAAAATGCCTTGAGCTACATTTGTTCCCTGGTCTAATCCAATTAAATTTGGGACCCTGCTCCACAGATAAATTTTTAGGAAAGATTGCAAGATTGTTGTGACATCAGGAGGAAGGTTTCTTTTCTTTCTTTTTTTTTTTTCCTTTCTTTTTTAAGCTGTGTCTTTCTTGGTCCTCTGTATTAAAATTTTAGATGAGCTAGGGTTGAGCTTGTTGCTGTCAGAGTTACCAGTCTCATCTTATGCTTACAACCCAAATCTCCACAGTTTTCAATAGCATTTTGGGGTGTGAACTTTCTTATACTCTGTATCACACAAAGTAATATCCTTTAGACATATCTTAAGAACACCCTGCCTTAAGACTTGATTTTCTTCCTGGGAAAAACTCATGTGCCACTGTTCCAAAATTCAGATCAGGGACAGCAATCTACTTCAGAATGTGTTTACGTGGAGACCTGCATACAGGCAGGACACTTTAACCCTCGCTTGCCTGTACTGCGTGGAACCTTTACCCCATAAGCAGACTGAGACTTGGACAATCAGAGTCCCAGTATTTGGGACCAACAGTACCTTAGGTCAAGTTTCTAACCACACAGTGCAGTTGGGTAGAGCAAGAGAACCTCAGACCTGCAGTTAGTCTTGACTGGAATAGAACTTCTGTAGCACAGAGCTGGGGCAGATTAGAAATACAGATAGTTGCCACACCAGGCAACAATATACAAGGATAGCCTGGGAGCTGGGAGGCAAGGGAGTCCTGTGTTCATGGCTCCACCTGGTCAAGATAGAGCACTTATTATGCTGCCATGATTTAGGAGGTGGTTAGAATTCAACTGCATACTCTTATATTTTTAACTGAGATATGGTAACTTATGAGATGAATATTTCTTCATTTGCCATATGAGATTGAGACAGTTTTCAAAAACTTTAAACCACTGTTTATTTTTTGTTTGTATATTTGTTTTTATAATTTTAACTAGTATGATTGTTTCACTCCACAATTCTGGAAGTCATCTTCCTAACTCATTCTTATATTTTTATACATACTCCTAAATCTTCATGCATCTCATGTGGTTAGGTTTGCCCCTTTTCTGTTTTATTTTCTCTACATAGTCACTATCTGCATAGAGATAATTCTCAGTTTCTCTTCTTGGTTCCAACATGGAACTGAAACTCAATTGTATCTCCTCATGGGTGTCAACATGGTACTCAAACTCAATATTCCCTAAATATAATGTGTTATATTTTTGCAAACATACCCAATTTCTCATTCCCCATAAAGTAAGAGCAAATGGAATTACTTTATTTTTACCTCGAAATTTTGGATCTCTCTTAAATTTAATCCCAATATTCATCACAGAAAATCTTTCTTCTCCATTTACAGTATCCTCATGGTCACCATTTAATCTGAAATACTTTGCAAGGTACTGTGATGGTGCATGCCTGTCATCTCAGTGGCTTGGGAGGCTGAGGCAAGAGGATCACAAGTTCAAAGCCAGCCTCAGTAACTTAGTGAGGCCCAGAGAACCTTACTGAGATCCTGCCTTAAAATACAAAGGGCTAGGGATGTGACTCAATGGTTAAGCACCCCTGGTTTCAATCCGTAGTATAAAAATAAATAAATGAAAATAATCTGGGATACATAGAGTCTGCATCATATTCCCATCCCTGTTCTGATGAAACCCTCAACACAGGAAATTGTAAAAATGATTAATTTTAGACATCCAATAACTTATATGGAGTAATATAAGTTATATATCTAGGTCTAAGACATTAAGAAAAATATTATATCTCAAGTCATTCATTTGATTTTATTGGAAATACTTTATATTTGATCTCCTTCCAATCCAAGAGAAAAATACTGTTTTGAAATAATAAAAACAAGAAATAATCACAGTATGAGTTGTATTTTTATGTTTGTACTTTAGTTCAAATCAGATTTTTAATTATTGTTTAACCCCCTCTCTTTCCCTTCTAAGAAGAGCCTGCCTACACTGCAGGTCTCTGTTTGTTATCTGAAGACCAGTGACCCACTGGATTCTTTCCCAGAAAAATAGGAGTAAAATATGTAAAGTACTGCTTGGCATAATAAATTTATATTCTTGATTTGATGCACTACATTTTATATACTACACTATTGCCAGAAAATTATGACTATAAATCTGATCAATTGAACTATTGTTTATAAATTTTCATGGATGATTTATGACATAAAATAATATGGTACACCTGATACCAAAATATTGCTTACTTCAATAAATACAAATGATCTTAATTTTAATTATATATTTGTTTTGTGTTACTGGGGAGGCAACCATGGATTCTCTACCACTGAGCACCACTGAGCCCCACTGAGAGATATTCCCAGCCCCCACTTTCTTTTTTTAATTGAGGCTCATTCGCTTGCTCAGGCTGACAACTTCTGATCATCCTGCATTAGGCTCCTGAGTAACTGGAATTACAGACATGCAACACCACACTTGACTCTAATTCACTTATTTTTAACAATATAACACTTCTGTGTAGAGAAATTTTATGATTCTTTTAATACAGAAAATATCTATTTATAAAATGCATTGTATTAGATTTACCAGAACAAATAACATTATCATTAGAGAAATGGAGCTGGCTATAAAATCAGTTTTAAAAAACAATGAAGGTATGACCCCCTCTGGTGACAGAATATGCCATCAGGAGCTGAAGATTTGGCAACCTTTTTGCTTAGTTATTGAAAATAGTTAACTTAATTGTCAATATTTTTATTAGTGTTGACTGAATATAAATTTTATTTAACTGTGTTTACTTTTACATAATTTATATGAAATACTTAGTCACTTACTTGAATTTTAAGTATAAGGAAAACAATTTTATTTTCAGTTCAAATGAAAATCCTCACCTACATGAAAGAAATTCTTAAGGCAACTTAATAACATTCATTTTCTCTGGGAAGATAATAGGAATTGTGGTTTCAGTGTTTACTTTAACAGACTGAAAGCCTATGATTGTCTCCACTTTTAAAACATGTTTTGTGTATTTCAGCCATTGATTTATGCCTTCATAATTATTATTCTAAATGAATTATTATGAAGTTTTCCTTCTTTAGGAATTGAATCTTGGACATGAGAGTGAAAGTCAATTAATTAGAATTCAATCAAAATTACCAGGACAAATAACATTATCATCATTTGGGACAACTATCCTTCTGGAAATTGATAAGGCAAGGGTTGGAAAATGTGCTTCAGTAGAACGACATGTTGCTGTCTGCTACAGATGCTTACTGAGTTTGATATGATACAGGCAACATACCTTTCATGACACACCTCCAACCAAATACTTTTAATGGTATTGTGTTGGAAGGGTGCCATTTCATTAATGAAATCAGCTGGGCAGAAATTCCTGAAAGCTGCACTAAGAATGGTAATCTCTTCTTTGTACAAAGTATCAATTCTACAATTTACTTTCCATAGAATGTAGTGATGATTTTGGAAAAAAAAAAGAGAGAGAGAGCAAAACATTATGGTAATTGAGTCATATAAGTTATACATCTAGGTCTAAGACATTAAGAAAAATTTTATATCTCAAGTCATTCATTTAATGTTATTGGAAATAATTTATATTTGATCTCCCTCCAATCCAAGAGAAATATAATGTTTTCAAATAATAAAAACAAGAAATGATCACAGCATGGGTTGCATTTTTATATGTTTGTACTTCAGTTCAAGTCAGATTTTTAATCTATTATTGGGAACATAAAATGCTGCCAAAGGAAACTAATGGCAGGACGGTAAGAAGCATGGTAGCTGTAGAAGTCATTGTGCTTCACAGTAACAGTCTGAATCTGCACATTCCCCAGAGTTAACTCCTTACTGTCACCACAGGGCAAGCATCCTACCCCACCCCTTCATTTCATTGTAATAGATTGTCTTATGAATGAAATTAAAAATAAGATATAAATGTTCAGTAGGGGATTTTTTTTTTTAATCAGGAATTAAACTCAGGGTTGCTCAACCACTGTGTTTCAACCACGGAGCCATATCCTTAGTCCTTTAATTTTGTTGTTGTTTAATTTTGAGAATGGGTCTTGCTTAGTTGCTTAGGGCCTTTCTAAGTTGTTGAAGATGGTATTGAACTTGTGATCCTCATGCCTCAGCCTCCTGAGCTGCTGGGATTACAGGTATGTGCCATCACACCCAGCTAGTAGGAAATACTGTTTGAATACTTTAGGCAGGATTCAAAGAAATGGGAGTATAGTAACTCTGTCTCTTTTCTACATTGATCTCCGCAAACCATTTAAATCATTAGGACAATAGGACCCAACATAATTCTAGCCATGCCTTTGGCCACTGCTGACTGCTGTGGCTGAATGGGAGCAGGGTCTAGGGGGTAGAGCTGGGGCAGGAGGTTGCTTTTCTATTGTCTTATTGTGTTAGACTTCATTAGATAAATTAAGGACAGACAGAGGAACAACAGTGACTTATTGAATGATTAGGCATCCAATGCTTTTATATATGTTATCGCATTTGGTTACTAAAGTTCACGTATCTCATAAAATACTTAAAAATAAAAGGCAAATAAGATACTTTGTTCATTGTATTAAAGACTGAATTTGAAATTTTTAAAATCAGAATGAATCATATCATCTGTGTGAAGTCACATTAAATGTACAATTTTATAAAGAGGCTATTTGAATTTCGAAAAAGATAAAAAAAATTATTTTTATTCCAAATTATCTGAAATTTATCCCTTAACAAAGATTAATCAGAAAGTTCCTAAGTTACGTTTTTTTCCCCTGTCAGTTATACTTGAGTTCCCATAAAATATAATTATCCATCAAAGACAAGTTGCCAAGCCTTAAAATAAGGGCAGAACTGTGAAGACACTTGAGGTTTTATGGTCCATGAAACCAATATGGTATAAATTCTCTTCCTGCATCATCCCTTGGTTAAGCAGAGAGGAACTTGTATTTATAGAGCAACCATGGACTGACTTCAGACAAGCATTTTGGCCTTTGAAAAACTAAATTAAAAGTACACACTATGCAAAGAGTTTAATGCTTTCTTAAATTAGAACCTTTCTGACTCAATTAAATGGAATTTCATTAATTAAACTGTATTTTCCTTCTCTTATGATTTAACAATAACTGTAAAGTATTCTAAAGTCTTTTGTGAATGATCATAGGAAATATGTAGACATAAGCATTACTAGAACAATACCAATTTTAACATTTTTCTAAAAATAAAATTAGGGATTGTCTAAACTAGATTAGATTAAACCATCTATTTCTTTAAGGTAAATAGAAACTGAAATAACCAGAACAAGTACATGTAATTTCATATTTAGAAACGTACACATTGTGTAGGAGAATAGATAGAGATATAGAGAGAGTATTTTGCACTCGATGTTGTATGTTCCTGTATTTGTACATTCAACATTTTTCAGCCATCAGTATTTCTTGTGTATTTTTCCAATTCCCAGAGCTTCAACCAGAGCCTAGCAAAATGGCAAGTATGCAAGAAACATTTACTGAAGGAATTAAAGTCACTTGAGCCCCCAATTTATTTCAAACTGTCAAAATGAAAGCAAATACTACCATCTTAAGCAGTTGAATGCCATTGAGGACTTTTCCTGCTCATACTTATTAGAACTGAACGAATACTTGTCATTATCATTGCATACCTCTCCACAGCATAAATGTACTTTTTCTGTTATAAGGATATCATGTGGAACTGGAAAGATCATATATTTAATTAAAGAAGACATAAGACTTTGATTGGACTATACTTTCTTTAAAGATTTCTATTTTAAAGCTATTGTTGTCTCTGTATATGATATTATCTATTAGTTATTTTGTTTAACAAAAACCTGTAGTGAAAATATTAATGCTATGTACATCCTCGATGATAAAGGTACACTTAAGATATTCTAAAAATTTTTAATTTCCAATACTTGTATTTCACTATACCGATTGACTACACTGACTTTTTATGGAAATTTCTAGATTTTGAATCCCAAAGAGTCAAAGAGTATTATATTTTATTTGATTTCCTCCCAGGATACAAAATATTTTCATACAGTTTTAAGGAAAAGGAAAACATTTTATGTACATGAAGATATTATTTCAGCTATTACTGTTAACCTCAAAATAGCAAACCTATTGAATTAAATTCATGTACTATAAAAAGATGTTGTGATAAAGTAGCTGTATTCTCTATTCTCAGGTTCCATTTAACATAGTTGGTGGCAGACATGTAAATAGTAACCATAATGTAGTACAGACTGAAATAAATGATTTTGGTCCACCTTTTTGCTCTACTCTAATCACAAATGCCCTTAAAACAATACTGTGAGACTGTGAACCTAAATGTCATAGTGTCCAGGCTCTAAATCATTCCAGTCTCTCCGGCCTCCTAGATAAACACAACCATGACTTTCATGGTCTAGCAAAGTAACGCATGAAGTTTCTGAGCCTGAAGCCTTCTGAAAATCAGCTTCTATATCTGCACTTGTGTTATTTGACTCCTTTAATTATGCATCTTCCACAGAAGTGTCTGGGGCTAGTTTAGTTGTTCCTCCCTTTCCTTTGTGGTTAATCATTACTGTTTGCTTCCAATACTACTTTGGTTCTAGGCTACTTCCTCTTTTAACTCACAAGTCTTTCTTCTCAGCCAGATTAATACCCTGGCCCTTCAGGAGACTCAATTCAATATTTGCCAGAAACCTAGCTACATGTAACACTAGCAATTACTTAGCTCCCTACAGACCACAGCATTGCTCTTAACTAGGTTCTGTGTGAATGAGACTCAGGACAGCCGTAGAGATAGCACTGATATGTTGGGAATTCATTCTATTTTTACTGGGCAAACAGTTCTGTAAAAGATTTTATTTTAAAATAAGAGTGAGATAAAACATTAACAGAAATCCTGAGTTTATAATTTGTGACTAAATCTTTAGCAATAAAGTCAAACACAAGCCGGGTGCCGTGGTGTCGCGCCTGTAATCCCAGCGGCTCAGGAGTCTGAGACAGGCGAATTGCAAGTTCAAAGCCAGGCTCAGCAAGGCTGCTAAGCAACTCAGTGAGATCCTGTCTCTAAATAAAACACAAAATAAAGCTGGGGATGTGGCTCAGTTGTCAACTGCCCCTGAATTCAATCCCCAGTATCTCCTCCCACCAAACAAAGTTAGACGTAAATGTATGTTAAGGTTTAGGAACACATTTTTGCTAAAGAATGCTTTTTAAAAAATTATTTGTAATTTCTCAGCACAAACTAGAGAGGCACATTATGCAAAAGTTCCTGAAATTAACTATTATATCAACCACACCCAGGTATAATTAATAGTCTCCAAACATAAATTATTGGACCCCAGTATAAGTCATAACTTTTTTGAAACATTCGGGAGCTCATGCTGGGCTTTAGGAGTCCACAGTCCTGGGCAAGAGAAAGGGAGCACAACTGTGGACCAGGAACTCAAGTGCAAATATACCCTCTGCTGGAGAGAAGGACAGCATGGAGCCCGGGAGTAGGGGATGATAGAAGAATCATTTGAAGGCAGAAGTTGAGGCATAGGTCTTTTGTTTAAGTATGAACACATGTTTAAATCAGCAAAGCAAAGGACTCTGTCTGCAGAAGCTTTAGCTGAAAGGGAATTTCAGAATGGTTGGAGCATGGTGTATATAGGAGAACAGTTGCTGGCCCAAACAGTGTTAAGAAAACTATAATTAATACAAAGATGTATCAAGAGGGGGAAAATCATAGAAACAGAGAATAGAATTACCAAGAGCTTGCTTGGGAAGGGTGCAGGGAATGTTATTTAATGGATGCAGTTTTACAAGAAGAAAAGGTCCTGGAGGTCTATTGCACAACAATATAAATATCCTTAACACTACTAAACTGAACATTTAAAAATACTAAAGATGGTAAATTTTAGGTTATGCATATTTTATCACAATTAAAATAAACATAAGCCAGGTGTGGTGGTTCATGCCTGAAATCCCAGCAATTCTGGAAGCTGACACAGGAGAATCACAAATTGGAGGCCAGCCTAGCAACTTTGTAAGACTCTCAGAAACTCAGTGATGCCCTGTCTAAAAGTAATACAATACAATAAAATAAAATAAATATCTGGGAATGTAGCAGGTAGTAAAGCAGCCCTGGGTTCAATACCTAGCACGACAATAAACAAACAAACAAATAAATAAATAATAACTGACATGATTTAAGATGTAAATGATGCTTACAGATCCAGAGTAAAGAAAACTGCAAATTTATGATTAGAAAATTTAGATGCAAAATACATTTGTCTAAACAACTGAAAGGAAAGACCAAAAATGTCCTTATCATGTATGTGTTTTTTTTCCCTTCACCTTCTCTGCTCCTATTCCTGCATCTCCAAGAGGCTCACATATGGCCTCCTTTTACCCTGACAATGAGAAATATGCCTGTCCAACAGTATTCGGTGAATGTGACGACTTCTATGTGGGTACAGTGATTGTTTTTCAACAGCGTTCTACCAGGATAGAATTTTCCCCCACAGAAATAATCGGAAGATATAAATAACCATGTGCATCTGCCTGGCTGTCTCTCTCTAGGCACACACACACACATACACACACACTAACAGAGAGAGAGAGAGCTATAAATAACTCACTCACATCTCACTTGAACACTTCTAAGGTGTGAATATCAAAACTGCACAGTTCCTCCCATTGACCACTCAGCCAATGCGTATTGAGCAGCCTCTGTGGGCCACTAACAAAGAGTGTGCAATATCAAGAGACTGGCCATTAACCCACAATACAATAGCCACAGGGCACCAGGGTAAGTGAAGTGCTGAGTCTCTCAGCAGACCAAGCCAGGAAATAAGGAATGAGGAGGGCTGGGGATGTGGCTCAAGTGGTAGTGCAGTCGGCTGGCATGAGTGCGTCCCGGGTTCGATCCTCAGCACCACATACAAACAAAGATGTTGTGTCTGCCGAAAACTAAAAAATAAATGTTAAAAAAAAATTCTCTCTCTCTCTCTCTCTCTCTCTTTAAAAAAAAAATAAGGAATGAGGAACTCTGAGATGGCAGCTACACAGACAGATGGAAGGAGGGTCAGGGTGGGAGCACAAAAGTTAGGTAGGAGGGGCAAGATATGAAAGTGACTTTGACCAAATGAAAGTACTACCATAAAAGACAGCACCTTAGCCCAGCACAATGGCACACACTTGTCATCCCAGCAACTCAGGAGACTGAGGCCTTAGGATCACAATTTTGAGGCAACTTAGTAAGACTTTGGTCTCAAAGTAAAAATTAGAAATGACTGGGGATGTAGCTCAGTGGTAAAGCACCTTGGATCCAATCACACTGTTAGCCCCAAATAAGCTTTTCCTCCTCTAAGTTGTTCTTGTCAGGTATTTGGTCATAGGGATGGAAAGCTAACTAAAAGAAGACTTGGGGGAGAGCAGATGACTCAGGCATTCTAAAGAGCTGCTTAGTAACTGCAGGAGAGACCCACCTCTACACACACACACACACACACACACACACATATGCTAACCCAAAGGGCCAGTTGTTTTAAGTGCCCTTCTTATCCCAGAATCTTTTCACCTTACAAAATGAAGACAAGATTTGAAGAAAAGATTGAGGTACATAAAGAGAAAAGAGATATTCATTGAGGTGGTCTGGTAGGAACTATTAACCCAAATGATCCTCCAGCATCTTCATAAAGTGTTGTATTATTATGTCCTACTGTGAAGATACAGACATTAAGCCTGGTAGGAGTTCACCTGTCTGTGGTCACAAAACTTGTAAGAAAATTTAGAACCTCCTGGCTCCAAAGCAGTATTTCTACCATTCTGCTTCTACATCAGAGGCTATATATTTTTTTTGCTTGTATTCTAACATTATCTTTGAATATACCTTGCTATGAATTGTCCATCTTTCATTCTGTTGCCTGTGAAAGAATCAGAGTGGGAAAGAAGTGCATAAGTCAGGGTTAAATTTGGAAGAATTAGTGTCAGAGGGAGTCTTCATACTCTGGGTATGGGCTCAACAGCCACATATGGGGACACTCTTCTGAGTTTATGAGAAGTTAACTCCTGCCTTTAAGAAATTGACCACACAATCAGAAAAACAACTGGGAGAGAAGCAGATTCATACAGAAGCCAGGCACTGAACAGCCAGACATATCAAATTATGCTCCCCTAGAGGAGCCTCAACATCTGGGGATGGAAGGAGCGGTGAGAATTCAGGAGCCACATAGGTGATGCATGAAAGCCACCTAAAGGAGAGAGTGACAGAGAAAAGGCTGTGGTGGTGATAAAAGACAATAGTGAAGATAAAGGAAAACTGGGTTTAAGCATATGCTTTTGTCTTCCTTTGAGGAAATGTAATAAACCCTAACAGCATTCTCATGACCATATTTATTATCAGGGAGACTTGCTCAGACCATGGGCCCATCCTCTTAACCATAAAGTTTTCTGTTGTCCTGTTGATTTCCTACTTCTCTTTGAAAAAAAAAAAAAAAAAAAAAAAAAAAAAAAATATATATATATATATATATATATATATATATATATATATATATATAATTTTAAAACTATCAATATTAAGATTGAGCATAAAAAGATGAGATCGAATTAGTAAGAACATTGGCCAGGGTATCAGAAACACTGTATTCTATTCTGCTTGTGCACTGTTGGCTAAGTGACCTTGAACGTGTCCTGTAATCTCTCTGGGTATGAGAATTCTCATGTGCTGAAGGGGGGGGATTGGATTAAATGACCTTAAAGAAGCTTCCTGGCTTCAAATGACAGATTCTATATCCTCTTCCTTTCTTTCCTGTTCCTGTCCATGAAGTAAACTGTTTTGTGGCCTTTTCCATGCCACCGAATGCCCCCTCGTCACAGGCCAAAAAGCAAAAGAGCCAGTTAGTCATGGATTCAAACCTCCAGAACTGTGAGCCAGAATCGTCTTTCCTCTATAAAGCTGATGATCTGAGGTATTTGTTTCAATAACAGAAAGCTAACTAACACAGGTTACTAACAAAGTGAGAATGATAAAACACATTCTATGCATTTTCTTAATTGCTTTGTTGATTTTTTTTATTTAGGAAGAAAGGAATCTAAATTATTTATACTATATATATATTGACTTAAACATAGTTTATATTATTATGCCCATTTTTATGGTTTTTGGGGGTCTGATCATAGTTGCTAAGAGGATGTGGAGTTCATCCTTCTCTAAGCTGCCTACTTCTCATCTCCTTTCCCCCTGAGGTCTCTCTGATCTTTGAAAGGATGAGTTGGAGTGACTGTGCCTTCTTCACACACCTCATTATTCAATCAGGGACTACATCCACTTTTCTTTAGTAATACTTCTGCTGACAGTTCTGTCTCATGGTCACTGGGACAAACCCACTGCACTTTGATCTTCTTTCCTGTATCTATAATCCTAGATGATAGCTATGGAGAGCTCTTAAAAACAAAAGGAATCACACCATTTAATCTCACTTCAAATTTACTGATGGCTTCTTGTACATAAAACTTAAGTAAAATTTCTCTCCTTGGCTTTAAGATTCCAAGCACGGTCAGGATCCAGCAGGGCTGTTTTCTCTCAGGACCTCTCAACCACAGACTCTCTCCCACTGTAGCCCCTTCTCTGCTTGTAGAATCCTTTCCCTAATTCTCAGGAAGTTGAATTTGTTCTGTGAATTCCATCTCAGTTCACAATGCACCTCCTCAGAGAAAGCATCCATGGAGAAATTTAAGTCATTTTTTGCTTGACATTTAAAAATTCTCCATATAACATTCATGAGTCCATTTTTCTGTTTATTTCACGTTCCTCCAATCCACCCAAACACACAAACACTATCCCCCCCACACACACAGATATAAGATTCATGAAAATAAGAAACTTTCTGATTTACTCATTTCCCTGACCTAGCAGAAAACAGGCAATATGTATATTTTGAGAATAAATATAAAAATGAAAAAACACAGAGATTAAATAGGTGTGGCTTGCCACCCAACCTTACCTGTCAGTTTCAAGGTTACTTAACTAAAATAATTTTATATAGACATCACCATGAAAGAAAGAAAACTTCTCTTCCCATTTCTATTTTCTACATAAATATTCACACACTGAGCCTTCAAAGAAGACCTTGCTTTTCTCAAAAAAAGACATAAAACCTAATTAAATTTGCCACTGATTGCAAGGTACATTTGGATGAATCATGGCTCTGTAGTAAATTAGGATGTGCATCTTGAAAATTAATAACAGCTGTCAAGGATAGTAGTAGGTTTCCTTTCCAATTCTCTCTTCAATCCAATTTTTGAAACAAAAATAAGAAGAATGAAAATCTCAGGGAGAAATGATAGATTATAAAAAAGCTGTTAATTGAAAAATAAATGAAGTTCAGGCCCATGTATCTTGTTATCAACACGAACAAGTATAAATAGAACAAAAGAAGAAATGCTAAAATAAAGCCAATATACAACAAATTCTCAACACTCTGAATTTATCACAAAGACAAAAACTCTTCAAATTGTATATCAACCAATGGAGACTTTACTCATATTAATAGGTTGTTGTAAGTATTGCAGGCGTGCAGTCATGCTGTTTTAAAACAGAGCTTGCCTCAAACTGAAAGTAATGGTTCACTTCTGGTGGACTACCTGTGATTTATGTGCATAGAAAAGCTATCTGTTATGGTTATTGGAGGGCTATCTTACAATGCCTGTGGATGCCAAAAGCCTTCAGATCTGCCTTAGGGTACTCTCATCCTGAAAACAGTAATAAGAAAATCCATTATCGGAGATTATAGAGACTTTGTGCCAACTCTACAACCCAGGGCCATTAGAATGATCTCGAAGGCAAATGTTGCTGTGCTTTTCTTTGTCTTTACTTTCTTCCTTTTTTATTTTGGTGGGGAGAGTGCAGAAGCTTGGAATTGAACCCAGGGTCTCTCACACACCCCCAGACCCTCTGCTGTACATTTTAATGCAGTTAATTGAGATCCATCTTCCCTGAGGTGTCTGGGAGATTTCATTAAATACCTTTATATATAATGTTAACATGCACAAGCATACATAGAAACCAAGTTAGGGAATCTTTTTTTCTTTCTTTCTTTCTTTTCTGGTTCTGGGGATTGAACCCAAGGGAACACGAACACTGAGCTATATCCTCAACCCATTTACATTATTTTGAGCCAAGATCTTGCTGTGTTTTTGCTTAGGCTGGCCTTAAAATTTGCAACCCTCCTGCCTCATCCTCTCAAGTATCTGAAATTGCAGGCATGTACTAACATGTTTAGTAAATTGAGAAATCTTTTGGAAACTCCAAGAAATTTTATAAATCCTTTTATGCAATACTACCATGAGTAAAAATGAATTAAAATATCTCTTGAATATTGTTGAAAAATCTCAACAGTTGAGGTGACTATGAATTAAGATATTCTAAAGATGCATTTGTAGGTATATTTAGCAGAAGAATTTTTCAATTTTATTTCACTAAGTATGTCTTTAAATGCACAGCCTTTGACAGCCTCAAAATCAACTGTTGAGGAGACAGTGTAGGGTTAGACACAATTTTCTGATTAAAAATCATTACTCACTCTTCTGGCTGTGACCGGTCTTCCCAAGGAAGCTTGCCTGAGCACTGTGTATTGTATGTGCTCATTTTTCTAGTTTCTCCCTGCATTTAGAATGCTAAAGTCACTGACAAGGCCTGCTATAAAGAGATGTAGGTTGCTTTAGTCACCTTTTTTTTTTTTTTTGCTGCTGTGACTAAAGGATCTGACCAGTACAACTGTAGGGGAGGAAAAGTTTATTTGAGGGCTCATGGTTTCAGAGATCTTAGTCAGGCAAAGGCCAGCTCCATTTCTCACGGCTCAAGGTGAGGCAGAACATCATTGTGGAAGAGTGTGGCAGAAGGAACAGCTCACATCACGGTGATCATGAAGCAAAAAAGAGATACAAGAATATATACACCATAGCCACACTCCCAATTAGCCATTTCCTCCAGCCACACCCCACCTTTCTCCAGCCACCACCCAGTTAATCCCATCAGGGCCCAATTCACTGATTAAGACTCTCCCAGTGTGATCATTTCTCCTCTGAACTTTCTTGTATTGCCTCAACATGAGCTTTTGGGAGACACTTCACATCAAACCCTCAGCATAGTTCTAATTGTGTTTTATCCTACATTTCCTCAAATCAAATTGTTCCCCAAATATTTTGTCATAATATATATCAACACACATACAACTATCATTTCCAGAATACATTCTGGATAACTCTCCTCAGCAAAATGTATTATGTATTTTCCTTAAAACATCTTACATTATTTTCAAGAGAAACATGGAATTTTATAGGCAAAAATACTTAAAATGATCTAGTTTAGAGACTATTTCTGGTTAATGAAAGTATCCACGAGGTTGTGCAGCCAGTAAATCGCTGATCTGACTCATCAGGGCTGTGTTTTCTGAGTTCTCAGGCCAGGGCTATCTTATGATGTCAAAGAAATAACAACTACCACCAAAAAATTCCTCATGTACTCATCCTGAGAAGTGGTTGAAAGAGCAAGGAATTTAAGATAAAAAAACCTGAGGATAATTTTGCTACTTATTAACTATGTGTAGCTAAGCATATAAGTTCTTCCTATGGAATGTGGGCATTTTAATCACGTTTTGTCTTCTGCATCTCACAGAATTTCAGAAATCCACAGAAAGTGGTAAAATACAACAAAATGCTCAGTATAACATGGAGAGATAGGCCATTATTTGTGCTCATTAATTGTTATAATGGAGGCTATTGTATTACACAGACTTACACTTTTCAAAGATCAAAAATCTAAGGTTTTTGACAATTAATATTTGGGTTTTGGTAATTAATATTATCAGTCTTTAGATTTTATGACTCGTTGATGGAGTTGTCATATGTACTAGCAAATAACAGAAGAGAACAGCTGGATGATTTAAAAATTTGAAGGTTACATTTATTCACTTTGGAAAACAGCATACTTAGCATAAGCAAGTATAAAGAATCTGAAGTGGTGCATAATCTTAATGAATTTAAAGCAGAAAAACGTCTAATACTCTCACAACAAGAAAATCATGGTTTATTAGACAAATGTTAATGTGATTCCCTCTAAGAAGGTAACATAAATGACACCAAGAGTCTCTTACTTGTTTAGGATAAAAACATAGACTCTACTGCAGTGCTACCGTAATTGTAGAATTATTATTTTGCTGAAATGAAATTTTATACAGGTTATCAAATGGGGTCAGAATTTTCATTGTTGTTTGTATTTTTTATTTTCTTTAGGTATTTCTTTTGTTGACCTCTGAATCTCTAACTTAATTCTCCAGTTCTAAGTCCAACTGATTTGATCTATGCTAAATAAATCGTCCTTAATATATATTTCATTTTATGTATTTCTATATCTCGCTCAAATCATTTCCAGTTCTTTAAGCTGCATTGGTATATATTTTACGAAAGCCAAGACTCACCAAATGGAAGTAAGGAATTGCATTTTGTCTGGAACACAGCCAGACTCTTTTTTATCAGAACCCAGCGGAAGCTGAGTCCTTGATGCATTCACAGGACCTTTGGTTTTCCCAGATTCCCTGTACCTTTAAGTCAACTTTGCTTAGACCTGGCATCGCTTCCCAACCACAGCTGCCAACTGTTCAAGGTGGGAGAAAGGAGTCTCTGGCATTTAAAAATAAGCTGTTTGCCAGTCTCACTAGCTGCAGAATCTAGGGCAGCAGAATGTTCTCAAGAGATATGAGAGTTAGAACTACATAAGTTATAACTTCCTATGACCCTCAACTCAGGAAGGGATCTTATGGAATAAAGGAAGAAAGGAAAAAAAATCTAAATATTATTTGAATTTCACAGGAGAAAATGCTTAATTCTCTGATGAAATGGGTAAATTTGCTATTAATTATTTGAGAAGCTTCGTGGTAGACATGCTCATCTAGCACCATTGGATGTGTCCTGAGAAGGGTGGACAGTGCTCACTCAAACAATCACTGAGTGCTAAATGAATGAATCAGAAACAGTGCAATAAGACGTATATGCTTTCCTGAAAGGATGAAATATATTTCAGCATATTCTGGTGCATGTCTCTGAGGCACAAAACCACTGGGCTAAGTGGCTGATGAAGCAATTTGTTGGTGCCATCCATTGCCAGGTCATGGGGTGATGGTGCAGAGCCTCACCATACAGGCTCTGGGAACACTTGCAAGAAAGTGAGATGCGGCATATTATTGGAGTTGTCAAATCACTGAAACCCTCTAATTGATTTCATTCAGATTAGAAGTTGTATCCTTCAACCCAATGCTGCTCTCTAATCATTCCAGGTTTGGTATAAGTATGCCTTTGAATCCGTATATGGAATAATAATTTGATCAAAATGAATAATAAAAGTGGGAGATGGTCGTGTTCCATAAAAATTTAAAACACAAATTGCTCTAAATACATCATCAAGAGTATCCTATCTCAGCAGGCACATCCACAGCAGCATTTGGAGTGTGACTGAGGAGAGATGGCTAAGTAACAGCTGTTTTTCAACATCTACAAACTTGGAATTTGCAACACTATATAGGTTGTTTTGATAATACAGCTATTTCTCTCCTTTAACATGTCCCATCCTAAGTACCATCATAACAGATGTAATTCTAAAAGCCAAAATGAACTAAAATAAATTTGCATTGGAAAGTGTTTCTGAATTGTACAAGACCTCATTAAGTAATTTATGATATCCTTAGTGAAACAAATACAACTTTATTTCTTTTTAGTGCTTGTCACAAAATTAAGACTCATAATCAATTAAAAGAAGGACATTTTATAAGTGGAATGAGTCTGTTGAAAAATTAGCTCACCATCTCATTAGAAACAAAAAATAATCAGAATGAAAGAATTTAATTGAGTTAAGCAGCACATATGCAAACCACCCATACATTAGTTAACCTTGATGTGGATACACTGTCCCCTAATTTGTTTAACATTCTGCATCCAATTCATTTTGTAATTTTGCAATCAATATTACAAAGCTCAGAAATGTTCTCTCCTTGAATAAATTTCTCCAGTTTATTCAAACCCCCTGACTTAACATTCAGGTCCCTCAAGTTTTGCAAACACCCTAGATTTGGCTCTTCTGCTTTATATATATATATATATATATATATATATATATATATATATATATATATATATATATATATATATATATATATCAGAATATATATGCCATATATATATATATACATATACACATACATATACATATTTATATCAATTACATCACAAAATTTCTTTAACTTTCTTTTTTATTTTTATTTGCTGTTTTGAAATATACATGTCAGTAAGGTGCATTTTGACTTATTATATATGCATAAAGTGCAGACCATTACAATTTTGATCCCATTCTTGTGGTTGAACATGTTGTAGATTTACACTGGTCATGTATTCCTATATGAGCATAGGAAAATTATGTCAGATTTATTCTACTGTCTTTCTTATTCCCATCGCCCCTCTATTCCCTTCATTCCTTTTGTCTAATCCAATGAATTTCTATATTTCCCCTCCCTACCCTCCCTTGTTATGGGTTACTGTCCACATATCAGAAAGAACATTTGGCCTTTGGTTTTGGGGGGATTGAATTAAATCACTTAGCATAATAGTCTCTTGTTCCATCCATTTACTGACAAATGTCATAATTTTGTTCTTTATGGATGAGTAATATCCCATTGTGTATATATACCACAGTTTCTTTATCCATTCATCTGTTTAAGGGCACCTGATTTGGTTCAATATCTCGGATATTGTGAATTGTGCTTTATAAACATTGATATGGCTACACCACTATAATATGCTGATTTTAAGTCCTTTGTGTATAAGCCGAGGAGTGTAATAACAAGGTCAAATGGAGGTTTTATTCCAAGTTTTTTGAGGTATCTCTCTACTGCTTTCCAGAATGGTTGCACTAATTTGCAGTCCTACCAGCAATGTATGAGCGTTCCTTTTTCCCCACATCCTTGCCAATATTTATTGTTACTTGTATTCTTGATAATTGTCATTCTGACTGGAGTGAGATAGAATCTCAGTGTAATTTTATTTCAGTACTTCCTTTTTTGTAGAATAAAAATCAATCCAATGGAAAATACACCACCCCCAGTATTCTGAATGTTCTTGCCTTCCAGTTTTCTAGAACACTGCAACATAGCATATATGAATAATCATAACTGAATTGGAGAAATTGTATGCTCTCTTAACTGCCTGAGAGCCTCTCTATTCACTAGGGAAGTCTTCCTTGCTCTTCCAGGTCTGGATCAGTGTTATCTAAATCAGGAAACTGTATCTAAGCCTCCTCGCCAGTTATTATCCTCTCTAAAAAGATATCTTCTGCTCATAATAACCTGGGGATTTCATTATAAGTCACTTCAGGGCAAGAATCATGTCTGATTGATTTCATGTCTTTTTAGTCATTCATCTAATAATCTGGATTTTTCCATTTTAGATCAGCTGAAAATTTGGCAACCTAGAAATTAATAAATTGCCCTATGCCAACTTACTGGGGGTTTGTGAATATTTTGGGTTGTTTTTTCTGTATTGATACCTGTCAGGTCCCAAGAAACAAAAATAAAGAAACAAAAAAAGATAAAAATTCTATTCTGGAAACAAAATATAGCATGAAATATCCCTGGAGAGAGGGATAAAGTGATAAAAATCCCATAAGCCAATGTATAATATTTTTTTAAAGAGAGAGAGAGAGAGAATTTTTTAATATTTATTTTTAGTTTTGGGTGGACACAACATCTTTATTTTATTTTATTTTATTTTATGTGGTGCTAAGGATCAAACCCAGTGCCCCCAGCGCCCCATGCATGCCAGGTGAGCATGCTACCACTTGAGCCACATCCCCAGCCCCATTGTATAATATTTTGTTAAATGCTGAAGACATATGGAATAATGTCAAGTCATCAGGTTCAATGAAGAATGTAGGCAACAATTTTGGAAAAAGGGAAATAGAAAAGCAGAAAATTATTCATACTTTTCAAGCAAGAATCTTTGCTCTCACTCAAAATGGTATGTGGAAACAAAAATACATTTGAATTGTCACTAGTATATTTTTTGCAGAGAAAACAAAGAATGGGCACCAGGGATAGAGGGAGCATTCTTGGACTTTTAGATAAATAAGACTCTTCACTATGTCACAGGATATATATACTGGATAAAGACAAAGAGCAGGGAAATGCCCTCAGTCTGCACATGCTTGGATAAGTGCATCCTCGTTTCCTGGAGCTGGAGAGAAGGATGTTGTAAAGACAGGTTATTTGATAATCATTATCTTAAACTACAAAGGTCAATAGTAAGATGCAATAAGATGTTCACCTTATGATTTGCTTAAAAACGTATCTTTGCATGCCAGCCTAGTGATTCTTTCTGCTTAATGGAAATTCTCACTCTTTAGTCTCACTTTCAGTGATAATTAACTCCCATCAGTCTTCACTCCAAACAAAACATGTTTCTGAGAAAAGGTTGAGCTCAGAACACTTGGCCTTGTCACGGTGTTGGCAGTTTGAGAAAAAGTTAGGGATCACATTTACCAAACCATTCCACCCTAAACTAATCTATTAGAACTTAGCAAAATTCTACACAGTGTGATAAATTAACAAAACAAAATGAGAATAAAGAAATTGATGAAAACTAAAGATTTCCTCAGATGAAAAGTTTGCATCACCACATGAATGCAATAAACAATAGTGTGTACCAAAATAGCAAGTGCACAGAACAAAAAAACTTCATTCATTCACAACAAATAAACCAGTGAGACAAAACAAATGACTTGGTTGCATGGTCAAAATGTGTGAATGAATGGTCAGCTCTCTGAAGACACAGACTCTGCCTTTGGCAGAATTATAGAATGATTATTAAAGGCACATAATCCAAAGACAGGCATTCTTCAAACCCCTACTATGCAACTTCAGTGAGACTTTGGGCAAGTTATTCAACCTCTCTATATCTCTGTTCATTTATAAGGTCAAGCTTCTAAGGCTTGTCATGAGGAGTATACTTTAAGTTCTTGAAATAATGTGTGGCTAAAACTGAATAAAGAAGTATTATTTATTATTATTGTTACTGGTGTTTTCTAGCATATTACCCTCCACAAAACAAATAAAGCACAGAAATATTTATTGGCATTGTTTACAGAAAGATTGAAAATTTTCTTGCTGGTAAATTTATGATATTACACTACATTTATATAAATCCTAATACATCTATAATTATTTATTGACCATTTAGTGTGGTCTAGTTATGGCCACATACAAAGCACACCTAAAGAGCAAAGAAAAAAAAAAACTGCACAACTCATTATACTCCTTGTTTACCAAAAGTTAATTGTTGCTGAAATAAAAATAAAATAAAAATAATTTATTTTTAGAGGCTAAGTATATATTTTGGTTTAAGCAATAGATTGTTTTCAACAGGGAAAATTAATGGTAACTGAAATAAATTTAAAGGTCTATTCATATTTGTTTAAGTTTAAATGTATTCAAATCTACATATATACAACTCTATGAACGAACAATGACAGATATGTATTTTCACAGACAGAAACTGAGGCACTGAATAAACAGCTTTACCAATGATTCAAATTCAGTATTCAGACTCCAAGATCTATTTTCTTTCTATGACTTTCCCCATAGATAAGAAAAGTAGGCCAGCAGAGAGACTATCATAAGTAGAAGCTCAATCAGAAGTAGAAGCTAGATGTGTTAGGGATGAACATTATATGCTGAAAATTCTGGGGGAAAAAAAAACCCAAAACAAAAAGAACAAAAAAAAAGAGAATGCACAAAATATCAACTGTGGACATACAAGGGGGGAATAAGAAACCTGTCTTTAAAACATTGAAACAAGAACAACAAAAAAATTTCAATAAATTGACTAACCTTTGTTTCCATATAAACAAAATGAAAGGTGACTTGAAAGATGGTAAAGATCTCAGGACAAAGTCAAAAAAATCTAAGTGAATTAGAAAAATAATACCAGGAAAATAAATAGAAAAGAAAAAATTAAATTTGTGATATAGTTTGTATGAATTATTTTTGAAATTATAAAAGTCATATTCTGACCTAATTGTACTATTTTTATTTAAAAATTCTGTGTTATCTTAAACTGGAATCCCTGTAGGAGGGTTAGAGTGCCTCTTATAATTAAAATCCATGACAAAATCTGATCTTAAGGAAAAACAGATCAAGTGTCTGTTTATCTCAACATGGAATTTCCATAGAGATCATAGTCTGGCATTTATAGCAGGATTCTCTTGAGCTCTTCCTGTAGGAAACCTCATCTTTTAATTTTCTATATTTATTCTCCATTCAGGTGGTAGGAATGAAAAGCAGAGCAAGATGTTCTTGAGAAGAGAATAAACTGTTCATGGGTAAAGCAATATGAAAAGGGCCCTTGAATTCCATCATCATTCACCATCCATCATCACTATCATCATCATCATCATCAATCATCATCTTCATCTCTTGGGTACCCCTATCTGTAGCTGGATGTATTGTATTCTACCATAGAACTAATCCTCACTGCCAAATTTATGTGTAACCTGTCACTATTTACTTAATGGGAATCAGAAATTTGAAAAGTGTGTAATGCAAATGCTGCTGATTATAGGCAAATTGTGCTGCTTTAATATAATAGGGAAAGTTGTTAATGCCAGTGTGTTACACTGGATTTCATTTCACAAAAATTACCAAATTAGCACTGGTTCAGTGTTTCCTGTTTTAACTGAAAATAAAGATCAGAGCTTCCATGTTCTATCCTGCTCCGTGCAACATTAATAATTTTAACTTGCTTCAATAAATATTCTACAAATAAACTCTAATTTATATTAAATGCTGCTACTAACGTGACTGAACAATATTTTATGTACTATGTGTGTTATTAATCGTAGAAGAAAGTAAATCTCCTGAGCTTCAAAACTGTACTAAGCATAATGATATTTAACTTGGTGGTAACTAAGATAATTTTTTTAAAACTTCAGTGCCCCCCAAATAACATTAACAATATATATTATCACTCAATTGGATAAATATCAAAATGCTGGTTCAAAAGACAAAATAAGAACATAATAAATTGAGAAAAAGGGGGAGCCTCCTTCATTTTAACAGCCATGCCTGAAGGAGTCAAAGGAATAGTACATACTTTGCCACCTGGTAAGACAGAAGAAAGAAACAAAGCAGCCTTCACTAGAAATCTATCAGAGTTCTCCAGAGAAGCAGGAAAATAGAATGCATATGCATATTTCTATCTACAATATATATGTATATATGCATCCGTGTACATTTAAGCCATCCATCCATCTACCCATCAATCTGTATACAGAGATAGAGAGTGATTTGAAGGAATTGGCCTATGCATTTACAGCGGTGGAGAATTCTAAAATCTGCAGGACAGGCTAGGGTGCTGGCGACCCAGAGAAGAAGTGTCACTAAAGTTTGTGTTCAAAGGCAGTCTGCTGCCAAAATGCCCTCCTCTTTGGGAGAAGTCAATTTTTCTACTGATCCTGTCCACTGATTAGAAAATCAGTGACAATCTGTTTTGCTCAAAGTCCACCGATTTAAATATTAATCTCATCTGAAAAATTACTTCAAAGAAATATGTAACATAGAATCAAGTATCTGGGTGCTCTGGCTTAGCCAAGTTGACACCTACTGCGTACTATGAACAAGGTATTGCACTTATCTTGGGTTGTCAAAAATAAATTCTGGGAATTTCACAGACTTGATTGAAGTCTTTTTTTTTTTTTTTTTGTCATTTCGAGTACCAGAAATATGTTTGTAAAAATCAAACATTACTGGGGAACCAAAGAGGAAAAAAATCTTTCTATAATGAAAAGATTTATAAAGATGTGTTTTGTCACATTGGCTATGGAAAACAGAAGAAAATGAATTCTTTGTGAGGTGCTACTTTTAAAAGGTTTTAGAACTCACTGAAAGAAAGTGGGATCTATTCATAGCACTGCTACGTGCTTTTGAGCTTAAATAGACATCCAAAGGAGCAATACAAAGAAGAGAGGCTTACAGCAAAGGAAACCCCAATTGCAAGCACTGGACTTGGATTCCACTGAGGTGACAGAGACAAGGGATATAGGCAATGCCTGTTTGATCAGGAATGTTTCCCAAAAGGTAAAAAAAAAAAAAGCAGGATCAATGACCACTTTAAAAAAAAAATTCTTTAGATAGCATACTAAGTACAAAAAAAGAAACCCAATTGCATTGACATAAACCAAGTCTTTACAAACTATGACTCAAAAAAATATAATAAAATAGTGGAAGTATAAAAATGAACACTGAAAAGCTCAAAACATGAACCAAAGCAAAATAACCCTGCCAAGATAAGAATTGGGCAAAATGCCAAAAGGCACTCTCAAGTCTTCGTCTCCAATCTCTTATTTATTTGATTCCTGGCAGTGTTAGCAGTGAAATGCTCATTCAGCAATGTGCTGTGGGCAGAAGTATTGAGCCGTTTTGCTTCCTGAGAAAGAGGAAAGCCAAGGAGATAAAAATGGTTAAGAATAAAGAGGGCTTCTTCATTTGACATCGGGTCATTTATTCATCCATTTATATTCGTCACTCATTAATTCTTGAATCTATTTAGGTTTCACCTACTAAAACTTTGGTAGGAACAGTCATGAAACTGGGAACACCATGGCTCCTTGGATGTGCTTCCTTCTCTGGCCTGGGCAGCACCTACCCAGGGTTGAGGAAACTCTGGATATACCTTTGTTCTTACCTGGATATGCCTTTCTTTTTGCCACCACACACAGCCCAAGTGGGCTACCATTAGAGTCACTCCCACAGCTCCCAAGAACCCCAGAATTTGTCCATTTTCTTCTAAATATTAAACCTTTCCTGTTCAGATGCAATCATCAGTTCCTTCCTCAACCTGCAACTCTCCCCTGAAACAACACTCCCACGGAGGTTCACACCTGCTTCTGAAGGCCCCCTTTACAGCAGCTTGCTAACCTGAGCCCCAGAGACCAGAGGGAAAGTTGGCAAGTGTTTGCCTAGCTGCCATCAGCATGTCTTTTCCTGTCACTTTCAAACTCGCTAGTCTATTATGGTAGAACCAATGGAAATGATGCCATTTGCCATATAAAATTAAGAGGTGGCCTGATACTAATTAATTGCAGTATTCAAACAAGTCATTGAATCGTCCCAATTCTCAGTGTTCTTTTCCATTGGAAGGAAATGAGAAGCACTCTGTGCTTGGGAGTTGAATGTGAGCCACGTGATGCTGTACAGAGGAGGTACTGTAACAGGTAGGTAACTCAGCAGACACATTCAATCCATGTGAGCTGTCACCGTTTTCTCTCTTAATAGATTGATAATTTATAGCAGGCAATCTAGGAATCCTGAAAAAATATTATCATTAGCAGACATGGTGCATGCCTGTAATATCAGAGGCTTGAGCAGCTGAGGCAGGAGGATCACAAATTCTAGAGCAGCCTCAGGAACTTAGTGAGGCCCTCAGCAACCTAGTGAGAAGCTGTGTCAAAATAAAGACTCAAAAGGGCTGGGCATGTGGCTGAATGGTGAAGCACTTCTGGGTTTAATTCATGGAAAAAAATATATAATTATTAGCAAACATGTAGTTTATGATTGCAGGTTTTTCACTTAGAAAGGTCACAGTTATAAACCAAAACCTTCAACAACAACAGCCAAAAAATAATAATACTAAAAATTGTGTCAGGATGGAAGAACTATTATTTTTAAGGAATAATGATTAGCCACAACAGGGATCATGTTTCTGCAGGTTAGAAAGCATCAGCCATTCTGGTTGCTATAAATAAAAATTTTCCGAACACTGTGGAACCTGGGCCTTTGGAGGATAGAAGGATATGGACTTTATACTAGGAGAAATATTTTTCTTTTCATTGTTGATAATGCTGGTATATATTAAATAATACAACATTAATATTAGTGTACATGCAAATGGTTGCTGCCTAGCGAACAACAAGAAGTACAAATTCTTTTTAAAGAGGAAACACCTCTGAAGCAAAAGAAAAAGAGGCCAGCTGTGATTGTGAAGTAGCATCTGCATAAAACAGTCCCAGCACAGCCCTCCATAAATTAGTTTGTCTCAAAACAGTAGGTCAGTTCCTATTTCTCCAATTGTTCTATTCTCGTCCAAACTACCAGGGTACTGTCATTTCTGAAAAATGACAGCCCTGCTAAATGAAAAAAAAAAATAAATTCCAACATAGTTTCTAATGAAACTATATATTCTTATACATATAAAAGTCTTTTGTCTTCTGATAATTCCATTCCTATAAAGGATCCTGGCCATGTTCAGATTAGGGATTCCTCCACATTTCCCTAATCAATGTGAGATTCCTGCTACTGTACTCAAGAGTGAAATGGGCAAGGGAGGCCATATGTGTTGCCTTTAATAAAGGGAAATGTAGTCCCTAAAAAAAATCCCAGGAGCCTGAAGTGGCAGAGCCAAGCTGGATGGTTGCTTCCGGAACTTTTCCCATTGTGAATCTATCCCTCCTACTCACATAAACATTGATGGAGGTGAGCATCTGTCCAACTACGTGTGTCATTACTGATGTGTGTGTTCATCAAAATAGTCCTTGGTGTTACAATCATAGCACTTCAAGGCTCTAAGGGCCTCTTCATGTGAACATATCCAGTGCTTTCAAAGATAATACAACTTATGCTTTAAGGAATATATTGTTACTTTTTAAAATTATATTTCTGATAGGTATAAAAAAGTGTGATCAAGATATATATTTTAGGAATCAAATTTGTATATTATGCTGCAATTGGCTTAAAAGTTCAACTGAACCTGTGGAATTTAACCATTATCCACATAACTGTTGATTAACTTTTGTATTATCTTGACTCCTTCTTACAAGTATAGTTTCTTTTTCATTGCAAGATATCCTAATTAAATCCATTATTTATGTTAAGTAGATACTTATTACACTTAATCTTTACTAATTGAAAGTCAACAAAATATAAGTCATATTTGTTTTTGCACCATACTTGTATCAAATGGTATCATTAGCATGTACATATGAATATAGACTTCTAAAATCTAACATAGACTTCTAATATCTAAAACCCACATTTATTTTTTTAGGATACAATATTGTGCTTCAAAGTACATTTACGTGTAGGAGGAGTTTATAAAATAAATTTGTTCTCTAAAGAGGAATAATTATAAATATTAGGTTCCTAGTTGTTACAGTTTGGATATCAGGTGTCCCCCCAAATCTCCTGTTAGTGCAGAAATATTCAGAAGTAAAATTATTAGAGTATGAAAGCTCTACCTTCATCAGTATATCCTAGTTTGAATGAACTGACTGAATGGTACCTGAAGGAAGGTGAGGTGACTGGACAAGGTGGGTTACTGGAGGCATGCCCTGGAAGGAAGGGTAAATCTACCTGGTGGCCCCTTCCTTCCTTCCTTCCTTCCTTCCTTCCTTCCTTCCTTCCTTCCTTCCTTCCTTCCTTCCTTCCTTCCTTCCTTCCTTCCTTCCTTCCTTCCTTCCTTCCTTCCTTCCTTCCTTCCTTCCTTCCTTCCTTCCTTCCTTCCTTCCTTCCTTCCTTCCTTCCTTCCTTCCTTTTTTCCCTCCCTCCCCTCTTCCTCCCCCTCTCTCTCTCTCTTTCTCTCTCCTGCCTGTCTCCACCATGAGCTGACCAGCTTTCCACCACTGTGCCCTTCCCCCATGATGCAAACCCCAAATAAACTTCTCCACCTCTAAGTTGCACTTGTCAGGTATTTTGGACACAGTGATATTAAAAACTGACTAAAATGTCAGGTCAACTCATTAATCCAGTTCTGTTCAAAGTGAACCCAATATATTTCTGTAATGCACAGAATTAATAACACTGGACTATGTCTCAAGCAGGTTTTAACTGTTATCATTAACTTTAACCACCTGCAAGACATTACGTAATTAACTACCTTCACAGGTTCTGGTTTTCTCATATAAAAGCAATGGGGTTAAACATATTCATCCGCTTAAACTCTTCAAGGATTCTAATATAATTTAGTATTAGTAATGGGCCAGCAGGATGCTACACAAACTGGGAAAAGTTACCATTTCTGTTCTAGAAACTGAGTATAAATTATAGTGTGATTCCCCATAAAAACAGGGACACAAATTTCTATAGAAACACTATTTGTAATAGCCAAAAAGTGAGGACAATCAGAATATCAGGCAACTATTGAGATTCTGGTGTTGGTATTTGACGAAACATTACTTTCCCATAAAAAGAAAGTAAGTACTGAAATGTGCTACAACATGGATAGATCTTAAAAACATTATACCAAGTGAAACTTTTCATTATGAAATAGCACATTGTATAATTCCACCTACATAAAATGCCAAGAACAGGCCAATCTATGGAGAAAGAAAGTAGACTAGTAGTTGCTTGGGACTTGGCTGAGGGCCAGGGGTAGTGATGGCTAGTTTGTTAATAACAGCTCCGTGATAAATAATTCAGGTACCTAGTCATTGTGATACAAGAAACATATGGAATCACATGTTCAGTAGAAATCCCAACATGTTAGTAAAAACTACAGGTTCCCGGGCAATGAAGCCCGATTGCTCAATGATATTCAACTTTTTAAAAAAACATGACTTTTCTTCCCTTTTCTCTTTCTTTACTGCTCTTCTCCAGCATGCTACATCTTAGAGGCAGCAGGGAAGGCAGGAGAAAGAGCCCCTGTCACCCATGAATCAGACTACATTCTCTTGCAAGCATAATTTCCATAAATCAGAAAATGTCTCCCAGTGTGATTTAACAATTACTAATAAAAATATCAAGAATGTGTCCCATTTATTTTTCATAGTTGAAAAAAATGAAATAAAAAAACTCAAAGGCATAATTAGATGAGTTTAATTTTTATATTGCAAGGAGAATCATATTTGACACATTCACTTAAAGATTAAAAAAATGTTCTATAGAAGGCTTAAAAGCCCATTTGCAATCACAAGATACTTTAGGCTTTAATTGAAGATGTATCTGCACTTTTTATGAAGGCCATAATCTCTGCTTGGGACACACATGTGGAAAAATACTTCTCCAATTATGAGAATCACCTTTCTACACCACGACTAGTAATGATTCACCTGTTACTATGTGCTGCACTGTTTTCACCTAAGGATTCACTTCAGTAGGTTACAGAGTAGTAAAATTTTGGAGAACAAAGAAAATGTTAACCAGCAAATCACCTGTATCAATGTCTGTCAATCAATGTCATCTCACTCTCCATTCAGTCCCAAAGGATATCCTCTGTGTCTTGTTCCATCAGCAAATACGGACCTCCATTCTGGAACTGGTCTTTTGTTTTGTCCCTCAGAGGAAGTAAAGTCTTAGTAAGGGATCCAGTATGCAGGGCCTGGGTTCTCTTCAGCTCACAGCACCTGACCTGGACCCCTAGGTTCTGGCTTCTCTCCCACCTTCTCATCTTTCAGAATCACCACATGCATTTGAATCACTGACCTCTTACTGGAGAGTTAAATCTTCACGGAAAATCAGTTATTGAACATTGGACAGAACAATTTCTCTTTCTAAGGGCAAGACTTCCAGTGTCATGTGCCACAGGGCCTACATTGTCTCCATAATCTTAAAGCCTTTCTGCCAACACTTCCAAATTCCACAAAGTTGCCAGATGAATGTAATCAGTCAAGTAAGTAACCTGGCCCCAACTTATGGGTGTTCTAGGTTTTATTTTTATCTGCATGTCTTCAAGATCAAGTAATTTGGGTCAGAAAACAGGGCTGGTTTTGCCCTCTGGAAAACAATTTCTTTCCTGCTGACCTACCCTTTCCAAACATTTCTGCTTGCCTGTGACTCTCCGCAGTGTGTAGAGGCCACAAATCATGACACACTCACTCTTCTTCATGTGGCTAAGCCAACTCCAACTGCTCAAGGCTACTCTGAATAAAATACAGATGTAACGAAGGCAAAGAACATAAAGATAAATAGCAACCACAGTCAATAACACTCACATTTTAAAAATGAATCGATTTCATTGTAAGAAATATATATATATATATATATAGATATAGATATATATATATATATATATATATATATACACACACTACAATTAGGGCAGCCATAAATAAAATCAGCTCAAGAAAATGGCATCTGTTGATTTTGTTCCCCATTCTTATTTGCGAAACCTGTCTTCTAGAAAATGCTAGATGAGACGAGCCACACAAGCTTTCCCTAGACCCATAGGATCCACCATGGAGGGTTGCAGGAGCACTCATCAATGGTGTCTTTCTACTGGAAGAAGTTATCACTAGTCCTGCAGGTATAGTGTGTGCTGTCTTAAAGGGACTCAATTAATTTACTGACCCTGGCAACCACCTTTCTTCTTTCTGTTTCTATAGATACCGATTCTACATGCAGTGAACATGCAGTATGTGCCTTTCTATAAATGACTTAAATAAAGCTGGGGAGCAGGGAATAAAATAAATTCTAAGAGAAAGAGACTGAATCAACTATGGCTTGTCTAAGTTAAGATATTATGTACACAACTTTTTGAGGTACCATCTTCAAATGAAGTTATGGAGACAAATGCATTTCTGGTCAGAGGTACAGAGTTGCCTCGTACTGCTTAGTACCTGTACTGCTTAATTACACATGGACCATCTTATTTTCCTGCCACATCGAACTGAGCACCAACATTACTTTAAACAAATGTGGATAAGCTATGCTAAAATCCTATTTATAAAGTAACAAAACAAAGTTGAAAATATACAGTTCCTTGGAAACATCAGATTTTCTCCGTAAGAATAATTCAATCAAAGGACACTTGATTAGGTTGTTCGTTTGGGATTTTGCCTGAATTGCACAAAATTGGCTCCACAGGGTTCTTAAACTCGCTACTACACAATGTGTTTTGCTCAAACTCCTAAATGATGCCTTTGCCGAACCTAACATTACTGTACCTGTAAGAATAAGTAACATTTCTTTCTGCAAAATGTAAAATAAACCAGGTGACAACTTTAAATCGATACATTCTTTGTACCAATGATTCCTGGTAAATAAATAGCAATTGATACATGTAACACTGCAGGAGAGTTCTTTGATGACAAAATCCATCCAGCTGGAGAAAAGACAAATTTGGCATCGAAAAGCAACATATGTCAATCAAAAGAAAGCAGAAGAAAAATGGCACTGAAAATGAGCCGGCACATTTGGGTCTTACACTCTTTTTGCCAAAGGCTTGAAAAATCAAGGCTAAGGGATTCTCAGAGCTGACTGGCCATATAATAGATAGGCCTAAGAAGCTTATCAATGACATTGATCTCGTGATGCAAGAGTGATCAATTATGGAGCCTTGAGACATGTGCCAATGTTTTCAGAGGTGTGGTAACCATAGGGATTTTTACAGTGCCTAAGGAGATGCTGAATACCACTTTTATCTTGGCCTCTTATTGAAGAGTGTAGTGCCAATGGAAATATTGGGAACTCGCCTCTTTCCTGTGAGTTAACAACATTTGTAAGCAGAAAGTCCATTAAAAATCAAAGGAATACCGCTAAGTGCCTGGTAAGAGTCACATTAATTCATTTCCCATTAGTGATAAGTAAAGCTACCGGGTGTGTCTTTGCCAGTTAATTTGTAGTTGTAAGAGCCTCACTTCTTGCCTGTGCATTTGAACATGAAGTGGCATAAAGCACTTGAGCTTGCTGTGAGCATACAGCTTTAACTCACCTGCCTGTACATTATGACAATGTTAAACACCAGGCTCATATTAAGTACACCTGCCCTTCAACTAGTGAGAGTGGGGGCTCTGCTCGAAGACAGCGTCCCTTTACTGCATGATTACATTCTAATGAGACAATTTCAGGTTTGAAATTCTTTTCGCTAGCTAAGAGAGAGAGAGAAAAAAAAAGTTATTTCTCAGTACACATAAAGGAGTTAGGAATTCATTTCATATACATTAAATACTTTCCACAAATTCTGTGTGCCAAGTATTCTGGTTAACTGTTCTTGCCCACAGTATATGTGGGTTATGAACTGTGAATAAGTAATGCAAATCATATAAAGCAAAATTCTTCACTGGATGTTCATGAAAGCGCTTCAAATTTTTTCACCTTTTTGGAGCCATTTATAATAACACTACAAACTTAAAGAGATTCCGGTTAAGCAACTTTGCCTAATGGTACACTGGATAAATAAATTTAAATGTGTGGATCTCAACTAACTAAAGCTATTGTAGTTTTCAAACTTCTTTGGAGAAAAATAGTAATTCATATGAGTAAACATAAATGATCACCTTTCTCCTTCTTAATAGCACCATTTATAAATTGGCTTTAACTTATGGTACTTATTAGATGTTACAGACACAAAATAATTTCTATTAAGAGAGCTGTTGGTGATTTTCATGTTTGATACATAGTTAATAATTAAGTATGTGAGCCATTTAGCTATTTGACATCTCTCTGAATGTGGCCTGCTAATTTAATTACTATACTTTAAGACAACAGTGTTCATTTAAATTTTACTTTCTTGCAATGTTTGATTCTCTTTCTGACTATAAATTTTTTTAATGACCCAGTTAGTTACCAATTATTAGGGAGATAAAGATTAAATAAAGTAGTTGTTCTATTATTATAATTCTTCTAATGTGAATCATCTTCATAACATTCCTAGCATTACCTTCTACCTATAAATTTTGATTGCAACAGAAAACATAACAGATGCTTTTCAGCTCTTAATTTTTCCTCTAAAGAAATATAAAAAAAAAGTATGTTATGAGACTCTCATTTCCATTCTTTTTTGGAATCACAAAGCATGTTTTCTGAATATAATGGAAGTGCCTGTGAAATAACAGAGAAAGAGGGTAAAGCAGCAAGTCGAAGTAACTATATAAAACAATTTCACAACTTGCTTACTCAGTGCTGAGATGATCCTGTTTATTCAGAGAAGCGATTTTCTGATAAATGAACTGTCTCCATAAAACTAGACTTATTTTTCTGTCATAGACAGTATTTTCCTTCACTCGGTGGGTGACCTGACCTCAACAATAACAACACTAACACTGTAGAGGGCTGTAAACTTTTCAAGGCAATTTTCAGTCTCAAGTAATTTAATCCTCATTATACCCTGGTGTGATAACAAAATAGTCATCTTCTATATTTCCTTTGTATTTATAAACCATTAGAAGTAAGAAAAGAGTACATTTTCTATAAGCTTGATGTAAAATAATCTGCCCTCTGCATCAGGTGTCTTGGCAGTTTATTTTAGACAACTCTCTACCCACTTTCTTACCCTAGAATCTGGCTTGAAAGATTGTATAAAGAGGTTCTCAGAATCTCTAGCCTGCAGTGTAATGTGGCCAATGGCCTCCCTCAACAGAGGACTTTGAAACGGAGAAAAGAAGGAGGTAAGGGCATTTATCCTCTGGTTCCTTTCAGGGTTTCGTCACACTGGCTAGATGTCTAGAGAGCAGACTGTACTTCCTGCTAGATGGTCAGCTACCTCCACGGGTGAGAAGTGGTGACCCGTTGACCCATTTGCAATTACTCCCTTTGAAGGTCAACCCACTAATCTGACATGCATTCTGTTTTCAATGTGGAACCTGATCAACACTGTTTTTTTTTTTTGTTGTTGTTGTTGTTGTTGCTGTTTGTTCATTTATTTGTTTTGTTTTTGTTTTTTTAATTTTTATTTTGTTTTGCTGGAACCTCCTACCCTAACATCCTTCTAAATATTGAATTTCTTAACTCATTCCTCAATTATAACATTCATGGCTTTCTTCTTGTTCTCAGGGATATAAATCTCATCAGTAAGCTAATAATTTCTCAGAGTGTATATCCAGCACACAGTCTTCTGAATTCTAGACTCATGCATCTACATAATGACTGACATATCTCCACCTGGAAGATAAACAAATTCATCAACACTGATACAACCGATACTGAATACTCAATTTCTATCTATCCCAACAACCAAAACTTCTTATGATAGTTATCTCCATTTCAGTACATTGCACCCACCTGGTTTGTTAGCTAAGTGAAAGGTAAAGAGTTTCCATGTGGTTCCTTACTTGTCATTACTTAATGAACCAAATCAATAAATAAGGCCTACATGCTCAACTTCAGTAGAATGTTGGTTGGGGGTTGAACATGAAGTGTCCCCAGAAAGCTCATGTATGAGACAATGAAGGAATATTCAGAGGTGATATGCTTAGGTTATGAGAGCTATAAATTAATTCGTGAATTAATCCATTTGAAGTAATAACTTTTAAGGACTACTGCATGACTACAGGCTGTTGGTCATGGGTGAAGGAAGTTGGTCTCTAGGGATGTGTCTTCGGGGTTTGTATTTTGTCCCTGACAAGAAAAGCAGCCTCTGTCTCCTCTCTCCCTCTCTCTCTCTCCCTCTCTCTCTCTCTTTCTCTCTCTCTCTCTCCCCCTCCCCCTCCCTCCCTCTCTCCCTCCCTCTCTCTCTCTCTCTCTCTCCTTTCTAGCTATCATAAAGTAAGCTAAACTTTTGCACCTCTAATTTGTTCTTCTCAGGTGTGTGGGTGCGTGTGTTTTTTTTTGGTCACAGCTGTTACAAATTGACTAAAACAGAAATTGGTGTTAAGAAGCGGATTCATTGCTTTTAATTAACATGATCAAGTAATTCAGAGGCATTTGGACATTTGAAACTGGTTTGTGGGAGGGAGCTGGAAAAGTCTGGAGATGCAGATTGTATAAGCCTTATAATGTCATAAGCAGAGATCAATGGCAGATTCTGGTAGGAGCTCAGAATTCCAGGATAATGATAGGACACAAGAGAGTAATGATTGGGCTCATGGAGGTTCACAGGGAAATGAAGAATCTATTGATAATCAGATAGGAGGCCATTCATGTTACATTAGGCAAAGAAGTTGTCTACATTTTTCCAAGTCCTGAGACTTTCTGTGAGGCTAATTTAAAGGTGATACACTAATAAATCTGGCAGAGAAAAATCTCAAGGCAGCACAGCATTAAAAAGGTGGTATGAATATTGCTGTTGGCTTTCAGCTAATTTTACCTTGACAATCAGGAGCAGAAATCAGAGCACAAAGTTTTGAAAAATTTATAATTTGTCCAGAAAATGCATGTAAAATTGGGCTTAATGAAGATATAATTGTTGAAGAGATTATAGCCACTATAAAGATAAGTAGTTTGCGCAGAGAAAATAGGAAAGAAGGCTTGAGGGCATCTCAAGAATTGGGAAGACCATACCCACCTATGGCTTAAGGGTATAAAAGTAAAAATTCCTTTTAGAAGAGATCAAAGAGGCACCCTGCTAGCAAAGGGGGGGACTAGGAAGTTTCTCCATGTTCAGTTGCCTCATTGCTCAAAAGCTGCTGCAGCTATGGTCCAAGGAGGCCTGACTATATTGCTTGTGATGAGGTAAAGCTTGGTGACAGTTCTGCAGAAATAAATAAGCTGCGGTTAGTGGATCATGGAGGCTTCAACCAAGAATTCAGTGCCTGGGAGACCATTCAAATTGCAGCACGGGAAAGGGAGGAAGATGGCAGAGTAGAGAAGGCTACTTTCCATACTGCACAGTGGTGTAAGACAAAAAAAGCAGATAAACAACTTCTCAGTAAGATGAGTGAAAAGGGGGATTTTACTGGGATTTAATATTGGACTCTAAGAACAGCTTGGGGACTCAGAAATTTGGATAGAATAAAAGAAAAGAAGAAGACCCACTGATCCACCATAGGCAAATTTGGGAGGGGGACTAAGAAAACCCATATTTCAGGTAACACTGTGGCATGTCTCTGTACAGAATAATCAGAAATCAAGGACACTGCCAGACTGATCCAGAGGGTGAGATGTACTATATACTGGTTCAGGAAAGGGGTCATGTGTCTTTCATTTGTCCTTGGAGAGCCAAGGTAGAAGCCATATTTCCACTGCACTACAGTGGACCACAGCTGTGGGACCAAGCCCAGGAACCCAGAACTGAGTAATCTGAGCTTTATCCAAAAACCAGACTGGGTTGAGGCCCAACACCTAACTCAGAGTGTGTGTGTGTGTGTGTGTGTGTGTGTGTGTATGTGTGAGAGAGAGAGAGAGAGAGAGAGAGAGAAATGCAAGGGAAGGGAGTGTTTTAGCCAGGGGAATACAGGTAATAGATCTCCAAGATACTCTGGAGATCTCTTATGCTTTCAGTCTGATGGAAAACTAGAAAACTATCTCATTCACAAAAGTCTAAAAGAGAAAAAAAAATCAATCTAACAGGAGAGGTGATAGACCTCTACAATGAAAACTACAGAACATTAAAGAAATAAAATGAATAAGACCTGAGAAGATGGAAAGATCTCCCATATTCTTGAATAGGAAGAAATAGTATTGTCAACATAGCCATACTACCAAACTACAAATTTATAAATACAGGTTTAATGTAATTCCAATTAAAATTCCAATGATATTCTTCATAGAAATAGAAAAAGCAGTCATGAAATTCATTTGGAAAAATAAGAGGCCCAGAATAGCCAAAGCAATCCTTAGCAAAAAAAAAAAAAAGTGATGTAGGAAGCATCACAATTCCCATTTCCAGACCTTAAAATATACTATAAAGCTATAGTAACAAAAACTTGATGGTATTGGCACCAAAACAGGTATTAAGACCAACGGAATAGATTAGAAGACAAAAATGAAACCACATAAATTCAGTTATCTCATACTAGACAAAGGCACCAACAACATTCAACAAATAGTGCTGTGAAAATTGGAAATCCATACATAATAGAATGAAATTTAATTCCTAACTTTCACCTTGAACAAAAACGCAGCTAAAAGTGTATCAAATACCTGGGTTTTAGACCAGAAACTTTGCACCTACTACAAGAAAATATAAACTCAAGTGCTTAACATTCAAAAACAAATAATCCAATCAATAAATAAATGGTCAAAGTAACTAAACAGACACTCACGGGTCAATGGACATATGAAAAAATGTCCAAAATCTGTACCAATTATAGAAATACAAGTTAAAACTACATTGAGATTTCATCTCATACAACTGAGAATGGAAATTATCAACAATAAATGTTGACAAGGATGTTGGGAAAAGGGTACACTCATGTACTGCTCATCAGGCTTTTGCATTAGTTTATAGGACAAAACCGAAAATGTACTGCAATTTCCATGATCTGATTACTGCCTTTCCTCAGAAGCTGTGTGAGGACAGGAGCCATGTCAGCTCCACCTACTATTTCCCTTTTCATGGCATGATACAGTGTCTGCACTTGGTGATTGAATAAAGACAAACCAGAAAAGTATTTTACTGTAAGAAAACCTGTACATTATAAAGACTTTTAAGCCTAAAATAACATTTCTGGCAGAAACCTAAATGTAGATTCTAAAGTCTTAAGGATCAATCTAGTTCCAGCTATTCTTATCACATAAAAAGGCAAGGAGAAGTTCTAAGTGATACATTAACTTGCAATTAACTACCCTTCCCATTCCCTGGGTTCACAAATTGTCTATGAAGTTAAATACACACCACTGAGGGTTAGCACTTTTGACTAATAGTATGGTCCCTTCCTGGCTATGTGACCACGATCAGGTTATGTGACTATAACTATATGATCTCTGCACCTCAGAGTTTTCAGCAGTGACCTAATTATACCTGTCAATAAGTTTTGAGAAAATTCACTTAGCTATTGCAATTAAAAACTGAATGTAGTAAGCAGTTAGTTAATAACACTATTATTACTTTCATTTCTTAGTTCACTGGTGATTTATTTCCCTTTCATGGGTAAAATATCACCTCACTGTCTTCACCTGTGAAGTATTTGCTGTAGCATAATAACATGATGAATACAATGTGAGCAAACCTAATTTCTAGTCTTAGACAACTAATTATCTGTGTGAAATTAGAATAAAAATATAATCTTTCTTAATCTTACTTTTACTATCCCCCAAATGCAAATGTGAGGATAGATGAACTTAACATCCTCTGTCAATCCTACAATTAAAAGGCTTTGTTGAACAAATAATTTTAAACAATGTTTTACTGCTTGGGCAGAAGATTTCTAGCATTTAAAAATTCTTGAAAAAGTGATGCGGTCTCCTTGTAAGTAAGGAAATGCACAGTTTCAAAACAGTGACAATATTTTCTGGAGTTCCAGAAAGAATTCACACTTCTTCGAGATTTGAGAAGTGGAAGGGAGCCTGGGGAGCATTTGGTATAGACTGCATTTGGCAGATGGTGACATGAGAATTGATAGCTTTCCTATATGCTAAATCAAAACCGAGTGCCCAGACTTTACACATGATCAGGTTTATCATTTTGAGAAAGCAAAATACATTCTCCTCATGAAAAAGTACCAAGACATCAATAAGGTGCCTTTTCCTTGATTGGCAAAGAATAAACATTTACCCTGAATTCCCAGTTCCATTTAAAAAAATATAGCTCAAATGGTGCAAATAGGAACTAGTAGGATGCTAACAGCATGGGAAATGCTAAGAGCACTTGTTCAAACGCTTAAAAATGTAATTATATGGGAATTAAATTGTTTTATTTTATCAATCTTGTGTCGTGGGACATTTGAGATGATAGATAATGTATTTAACTTTAGTTTTGATAGAAGTTAAGCTATTAACATTTAAGATTTACCTAGAAGAGTCTGTGAAGAATGAAAATGGCTGTCCTTTGAGCTATCTTTTAAGGTCAAAATACAATAAAAGTGACTGAAACAGATTTGAGAATTTCAGCCATTAATAGTCACATCCATGAAAAAAAAATTGTAGTATTATGGGGAGCTCACTGCACCCAAAGTCCTGTGTTGACAAATACTCTCTCTTGCTTTTGGAATTATGGTGTTCTCGGGGAAGATACACTATTTCTGGGCACATGGAATTCATACCTCTCTCTTATCACGAGAGAAAAATATAAAAATCAAAGACACCCATGAGTTCATCTATCAAGTAATGTTCTTTTCTAGAAAGAACTACGTGTAGATCCAAGGTTAATTAAGTATACCCCCCAAAAAAATTTTTCACATGCATTTATGCACTTCAAAATAATTAAATAACAATTAATGTACCAAGAAGGGAATTTAGTTCACATAAGAGTGAAGTCTTCTTCATAAGATCTGTGAGTTACAGATTAAGCATAAGAGCTGAGATACATTTAGTCATAAGGACTGAGTGTTCAATTCTTGTTTTCAGTTTAGCTGTAAATTGTCCTTTGGGGAGGGAGTGTGAAAATAAAGTAGTTTGAAAGTAATTTTTCCCCTGTGATGATATTAATTTTTTTTGCCTATGTTCATATGAATTCGCACCACCTTTTCAAATGGCTCATTAGCAAGCCTTTGCTGTTAGACAGCATCCCAACTGGGCTCCTTACCAACCAGCATTCCACTGTCATCCTTCATTCTAAGATAAGAGCTCTGGAACCATCAGGTCTAAGTGAGGCCTGCATGACTCTAAACAACAGTGGTGTATGGACTGAAGACAGTCATAGGAATTTCCTACTTGACCTGAGAAACCTTTGAGTCCAGGGGAAAAGCCAATGGGTGAGCATCTATGTACTTAAGAGGTGCTATTCTCACCAAAGTCCTTAAGGAAAGCAAAGTGTGGCCTAATCAGGGAGGACCTAGTGGGAAAGATGAAATGATGGAACTGGACTTCTCTATTTCCTGAATCTGAGGGCTGTGCATAATATGTAGGTAAGGTAATTGGAAAGAGAACAGATTCTTTCTTTCTAGTGTTTCAGCAAAAGATTGACAAGCTTCTGACCCACAGGAGCAGAGATCCTCCATGATTTTTATTGATTTTGCTTAACAGCCAGAATTTTAGGGATCAACAGAAAGAGTTTTAAGTGTCAATTATGATTAAACAAAGGAAACTAAGCATGTGGAGAGAGGAAAATTAAACACAATATCCAGATATATTTTCTAGAGGATACAGAGAGTGCTTTGAAACAAAAAAAAATAATGATGAGTACTTGAAGAGATTCAAGCACTTATACACTCAAAGACAAGGGAATAAAGAATTTAATTTTCAAATTCAACTGTTTGCTAGATGATTGAAGAAGTTAGTGATTGTTAGATAATGTAAAAGTTCACGTTGAAGAAATATCTCAAATAATACAGTAAAAAATGTGCAAGCAAGAAACATGAGTGAAAAGTTATCATATCTGGAGAAGAACATTCATCTTTACTACAATATAATTCTCACACTGGTGTCAAAAGATCTTTAATGTTTAACATTCTCTCCACACTAAAATATCCTTTAGTAATTAATAAATAATAAAATAATATACATAAAATAGTTTTTGGAGACCTAGCTTAGAGAATGAACTTATTAGATATTACATTTTGAAAATAAATTTAATGCAAATGGATGGATATCCATGCAAATTTTAACTTGCAGAGAGGTCTTATGATAAAGAATAATTAAAATATTCACAGATGTTTACCTTGCAATTGGACCAATCCAAATTTCTCCCAAATTTTTTTAAGATGCCATATTTTAGTGTTTGCACAAAGTTTTGATAGAGTTAAAATATATGTATTTGAAGAATGTTTAAATATCTTTGAGCATTTTCTTCTAAAATTCTTAACTCATGTCACTTGGTCTCCTGAGAAATTAGAAACTGGTCATTTCAAGACCATAAAATAACTTCTGAGTTAGTTCTTAATGGGATTAAAATTCCTTTAGCAATGTACATCTTGTTAGCAATATTCACAGCTTGTTAGGAAACAAAGTATGTTCACTGATATGCACGACCTCCATTAGAGACTGGAATATCTTTAAGAAGATACAACCTTCCTTCCTGGAAGATGTCATTTATAAAGTGCATGTGTTTATCAATCACAATGAGGAGCAAACCTCACCTTGGGGACTACCATGATAAAGATGATAAAAACAGTATATATGTGGCCTGTGTCAAGATAAGCCCTTCACAATGTGCCATATAGTCTCACCTGATTTACCTCACCTGAAATCTACAAAAGCATTATATGACAAGGGTCAAAAACATAATTCTATATCACAGTGAAAGAAATTTTGTACCAAAGGACAAAATACATCATAAGGAATATATGCCTATTAAATTTCTCATCTAGGTATAGGAATGAGGTGTCTAACTCTTTACTCAAGCTTTTTTATAAAAATCTTTAAGTTTTATTTATTGATTAAAATATGTATATATGTTGCTATTTTTCTTAAAATTGATTTCTTATTATCAGTAATCATTTTAGAATTCTAAGAATTCCTATTATAATATCAAAAATCTTTTAAAGGGGAAGAAGGAATATTTTAGAATATTAATTCTTATTTTTCTAACAATTTTACAAATCTGGAATAAAATCAAATGTTCCATTACTAGTTTTTTCTGCTTTTTTAATGTTTTATAAAAATATCTTAAAGGTTGTTATCATGCTTCACATTGAAATACACAGAAATACTAGTGGTAAAAATATAGTTAAAACCAATTACATTTAAAGTATGGATCCAGGGACTCACATAGCTATATTATGTTTACAGTAACTTTGAAAGAACATCTAGTTTTATATAAATATTAGGAATATAAGGATGTATGGAAGGAGATGAAGCACTTGCTAATGATGTTCTTGACATTTTTGCATCAGAGAACATATACATTCAGCTGCTTATAGAGAAAAAAACTAATAGTTATAGAACATATACATGGCAGGCACTGCTATGGATGGTTCTCTAATTTATGTTATTAATGTAAAATTCTAAAAGTTTACTATTGTTCTTAATTTTTTAATGAAAAATGTGAACTCAATGAGAAACAGCAAATTCCCTAAGGTCAAGCAGACACTAATTAAAGCCTGGCTACACTTTAAAATTCTTATTGTATATGGCAATTTTATCTACAGCTCCATAGAAAAAGTTATAAGTGTATAGAGGAAAGAAATCACTACTATTTAATCTCTTTTGTACTTCTTGTAAAACTTAAAGAATATTTAATTTGTAGTCAGTATAATAAATATAATGCTGAATGTGTTAGTGTAAAAATTTAAAAAAAATGAACACTTATGACCATGTTCATTTTAAGAAGAAAGAAATTGGTATGCAACTGGAATTAAATCTGAATCTAACTAAAGGCTACATCTCCTGAGGATTGTTTCCCAGAAATACAAGGTTAAACTTTTCATATCCAGAAAAAAAGGAGCAAATGTGTTACATAATGGTTGAGTCTCATGAGATTGACCAGATTCAGATTATATCCAAAGGCACAATTTAACTATGAAAATAATACTGTGAGACTTAATTTAATATGAACCTACTTTCTCCATGCTTTTACAAATAGCAAGAATTTTTCATTTTTCTATTTCCTGAATAAAGAAATTCTTCTGTTCAGTAAAAAAAGAAATGCTGAAATCACTTCCTTTTTGATTCTATAGAACAAAATCTCCCACTAGATACTTTAAAGTACGTACTTTTTAAATATCTAAAATTTTCAAGAACCCATGAAAATTTAGAGAGGATTGAAGTTCTGATAAATGTGTAAATTTTAATACCTCCCAGAGGTTTCATGATTTTATTCTTAGAATCTCACTGTAGCCAAAATTGCACAGAATATTTATTATACTAGTAATATTAGGAAGTTATTTAAAATAGTCCAGTTGTAGTAATAGACTTTCATGTTCTCAAGAATTTGGAATCAGTTTGAAAGTATTAAACCAAAGAATCGCATTTATCTAAAAAATTAAATAAATGCTAAAGGTAACTGAGAAGAGTGGTGAAGTTAGAAAAGATGAAGCTTTAGGCATGTTTTTCCAGCCTTTATGGATAGATGAGATGGATGAATAGATAGATAAGTGATGGAGAGTTGCAAAGATAAGAGAAAAATTGGAGGGAGAGAGAGAAAAAAATGTTGGACTAGAGAGGCTCTGGAAACAAAGGACTTTTTAGTCAACCAGATCTAAGTTTGCTTCTTAAGGTTTCTAATTAGTGTGACCCAGAGCAACATATTTTTTTTTCTGATTGCCAGTTGGTTTACAAGAAACAAACAAATTGTGATGCCCTGTTTTCATGCAGAGGTGAAATTTTTATGATAAATGATATTATAAATTATTATCTGACAGTATTTGCTCCCTCGTGTTCCCACTGTGAGTAGAGCTCCCAGTACTGTTCCCTTCCTGTTGGGCATGACCCTAGGATAGGCTTTGACAAGTGGACCATTAATTAATTGATACAAACAGAGGCCTTAACGCTGCCTGTGCGCTTTGGCTATCCTGTCCTGCTCCATTCATTCTCTATGAGAACTTAACCCCCAATATGACTGTCCATTTAGCCTGGAACTGGAAGGCATGAATGTGAAGCAGATAGGGACACAACCTGAGCCTGTAGCAATACCATGTCCAGTGTAGGTCATTTGAACATGGTACAACAAGTCTTCTTGTTGTAGCTTGCTATTCAGAACACAGCAATATTAGAGAGAGTCTATGAATATATGGTCAGCAAAATATATTAAATGGAAACATATATTTATTTTGTAACCATTTTGAGATGTTCAATATTGGAAAGGGCCATTTAAAAAAAATGTTTCTCTCTATCTGAGGTACTCCATCAGAAGTTAGAACCCCAGTGTTCCAGGGTGACAGCTCAAGAGACTTCCAGTTTGGAAGACGATTGTAACCCTAGATTACATATCAACCTATGAGAAAAAGAGAGGAGCCTTTGAGTATCAAAATAAACTTATCAAACTTTTCAGTTTAGCAAGTATAGTCAAAGACAGAATAAATGGATGAAATTTGAAGTAAGATCTGAAGTCAATAATAATTTGATGTCTAACAAGAACACTGATCACATACACGGTAGCAAATATTATAGTGGGGGAAATTTATGATAAACACAACAACAAAAAGAATATTCAGACTTTAAAATCCAGGATATGCTATAACTTTAACACAATGTCTTTAAATATTTCTTCGTAACACAACATCTACTCATCTCTTAAGGTCATACAAATTCCATTAATCTTTCAAGTCAAATTGTAGACTCCAAACATCCAAAGAGCATTGTGACATCAAACCTGATACAGTGTTCAACCTTCCTAGGAGCTATTCCTTTTCTAGTTGAATCATTGTGAGCTGTGTGTCAGAAATGGGACTGTTCAAAGATTTGGTACTAGGATAATATCAGACAAGAAATAGGAGAGGCACCAAATAAGGATTCAGTAACTGTTGAAATTGATCAGAAGGGGACATTTAGAAAGACAGTCTTTAAAAAATTATTATATAATAAATACCAAAATGGTAACATAGGCAGATATACTTCCATAATTCTGCATTTATATCGAAACTATTTTATTTGCTTTAGAATCATCATGAAGTTAACATTTTACACTTTAATTTTAATGGTTTTTTTAAAAATTAACAAATGCACTAGCCAAATTGATCACAAAAGTAGACATTTAAATTTAAGTGGTTGCTAAAGTATATTTATTGAAATAAAATTCAAACGTAATATGTGAAGAGATGCTAAAGTACGTTTTTCTACAAAAGATCCATATTAATAGAAGAGGAAATGAAATGTAATTTGGAAGAACTGGAAACAAAACAACAACAAAAAGTTTCCATTCAAATAAGCCTTACATCTAATGTAGAGCTCACAGTGAAATTTTTATAACGTGGGTTATGGGACCAGAGGAATAGGGATTCCAGTTTTGTAAGCTGTAGAAATCATTAGCAGATATAGTGAAGTCCTCTCTGAATTTCAAACAGGAAGATCACTCAGCATTCTTGCAGGTTTTTTTTTTTTTCAATCCTGAGTCCATTTTCTATAACTCTTACTCTCAGTAAATATTCTGTATCCCTTTGCTAGACACTTCAGGAAAAGTATTACTAGTGTCTGAAGTCTGAAGACATTAATGTTATCTTGAAATACCAGCATATGTAATTTGTCCTTAATATTAATTGAACATACAGTTACTAGAATATATATCTTTGTCTTCGTCTTCCAAGCACCTGTTCTGCAATTTTTTTCTTTAATTGACCAATTTCCCCAGTGGTTTGGAGGCTCCTCTGTTGAGTGAGGAGTACTGTCTTTGAGTGACATATTTGAGTACAGGCCGCTAGATATGTGTTCAGTGACAAGTCACTTAATGAAACTGAAACACTCCCTTCTTCCTACCTTCCATTTTAACTGGGCAGATTTGAGTGTTAAACATTTTTTAAAGAAACTTACTGAGCAACAAAATAAAGTAGTATTGTATTATAAATTAAATTATAAAATAGGTATTCATGTGTACATACTGATAACAATTAATGATTAAATAAATAAACAAATGGAGGAAAAGGGATGAATCTCTCATGAAAATATATTACAATATTTTTTTGTAGATAAAGCTCATTCAGGGAGGTGGAACTTGTATCCCTGTAGTGACTTTAATCCAAAGAGCACTGAATAGAAGAGGGGGGTGACTTCATAGCAGAGAAAGGTGACAAACACAAACTTAGCCAGGTGAATAAGGTGTAATGGTTTGGATATAAGCTGTCCTCTGAAGAGCTCATGTTAAGCAAGACAGGAAGATTTAGAGGTGAAATGATGTGATTATGAGAACTGTTACCTAATAATGGGCTATTCCACTAGATGAACAATACTTTGAATAGATTACTTGGTGGTAATTTTAGGCAGGTGGGGTATGGCTGCAGAAAAGTAGGTCACTGTGGATTGCTTTGGGGGACTGTATTTTGTCACTGGTTCTGTTCACCCCACCCTTCCTGACTGCCATAACTGAGAAGCTCTCCTCTGCCATACCCTTCTGCATGATATTCTGCCTTCCCTCAGGCCCAGTGCAATGAAGTTGGTTCACCATGACCAAACCTCTGAAACTGTGAACCCAAATAAACTTTCCCCCTAATTTTTCCTTGTCTGGTATTTTTGTCACCACAAGGAAAAGCTGATTCACACACAAGGTCGATATCCACACTAAGTCACATTGATAGTGGGCATCCTTGATAGGATGTGATGAAAATAACATTTACTTCTGTGATTTCCCTCCTCAAAACTCATGACCCCAGTCTAATCCTAGAGAAAACATTAGCTATACCCCAATAAAGGGGCAGACAACAGTATATCTGACCCATGATCCTCCAAACTGCCAAGGTCATAAAAAAGAAAGAAAGAAAGATGAAAAAATTGTATAAACTGTCACAGCCAAGAGCAGTTTAAAACGAACAGGCAAATAAATGTAATGTGACATTCTAGGTGGGATCCTAGAAAAAAATACTATATATATATAATGAAATATATATGTGTATATATGTATATATGAAATATACAAATGAAATATATATGTATATATGAAATATTCAAATGAAATATATATGTGTGTATATATACATATACATATATATAAATGAGATATATATATGAAGAGAGAGAGGAGAGAGATACTAAGGACTTCAGTGAAAAATAAAATGTGTCCATAGTAATTTATTCATTATAACTTCTACCATAATAATGTGAGATAATAACTGTAGGTAAAACTGGGCATGAATGATGTGGAAACTGTGCTTTTTCTGAAATTTTCACATATTCTTAAAACTCTGTTAACAATAAAGTTTATTTAAAAGAAAGAAAGAAGTTAAAGGTAAAAGAGCTTGTGAACAGGAAAGTGATATGCAAGTGGCAGTTATGATCACTTAGTTTATTTTTCTGGTTTCAATCCAATCAGACTCACTCATGGCAAAGAAAGCATCTATTCAGAAAGCTTCTTTCAGATTATTTGGCTAAGGCTCAGAGTATCTCCTTTCTTCTACTATACCAGCATTCCAATTTGATAGACAGATAGGGCCTAATTTATATTTAACACATACTTCCTGATTATTTTCCTTTTGTTCTATATTTATGAATAATTACTTGTACACATTCTCATATACACCACTAGATTATAAATCTCTTGATGTGAAGCAATACCAACTCTCTAAACATTTATGATAATCTTATCTTAGCACTGTGCTTGCCTTAGGTTTTCCTAATAAAAATCTATTATCAGACAAACAAGTAAATGAATATAAGGTGGTAAATAAGAGATAATTGTCTTTGGAGGAAAACAACTATTTCTGTAATTTTAGGCAGATTAAAATATATTGGATGGCCAGTACAACCTCAATCCGAGAGCTTTCCACCCTTCCGTTATAGACTCCATTACAGAGTTCATGGCATCTGCTGTTGAAGCCTAACACAGGCTTCCACCTGGGAAAGGCTGCCAGACTGTGAGGCGAACGGGCATCTGCTGCCCAAAGGAGCTAACTTAGAATGCCAGCTGTTCTCATGAATTTTAAGCAAGGGCAAAGACCTCCAGGACCAGTTTTCAGGGTCACTTTTTAAAAACATATAAATATGTCAGTGTTTTAAGTTAAATAAATATTATTTAATGGTGTTCACTGGAAAAGTCAGAATTAACGTAAAAAAAATTATATGAGCTTCTTAATGATAATATCAGTTGCAAATGAGGTGACCATTTGGAACTTTTGGAAACTACAGAAGAGCCATAGAAACAACTTGGAGTTCCTTTTCCTTTCTCTTTGGTGGAAAATGGGTAAAAGATCAAAGAGAAAGCATCCTAGGAATCAAGGAGAGTCACCTTTTTGACTTATGCTTTGTCAGAGTTTAAATGCAAAAATAGTTTGGGACTGAAGAGTTTGTGTGTGAAAGATGGTTGTCACTCAGATGTACCTTACAAGGAACATTTTATCAGTGAATTTATTTCAGTCCACGGTCTGGTCTCTAAATAGCAGGGTGCTTTCAAAAGTACATTAAACATTGCTCCATTAAAAGTGCCTTGGTTTAATTTCATTTTGTTCCATGTGGATTTCCAATTTTCCCTGCACCATTTATTGAATAGGCTATCTTTTCACCAGTGAATGTTTTTGGCACCTTTGTCTAGTATGAAATGGCTGTATTTATGTGGTAGAAGTAGAAGAATGAGAAATTATACTCCAGTATATGATATACCAAAGTGGATTTTATTGTCATATAAAAATAAATAAAACAAGTAAAAAAAATTAAATTTCTTGGTTTTTAACAGTAAAATTTAATTGTACTCAGAAAACTCATTCAAAGATCACTCTCATGGAGCAGTCATTCCAGACCAGCAAATTCATAGCAGGGCATCTTTCTTGTCTACCTCATGGCCTCTGAGCAGCATGTTTTATGTTTTCCCTTGTACATGCATATGTTGAATATTTCTCTTCACTGCTAAACATTACGTTTCATGAGAGCAGGGCAATGACTATTTTGCATCTTTTGTTGTTACCACAATATTTGGCACAAGTGAGTTCCTCGTAAATATTTATAAAAAGCCACCTGATGAAAGAGAATCTACTGAAATGTCTTCTGTTGGACCACTTTACCTCCCCTTGAGCACACCCGAAAGGAGGTCAACTGTTAGAAAAGTCTGTTTGGCAATGATGGAGTTGTCTTATTCCACATGTGTTGCTGTGACATAATATCTGACACTGGGTAATTTATAAATAAAATGAATGCATTGGCTCATTGATCTGGAGACTGGTAAGTCTAAGGTCAAGAGATTAGCATCTCTTACATTTCTTCTTACTGTGCCCTGCCATGGAAGAAAGTAAGGATAAAAGAAGGTCACAGAGGGCGGAACGTTAAATTCAGAGTGTCAAACCCGTTTATAATCAGCATTAATCTACTAATGAGAGTAGAGCCTTCAGACCGAAATCACTTCCAAAAAGTCCCTATTACCAATACTACTACAAAGGGGATCTAATTTCTGACACATGAAAGCTTTTGAAAACCTGTGATATGACCAAGTCTATGTAGGATTTTTCCCCCTTCAACCCAGTGAGCTTTACCACTCACTGAGTTACATCTCTAGCCCTCATAATTACTTCTTCTTCTTTTTTTTTTAGACAGAGTCTCAGTAAGTTGTTTTAAGGCCTAAGTTGCTATGGTTGGACTGGAACTTGGGATCCTTCTGTCTCCGCTCCCCAAGTTGCTGGGATTAAAGCCATGTACCATCATGCAGCGCCAGGATTTTTTTATTCAATTAAACTACTTATTGACAACTGAGTATAAATAAGCAATTTGCATATGAGACATATGTTTAAAAATGTAAAGAAATTCTTATACTTACTAATAATAAGAGATATGCAAATACATTTTCCAGCATATCAATTTGCATTCATTAAAATGTCAAAATTAAATAGTGTATTATGTTGAAATTTATATAGAATATGAAAAAAATGGAAATCCTCATAAACCAATGGAGATAGTGATGAGCGTATAAATTTAAATATCATTCTGGAAAATAGTCTGCCGTACTAATCAAAATTAACAATGTGAAAACTTTCTGATCCAGCAAAGTCATAAGTCAATAGGAAACACACACAAATAATTTATTCTAGTACTATGCTTAGTAGCTGGTCACTAAAAGCAGTCTAAGGGTCCATCTCTAGGAGATTGGCAGGAAAATGTGCTAGGTCACCAATATGGAATACTATGCAGCAGTTAGGTACATAAACAATACCATCAGATCTTAATAAACACATCAGTGAAGGAAGCAAGTGAAAAGAAAACAAGATTTATAACCAAGTATAATTCAAATAAGTTTATAATGCATATGAAAAATATTCTATTATAGAAAGATACCTTCCTATCGAAAAAATTATCTTGTTATGAAATCCAAGAAATAATGAAAGAAAGGGAGAAACAGAGAAACTGTGTTAGTAAAGAAGGAGAAATTTTACTGAACAAACCTGAGTTACTAGCACAAAGGTGCAATAGTTAATTTGAATATGCCTGGTTATGATTTTCATCTTGAACATCTAATTTAATAAATTATGCAGCATGTTTCTTCATTTATAAAAGAGGGATCTAATTGATATCTAATTCCTATTATTCTTGTTCAAATTAAATTTAATATGACATTCAAAGTGCTTAGCACATGCTGAGCTCCTCTTGTTATTCTGGACACATCATAAGAAATGAGCATATATGAGATTAGAACAGCTTGCAGCTGACCCCAAAGAGATACCCTGTCAGCTGTGAGAAACCCATGGAAGTTAATAGGCAAGAGCATGAAAAGACTAGGATTTGTGTTTTAGCAGATAAAACTGTTAGTGGTATAGATTTGAAAAGATTCAGAGACTGATGCTGAGGCTGCTAGGAGAGCTTTGGAGTAAAGAAGCTACACTGAAAAGAAGTTCAGGCAGAATTTAAGAAAGATTATTGACAGGGTGTGGGAAAGGAGGTGGCATCAGGCCAATGACTATGACAAAATTGCTGGTTTGTAGATCTGGTTAGAGTAATATTTCACAAAACCTAAAACATGGAGGGAGCAAGTCAACAAGGAAGAACGGAAAGGAGAGAGAAAAGAGAATATGCTGTCTTCAAGAGAACCATAGAACTCTAAAAAGAAAGATGGAAATCAGGTCCAAAGAATGCAATCCGGTGCAACCTATTGCTATTTTCCAAGTGCCCCATTTAACTGCAGTCTCACATGCCATTACTTGTTGAAAAAGCATGGTTATTTGCCCTACATTTCACATTCTGGGTGTACCTGAAGGAATACCAGTGGTGGTGTTGGTCATATTTCATTGTCCCCTATAGATCCTGTAAACTATTCTTGGCTCTAGTTCATTACTCTCCAGTAGAAATGGAATGTCAGCTACATAGGTAATTTTTTTTTTTTTTTTTTTTTTAGGAGTCACCTTTAAAAAAGCACAAAGAAACAGGTCAAATTAACCTTTACTTCATACCATATCGTTTTATCAAGGACACTTGACATACAACAAACTAGACATATTTAAAGCATACAGATTGGAACCATCACTAAAATCAAAACACCAAATATATATATATATATATAAATATATATAACCCCTAAAAGTTTCTCCATGCCTCTTTGCAACCCTTTTTCCTAGGCCATTCCTGTTTTCTCCAGTTCAAATGATCTACTTCTGGTTGTCATCGTTTAACTTGCATTTTCTAGAGTTTTATGTAATTAGAAACATATACTTTTGGTGGGGACATGTGCTGGGAATTGAGCCCAGAGCCTTATGAATTCTAGGCAAGACTTCTACCACCAGCTACACTCCCAGCCTGAAACATATAGCTTTTTGTCTGACTTATTTTGCTCAGCATAATTATTTTGAAGTTCACTGAAGATGATACATCTATCAGTAGTCAGATTAATATTTAGTTGTTTTTATTGCTTGGAATTATTTCATTGTATAGATGAACCACTATTCTTCCATTCACCTCTTGCTAAACATGTGGGTCCTTTCTAATTTTACTAGATAAAAGAGGTATGAACATTTATGTACAAAAAGAAAAGAAAAAATATACAGTAAAAACTAAGTAAAAGGGGTTGTGGCTGTGGCTCAGTGGCAGATAACTTGCCTTGCACATGTGAGGCACTGGGTTCGGTTCTCAGCACCACATGAAAATAAATAAAGGCATTCTGTCCATCTACAATTAAAAAATAAATAAATAAAAACCTAAGTAAAGGGAAAATTTTTCATCTTGGTTGCATATTTTCCAACAAGGCACATAAAACAGACCCTGTTGTTTAAAACACACACACACACACACACACACACAATAGTGCCAAACTGAATATTATAGAAGAAATCATTGTTTATGTTTCATTCTCAAAGAGAATTTATGTTTTTATTGCTTTACTTGGACCAATTTGGCAATTTATATTTTAATTATCACACATGTCAATGATACTTCCACAACAATTCTCTAAAGGTGCAATTTGTATAATGATTCTTGAAAGAATATTGAGTTTCTTAGAAAAATCAACTCATACAAATAAACAGTGAAATTGCAATAAAAAGGGCTTTGATACATTCAGCAGACTGAATTTTCAAGGAAAATAATTAAAGGAATCTAAAGTGTTATTTTCATCGAAATCAATTTTTAAATTTATTTCTAAAAGGCATTAATTTAGCTGACATGATTTTGCTATACTCTGCTAATGAATCTTATTCCTGTTAAATCATTTAATTCACATCCCTTAATTTGCAATGACCCTTAGGTCTTTGCATTTTTGAAAGCCAACTACTTCCGAGTCTATATTCCAATTAGCATTCTTTTCAGTATTCATAAACTATTTTTTTAAATTTTCCATATTAATTAGTTTTAATTGGATCCACTTAAAATTTCAAATGCCAAAGTTCATTGCTACCTCTGACAGTTGAAAGACCATAGACATTATAGCAGGGCATTTGACAGCCAGGAGAGGCACAGACACACTTCATAGGCCAAGAGAAAAATTAAAAGAGAATTGAAATGAGAATAGGAATTTGAAGGACCATAAATGAGTACATCTGCCAGACTCTTGGGTGAATTATAGTGCTGGGTTCAGCACTTGCAAGGTCTGGGGCACTCAATCTCATATCCCTGGGCCTAAGCTCCAGGTGGAGAACCAAGGATTATGTTCAGATCACAGAAAGAAAGCCATGACTGAGAAGGTCACATCCTCTTACTCTGTCTAAACCAGGGATGAAAAGGTGGAAAACATTTTTTTTTTTCATTTGAGATGCATGATTCTCTTCTCGTCTCAGCTCTCCTTCTTTGCTTGGATTCACTTTTTGCAGTGAAACAGCATTTTCCACACATATTTCTCCAAAGTCTCTCTACTGTTAATGTAGACTTCTATTTAATGGCAAAAATAAATGAGAGCTTTGGAGGCCCTTAATGAAAGAAACAGTATATATGTCACTTAAGATGTGCTTCAAAGTCACAATTTCATTAGAATGTTCTGCAAACATTTCTTAAATCACACCAGAACAGTGAGGACACACACACACACACACACACACACACGCACACACTTACTTCTGTTAGTTGTTCTCTCATTGCATAGATAAGATTTAGCAAGTCTGGAATAGAACTTTGAATCCACACTTTAAAAGCTTCCCAAAATTGCTTTGCCAGTTTTACTAATGGACAATCTAGAAAACTACTTTCTTGACATTCTTCAAACTTTTTGATATTGAATGGTTTAAAATTACTAGTGCTGTAAAAAGTATTGATATTTACTGATCATGATTTCTCACACAAATTAATAATAGTTTCTTTTTTAAATGTACTTAAGACTTTGTGGCAGGGAGGGTAGCAAGAGTTCCAATAGAAGTAATTCCTACATTTCTGCATATTTCCTAGGTTCCTTATGATCCCTGTCAGAGAAAATTTGTATCACACAAATATAATACTCGTTTGAGTTATTTAGCTGAGGGGAGTTTTATATTTAAGTGCACATTTTAAAAAAGATTAGATATTATATTTATATCTTACTTGTTCTAACTGGATACTATTTTCATGTGAATACACAGACACATTGCTCTATCTGCATCTGTAATATGATGAGATGTCATATACACTAGACATAATCATGGCAGTGACAATTACTATGCTTATTAATTGCTTTTATTTCACTTTTCAGAATAAGTACTATCATTAGACACATATCCTTCAGGAGGATGTTTTTCAGTGAATAATTCCACTTTCAGTTCCAATTTCTCCCTGAGGTCTTTCACTTTTAGATTAATCTTTGCTTTCTCTATCATAGCATTTCCTCCTTGGATCAGTAATTTAATATTCAAGTGGAATTTGGCTCATACCTTCCTAATTTTCATATACCATTCCATCATGCTTTCCTTGAGAGTATGACTATAGTATGAGAGAGAAAGAAAGTAAATGTAAATATCAGAAAAGATATTTGCCCAAGGAAAGGTATATATAATCATAAAAGATATTCATGTTGAAATAAGGTATACCTGACAGGAACTAGAGAATAACAAAGTTTAATTTAGTTTGATATGTTAGGTAACAGCCAAAGTGTCCTCATTAGACAAGAGGCTTGTTCCCACACACTGACCTCATAGATTATAATTTGTTTTGCTCTGTCAGCATATTTGATTTCTGTTACAAATTTATTGGGTCACAGGGAGAAGTAAATATCTTAAACATAAATTCTTATGTTCCCTTGTTCTTCTCTCTTTGCCAAATAGTTTCTAACCTAAGCAGAGACTGTATATATGCATTGATTTCCCCACCAAACTCTCAAGACATAATTCAGGTGGTTACCAATAAATATACATCACATAAATTAATGAGCATTAAACATGATGGAATATAAGTTAATGGGCTCACATTTGTCCATTTTAAAGCTTACTAGGTAGGATAAAATGATTGCCTGGTACTAGGATGAGAATACATATCTAGATTAATGAAATAAAATTCAAAAATAAGTCCTGACTTATTTGGCCATTTTATTTCCAATAAAAGTGGCAAGATCATTCAATGATAAAAGAATAATCTCTACATCAAATGGTCAAAAGGTTCTAGGACAACTGCAATTCTCATGCAAAAAAATTTCATACATATGTGCATATATATGTGTATATAATATAATATATTATATATATATATATATATATATATATATATATATATATATATATATATATATATACCTCTATCTACTTTCCTACCTACCTATCTGTATTTATCTATATTTATACCTTTCTAAATCTATATAATGGCTGACCCCCACATGTGTCATATACAAAAGGCTTACTTAATATGGATTAAAAACCTACATATAGAGGCTAAATATATAAAATTCTTAGGAGAAATTTTAGTCATAAATGTTAAGTTCTTGAACTAAAATTAGGTTTTTAAATATGACAAAAAAATCACAGGCAACAATAATGATAAATTTGTCATCACCAAAATTAAATCTTTTATGCTTAAAAAAACATGATAGGCAAAGAAAGTGAAAGACAACATAATGGGAGAAAATATTTATAAATCATGTATCTGCTAAGAGTTTAGTACCTAGAATGTAAAAAGAAAATCTAACAACAAAAAGATTAACAACTTTCTTAATAAAATGAGCAAAGAATTTCAATAGACAAGACCCAAAGAAGATATAAATATTGCCAAAAAGAAAAACATGAAAAAAATTCTTAATCCTTAAGTAAAAGCAAATCAAAAGCATAATGAGATATTACTTTATACCTACCAGAATGTTTATAATAAAAGAGATAGACAATAAATAAAAAATACTGGAAAGGATATGGAAAAGTTGGAGCATTGGTGTGTTGTTGATTGGAATGTAAAATACTGCAGCTGCTTTCAGAAACAGTATTACAGTTTCTCAAATCCTTAATCAAACTGTTAATGCATATGACCCAGCAATTGCACTCCTGGGTAAATACCCAACAAAATAGAAAACATATATTCATATAAAAACGTGTGCAGTAACATTAAAAATCACCAAATATGATGGTTGTATTTATAATAGTGTATAAATGGAGGGTAGGAGATGTAGCTCAGTGGTGGAGCACCAAAGCCCTGGATTCAAACTCCAGACACACACACACACACACACACACACACACAAACGTTACACTTTAAAAGGGTAAATATATGTATTAGGAGTTATGGCTCAGTTTATCTTTAAAAATCTATGGAGAGAAGAGAAATTATCAGTAGATTAAAGACATTCTGACAGTGGTAGTAATAAGGACATCTTTGAGATGGGTAAAAACAACATGTGCCTTCATACAACACTGGGCATCAACAATGAATGGCAGTGATACTAACAAATAGTAATAAGTCTATGTGAGAATTATGTGGGTGTGCATTTGACTGTTCTTTCAATTTTTTTTGTAAGGTTGAAATTTTTCAAATAAAATATTAGAAGAAAAGTGAATGGGATTTCAAAGATAGTAAAGCAATATTATGTATATATTGCTCTTTATTAAATTAGCAGACATTCACTCATTGAACAAATATGGTTGAGTTCTTACTATGAAGGAGTCAAAGTATGAGGAGCTAAAACGGAAAACTGGGTTCTCAAGCTCCAGTACTTCAGATAAAAGTTGACCCAAGAGGTCTTCATCTCTTCCATGACATGGGTTTGGAACTTCATGAGATGCAGAAGGGTGAGGCATAATGCCTTCCATCCAACTGACGTTTTCAATTATACTAACTGATTTTTGCTCTGATGTTAAAAATCAGAAGTGCACAAAATGTGTAAAATATACGTGTATACTTTAACATGTTTCTAAAGCTAGCAACTAATAATGACTACCCAAATTCAAATTAAGATAATGAATATCATCAGAATCTTAGAACCCTCCTTCATTCTTCCAGAAGCCACCCCATTCTAAATAGGGAACCAGAATGTTACTCATTCATCCAAAGACAATATGGTTTTCTCAGTTTGGGAAACTCACTTGGATGGAATGATTTGTTTTGTTTTATAGTTTGTATTTTGTAGCTCTCACTTGCTATTATGATGGTGAGATTGAGTAATGATGAGCATATAAGAATCATTCTTTCATTTCTATTGAATAATAATATCCTAATGCATGAATACATGCCACTAATACTACTATTTAGTGTGCTTTTAAATTTATTTATAAAATTTTATTGGTTATTTTTATATTTTGTGAAATATATGAGTATATGTGTAAAAGTGTTTTTCAGAGTAAATTTCCTGCTTCCTAGGATTTGTGTAAAAGTTAGTGAAGTATCTGTCAGTTTAAAAAATAATACCCCAAATGTATAGTTTGGATCTGTAATGCCCCCAAAGACTGATGTGTTGAAGGCTTGGTTCCCAGCTACTGGTGCTATTGGGAGGTGGTGAAAACTTCAGGAGGTAAGGCCAAGTCACAAGGGTGGTGTCTTTGAAGGAGCCGATGCAACATGGACTAAAAGCTCTGAAACTACCATACAAAATAAACCTTTTATCTCCTAAGTTATTTTTCTCAGGTATTTTATCACAGTAGCAGAAAGCTGACTAATACAAATAAACAAATTAAAAAGAAAAAAGATTTATTTTGGCTCACAGTTTGGGAGGGGACAGTCCATGATTGATTGGCTCTGTTGCTTTTGAGCCTGTGGTCCCCACTGAGCTATACCTCCAATCCTCCACTTTTTAACTGTTATAAATACAACCATCATATTTGGTGATTTTTAACATTACTGTACATGTTTTTATGTGAATATATGTTTTCAATTTTGTTGGGTATTTACCCAGGAGTGCAGTTGCTGGGTCATATGCATTAACAATTTGATTAAGGATTTGAGGAACTGCAATACTGTTTCTGAAAGCAGCTGAATTTTACATTCCAACCAACAATACACAAAATGGGCTGGGGGCTGTGTGTGATGAAGCAAAACCATCTGCCTCATGATAAGCAAGGTAAAGACAGGAAGAGAAAGATACCAGAAACCCATAATCCCCTTCGAGATCATGACCTTAATAATCTAAAAGCTGCCAAGTGGCCCCACTTCCTAAAAGTCTACCACATCCAAATAGCACCATGGGCTGAGGACAGTCCTATATTCCATTGGCCTTTGGAACACATTCCATATTCAAACTATAGCACTGGATAGTCAAACAATAAATGAAGCCAAACTGTTTCCAAAATGTATGCCAATTTATACTCCTACCTGTAGTATGAGAGACTGTTGTTCTGTACCTTCATCAAATCATGCTGTATTTAGTAGTTTGTTTTATCTCCTTGTTTTTTGTGATTCTTCTTTTAATTTCAATGATTTATTAATAAATTTGAACACATTTGCATGTGAGCCGTGTTTTTGTGATGCGTACTGTAAAACATTTAAATTCTTTTTCTATTGGCTTCTGATTGTTTTTCTTAATGGTTTATTTAAATTTACTATTTAATCACTGATATTTGTCATGTAATAGTAAAATGTATACAGTGATATGTGTCACTTTCTAATGATAGGTTACTGTATTTATTACCATCATCTAAGAACAAAATTTATTTTTTAATATCCACATTGCATCTAGCATTTTTGCTGAGTTTTCTCATTAATTTTAATATCTATATAGACTTGGAGGACTTTTTTTTTTCCTATGTGCAAACCCTGGAGAGGAATGACCGCTGTTTTTGTATATCTTTCTAACCATGAAAATTCTGTTGATTGTTATGATTTGTCATCAGTTTACTGTATTGGAAAAGACCCCCTCAATAGAAAGTTACAGAATGTTAAGAACAGAATGGGAGTGTTAGTATTTGGTATCATTATTTTAAACCTCTTCTAAAAATGGAAGTTTTTCAAAATATAAAAAATTAAGAATAATGACTTCTGTAATATGTGTGTGTAGCCACTATACATACCATATATAGATGTATAATTTGCTTATATATTGTATATATGATAGTTATACAATGAAAAGCATATATTTACATGTTATGTATTATGTACATATACACACATATACTCGAGACTAGCATTTCAGCCTGTGTTAAGCTCCTTGATAATGCTGATGACACAGGTGATCAGGAAACACAATGGAGAGAGGTGCTTATCTCAGGATGGCTGCCCAGGTACCAAATTTCTGCACCATTCTCTTACCCTCTCCCATGTAGAGAACAACCTTACTTAGGGTGCACATATGGACTTTTCAAAATACTTCCATTCTGTCTCTGAGAAAGTTGTATAGCATCTGTGACATTCTTCAAAGAGCCAAACATCCCAGTCTATGGGTTCCAACGTGTTACTACACTCAGTTCTCAATCAGGTAGTCCTTCACAGGCATTCCACCGACAAAGGACTTTCTTCCTAGCAAGTATCATCTATCAAGACTCCAGCTATGTGCACATTTATGAAGAGATTAGAGTGAGTCACAGGCCTTTATTATGTCCCTAGGAAAGGAATGATTCACATACTCAATGTTCTCTTCCCCAGTGAATTATATTTTTCTACAAATTTATACATTGCAAATAACCTTTCTAATATATTGACATAAAGTGGTTCATAATATACTGTGAGCTTTATAATGAATTTTGTCCTCGGTAGACATTGGCATATTGGTTCTCCTTATTAATCACTCTATTTTCTTTAGTGTCACATCAGAGATTGCTCACTTATAAGTCTGTTGAAAAAAAAAAACAGTATTTTCTTTGTTGATTTTTCTATACTATAGTGCTTTCATTTTCTTTCCGTTATTTCTCTTCTTACACTAATTATAGTTCTTATTCCATTTCCATTGTGATTAATTTTATATTCTCTTAAATTTTTTATTATAGCTGCTAGTATAGTTATTTTTACCCTTTGTTCCTTTCTAAACATATATTTAAAGCTACAGAATTATGCTTAAGCTATCTAAATATCCTACAATTTATTATTGCTGTTTAAAGTGTTTTATAAATATCCCTTAAATTTATCTTTTGGATCTTTATATGGTGGGAAAAATATTTCTTCATTTACAAATGTGTGGAGTTTCTTAGATTTAAAAAAAAATAAATGCACTTCATTTTAACAGCAGTTTTATGTTCACAAAAATTAAACAGTTCCCATATACTTCCTGCCCCCTACCCACACACTAACAACACCCCCAAAATAAACAACACCCACCAGAGGGGCACACTTGTTACAACTGATGAACCTCCACTCACACATCATTGTCTCTCAAAGTTTACTTTCCTTTAGGGTTCAACGATGGTGTTGTACATTCTATGGATTTAAAAAAATATATATAATGACATGTATATATATAATGTCTATCATTCCAGGATCATCCACAATAGTTTCACTTCCCACAAAAATCCCCTGTGGTTTGTCTATTCCATCCCCACTTCTCTCAAGCCCTGGCAAACACTCACTCATGTTTCTACTGTCTCCATAGTTTTTGCTTTTCCAGATTATCAGAGAGTTACAATTATTCAGTATGTAGCCTTTCCAGATGGGCTTCTTTCCCTAAGTAAATTATACCTAAGGATCCTCTGTATTTTCAGTTTGATAGCTTTTTTTTTTTTATAATTCCCCAAGTACTAAATAGTATTACTTTGGATATGACATAGTTTTACCTACTAAAAGATATCTTGGTTGCTGCCAAGTTTGGCAGTTTAAATAAACCTGCAATATATGTCCCTGTGCAAGTCTGTGTGCACATAAGTTTGCAACTCATTTGGATTGATGATGAGTTATATGATTGTCAGATCTTATGGTAAAAGTATGATTAGACTTAGGAAAAAAAAAAAAAAAACTGCCACACTGTCTTCCAAGCAATTCTACCATTTTGCATTCCCTTCACCAATAAATAAAAATTCCTAGTTTTTCACATTCTCTTAAGCATTTGGGTTTGTTAGTATATTGGATTTAGGCCATTCTATTTTCGTATTTTGTGTGTGTAGGGGGGGTTGTATTGGCATTTCATTGTTTTAATTTGCAATTCTAATTGTTTTTCTAACTTATATGGTGTTGAGAAATTTGTATGCTTATCTTTTGAGAATGTGTTTGAACTTTTACATAAATTTCAATTGAGCTGTTCATTTCCTTATTGTTACATATTAGGCTTTCTATTATATTTTGAATGACAGTCCTTTTATCAAATGTATCTTTCGCAAATATTTTCTCCCATACCTGGTTTCTCTTTTTCTCTTGATGTTTTTTTTTTTTTTTTTTAATTGTGCCTTTTGTGTTATGTCTAAAAGTCATTGCCACATCCATGGTCATCTATCTGTATTTTCTCTTGTTTTATTTTGAAGGAGTCTGCTAGTTTTGAATTTTACATCTAGTTTGATGATACATTGCGTGCAAGTCTGTTTAGAATTTATTTATTTTTTTTATGTTTTTCATGTGAATGTCCATTTTTTTTCTAGAAAACACACTAGTTATTTTTGCTAATTTATTTTTAATTAAATATCCATTATGAGGGCATGAAGCCCTGATCTAAAACTTCAGTACACACACAAAAAAAAAAAAAAAAAAAGAAAAGAAAAAGAAAAAGAAAAGAAAAAGAGAGAAAATCTATCAATCTAAACTCATATTCTTAAAATTTTTAGTCATTTGAAATTTTGAACAGTTTGGTTTGTGGCACAATATGTAGTCCAGTTTTGAAAAGTTTCTTTGAACTCATTTTCACATTTTTTTGTTTGTACTATATAGGAAATTATTAAATTAAACATGTATGTAACAGGTAACTAGAATATTAGAAAATTAGTATTTTTACTAGGGCTTCATTAAATCATTTAAATTTTGCACTCATTCCTAGAAAAACATTATTTTTATACTATTACATATCAGAAATTAATGTTTATAGAACACAAACACCTTGTATGAGAGCATCATTTGTCCATGGGAAATTAGTATTTAAAATTAAGTACAACATGGCTGATCAAAATCTTATGTTCTCTCTATTATATGGCCTGCCTTCTCAGCATAGATTGCTAATATATCCTTTAAGTAATCAAGAGAACTCATGGGGAGCTATTTTTGATGTTAAACAGTAAATAACAAACTTACTATACATGGATATACATAGTCCCCAATGTTAGTATTTTCTCCAAAGTAGAAGCAGCCTAACTATTGAACTCAACTAGCATATGGGCAAACATGCACATCCACATCAAGGAAACTATTCAGCAATTTAAAAGAATAAACTGCTCACACGGGTAAAAACTTGGGTGGTTCTCAAGTCATTACTCTGAGTAAACTGTAAAAAATGTTGATATCAAATCCTAGACACTAGGCCATGCCCTTTGTATAATATTCTCATAATCACACAATATTAGCAACAGGCAACAACAGATAAGAGATTTCCAGGAAGTGGGGAGTAAGTCAGATTGTAAAGTTCTTTTTTTTTCTTTTTTAATGACAATACAGCGTGTATCTTGATTGTTGTGGTGTGTATACAAGTTTATAAGTGGGACAAATTACACAATTACACAAAGTACACACACATTCAAATGAGTCCAGGTAAAAATAGGTGAGAGCTAAAGAAAGCTATGATCTATTTGGTAGTATTGCAGCTATATCAGTTCCCAGCTTTCGTTTTGTAGTACAATTATGCTGGTATTACTATTAGGGGGAGCTAGATTTCAGGAGAAATTCTAAAACCTCCTTTGAGTCTATAACTATTTCAAAATAAAAAGTTGAAAATGAAAATAACATTTTTATACTTAGATGCACCCATGACAGTAATCCAACCATGCCTGTTGGAGAATTTAGGAAACATATACCTTATCCCTTCTCTAGTCTCTCAATGGTCTCAGTTGCTCATTTATCCTGAACTATGCTAGGATTTCATAAAGAGATACCTGTTAGGGGCTGGGGATGTGGCTCAAGCGGTGGCGCGCTCTTCTGGTATGCGTGCCGCCCGGGTTCTATCCTCAGCACCACATACAAGCAAAGATGTTGTGTCCGCCAAATACTAAAAAATAAATATTAAAATTCTCTCTCTCTCCCTCTCTCTCTCTCTCTCTCTCTCTCTCTCTCTTAAAAAAGAGAGATACCTATTAAATATTACTCAAGATTCTTTTACCATTCTTGGAGTTATCATCATTAATTAAATGATTCTATTTCAACTCAGTCATGAACTAAATTTAAGCTTATAACAAATTGCAGACATTTTCTGGTATTTGACTCCCTAAGGTTATAGTCTGTTAAAAATGTTTCCAATATTCTTCACAATAACTCCATAGTTCTATTAGAGCACTGCTTTTCTTCATTAGATTCCTTTCTTTCTTCTTTAATTTGGGGGTCATAATAAGTTTAAAGACAATGTATACTGTAGTATTCTACAGACCGTGGTGCCTTAAAAATACCTGTACAAACAGAAACTGGTGAGTTGTGAGCCGTCACCTCTGTTCATCTGTATTCTGGCCACTTGGCATTGAAATTCACAGTCATGGCAGTATCAAGAAGACAAGTGTTGAACGGAGGTTTTTCTAATAAACTTTTTCCCAATAAAGTACATTCATCTTTCATAGTTGAAAGACTAAATAATAAAAAAATGACTGAGGTATTATATTTTCAGTTATTACCTGTGAATCTTATTTCATAATTTTATATATTGTTGAAATTTAGGGGTGCATCAGCTTTATTACTTTATCAGTTATGTATATTAAACTATACTGGTTTGGCAGATCTATTTGTTGTACTAATCCTATTTACCAATATTACTCTGCCTTGAAATTTTCTTCAAAATACTCTAGAAAATTACAAAACCACTGATATTATAGGAACACATGTATTGCTTTAACAATCCAATATATAGAACTAATGATGTTCTATAATGCCTTGATTATCATCTGCTAGACGTTTATTGCTAATTCACTTTATAACATACTTTATTAAAAGTCATTAAAACCTGCAGCTGCATCCCGTAATCATTTCCTAAATATAAAGACAGCATTTATAAATGATCTCCTTGTTCAAAACGCTGCCATACAGCTCACAAACTCTTTGTTGGAAGCCAGAAAGCTTTTATTCTTACAAAAAGAAATGCTAAGTAATTCATCAGATGCCAAAACTTTTTCCCCCTTTGGGCACATATTTGCCTTGGTCCAAGTGTTCAAATTCCATGTTCTTAAGGAAGACGTATTAGATAGGCTCAGATTAATACTCAAAATTTTTATCTGAGTGTCATATTGCCCCTACAATTCAATCTCTTAATATGAAATCTTGGAAAAACTTACAAAGAGTAGGTAACTTGGCTTAGCTGAGAACCCTGAAGTGAAGTGTTTATGCAAATATTCTGGAAGGACACATTGAAGGACGACACTGTATTTCACTTTCAATGTTGTTAATTCTGTTAAGGAGTAAATAGCTTACTGAAGGTCTTATATGCTAGTAAAAATAATGTAAATAATTTCTAGGTTTCACTTAATTTATTATTCTATAATTATAAATGTATACATAGTCTCTTTACAAAAACGTTCAGAGAAATAAAAGTTGGTAAGAATAAATTTCATTTTTGAAAAAAATACTTTGAATTTTATGTATAGGAATTCCTATTTCAAAACAATTTTATCCATTTACATGCATGATTGCTACATCTGCCCTTAAATACAATGTGAGATAACTGTGATTTATCCAATTGAGTAGTATAAAACATGAGAAAGGGTTGTAGCCAAAAAAAGTTACATTCAGTACAATCATTTACATTTAAGTATTTTTTTTAGTTTGAGAGGGAATAAATTATTCCATTTCATACACAAAAAAGGCCTGAATAAAGATAAAGAAATAAAGGAGAAGATTATTTCTGAAAAAACACTTTTATGCAAATCTATAAGCAGATAATTCCTTGTGATCATGAGTGGCTAATTTGCCTATTATTATCAAGTACAGAGATGATGTTCTTTCCAGACAGTGGCTAACAGAAGTATCTTCAAGGGTGGGAGCATCTCAACTGTAGTTCTCCTCTTTTGCCCACCCTCCTCCACCATGATAAATACCTTCCCACCCTCCATAGTTTAGCCTCATAGAAAAATGACTCAATGTTTCACAGTAACTCTTTGCAAAAGCTCCATTAACACTTTAAACTGTCTGATCCCATCAGCAACAAGGGAATAAATCGCCCACTGTTTGGTGGTACATTAACTCCTTTGGGTTACTGGGGAGCCTTTTAGTACACTGGTAATTTGCTAAATGGCACACTGATGTTTTAGAAAACTTAATTGGTCTCCAGAAAATAGATAATTTACTCCTGCAGTATCAAGATAAAGCCAGGCAATTTTCTGGAGAATCTGATAGTTTGAGAAATGAATTTGAATATCACACAAAATCAAATTTAGGTTTGCCTGAAATCTTTGAGGAATTACAGCTGTCCGGATGGAATTGACTTGTCTCTGTAGGTCTTCTGTCACTCAGCCTCTGTTAAAGATAAAAAAGCGCCAAGGAGATCTAGATGGGTCTATAGATCTTGTGTACTCATTACTGATATTTAGAAATTTATTTCAGAAAAAAATGTGAAAAGTTTTACAACAACAAAGGAAGAGAGGGCTAATAGTGTAGGTAAAAGTACGAAAGGAAGCTATAATAAAGAAAGACATCATTATTTGAGACTCCTTCAACCCTTCAGGTCAAGTTAATAATACTAGGGGATGAAAGTCAATTTTTCCAGTGGCTAAAGCAAATGAGTAATTACTGAACATAGTGTGTATATTTCACAGGTTCACTTAAAATGAACATACTACTGAGAGAAATCAAACCTTTAAACAACCCTCTTCTCAAATATTACATCTGTCTTTTCTGTTGACTATACAATGAATTGCAATTTCTTTCTTCAGACCCAATCACCACAGACAGAACCAATTTCATGTAACAAATTTTCACATTTTCAGAAATGCCATGTCACCAAGTCTAAAGGACACTGCACAGTGGAAATGAAGAGTGGGCAGCACAGAGGACTGAGATAGTCCTGCAGGACTTTTCTTCACAAAATTCCTTCTCTTTCCTATCTCCTCAGCATGAATCTGGTCTATTATCTCACCATTGGTTTGATTCTGAGGAGCTCAGAGTCTGAAGACTATCTCAACAATTCTTCAGAAACTAGTGCCTCCATGATGCCCAAGGATCCACTTTTAAGCAAACTCCGGGGCACCTCAATTCTTCATTCAGTTGAGCTCCTATCAACCTGTTTAACCACCTATAGTTTTTGTTTGTTTGTTTGTTTAGAATTTCATGTGTTTTACTTTCTCCTTACAGTTTTCTAAGTACTCTATTCTGACCTTTACTCCCCTGTTCTTTTTTTTCCTTCTGAAATACATTTATGTGCATAAACAATTGTTTTTCTTCTTTTTCTCAAAAAGCTATTACATTTTCTACAGTTCCCCCCCCCAATAACCTCCATTTTGATAATTCTGATTTACGTGTATCTAGTTGATGAAACTCATTCCTCCATCTGCCATTTGGTGTTTGCACCCTTTCGCTGTCCATTTGACAAGTCCCAAGTCCAAGGTCACACTTTCTTTTTCAAGGACTATTTTACATTGATAGGACACTTGAACATTTACTTAGCAAGTGTATAAACTACATATGAATTCACTTGGACTCCTCCACTCGTCTTTTATTCCTTATTGGTATCACTAGCATCTAAGCACCTTTTTTTTTTTTTTTAATTTTTCACCACAGTCCGTGGAAATGAAGCATGTAATACGTAGTAACAGAGGGGAGACAAGTCTATTCATCTCCCCAAAATTCTTATAAAGAGCATAAAACTATGAAACACTGACCCTTAATTAAGTCTTAATTCAGACTTAATACTTAGAAAACCATTTAACTTTTCTGGACTTCAGTAATCTTATTTACAAAATATGAGGAATAAAAAAAGTTAGCTTTCTAGTCTTGTTGTGAGAATCACATAATATACCCAAGTAGGACTCTAAAACTCATTAATATAATGCCAGATGGAAGGGAATAATACTGTGGATGGAAACCAAAAGAGAAAGTTAGGTTTCTGGGAATGTGTTTATTATGTTGTATGAAGAGTTTTTATAGCAATTACATTTTCTAACTTAAGCTTATAAGAAACTTCCCAGAAAATTACTCTCCTGGAAATAAAACACAAAATGGAAAATAAAAAAATAAATTGACTAGGTGAATAATAAGTAAAGTTTATGTTTATGTAATCAAAAAGAACTCTTAAGTAGAGAATATGTTTGAAGAGCAAAATGAACATCTTACATGTTGTGAAATTAACTAATTAGATAAGTATAATTGACTTATTCTATCTTTAAATGTAACCTATTATATTTATTGTTTCTTGGTTTTATTATTTATGATCAAGGGTGTTAAATAAAGTCAATTAAATTAGTTATGTTTTTAGGAGTGTCTCTTCTTTTGAATTAAAACCAGACTAGGGCTGGGGTTGTGGCTCAGAGGTAGAGCACTTGCCTAGCATGTGAGAGGCACTGGGTTCAATTCTTAGCACCACATGTAAATAAGCAATATAAAGGTCCATTGACAATTAAAAATATATTTTAAAAAAACAGATCAGGAAATCAAAAGGTAAACATTCTAGCTAAACAGGAAAAAGTTTACCATGTAATAAGAGAGGAAATATTATTTGGAATTGATGGGAGAAAAAAAAAACACACCAAAAATAGAATAAAACCCTACATAGGAAAAAGTGTTTTGGTCCTACTGGACTTTTTATTCCATTTGGGTGTTCTGTTATTCATTTTTAAATATTATTCTTTTTCAACATGTGCTATTATTCATTTTTTTAAAAAATAAAGCAAAAGGACACCCTTGAAGCTTGGGTACACTAATAACATCGATAGTCACAGGATGGACATTTTATTTTAAGATTATTATTTTTTCCTTAGAAATAAGAGATCTCAAGAGAGATAATAAGACAGTAACCTGCATTTACTGAGTTTTCCATCAATAACAGGTAAATTGAAAGACTTTGAAATCTTTGGTAGATTCTTCAACAATTTTGTAGTCACTTCCTTCCTCACTTGCAATTCACCTTCTGCTGAATATTACACCTGGATCGAAACTTAAAAATTGCAGTGCATCCCTCAGTCAATGTAGTTTCCATGGAATCTGCCTTTCTTTAAGCTCCAGTCTTGGTGTGTAATATTCCCTTGGCCAATCCTTAAACATGTAATGGAACTATTGGGGGAAAAAAAGGATGGATATGAAAAATAAGTGTTGATCAAGAATGAATGAGGATCTGTGGAAGAAAAAGAAATATAATTAGAGAATGGAGGAATGGAAAGATGACAGATGAGGAGATGGAGGAAATTGATCCTATAGACAAATCTTGATTAAACATGAAGATAGCAGAATCAATTTTTATATATTTATACAAGCATGGGGAAAAATTAAGGTGTTTACCACCAATTAACAATGTTCACTATTAATAAAAGTCATTTAATAACTAACAATAAATAAATGTTCTTCTGGGGAAAAAATGAAGAAAGCACTGAGGAATCTACACATTATTGAACACTTGATCCCAGCCGTGCTTATTGAAATTTACTGTTAGCTTGAAAACTAGTTCCTAGTTCCCATCTACTTTCTATCAGGAGAGTATGAGAACATAAAAGGAATGTCATGAGAGAAGTGCAAGAAAAATTCAACTAAACCTATGAGTTTTTGTTGGATTCCTAATGGACACAGTAAAGATTTATCTATAGGGCCAAGAAAATAAATGAATTACGAAAATTCTGGTATGATTTCTAAAAGATACTTGTCTTCTGTTAATTTGTTTTATTTACCAAGTAAGAATTTGTTCCTTTAAAATATTAAATATTCATTTAAAATGCTAAGAAAATAGTAATGTATTTGCTAAATATAAATGCAGTTTTAATTACATCACAAATTTTAATTTTAAAAGTATATGCATTGTGTACATCAATCTTGATGAAGTGATAATTAGCAAGTATTCAACTGAATTGATTTAAAGATTTGTTTCTTGTTTGGCAAATAAACACCATTATTTTAGCTTTGCTGACAAATTGAAGACCGAATTCATGAAGACTAAAATGATCTCCTGACACTCTGAATGTGTACACTGTGTGGCACAAGCTTCACAATGATGAAAGATGAAGTTCTCAGTCTCAGGAAATTATTTTTATGATTTCTCTCAGTATAATCTCTTCCAGTGTTCTTTATTTATGGTTTCTTTTTAAAGTAAGCAAAGCCAAACAAAAAACAAATTTAAGAAATATAACTCCATATTATATAATTTTTATCTCTAGCATAGTCAAATATTTTAACCACAAAACCCTACCAGAATTGCCTGAAGCAACAAACAATAATTTATATTTCTTAAACATACCATCAATATATTTTTAGTAATAGCCCAGAAATCTATACCAACATAATGTTAGTAAAGTACACTGAAAATTCATCATAGTTGATTTTAAAGTTCTATCTGAATGAATAAGATGTAACTTAACTTGAGATTTCCAGAGGAGATGTATGAATAGAGCCCAGGGTTTGTGCTAAATCAATACTCTATCTTTAAAGCATTTCCAGATTATTCCTATAAAATCAATGCTCACAGTATCCACGTTTTACTCCATACCCACTAGCCAGAGATCAAACCCAAAATGCTTTCTGTATGTGTTTCCAGATAGTGGGTTTAAAATTCCACTAGTCCTATGAGCTTTCTTGTCAGTATCACTAATGATAGATATTAATCCTCTTTTCATAGACTAGAAAATTATGACACAGAGACAGTGATGGATTCTTCACAGGTCAAAATTAAAGTTGTTAAAATGAACTTGGGTCATAGTGACCTAGGTTTGACTAATTGATAGAGAACATCATATCAATTTTAAGTAATAAATATTTTAGACCACATTCTGCCTCTCTTGACATTTTTATAGCATGAAAAGATGTAAAGAAAATTATAACATAATTATTAGCAACATTGTTTTCTCTACACTAAGAATTCTTAAGAATAAGAGGTGTGCCTCCCCTAGAGAAATTAGGAGGGAATTTCCCCATGAATGAATAAATACTAAAGGCAATTTCTTATAATAACTCATAGACTGGCACTTATGTTTCCAAAACACTGTCAAAAAAGTAGGTATCATTCATTCCTTTCATAAATATGGAAGTTCATCTGCATGTGAAGGTTTGCACCTTAGTAGGCTAGTAAAGTTTCCCCATTTCAAGTATATAAAGGGCTGGAGATGTTGCTCAATGGTTAAGTATCCCTGGGTCCAATTCCCGGTTCAAGAAATAAAGAAGAAAAGGAAGGAGAAGGAGAAGGAGATTAGGAATCTCTCTCTCTCGCTCGCTCTCTCTCTCTCTCTATATATATATATATATTTTTTTTTTCACTAATTTGAGTGGCTTGAGATTACCAATAGATTGAGATTCCTAATCTCCTTCATTTTCTTCTTTATTTCTTGTACCAGGAATTGGACACAGGGATGCTTAACCACTGAGCAACATCTCTAGCCCTTCTTATTTTTATTTTGAGATAGGGCTTGCTAAGTTGCTAAGGTTGGTTTTGAACCTGCAATCCTCCTGCTTCAGCTTGCAGAATTGCTAGTATTATAGGGGGTGCCACCACACAGGGACAGATTCCTGATCATTTGACTTTCAAGCAATACTTGTTTGGTACATCATGATTCATAACAGTTTTTTACTGCAGCAAGTTGTTTCTCTCATGTATAGCTCAATCTGTTAAGCTAAACAGTGAGAAAACAGCAAATAAGTGGTGTTTCTTCATTTGAGTCCTATCCTATGAATCATTGTAGATGTTTCTGAGTAGTGAGATCACTATAGAGGTCATTTCTTGTAAACAATGTAATTTTCTTCAGTTGTGATTTTTGCTGTACTTGATAGGATGGAATAAATGAATAACTAGTTGCCTGGAATTTGCAGCTTTTAAACAATGGGAAAGGTGAATTACCAAAGGAATTTCTTCAGTCTATGTAATAATTTTGAACCTGGTTCAAACCCAAGTAAATAACTCTGAAGACAATCTATAGGCATTCAAATCTAAGATGATTAAGGGTTATTAATAATTACATTAGAATATTCAGCTAATATTTAGATGGTATACATAAAATGTTGATGGAGAGGTGTTTTATAATATTCTATAATTTAAAGATTCCAGCTAGGATTCCCTTTCCCGTCTCCATATTCCATTTCTTGTTGAAGGAATAATGGTAACTCAACTGAGTCTTGAGCTCATTTTAATTATCCTCTGCTCCTGTAAATATTTCACATTTCCAATCACATAATTCTATTTCCTTTTACATTTTAGAGTTTCAAATAAAAGCGACACTCACAACACTTAGCCTTACCCATCAAAACTTTTTTTTTGGGGGTGGGGCAGAATGTGACTTAGAATTATTATTATTGTCTCTGGTCCTCCTAAAGACCTCATGCATCCTCTTTCAGTAATAAGACAAAATACCCATCCAGGAAAAGGAGTTGATTTAATGAATTGGATGCACTTGTTCCCAAATAAAGTGCTGATTTCACTTTAGACACAAGAGAAATCAAAGTGAAGATTGGTTTCCCTTTCCCCTGACTCCTTTATTTGTTTATTTATTTTTGAAATTAGAGATGAACATTTAGATGTGCATTAAGTTATTTTACAAAATTCTATCTCGTAACAGCATTTTCCAAGAGATAAGGAGTCACAGGCTTCTATACACTTTCATGAGTTAGGAAGAGTGAATTATTTATTTATTTCAGTGAACAAATCTCCAAAGGGATTAGGAAAAGATAACTTTTACTTTGCACAGTTTCAGCTACACATAGAGAAAGTCTGCCCCCTCAACAACTAAGAAGGGAACTGCGTCCATATACCCATAGGCATGTATTCTGGAACACATTCCCTGATTTCATTTTATGCTCCACTGACCAGGGGAGTCCAACTCTGATAATTAATTGACAACCAAAATAATAGTGTAACCACATGCTGTAACTCTTCTAAAAACGTGATTAAGTCTTCCATGTGGTAATTTCACTTCCATCCCGCGGATTGAAAAAAAAAAATTGGATTGTGTTAGGAGCACATTGTAGAAATCTAAATCAATGATACATCTTTCTGCTCCTCAGATAATCATTTCTGACCTATCTAGGGCAAAAGAGCCCCCAAGGAACTCGGTGACATAAATGCCTCTGTTCCCTTTCTGCTAAGCAAGCAGGTTCATGGTAAGTGGTAAGTGACAGTCAAGAATGATTTTTCCTCAGAGTGTAATTGTTACTCTAAGCCAATGCAAAACAAGGGACCATCAGTCCACCCACAAATATCATCGTAACTGTCTTAGAGAATATTTATGTTAAAACTGAGAGAGTAAGTCTATGAATGCATTAGAGAAGTAGTTTATTATCCGTCTTATAAGGCCTATAAAATTAAGAGAAGAACCTTGAGAACTCCTGTAGTTTTTTCAAAGAGGCAAACTCTTTCTAAACACTTGGTTATGCATATACTGTTACATGTATTTACATGATTGTGAAAGTCCATTCTTGTAAGTCAGCTCTGGGCACTGAGCTGAACAAGCTCATTGGAATTAATCGAGTTCTTTCTGAAATGTCAGGCATGGGCTATAAATTTGTATAACTGCTTTTACCCAGTGAGCCCTTTTTATTAAAGCAGAATGCTTATCAAGGTCACTGTGAAAGATTGTCACTTTAAAGCACCAAAGGAAGATTCTAGAAATAAGAATCAAGAGAAAAAAAAGGATTTAATTAGCATTCTAAAGTTTATGGTTTGTTAAGAACCTATTGACCTCTCTCACTTTCTGGATTTCAGTAACCAATGTATTTTATAGAGCTAAGAATTCAGAATTCTGTCAAACCCCAGCTCTTCTAAAGAGACACAATAAAGCTTCTCATTTTCTGCTTTCTATTGGGTCTGGTTTTAAGATCTAAAAGACTGGAGAGGATGCTGAGCAAATACATGCATGTTTCCTTAGGTAAAATTCTACAGGTGTAGGTGTGCTTGTGGGTTTGGATACATAGAGGAATGAGATGCCTCTGTATACATATTTTTCTGCCTGTAAATGGCTTGGCAAATTGTTACCATAAAAAATATATTAGAAAGGGTATTTAAACCATCTCTACTTCAACTTTTTTTTGAGTCTTGCACACTATGTGACACAGGCAGAATCACTTTTAAGGCCATGCATAGGACCAGAAACATTCTCTTGCAAGATAGCAGTTTACATTACTATTGAAGAAAAAAAAAATGAGCAAGATATACATAAATCCAAGCAGATATTAGATAAGCAATAAGTGTCCAACTAAAAGCTTACTTTAAAAATGTTAGCCAACTACATAATATTTTTACTATTGTCACAGGAGATACTTCAAAAACATCTGACAGTTTTATTAAGCAAGAGATTTTCTAACATCATGAACTAGAAATAACAACTTTCTATGGAACAGAATTATTTATCTTTACCTTAATTCACAAGAAAAAATACTGTTCATGTTCTTTCTGTAAAACCTTGGGGAAAGTCATTATAGTAGTAAAAAGCCATAAATAATAGTATTACCACTTACCTGCTAAGTAGCGGAAATAGATGTGTCTTCAGTTTCTCTAACGTGAGGTTTTGAGTAGATCTCCAGCCTCCTTTCACAAAGCTATTTCCAAAAGAGTTACGATCCGCTCAGGAACATCCTGCTTATTTCATGAACTGTGGGCCTTTGAGTATTTCAGCCCCTACTGCAGCGCCCATGATTTCTCAGTGCTTCTAAGAACTTGAACTTCACTCTTCAGCCTGCATTCTTCTACCTCCCCTACAGAAAAATTATCCCTGAAGTTGTGGCTGAGAGTTTAACTGTGGAGCCAGAGTACTCCTCAGAGCCCTCTCCCTAGGTGTAGCAGTAGAGTAGGGAGGGTTATTTTTCGTCCATGAAGGAAAGGGACAGAGAGGCAGGGGGGTATTAGGAGGCACCGCCTTTTAGCTGCGAGGAGCAGGGTGCTCAGCTGCCCGTGGCGACGACAGTGGCGGCAAGGACAGCGGAGGCGGCGGCAGCAGCAGCGCAGTTTGGTCCCTGTAGCTGCAGCCCAGTCCGGAGACGCTGTCCATCCCCTCCGGTGCTGAAGTAAGGGACTGGAACCCCCAGCCTGACCCCAGATCGCACTTTCTTCCACCAGCGAACCCAAGCTGCTTCCTTGTCTTCCAGGCTCGCCTTTTTTTCCCCCTCTCGCGCTTTATTTTTTGGTAGGGGAGTGATTGTTTCTCCAAAACAATATCTTCATACTTATTTGATGGCAGCGTTTCTGGAAAGGCAGGAATCCATGAGAAATAAGATCTGAGCCTCTCCTGACTTTTCAGTGGCCCTGAACGAGTTTCCTAATGGTAGAAATGAAAGAGAACGCACGAACACGCGCGCGCACATACACGCGCGCACGAGAGAGAGAGAGAGAGAGAGAGAGAGAGAGAAATGGGGGGGGGGGGATTGTGGTGCACTGTGGAAAATCCAGAGCTTCTTTGAAAGCTCGTGGGTCTTTAATTACATAAGATGAAAAGGGCTATTTTGGAAGACTCTGAAATCTTGCTTACCAATTGGTGAGGTGGGGGGGCATTTAAATTTTGGGAAGCCTATTTGAAATTCCTAGGTTATGCACAGTAAAGATTCTTAGATCCTACACAGACAAACGAACGACAGGTTATTGTTAGAAAATAAAAAGACACAGGACGAAAGAATGAAAAAGAAACGCTTCTCGGTTTTGCTACCTTTTTTAAAACGCTGCCAAATTGGTTCAGAATCGCGGTAGAGCAGCTAAGAAGATCCTGTGGACGAAGGTCCCTGTGAGTGTCAGCGCTGGGCTCGGTGAGCGAGCGGGAGTCTCCGGGGGCTGCATTCCCAGGGCAGTGCTAGCAGCCGCCCACAGCCCAAGCTCCTGCAGGGGGGCGGAAGCGGCTTATTGCACAAAGGATGGGATTAGAGGAATGCATAAAGTCAGCGGGAGCACTAGAGCATCCCTGCCTTTTTAAAACCAGGAAAAAAACGCCCAACACACCGGGCCCTTTTTGCCTAGGTTTTTCAGCTCCTTCCCTTTCTTTTCCTCGCGCGCGGCGGCCTTTTTGCCTCTCCACTCCGGAGTCTGAGCCCTGCTCAGTCCCCACAGGCTCTTCTCTCCTGCTCGGCACAGACCCCCACTTCTGCCCGTTCCCCTCGTTCTTGGCAACCAGTTGACACTGAGCCTATAGCCAGGTTTGAGTGGGTTGTCCTGAAGGCGAAGGCGATCTCTAAGGGTTCTGCCATCCGCACTTGGCAAAGGGTGCCTACACGAGTGGAGTGAGATGGGAGATTGAAATACACCACGTGGAAACTGTCGGAAAACTATTCAAAAATCACGTCCACGCGGACCCTCAAAACTATGTACTGCTCAAGAGGGAAGACTAGCCAGGAAGGGAAGTCCAGCCCACTTCTTCAGACACAGAACTTGTGCAGTGCAGTTTTCTGCACCAGGAGGTTGTTAATAGACTTAAGGGGAAATTGGTAGAGACTGGCTAGGGGCAAGAAAGTGGGTGGAGAGGGGAGGCGACACTGATCTTTCTTGGGCAGTAGGATGAGGCTAATGTCTGCTTGTGGCCTCCTTTCCCAAGCACTTTCTGAGGTTCTTCTTCCTCGGATCGTGACAGTGGAGGGGAGTCGTAGACTAGATGAGGTGCTCTCTTCCCGTGTTTCCATCAAGGATTAGAGCGTGCGGGGGCTGGTCTGGAACTGTCCATTCTGGGTGGGATGATCTCCGATTCCTGGAGGCAGTGCCCTCTCCAAGGTGCCTATGGAGCAAGAGAAAGCTGAGGGAAACCGCGCAAGTCCGCAGCAGTCAGGGGAGTTCAAGGTGGTTCTTTTGGGGAGAAACGTTAAGTTGGAATTCATTCAAGAATGTAAACCAAACGGGCAGCTAATGTACTCCCAGGAAGAATCCACGTTTCCGGCGGACTTTGATCTAGTTCTTGCAGCAGCGATGTCTTTATTTCCCTGGGGTCATCGCTGCTCACTCCCAGGCTCTGGCTGGAAGAGGCCATAGTCAGTGTTGGACTCATTTCAGGCCTCAGACGCTGTGTGGAGCTGCAGACGCAGGAAATGCTCACAGGGAAAGGAAGCCCCTGATTAACTTTCTCCAACAGTCCTTTTGAACAGGGGTACTGTTAAAAGATGTGAGTGAGTCTCTAAAATCACATCTAGGGAAGACTTATAACCTCACTGAGATACACAGGTCAAAAATAGGCTATTTGCTACTGGAGGCTGATGTTTGAAGGGAATGTGTTGTTTTCCACTTCTGCGAAAAGAAATTGCCCAAGATCATAGTCAATAAAGTTTCCCTTTTCCTTCCACAAAATTCAGACAAACATGTGTTTCTTGCATCTGCATGAACAAGTATGTGTCATCTGCACAAATAAGTTTCAGAAAGTGCCCAGATTTTGTTGGAGAAGGAAAACAAGCCTGCTTGAGAGTTAAACTCCTTCTGGTGCCATTATTCCCTGTCAGCAAAGAGTTTTTGCTCTAATGTATTGAATTCGATGGTTATTTCAGTTTGATTTAATTGACTTTACATTATTTTCTCTGGACATGTAGGGACAGGAATAATCACAGAAAATAACACACCAAATAAAAGGGATTCATTTAAATGTGGGGCACAGAGTACAAAGATGTTGCTAATTAAAAACATATGCACTTGATTATTCAGACCTAGAGGAACAGATTTTTCCATCTTTCTGAGCACTGATTGACACTAATGTATCTCCCCTCTCCCTCCCTCCTCGTCCCCCTCCCCTCCCCCTTTCCTTCTCTCCTGCCAGGAAAAGAAAGGAAAAAAAAGAGAAAGGGTTGATTAATTTGAGCTGTCAGAACTAACAGATTATGCTAGTTTGATGTCTTTTCTTGAAGAAGCAAATCCACTCCATATTTTTCCTCATCAAGTTGTGTAACCAGTTATGGAAATTAAGGTGATGAACATCAAATGCAGTCTAACATCTGATGCTACAAATGCATATAAATGAAGTATAACAAAACAAAAAGGGACAGAAAAACTGAGATGAATTGAAGAAATATTTTAAGAATTTTTACCTTTGGATCAGATTTGTAAAAATTTATTTAAAATGTGATTTTATTCTTAAGTTACTACGATTTAAAGATGTAAGCATAGTAAAAGATGAATGAGAATCATCAAAGCAATGTATGAATTATATTCACAAGAAACTGTAATAACCTGTGAGTCCAAACCAGGTCTTTCAGTCCCTCTAGATTTATAAAACTATAATAGAATCATCACTCAGCCCACCCTCCACAGTGTAGAAATCTTAGAAAACATTAGGTTTGGGCACATTTTGAAACAATTTGAAGTACTTTGAGGGAGGGAGTTCTCAGTGCAAAGCAAAACCCCAATATTGACTGTGAAACTTCCATAAGCCTCCAAACCAGTTGAAGTCATCTTTTTACTATATATAAAATAGTGCTAATATAATTTCTAACCTCACTGAATTGTCATATGTGAGAAAAAAATATATGAAAAACTTAATATATCTTGTATGTTTCTATAAAAATTGATATCATCATCTATAAAATAGTAGCCTCCGTGCTTATTACTACACCATAGTTATAAAACTGGATATGTAATTTAGGGGTTTCTTTTTTGATTAGCATATTCCTAATTATTTCTGTGCTTCATTTCATGTTTCATATTTTAAAATGGGGTTATATGATTCTGTAATCCATATCTGAGTCATTTTTAATTCATGGTCTCAATGGAGTCGTTTTAAGCTGAAGTTTCCCCTTGTGATCAAGTACAACCAAATATTGCTTGTCTATTACTACTGATTTATGAATTGGAATATTTGGAAATATTGGGAAAATATCCTTATGTGGTTTTCTAAGAAGTTATTGAGTTTATATGTTCTTTTGTCCTTTTTGTAAATAAGAAGACTTAATCCCTTACCTTTGTTCAGTTAAGGTGTTCAAACTTGCTAAATCATCACCAGGTAATTCTGGAAGACTTCACGTGTGTTTGTGTTTGTGTTAACTGAGCTCAGTTGACTAGTTATAGGGAAAGGTGGATGGAAACTGATAACTCCATTGTCCTAACTGAAGTACAAAAATCCATCAATTAGATTTGTTTTTCTTTTAGGGTGGAGGGTGAACAATGGCAGTCAGAAAAATTTAGGAAATTGTTTGTTTAACTACAAATGCCTATTAGGAATATTTCATTTTAGACAAAGATTCCCTGAATACTTTCATTTTAAATTATTTTCTCTATTGAGAAAAACTCTAAAGTTTAGGAATGACATACTTAAAAAAAAGTGGTATTTTCTACTACTTGGATAAATTTCTTAAACTTTTAGTCTTTTTATTCATTAAAAAAAAAGGCAACCTACAACTTCCAGTTAATTACATCACCTGGATCCAGACCTCACACATAGAATGTTCCACATAGGATAAGAGAATCCTATGGCATCCCTCCAATCCTCTCTAATAGAAGCAGTGTCTCAGAGATTGTCTTGTGTTTACTAACACTGTGCAGGAAATACTAGCTTATTTTTAAAAAAACAATGTGAAAGGATGAGTTTATATATAAAATGTGTAGAAATTCCACATACAAGCAAACATTATTGATTTGTGATTTTTTTCATTATTTTTCCTCTCCTTCTATAATATGGACTGCACAAAAGCAATTACCTCATGCAACTTGTGTATCTCCTGCACTGAAACAATGCCCCAGAATATAGTAGATACTTAGAAAGTTGTTGGTAATCGAACAATTACATGTGAACTTCTGTGATACTGGCTGAGAGTAATAGACTGAACAAAATATTGTCTTTGCGCTTCAAAACCAGGAAATATTTGTTATTTATAGGCATAAGAGCCTTCATAGCATGGTTTCTTCCTGTAATAATGGCTTTTTAAAAACATACTCATCCATTTTGGAACAATCAAAGGTGTATTTTCAATGTGGCAATAAAAGATTTATTTTTAGAGAGATTCACCTGATACGCCTTCATAATTATAATCCTTTAGTATAATTAACTAGATGGATATTCATGTGCAAAATTGTTAAAATTATTCAGTCTGGCAAAAAAAAGGAGGGGCATAGACAGATTTTTTACTATAAATAACTTCATAAAAACTGGTTCCTATTTCTTGCACTTTTTTCCCCATTCTGGAGAAAGGATAATATATTTTGGTCTCTTACCCATGAATTTTCTTCATAAAATAATGTGATGGTTATAGAAAATGTAAAGAAGGGAAGAAAAGAATCTGTACCGGTAACATCACAATTTTATTATACTTTCTTCTGAATCTTCCAAGGTACCACATGTACCCATTTGTTATCACAGTACACTTATTTTTTATTGGTTCTTTTTAGTTACACATAACAGTAGAATCCATTTTGATATAATTATACAAGCATGGAATATGTTTTACTAAATCTTCTAAAGTTAATTCTATATGTAAGATTTTTCTGTTTTTTAAAATTTCTTTTAAACTGAAAATATAAAGGTGGAGTGTAATTCAGAATTAGAGTGTTTTCCTAGAATGCACAAAATCCTGGGCACAATCTCCAGTACTGGAAAAAAGAAAAAAAAATATGTAAAGCTGACAGAGGTAACATACTTTGTTCTATACTTACTTTATGATGTTTATTGTATTTTCAATTTCTGCTATTATGTGAATAGCTTCATGGATAAACCTTTCTGTCATTTCCATTATTTTGGAAAGTTGTGTGGGGGAGAAAGAGTCAATGAAATGTAAATATCAATTTAAAGTATCTGCTTATTTTACCGCATGAAATATGTAAATATGAGTGTAACAGTTGTGGGATGCAGGGAAGGATAATGGAAGGAAAGGGGGAAGGGAGATGACCTAGATAAAGAGGAATTTCTTTTATTGGTACATATTAATTTTACATAATGTTGGGTTTCATTGTGACACAATCATATGTGTGTGTGTATAGACATAAATTTGATCAATTTTACTCATCAATACTTCTCCTTATCTTCCTCTTACTCCTCCTACTAATCCTCTTCCCCTACCCTATTGGTTTCCTTTCTATTTTCATGATGTCTTTTTCTTTTGCTCTTTGGCTTCTCCTGATGAGGGAAAACACAAGATACATGTTTTGTTTGATTTTTTGAGTCAGGTTCATTTGGCTTCATATGATACTCTTCCAGGTCCATCTATTTTCCTGCAAATGTCATAATTTAATTCCTCTTAAGACTAAAAAAAAACTCCATTGTGTATATGTATTCATCTGTTGACTGATGTCTGGACTGATTTCATAAATTAGCGATTGTGAATTGTGCTGTGATAAACGCAGGAATCCATGTATTACTAAAACATGCTGACGTTTTTCAGATAAATACCAAAGAGTGGTACAGAAGGATCATATGGTAGTACTCTTTTTAGATTTTTGAGGAACCTCCACAGGGATTTCCACAGTGGCTCTACCAATTTACATTCCCACAAAGAGTGTATATGAGTTCATTTTTTTCTGTATCCTCACCAGCATTTATTACTGTTGTATTCTTAATTATTGCCATTCTGACTGGCATGAGAAGGTAACTCACTGTAGTTTTTATTTGACTTTCCTTGGTGGTTAAAGATGTTAAACATTTTAAAACATAGTTGTTGGACATTTGTATTTCTTCTTTTGATAATCAGTTTATCTATACATTTATTGGTTAGTCAACTTTATTTTTAAGGTTATATATTTTATTCTCATTATCTGAAGTTCTATCTTCCAAGTGATCTAGTCTGTTGTTTATGCTTTCTATTATGTTTTTAATTTTGTTTATTGTATCCTTCATTTCAAGAAGTTCTGTTTGTTTTAGAATCTCTCTTTATTGAAGTAATCTTTTGCTTCCTGTATTAGATCACATAGCTCTTTACTGTAGTGATCTTTTGTTTCCTGTGTTTGCTTTCTTATATCATTCTTTAGCTTGCAGAACATTTTAATCATGTATACCCTAAACTCTTTTTCTGACACTTTTTCTACTGTGCTGGCCATGGATTCTAATAATATAGTATGTTGGCTTGTCTGGGGTATTTTATGCAGCTTGAAACCAAATAGCTCCTATTAAGACAGCTACAGTTTCGTTGCAATAGACAAAATGATGTGTTCAATTATTATCTACAATACGTACAATAGGATTGTGAAAGGGTTTACAGTTTCTAATGATGGGCAAAGAGAGAATGGGAGGTGGGGATGTGGGATGAGATGTTAAGGAGGTAGGAGGTGAGTATACAGAAGTATTAGATCTAAGGAAAATGTATATGAGAAATCAAAAGAAGTTGGGTAGTAGTAGGAGAACAGAGAGAAAGAGATTCTTGGGAGACAAAAAAGCAGGAAGAAAATAGAGAGGGTACCAAAACACATACAAATAAATTAATAAGAAAAAGAAAAAGAAAAAAATATATATATATGATAAAAAGAAGAACCCAGACCTAGAACCTGGACTCTGACCGGCAGACCATGTAGGAATCCAGGCCCCGGACCAGGACCACCCCGCCAGAGCCAAGTCAGGAGCCAACACAGGAGCCAAGGCCCAGGTCCTGACCTAGGACCACCTGCCAACTGGCAGACCCATGCTGGACCCCAAGCCCAGGTTTAGAACCACCCTGTCAACCTACCCAGGAGTCAAAGACAAGGTTATTTTCAGGACTGCCCAGCCAACTGGCAGATCCATCCCAGTATCTCCCATAAGGGAAGGCAAGTACTATACCCCACTTCCAGGAGCCATACCTCCAAGATTACCCCCCGTCCTAATAATCTTCATCATCTTGAGGGTGGAAATATCAGAAAACAACAGACAACCCAACCTATTGGATGAGAAGGGAAGCTGGAAAGATACTGATCTCCAACAAAAACTATCCTTGTATCTTCCTTCAAGATTTTTTCTCTCTCCCTCTCTCTTCTCCTGTCCTCATATCCCCAGCATTTATGAAACCAAGTACTTTTCAAGAATTAGGCTACTGAAGACTGGGATATCTGAATAGTGTATTACAATGGTGTTGTATTTTCTTTATCTCCTATTTTTACATTTTTTTTACTTTTATTAATGTTTATGTCTGTTTGTTTTTGTACTTAACTGTCTTCCCACTTACTTGCCTCCCCAAAATCACTTCTTTCTCTTCTCCTGCTACTAACCAACTTCTTTAGATTCCTCTTTCATGCTTTCTAAGATCTAATAACTCTATATTCTCACTTCTTACCCCCTCAATATCTCATCCTAAACCTCACCCCAGGTTCTTTGTCCACCATCAGAAACTCTAGACTCTTTTGCTAACCTACTGTTTATATTGTAGATAATCAATAAACTTACCATCTGTATATTGTGACAAAACCTTAAACAGTCTTAATAGCAGCTATTTGTTTTAAAGTTGTATATTGCTATATTGTTTGTTTGGGGATCTGTTCACATTGTTCTCCTCCTTAAAGGAGAGGTATTGGAAAACTGTAGGGACACCATAATCCTATAGGGTAAAAACTGTAATGCCTCAGATCCACAGAGCTAGAAGGGAAGACACATGAATAACATGAAAAAAATAAAAAAAAAACAAGGGAAGAAAGTGCTCCCAATAAACCAAGCTATTACATTATTAAAAATCCATGACCAACACAACAGAAGAAATTACAGAGAAGGAGTTCAGCATGTACATAATTAAAATGTTCTGTGAATTAAAGGATGATATAAGAAAGCAAATACAGGCAGCAAAAGATCATTTCAATAAAGAGCTACATAAGCAAATACAGGAAGCAAAAGATTACTTCAACAAAGAGATAGAGTTGTGAAAAAACAAACAAACAAACAAACAAAGAGAAATCCTTGAAATGGAAGAAACAATAAACCAAATTAAAAGCTTAATAGAAAGCATCATGAACAGATTAGGTCACTTAGACCTCAGACAATTAAGACAAAATATATAATCTTGGGAAGAATGTTGACCACACAGTGAAGATGGTAAGAAACTATGAGTAAGAAACAGCAAGAATTATAAGATAACCTAAAAAGACCAAATTTAAGAATTATTGGGATAGAGAAAGGCATAGAGTTCTAACCAAAGAAATGAACAATCTACTCAATGGAATAATATTAGAAAATTTCCCAAAGATGAAATGAAATGGAAAATCAAGTACAAGAGGCTTGCAGGACACAAAATGTACAAAATCACAACAGATCCACACCAAGGCACATTGTAATGAAAATGCCTAGCAAACAGAATAAGGTGAGAATATTAAAAAGCCACAAGAGAAAGGAATCACATTACATATAGGGGAAACACAATTAGGATCACTGCAAATTTTTCATCCCAGAGTCTGAAAGCTAGAACATCCTGGAACAACATATACCAAGCTCCAAAAGAAAGTGGATGCCAACCAAGAATCTTATATCCAGCAAAATTAAGCTTTAGATTTAATGACAAAATAAATACCTTCCACAATAAATAAAAGTTAAAGGAATTTACCACTAGAAAGCCTACACTACAGAATATCCTTGGCAAAATATTCCATAAGGTGGAAACAAAAAACACCAATGAAAATCAGCAGAGGGAGGTATTACACTAAAGGAAATACTAATCAGAGGAGAAACCAAGTCAAGTTAAATACCAAAAATAACCAAAAGTAGCTGGGAATACAAATCATGTCTCAATAATAACCCTGAATGTTAATGTCCTAAACTCATCAATCAAAAGACATAGGCTGGCAGATTGGATTAAAAAAGACCCAACAATATGATGCCTTCAAGAGACTCATCTCATAGGAAAAGACATCCACAGACTGAAGGTGAAAGTTTTGTAAAAATCATACCTAGCATACAGAATAAGGTGAGAATTTGAAAAGCCAACAAAAGAAATGACAGAGAAGGAGTTCAGGATGCACATAAATAAAATGTTCTGTGAATTAAAGGATGATATAAGAAAGCAAATATAGGCAGCAAAAGATCATTTCAGTAAAAATCTATGTAAGCAAATACAAGAAGAAAAGGTTACTTTAATAAGAAGTTAGACGTTCTGAAAAAACCTGGATACTAAATAATATGCTATCAAATGAATTATGGGTTGCAAAAGACATCAAAACAATTAAAAAATTTATATCAAAATCTCTGGGACACTATGAAGGCAGTACTAAGAGGAAAGTTCATTGCATTGAGTTCATTCCTTAAAAGAAGAAAAAGTCAACAAATAAATGACATAACATTACATCTCAAAGCCCTAGAAAAAAAGAAGAAATCAACACCAAAAGTAGTAGAAGACAGAAAATAATTAGAATCAGAGCTGAAATCAATGAAATTGAAACAAATGAAATAACAGAAAAAAGTGACAAAACAAAAAGTTGGTTCTCTGAAATAATAAATAAAATGGATAAACCCATAGCTATGCTAATGAAGAGAAAGAAAGAGTAAACTCAAATTAATAACATCTGTGATGAAAAAGAAAATATCATGACAGACACTACAGAAATGCAGAAGATAATTAGAAATTATTTTGAAAATTTATACTCAATAAAATAGAAAATATTGAAGGCATCAACAAATTTCTAGAGTCATATGATTTGCCCAAACTGAATCAGGATGATATGCACACGTTAAACACATCAACTACAAGCAATGAAATACAAGACACCATCAGAAGCCTACCAACAAAGAAAAGCCCAGCACCAGATGGACACACAGCTGAGTTGTACAAGACCTTCAGGGAAGAACGAATATCAATACTCCTCAAAATACTTCATGAAATAGAAAAAAGGGCATACTTCCAAACTCATTCTATGATGCCAATATCAAACTGATTCTAAAACCATAAAAAGACACATTAAAAAAATAAAACTTAAGACCAATATCTCTAGTGAACATAGATGCAAAAATTCTCAATGAAATTCTGGCATGTTGGATACAAAAACACATCAAAAAGATAGTGCACCACAATCAATTGGGGTTCATCCCAGGGATGCAAGGTGGGTTCAACATATGAAAATCAATTAATGTAATTCATCACATCAATAGACTTAAAAATAAGAATCATATGATCATCTCAATAGATGCAGAAAAAAGCATTTGACAATATAAACCACCCCTTTATGTTAAAAACACTAGAAAAACTAGGGAATAAATGAACATATCTCAACATTATAAAAGCTGTCTATGTTAATCCCAAGGCCAACATCATTCTAAATGAAGAAAAATTGAAAGCATTTCATCTAAAAACTGGAACAAGAGAGGAATGCCCTCTTTCACCACTTCTATTTAACGTAATTCTTGAAACTCTAGCCAGAGCAATTAGACAAAGAAAAGAAATTAAAGGGATACAGATAGGAAAATAAGAACTGAAATTATCACTATTTGCCAACAATATTATTCTATACCTAAAGTATCCAAATATTTCCACCAGAAACTAATAAATAAATTTGGCAAAATAGTAGGATATAAAATCAACACACAAAGATTAAAAGCGTTTCTTTACATGAATGACAAATCTTCTGAAAAATAAACTAGGAAACATACTCCATTTAAAATGGCCTAAAAAATACTTGGGTATCAACAGAAGAGGTGAAAACCACTACAATGAAAATTACAGAACACTAAAGAAAGAAATTAAATAAGACCTTAGAAGAGGGAAAGATCTTCCCTTGTTCTTGGATAGGCAGAATTAATATTATCAAAATGACCATAATACCAAAAGCACTATACAGATTTAATGCAATTCCAATCAAAATCCCAATGACATTCCTCACAAAAATAGAAAAAGCAGTCATGAAAGTAGTCTGGAAAAATAAAAGAGATCCAGAATAGCTAAAGCAATCCTTAGCAAGAAGAGTGAAGCAGGTGGCATCGAAATACCATACCTTAAACTATATTACAGATCAACAGTAACAAAAATAGCATGGTATTGGCACCAAAATAGACTTGTATACCAATGGTACAGAATAGAGGACACAGAGACAAATCCACATAAATACAGATAAATACAATTATCTCATATTAGACAAAGGTACAAAAATACTCCTATAGTGCAATAAATAAAATAAAGAATCAATAAGTGGGATGGATTCAAAATAAAAAGCTTCTCAGCAAAAGAAACAATCATTGAGGTGAATAGAGAGCCTACAGAACGGGAGCAAATTTTACCACACACAAATCATATAGAGCACTGATTTCTAGGATACAAAAAAAAAAAAAAAAACTCAAAAATCTTAACACCCCCCCCCACCCCCCCAAAAAATCAATAAATGGGCCAAGGAACTGAATAGTCACTTCTCAGAAGAAGATATACAATCAATCAACAAATATATTAAAAACAAGTTCAACATCTCTAGCAATTAGAGAAATGCAAAACAACCTACTATAAGATTTCATCTCAGTTCAGTTAGAATGGCAGCTATTATGCATACAAACAACAATAAGTATTGGCGAGGATGTGGGGGAAAAGGTACTCTCAAGTACTGCTGGTGGGACTGCAAATTGGTGTAGCCAATCTGGAAAGTAGTATAGAGATTCCTTGGAAAACTTGGAATGAAGCCACCTTTTGACCCAGCTATCCCACTCCTTGGTCTATATCCAAAGGACTTAAAATCAGCAATACTATAGGGATACAGCCATATCAATGTTTATAGCAGCACAATTCACAATAGATAAATTGTGGAATCAAATTAGGTGCCCTTCAGAAGATGAATGGCTAACAAAAATGTGATATATATACACACTATGAAATATTACTCAGTATAAAAGAGAATAAAATCATGGCATTGCAGGTAAATGGATGGAGTTGGAAAATATAATGCTAAGTGAAGTTAGCCAATTCCAAAAAAACAAATGCCGAATGTTTTCTCTGATATGAGTATGCTGATCAAAAATGGGGGTGGGGGTGGAGCATGGGTGAAATGAAAGTTCTTTAGATAGGCAAAGGGGAGGAAGGGGAACACAGGTGGTAGAGGGGTAGGACAGATGGTGGAATGATATGAACATCATTACCCAAGTACATGTATGAAGACATAAATGGTGTAATTCCTTTCTGTACAACCAGAGACATGAAAAATTGTGTTCTATATGTGAATGATGCATTGAAATACATTCTGCTGTCACATATAATGAGTTGGAATAAATAAATAAGTTTTTAAATAAAACTGTATCCACGATCAAAAAAAGGATAAAAGAATATACAAAACAAAACTGTAATATACTATTCAGAAATCCCAGTCCTCAATAGCTGAATGCATGGAAAGTATTTGGTTTCACAAATGTTAGAGATATGAAGGGAGGAAAAGAGGGAGGAGAAAACAACACAAAACAGAAAAAAAAAATTTCAAAGGAAAATTGAATGATTATTTTTATAGGAGTTCAGTGCTTTTTTTTTCTTCCCTTCCCGTCCAGTAGTGCAGTTATCTGTTGTTTGCTGGTATCTCCACCCACAGGGTGGGGAAGGTTATTAATGTGGGAGGGTTGGTCTTGGAGGTGGAACTCCTGGAAGTGAGGCATAGCACTTTCTGGTCCCCATTGAAAGACTGTCCCCAATGGATCTCCTTTGGGGCTTACTCCTGTGATGTGGGCACATGGTCTTAAGGGTTGCCTATAGAGCCCACAATTTCTGGTCTCTAATTTAATCTCTAAACTGTAACTTTCATGCCCCCCTCCCTTTCTACTTCCCAGTCAGGAAACTGACTCTCTGGAGGTCATGCAGACTGAGCTCTGGGGCCTGTACACAGAGCTGTTCTGTATTGGGCAGATCAAGACCAGGTTTTGAGAGCTATGGGCTGGCCACATAACTGCAGGCACTGTGCTTGGGGGCAGGAGTTAGGGGTAGGGGATTACAGGTACCTTGATATTACTTCTAGGTCCCATCCAGTGTTTCCAAATGGGAGTTTTCCCACCAAAATATGGCAATGGTGGCAGTGGAGGTAACTCAAGATGGCAACGAAGGTTTCCCAAGATGTAGGCGACTACTTTCAGAGATGGGGCCACAACTGTCGGCCATGTGGTGGTGTGGTGTGGTGGTGTTACGTGGAGCGTTGGGAGATGCAGCACTGTAGTGTGTATTAGGCGACTGTCTCCAGACCCTGAAGAGTGTCCCCAGGTGCAGGTTACCACATGGAAGGTAATATGGCCATGGTAGCTGTGTCCTAAGATGGAGGGAGGCTGGGGAGCCCTGTTTTGGTTGGTCTCATCTACACATTTATTGATTGGGTAGTTTTTTTTTTTTTTTTTTTTTTTTTGTGTGTGTGTGTGTGTGGATGTTGAGATTTCTAGTTCTTACTATATTTTGAATATTAATCCTCTGCTAGAAAAGTATCAATGACATAGATTTTGTTCCATTATGTATTCTGTCTCCTTACATTGTTGTTTGCTTTGCTGTGCAGAAGATTTTAATTTGATGCTATTCCATCTATTGACTCTAGTTATAATTTTCCAGAGCTCTAGGAGTGCAATTCAAGAAACCATTGCTCGTGGCTCTATCTTGTAGTGTTTTGCCTATGTTTTCTTCAAACAGTGGCAATTTCTGTTCTTTTATCTAGGTCTTTGATCAATTTTGAGTTAATTTTTTGAAAGAGATGGGGGTCTCGTTTAAATCTTCTAAATGTGGATACCCAGTTTTACCAGCATTCTTTGTTGGTACAAAAAAGGAGGTACTTTTCTCCAGTGTATATTTTTAGGAATCTTGTCAAAATCAGATGCCTATAGCTAAGACATTTGTCTCTGTCTTCTATTCCACTCCCATGGTCTATGTGTTTGCTTTTATGCCAGTACCATTCTGTTTTTGTTACTATTACTTTGTAGAATAATTTGAAATTGGGTATTGTGGTGCCTCCAGCATTTCTGTTTTTTTGTTTTGTTTTGTTTTGTTTTTGCTTATGACTGTTTTGTCTATACTGGATCTTTTGTATTTCGATATACATTTAAGATTTTTTCCAGTTCTATGAAGACTGTCACTGGAAATTTGTTGGGGATTGCATTGAATCTCTTGATCACTTTTAGTAACGTGGGCATTTTAACAATAGTATTTCTGCCTATCTGTGAACATGGGAGGTCTTTCCACCTAGTGTCTTCTATTTATTTTATCTATGGTGTATAACTTTCCTTGGAAAGATAGTCCTTCCAAATTATGTTTATTTATAGTTGTGTTTTTTGGGTTTTTTTAAGCTTTTATGGACAGAATTGTTATTTGGATCTCTCTCTCTCTCTCTCTCTCTCTCTCTCTCTCTCTCTCGTTGTTCAATTATTCATCTATAGAAAAGCCATTGATTTTTTTTTTTTGATGTTGTACTTTATACTTTGCTGAATTTATTTATCAGCTCTTGAAGTCTTCTGGTAGAAATTTTAGGGTCTTCTCAATAGGATCATATCATCTTCAAGGAGGGACAATGTGACTTCTTCCTTTCTTATTTGTATACCTTTTATTTCTTTCCCTTACTTAATTGCTCAGACTAAAATTTCAAGTGCAACATTGAATAGGAGTGGTGAGAGTTGACATCCTTACCTTAGTCTTGATTTTAGAAAGAATGTTTTCAATTTTCCCTCGTTCAGTATGATATTGGCTTTTGTGGTATAGTCTTTAATATTTTGAGGCAAATTCATTCTATTCCAAGTTTCTTTAAGGGTTTTTTTTTAATCATGAAATAATGTTGAATTTCGTTAAATTATTTTTCTGCATATATTGAGATAATCATTTTTTTTTGTTATTCATTCTACTGGTGTGATACATTACATTTATTAATTTGTAATGTTGAACCATCCTTGTAGCTCTGAAGTGAAACCAATTTCATTATCACATTGCATGATCTTTGAATATGGTACTAAATTTGTTTTGCATGTATCATATTAATTTTTTGCACTTATGTTCATAAAAGTTATTGTTCTTTTATGAAAAATAAAGAAATGAAGATTTATACTCATGGTGATAGTGGCTTCAGATAATGACTTTGGAAGTTTTCCTTCCCTTACTATTTCATAGAACATTTTGAACAGCATTGGTTTTAGGTCCTTAAATGACTTGCAATATTCAGCTTTGAATCTATTTGGTCTCTGTTAGGAGGTCTTTTATTATTGTTTTAATATTATTGTTCAAAAGTCTGTTTAGGTTTTCTATATCATCTTGGCTCAATTTTGGTAGATCAGATGTATTTAGGAATTCATTCATTTCTTCCAGCTATCCTATTTATTTAAATAAAAGTTTTAAAATAGTCCTCGATTCTCCTCTGAATTTCAGTTGCCTGTTGAAATATATCCTTTTAATCTCTAAAGCTTCTCTTTCTTTTGGTTAATTTATCTAAGTGGGTTATCAATCTATTTTTTTCAAAGAATCTAATCTTTCTTTCATTGATATTTTTACTTTTTTAGTCACTGTTTTATTAATTTTGGCTCTGGTCCTTATTATTTCTTTTCTTCAACTGGGTTTGAAATTGTTGGTTTGTCCTTGTTTTTCTAAGACTTTTCATCATTTTGGTGTTTTTATTTGAGATTTTCCTGATTTTTTAATGTAAGTATTCATAACTATAAAGTTTCTCCTTAGAACTGCTTTTACTGTATTACACAGATTATGGTATGTTGTGTTTCTATTTTCGCTTGATTCTAATTGTTTTATTTTTAATTTATCCCCAGCTTTCATAGAGTCTTGCTCATTATTCAAAATAATATTATTCAACCCCCATGTGTTTGTATGGTTTCTATCATTTTGCTTGCTTCTGATTGATTAAATGCTATGATTTGATAAAATGCAGATATCATTCCTTTTTTTGTATATTTATTAAGCAAATACATGAATTGTTTTGGGGAAAGTTCCATGAGCAACTGAAAGAATGGATTTCAAAGGCTGTGATGTGAAACATTCTGTAGATGTCTGACATCAATTTTATCTAACATATGGTTTAACTCTGTAATATCTTGGTTGATATTTTTTTAAAGAGAGAGAGAGAGAATTTTTAAATATTTATTTATTTTAGTTTTCGGTGGACACAACATCTTCATGTTATTTTTATGTGGTACTGAGGATTGAACCCAGCGCCCCTCACGTGCCAGGCAAGTGCGTTACACTTTGAGCCACATCCCCAGGTTATTGGTTGATTTTTTTGTGTGTGGATAAACTATTAATTAGTTATACTGGTATATTGAATTCACCCCCTATTATTATTTTGGGACTTGCTTTTTCTTTTATTTGAGTAGTCCTTTTTTATGAAATTAGGTGCACCAATGTTTGGTGTATAAATATTTACAATCATTATAACTTCTTTTTGTTGTCTTCTTTAGAAATATGTAATGACCTTCTTTTGTCTATTCTGACTAAATTTGACTTGAAGTCTGCTTTATTCAATAAGAGAATAGCTACTCCATGCAAAGGCAATATACTTTTCCATTCCTTCTTATTTAATCTATGAGTATCTTTGCCATTGAGCTTCCTGTTCAACTTGAAGACAGCAAAGAGTAAGTTCTTGTGTTTTTCTCCAGCCTTCTAGTTTATTTCTTTTAATTTGAGATTTAAGGCCATCTACATTCAGTGGTATTATAGAGAGGCACATATTACTTTCTGTCATTTTGTTTTATTTCTAATATTTGATTAATTCCTATGTTGAATTAACTTATCTACATTTCTAACGAGTTGCATGTTTTTTTTGTGTGTGTGTTCTTATGCTTATTTTAATCTCCTTCTATGCATAGGCTTCCTTTAAGTATCTTCTGAAATGATCACCTACTGGTCATGAATTCTGTCAGTTTATGCTTTTCTTGGCAGGTTTTTATTTACCCTTCAATATTTGGTGGATATAGTAATCAAGCTTGGCAGTTACTTTCTTTCAGGACCCGAAATACATTGTTCCATGCTCTACTGGCCTTAAGAGTTTTTGCTGAGAACTCTGCTCTTATTCTGATCAGCTTGCCTTTATAAATGACTTGGCACTTTTCTCTTGCAAATTTTAAAGTTTTTTCTTTGTTTTAAATTTTTGGCATTTTAACTACAAAATGTCCTGGAGAGGTTCTATTCTGGCCATGTCTATTTGGAGTTCAAAACAACTCCAGAAGCTGCATATCCAACCCATTTCCAAAATTAGAGAAATATTCTGTTTCACTAAATAAACTTTCTATGCCATTGGCCTATGTCTAAACTCCTTCCCTCAAATCTATGAGTCTTCAACTTGCCCTTTTAATGGTGTCCTAATATTAATAAGTATTCTGTTCATACTTTCTTATTTTCTTTATTATCAAAATACTTAATGCTCAAATTCATCAGTGTTTTCTTTGAGCCTGATACTTTTTCTTCTGATTGATCTAGTCTATTGGTGAAACTCTCCACTGAATTTTGTATTTGACTTATTTTTTTTTATTTCCAAAATTTATGCTTGATTCTTTTCCAGAGTTTCTTTTTATTTAAACATTCTTTCATTTCCTGTATTGTCCTTCTTAGCTCATTCTTTAGTTTTTCTTTTAATTCATTGACCATTTTTGCAGTCAACTTTTTGAATTCTTTGTGTGGCATTTCTTCCACTTCAGTATCTTTGGATTCAGTTAAGTATGGACCTATAAAATTTGTTTTTTCATGTTCCCTGTATTTTAATATTGAGAAGTATGTATCTTTTTGGATGAATGTCCCTTGATAGTGAGCATCTTTTCAATAAGATGCTTTCTCTTTATAATGATCCTGGGGCTAGGACGATATCTCTGCATCAATGCGCTTATGGTACATGTTCAATGTGCTATGATAAGTGCCCAGAACACCCTGAGAGGAGAAAATAACAACCAGTAACAGCGACAACTTGAAACCACACCATTTACTAACTTGTAGTAAAAAAAAATCATTGAAAATTTTCTCTGAAACCATACTAATCAAAGAAAAGAAAATGCTATTGGGGTGTGTTGCTTGCACATTATTGTTCTATAATTTATTGAATAGATTGAATGCTTAGGCAATAAAGAAAGTTACATTAATTTGAAACTATATCGAACAAATAGAAAAGAGAAGAAAAAACAAAGGAAAAAAATAAAGTAACAAAAAAGAGACAAAAAGATAGCAAATAAGAAGAGAAATACAAATAGAAGGGGATAATATATAAATAAAAGAGAAAAAATCCTTTGATAAATTAAGGAATAAATATATGAAATCATATAAAAGTATGCAAAAACACATAAGGGGGGAATTAAAACAAACCAATACAGAAAACAACAGGAACAAAATAAAAACCGAAATTCCTCCTTGCTGAGGTATTTAAGGTAGAGAGACTTCTTTTGGAAACTTCCAGATTCAGAATCTGCCAAGAATTGGGGACATGGAAAATGTTCAGGCCTTGACAGTGTGTCCTCAGGATATCTCCGGGCATGGAGGCTAGGACTGAATCAACTGACTTGCGTGATATTTTGTATTATTTTCTCCACATCTACATCAGCATCCTGCTTCAAAGCCCTGTGAAGTACACATGCTAGGGAGCCTGTCTATACAGTATTCACCTTGCCCATCTCCAGTGCTGCTGAGGTCACTCTGGAAGCTCTGCTGTGGATAGAGTAACTTCAAATGAAAATTCTCTCACCTTCCTCTGCTTAGCCGATCAGCAGTCAGCATGTCCCACTACCTACACCTTTCAAAGGATTCATGCCATAGATTCTTTCCTGGACCCAGACTGTGTCTCTGGGTGGTAACCGGCAACCCAGGGAATGGGAAGGAAGAGGAAGCCAAGGAGGAGGAGAGAGATGATGAGGAAGAGCAGAAGGAAATGGAGAAAATTGTCAGCAAACTACTGAAACCACGGTGGACCCTCCAATCACAGAATGCCTCTGGGTATGGGAGGGTCAGCTAGACCTGAAGGGATCTGTGTTGGAGAGGACAGTTATGTGCTCAGTTTTCCATGGAAACCAACTAACTAAAGCACTCCCAGACCCGGGCTCCCTCATGAATCCTCCTACAGCTGGACAAGCGTCCTGTCATTACAACCACTAATTCTACATGCGGATGCCCTTGGAGACTGCAGACTGACAGACCTGCAGATCTGTTGCCTAGAGTTTTCAATGGGTTTATGTTAGAGGCTTTTCCTGAAACCATGCTGACTTGGGGTGGACACCTACTGGCCTACTGAAAAAAAGACTGGCTATTGGGTTTTGGAGATTTAAAAAAAAAAAAAAAGTCTAGTTTATGATTGTCCAGTCAGTAAACTCATACAATGGAGTCCCTCTTAAACTGGCTCCTAGTCTTGGCACTGTCTGAATCTGCATGCAAGTGCGGAGAAACTCTTCTCTCGCCCAGGTCCCCTACATGAAATCTGCTCTCTGCTCAGACTGCATATTTTCGAGATAGTCGAGTCTGAATTTCTTGAGATTGCTGCTATTCTCTCTTTCAGCCAGCAGAAGGGGAGTTTCCCCACCCCCACGGACCCTCCCCACCATGTGCTGGTTTCATCTTTTTCTTTTATTAATTCTTTTCTCATTCTAAAAACCAATATTTCTGGGTTTTACCTGGCCACTGACTCTCTTGACTTTCATTCCAGCGCTTTCCTGCTGCCCCTCTGACTCATCATGCAGCCACATGCGTGTTGATTTGATTCAATCTTGGGGAGCAGCTGGTCCATGCTCAATGCCTCTAGTTCACAATTTTCCAGTCATCCAAGAGCGCAAATTAATTGGAATATCCTGCTAAGGAGAACCAGGAACCAATTACCACATACCCATAGTAAGTGGGTGCTATTCTAGTTCTACTGCGATTTTCTCCAGGAGGCATCATACAGAATTAGCCTGATTTCAAATTAATATGTGCAATGTTTTCCTTGTGACTCTCCCTATGGGCTGATATTTACAACTTCTATTCATTATTTACTTTTTTCACAGTTTCTTAACCTATGAGTCAATATCACATTCCTCTGGTGATATTAGATTTTCGGCCTCTCAGGAGGTTGAATACCTGCTTTTCAGAATGCTACAAGACTTGCACTTTCATCAAACCACCTAAAAAATTTCATTCAAGTATGGTCAAAATACATTCACAATCAAGCTTTTTGGGGGCAATAACCACTTATTATCTTTGACATTCTCTGCGAAGTCATTCTATGTAAATTTCGGATAACACATGTAATTGAAGGTTATCCCAAACATTTATTCAGGTTTTAATAAGAGACAAATGTTTTAAAAATTAAGCAATTTTTTTTATTTCTTGCTTTTTATATTTACATATTTTTTCAAAACACTGGAACGAAACATGTTCCAAAAGGCAGTATATGAAAATATAAATATGATAACCATAGATGACACATAACATAAATATTGCTTTTTTTGTACTAGGGATTGAACCTAACACACTTAACCACTGAGCCACATCCCCAGTCATTTCTTATTTTTATTTTTTTTTATTTTGAGACAGAGTCTCAATAATTGCTTAGGGCCTCAATAAGTTGCTGAGGCTGAGTTTGAACTTGTGATCCTCCTGTCTAATCATCCTAAACCAGTGGAATTACAGGCATGTGCCACATACCCACCAAAGCATTGCTATTTTTAACACTGATTTATGAACTCTGCAAGTGAAAAACCTCTGGCAGGGAGGCAACTATATGCTACATTGTAATGTATTTATATAATAAATCAGGTAACCATTTGTTCTGCAGATACACACATATGTGAAAACCTATCCATATATCTACCTAATTAATAGACTAATTGAAATAATGAATTTAATTAATAACCTGATTCTCTACATTCTGCAATGATAGAGTTTTTATCTAATTCAACTCTTGACATAGAATAGCCTTTAGATTTGCCTTTACTAATCAACATGGCAAGAATGTTCTCTTGATCCCAAGACAGGGCATCAAGAGTCTTTGAATGGTTAGCTCCCATGTGGATGTCTTCTTCCTCCCCAGAATGCTAGATGATAAGAGTGATAAAGAGCGGGACTGAGTCCTATCACTTGACACTCTACAAGTCTGGCTATTCTTCAGTCATCTCGGTTTACCACAGACACATGTGTATGCCCTCTTGAGGTCAGATGACAGAAACTGATGTGTTTGGGGGAGTTTGTTTCAAAGCGGTACTTCACGGATCTAATAGATCTTATTTAGACTTCAAATGTCATCATTTCCCATGAATGCTTTTACAAACAACACGGTTGAGCTAGACATATTTACTCTCTGATCTTAGAGCATTTGATAGCTTCTTCCTTCCTACCTTCTTTCCGGTCTCCTTCCCTACTTCCTTCCCTCATTTTTACTATATTAAAATCAAACGGAAAGGAGAAAGGTGGAAATAATCCCAATATATGTGTCTATTGCATGTTTCACACCAAATTATAATTCCTTTAGTTATCATTTTTACATTTAAAAAAATCAAGACGGTATAATATATTGACTCTTTTAAATGGGAATCCCAGAGAGTAGATTCAGGAAGCTTTGGATCTCAGAACCTCAACCTGTAGTAGGAACACTGCCACTGTTTTTCTCCTGCCCTTCTATGAGTTGGCTGATCATCCTAAATGTTTAATGGGGGAATGGGCACAGATAGCTCCAGATTTCAATTCTTCAGTCTACTGTGGAGAATAGCAATTGTTCATGTACCTGACTCACTAAGAAGTGAGTGATCAGAGGAGATGCCTACAGTCTAATGAACTATGTGCTTCAAGTGGGGAACACATGGACTCAACAAAAATGAGTGCATGAATATTTCTCTTTATTGCTATTCCTCTGAAACATCCCCATGATTAATAACCTTCAACTCCATCTAAATCACAAATGTAACCAACTTTCAGTCCCAATGATCTCATGTTGCCTCTAGCTAACCTCAATGTTCCTCTGTCCTTTTCCCCACTTGGGGTATATAAAATATACTCTCACCTGCAAAGAAACCCCTATCTTACAAAGAAATGAAGCAATTCTCTCCAGAAACAGTTTCTTGCACTGAAGAAATTCACAAATGAACACCAGATGTATGTTTTAATGTTGCAGTAACACTTACTTTACAGTGTGTGAATTAAATATTATAGTTTCTTTATACCAACAATATACATAGACATAACATATGCATATATGGAATCACAGAGAAATATTTTACTCTAAAGCAATTATGACTTTTGAAATACATTTTCATATTTCCATGGTCCTGAATTTCTAGAGTTAGACAAAGAATGCTGTATGACATCTCTGACCATGTTTAGTTATATTTGTAATTTCCGAAATTCACTCTTTAGTCTTATTTTTTCTTACCTCTCTCATTTCTACTCCTTCTCCTACTTTTTCTTCCTTATGCACTGATGATGGTTATTATTTCTTTTTCCTCTTTTTTTTCAATTCCTTTCTCTCCTTTTCAGCTTATTATCTATATGGGAAAAATGTAGAAATTTGTACATGAAATAAAAATAATTCTCCCTAAAACATTAAGCATTGTTGGGCTGGGGTTGTAGCTCACTGGTACAGTACTTGCCTAGCACATGCAAGACCTGGATTTTGTTCCCAGCGTTACAAAAGGAAAATAAAAAAGATTGTTATGCTAAAGACAGTTGAAAATGCAGAGGGACCTTCTCCAGTTTCTCTTAGTTTGCTTGATGAAAGGACAGTGGTTCTCAGAGAGAAACCATCTTTGTATGCCCCTCTCCTTCCTGCCTAAAGCCAGAAATGTAAATCCTTCCTTAGAGGAGACAGCTGCTTATCAGCTTGGAGTCTTCTGCTAAAAGCACAGACTTTACCACCTTCCCTCTGAAACCTGTAACTTCTTGCTTCTTTGTCTCATCATTGTGGGATTTATTATTCTTTGTTAAAATGCTTTTTAAGACAGAGTTCCAAGCCATTGCTTTGAGAGAGTTATTTTCCAGAGAGAATTGTTTCTCTCTCTACAGTGATAGACATGCATATGTTATTAAAATTGCTTATTTTTCTTTGTTAATCTTTCTTTTGTTAATAATAATCTGTCCTAGTTACTAATTTATGGGGGTTCAAAGAAGAAATTATATTTTCTTCCTTTCATAGGCAACCCAAAGATTTTTATAACCAGTGGAAATATATACAAGCAAAGCAAAGTTGTTCTGTGACTTCTAATTTCTCTGAAGCTGTGGTAATAGCAACGTATGTGCAAAGGTCTTTATAACTACACTTAGTCCATATTATGGGTAATTCATTTTACTGAAATTGCCTCAGTATCATCTGAAGCTCTGTTTATCTGAAAAAAACTCTATCAATTATTTTATTCCTTCAACCTTTTACTCAACACTTATTTAGTGAAAGTTTTGGGATAGCTACTTGCAATGAAAAAAAAAAAATAGCTCAAAATTAAGTAACATGGATTTGAGGTGTTTAGAGTTGGAAGGCCATTGCTAGTCCACAGCTGACCTTGTGAACTGAGCTGCAGAATGTCCCTTGTATGTGAGCTGACCTTCAAAACATTTATTAATCTCTGCTGACCTTCTGTATAATTAATGGATCCCTTTTCCCAACTACCCAGAGCCTCAGACCACACCCAATTCCTTTCATGCAAAGCAATCTAACTTCTGCCAGCACCAATAGTAATTCCTAACTAGGGAGTGACGTAATTTTCAAATCCCTTGTAGTTTAAAACTATAAATACAGTTGTCATTTTGGAAAGCCTCAGAACATTTTCAAGACTATTTGAATCTGTGTTTTCCTGGGATTGCAATCCTTATTAGCCTCAGGATGATTTTACTTAGGTCAAAACACTCCTTTGAGACCATTTTGCTCAGCACTTTGAGAAAGACTCCTTGCTAGGCACTTAGTGTAACTGTGCAGAGAAAATCTGCCCCAGCCCTAGTGAGCCTTGATGCAGTAATAACAAGCACCCTGTCCTGGGGCTTTGAACACAGCAGAAGATCTGGCTCACAGGGCGAAACAATACCACACCTCAGCAAGTTCCAATGGGTTTGACCTGTGAAAAATATCCAGGAGTAGGACAGTAAGAGGAGACGTAAACTTGTGAATAAATAAAGGATAAATAAATATTTCAAATAGAAAAAAATCACATTAGTAATGTCATATCATTTGTATGAGATTTCACCCTATAGAATATATAAAGAGCACAAAAAACTTAGAGAACCAACTTAATGTAGCAGTGTGGTAGCATAAGTCCTAACTTCTGTTTTTAACTGAGGAACTCTGAGAACTCATTATTTGCATTAAGTTCTAAATCTCCTACATGGACAAAGAAGAAGATCCTGGGATGTCTTCATTTCTTTTCTAATGGGGCAAATTTGAACAGTTTTACTTGAAGCCTCTCTACAAAATTGAGGGTTTTTTAAACTCAGTGTAATAGTAATACAAATTGATTATGTATGTGTATATAGTTAGCCTCAGTCTACCTCTACTCAACGCTGTGTCACTTAGAGGACATGAGAAATTGATTTAATCATGACACTCATTCTGTTCACTGTGTCACTATAGTAAAGTCTTTGACTCTGAAACTTAATTTTTGCATCGTATGCCAGCATGTATTAAACTATAGTGGGATAACTTGCTGACTTCTGAGTAGGGCAGGATCTATACCTTTCCCCAGTTCCTGACATCAGAGAGGAGAAAAGATGCTGAAGAATCACCCCTGTGAGACCTGGGAGGAGGGGGTCTTACTCTGGTGACAGAGTTGAAACAGATAATGCTGTTTTTCCAGATTCTTGTCTGTTGATCTATTTCAACACCAGTGGGCGGGGGGTGGGGCAGAGGATAAATATTACAGCTAGTGTTTTAGAACCCAGCCTAGAAAATAATTTAGGAGTTAAACTTTCATTTTTAAACACATATTAAGGCATATTTCAGAAGAAAGTCAGTGGGGTTATTAATTAATGATTACTTGCAGAGTTTTCAACCATCTGTCCTGAGCCAGTAAGTTCCTACCTACAAAATGACTGAAAATTTAGCTGAATTAATCACTACTCAAGGATTCTTAAATGTGGTGGTGGAATCTTTAAATATGAAGACACCAAGCAGGATTAAAATAACACAGCTGTATGAGTTGACAAGATTTATGGATTTTGAGTTATGAGATAGGCATTTGTAGTTAATGCAGATTTATTTTGTCTTTGTTTAAGGAAAAAGATATACCTAGCCACCTCAGCATCCTGTTTTACACAGATTTTTATTTTGTGTTTACACACACCATGGGCAAAACATTTTGCTAATTTATTTATTCTCTTGTCTAACTTGGTTATTTAAATAAGATTTTTTTTTAAATGATTAAGGAATTTTACACTATACACCTGCATTTTAACATTCAAAGTGTGGATTTAAATATACTAGACTGCACATTTTGCTTTGAAAATGAATTATTAAAAACATTATTATATGGATAGGCTTGAGAGAGAGTAAAGTGAGTTCCCATATAAATAGACCAAACACTGCTGTGATCTAGCATATATTCTAAATATACATTTAGGACAGCATCTTATCCTCCCAAGCCTAAGCAACCAGTCATTTATGCAGATATTTTAAATTGGCAGTTTATCATTATTGGTGAAAAAAAAAAAGGAAAATCATGAAGACAAAAGAAGAAAAGGGAAATAGATTTTTTTTTTTTTTTTAATTTAACACAGAGTTTCAGGTTGGGATAAGGAGAAATTTCTGGAGACAGACAGTAAAGATTGTCACACAACAAGATGAATATACTTAAAGCCACTGAACTGTTTATTTAAGAATGGTTTAGATGGTAGATTTCATCATACATTTTACCAAAATAGAAAAATGAAAAACGAGCATTCAATTAAAAAAAAAAAAAACTACTTTTTCTGTAGTTGGCCTCCTACTGCATAGTTTTAATAAACTTCTGCATTTTCTCTCTCCCACACTCTATAAGTTATTATTATATGGTGCCTTTACATAAATTTTAGACAGAAAGATAAATTATTCTTTATCACTGTCATTATTTCATTTGCATATGTCCCAAACCAAGGCATCTTTCTTTCCCCAAATATATACTCATATCATTGCATTATTATTATTTTTAATTCTCCTTTTGCTTTTTTTCATTATTTCTCAGCATCAAGGTTGGCTAAGATTTATGTTTTCAAGTTGTGTCTTTTCAAGGAATGAAAGAGAAAGTACCAGAAAATGGAGAATATAGATAGCAGGGAAAGATACAGAATTGTAATGGCCTGAAGTTTTCAAGGAATATTATAGGTGTGTACTGCGTAGCTACGTAAAATTGTATCTTTGCAGGAGCTTATGATACTCTCCTCTGGCCTAGTCTCAGGGAAGGTGCAATTACTTTTCTAATTTCAATATTGAGCTACGCAAGTGGTTAAGGGATGATTATTCAGCACCCTAAAGTAACAGGTTATCCTGCGCCTTCCGTTCTGTTTTGTCATTCCCTTTGATGGAAAGACCAAGCAAATATCAACATTCTTCATAATTTGGTCAGTTTTCATTAAATTAAATATAGGCTCATTTATATGCCATACACAAACATACATACATACCAGTTAGGTTTTTGAATCATTTGTACGTTGGAAGTCATATGAACCACGTGACTTGCATGCTTGCTGGACAAATTCTATGCATTTTTTTCCTGCATAAAAGTATCCACAGTTCTTATAAGTTGCTAAAGTATTCATACCACTAAGGGAATGAAATACGTTATTCAGCTTGAAATATGTTTTTCAGGAAGCCTGTGTTTTAAGAATGGCCATTAAGTACATCCAGTAAGTTATTTAGAATATGGGAAGTAGGCGATTTTCCCAAGTGTAAAAGATTGGAATATTATGTGAACATACTATCTCTTCTTCCTTGTTGTCATTTATAGACCAATGGCTTCTAGGAAATGATAAAAGAGCCATTATGATATGCCCAATACATACACTGAACCCCTTTTCTAAATAGCTTTTGATAAACAGATTTTTACCTTTCACAATGTCATTATTATATGTAAAATCACCTCCATTAAGAAAGACTTTTCTGAAAAGAAGGGGAGAAAACCTAAAAGGCAATCTTGATATAGCTCTTCAAACATATTTTCCAGTGCAGTGACTCATAGCTATAATCCTCAGGAGGTTGAGGTAGGAGGGTCACAAGTTTGAGTCCAGGCTTAGCAACTTATCGAGACCCTGTTTCAAAATAAAGGGGGAGGGCTGGGACTGCACTCCTGAGTTCAACCCCCAGTACCAGAAAACAAATACAAACACGCTTCCTGTAACTCAGGTAATGTCTGGTCAATACAGTGTCTTTTGATGCTGAGGAAGGAGGCTCACATGTCCTGGGGGCTGTGACTGGACTTGGTACCTGAGAACTCATGAATGCCATCTGTTTACCAAGAGTGTAATACCTGCTAATGAACATGTTAATATAAAAGACAGGAAGAGAGGATGATTTAGAGTGGGGCATAGAAAGGGAGTGACAGAGGCATGCAGAGACTTATGACAAACTACCTCAGGATTTTCCAACTTCAAAGAGCCATAAGAGGATACCATGTTGTCTCCTTGAAGCATGCTGATCTGCAAGTTAATATAGCGTAAATTACTTAGGGAAGGAGAAACTACTTCATCCATATTTAAAGACTTTTAATTATCTTTTAGGCAGCATGTCTCCGTAAAATGTACACTGTGTAGTAATTTAACTGACATTGAAATTCAGTGAATTGAAAACGTTTATTGCTTTTCAGATGTGTGTTTATTCTCTTTAGCATTATGCTCAGTACCTTTATTGGATTGGCATACTAGAATTTATTTAGCTCAGAGAGAAGCTGTCTATATTTATGATGTATGAGTATATATATATATATATATATTTTTTTTTTTTTCTTTTTCTATTTGAGGCAAAGTTTACCTGGAAGTGCCTAAATTGCTCTAAGCTTTCCTGATGTGAAACATTCCTACTTTCTTCGTGCATGGGTACAAAAATGACAATAGTAATAAAATTTGCAATAAAAATAATAATAGCCAACATCTGTTGGGGTTTCTTAAGTCCCAAGCATTCTTATCCAAGTTTTATTATCCCCTTTTTACTTATGCCAAAACTAAGGTTCAAAAAGGGAAAGTTTACATACTTGCCAAAGATAACGCAGTTCGTAAGTATTCATTCCTTAAACCTAAGCTATTGAATAGGACAGTTCAGACAGAGCAGGACAGACAAGTACCGACATCTTCTTGTAATTGCCTAGTGTTAAGCCTCCCATAAAATAAATTTTTACTCAAGATCTACAGTATTTTAATGGCAATATTAAATTAGAGGTTTTGACTTGTACTACTTTTATTCTGAAGATTGCTAGTATATTCTTTGACTAGTATCTGACAGATGCTACTTATTTTCTTTAAAAAATCTTTTTTATTTGTCCTAATTAGTTATTCATGACAGCAGAATGCATTTCAACTCATTGTACACAAATGGAGCACAATGTCTCAGAAAGTGTTACTAATAAAATCTTTAGACATAAAAAAATCAATCTGGGTCAATATGAAAATATTCAATTTAATTACCTACCTACTACTGTGTGGAGAAAGACATAAATGTAAAAGCTAGGTCTTGTCTTAAAATATAAGGTCTTGAGGCTGGGTTGGTGGCTCAGCGGTAGAGTGCTTGCCTTGCACGCGTGGGACCCTGGGTTTGATCCTCAGCACCACATGGAAATAAATAAGTGATATAAAGGTATTGTGTCCAACTACAAATAAAAATGATAAATATTTTTAAAAATAAGGTCTTGGGCAAACATTATTTTAGATACTTTATAAGCTTTTAATCAAATATACTTTAATAAATTTATTTCAAATCTTTCTGAATGCTTAGTCTATACTAGTCAGTGTATTTGGTGCTGAAGATATAAAGGTAAATTTACTTTCTTGACATAAAGTAAGTAGCCATTTTAATAGGATATAATAAGTCCATTTCTAGAGACATAGGTGAGAGGAAATTTGTGGGGATAGCAATTAGCCTAGCAGAAAATGGAACAGGAATGCATTAGAAAATGATTCCTGTATCTATTGATCTTTGAGATTTCAGGGATGAGGAGTTGACCCCTCAAGGAAGGTGGCATGGTTAATCCAGGCACAAATAAATGAGATCATTAATTAATGTGCAAAGCCAAGAAGATGAGCACCCTCATGACATTTTAGAATGAAGTAATTAGTCCAGCATAAAGCTTCAACTACTCATCTAAAATATTATAATTTAACACTGGATATATAGCATCTTGCAAAGATCTGCGAAAAAAGTAAAAACTGGGTTTTGCTAACAGTTTTAAAGTCTAGTATAAGAAACAGTATACACATGAAGGTAAAAAATATTAAAAGCAATTTTATACAAATATTAAAAGCAATTTTATAAATCTTTATGTGCCTCTTATAAAATGTCAGACACTGTGCTTTTAAGTTGCAGGCAAATAGGGAAAGAAGATACAGTTCCTTCCCTCAGGGAGTTTTCAGCCAGTGTTGGAGACAAATGTGTCAACAGGAACTCTTAATATAAACTAATAAAGGCTAAATAAAGCTACACAAAAAATAGCTTGGAAACAGGAAGGACGTCCGTCCTAGGCTGGATGGTGTCACGGAAGCAATCAGAGAAGTTGACACTAAAGGACAGATAGAAATTAACCAGACCAGGCCAAGGAGAAAAGGACAGAAGGCACTTCTAACAATAATGGGTAAAGAAGTAAAAAATCCTTACTCCCCTGCCAAATCAATCAGAAAAAAAAAGTAATTACAGAAGGGGACAAAATTGTCACAAACCACCTTATCTTCTCCAGACTCCAGAAATTGGCCAAAGATAAAGAAACATTTAATCATGTGAAATTGTTGAGATTTGAATGACAGCGGCATGAGCCCACTGCTCCTATCATCACCCCTCCCCTCCCTGAGAACTCAGTAGCATTAACACGGACATCAGCCAAGAAAATCAGTAGCTTTGCTGACAAAAAGTACTAACTTGACCCGGAACAGAGCAGATACATTTATGTCCACTGCCATTATCATTACTACTTGCAATCTTGTCAGTAGATAAACGGGAAGAGCCTTTAATCATGGAAAGTCATGGAAGGACTACATACCTCCACAGTTCTCTTTTGCTGACAGGTAGGTTATATGCTTATTTGGAAGGAGAGACTTAAAGGTTGCAAGTACTCTACACACCCGCACCTGCCCCAGGAGGAACAGGCAGAAAGTAAAAGCTAAAGCAGTCTTGGAAACTTCCAGAATATTGAATGTTCTTCCCAAATCACACATAGATCTATCAAGAACAAGTGGAACTCTCACTTAAGAAGCCATTTGAACCCAATCTCTGACTTACCACTAGATTTACCACTTGTCTTACCACTGACCCATTCAGAATAAGGGTTGAGACCTAAAAAAGCAGAATAAAAAAATCAGAGAATAAAAAGAGACATTAGATGCTAAACAACACTGTGCAAAGAGATTTCTCACATTAAGTCAAAGTTAGATATCAAAAAGTAAAAAACAAGCAAACAAAACTCCCAAGAAACAAATAATTATAAAATGTAAAATTAAAAAAAAAATACCAGAAATAGGTAGGTGTGGCTGTAGTACCAGCAACTCGGGAGGCTGAGGTAGGAAGATGGTAAGTTCCAAGCCAGCCTCAGCAATTTAGCAAAGCTCTAAGTGTCTTAGCAACATGCTGTCTCAAAAATAAACTTTTATATATATATATATATATATATATATATATATATATATATATATATATATATTTTTTTTTTTTTTTTTTTTTTTTAAAGCTGGGGATGTGGCTCAGTGGTTAAGCATCCCTGCATTCTATTGTCAGTACAAAACAAACAAATCTCAGAAACATCAGAATACAAGGGGAAAAAAACAAAACCAAGAGTTGTTACCATAAAATATAAAAAATATAAAAAATAAAATATAAATATAAAATAAAAAATAAAATATAAAAAATTTTCAGTTTTTAGTTTTCATTTGTCATTAGAGTATTATTAAAACCCAATGAAACAGGAAAGTGTGAATAATATCCAAAAATAAAACAAATAATGTTGTTGACTAATGAGTAAAGTTAGAGATTAGATTCATGAAATACAGATGTTAAAATTTGTATAAGATTAATAAAAACATTTTTAAGCATAAATATGGAAAACATTGAAATATCAGGATGTCAGTGAAAATGTCACAGTAAGAACATCCTAAAGCTTTCTTTTCCACAAGAACAATCAGAAAATCGTCAGGAAAATGGTATAATGAAACATTTTTAAAATTCTAGGAATTAACCAACTGCTTGCAGCAATCAAGGGTGAGTTTATTCAAGAAAAAATGTCGAAACTCAAAATTAACTTTTATTATTTTTTTACATTTTAATCATTTTTTATATTTTATATATGACAACAGATTGCATTACAATTCATATTAAACATATAGAGCACAATTTTTTCAAATCTCTGGTTGTAGGCAAAGTATATTCACACCAATTTGTGTCTTCATACATGTACTTTGCATAATGATGTTCATCACATTCCCCATCATTTCTAATCCCATGCCCCTTCCTTTCCCTTCCCACCCCTCTGCCCTATCTAGAGTTTGTCTAATCCTCCCATGCTCCCCCTCCCTACCCCACTATGAATCAGCCTCCTTATGTCAGAGAAAATATTTGGCATTTGTTTTTTTTGGGATTGGCTAATTTCACTTAATATTATCTCCTCCACTCCATCCATTTACCTGAAAATGTTATGATGGCATTCTCTTTTATTGCTGAGTAATATTTCATTGTGTATAAATGCCACATTTTTTATGCATTCATCTACTGAAGGTTATGTAGTTTGGTTCCACAATTTAGCTATTGTGAATTGTGCTGCTATAAACATTGATGTGGTTATGTCCCAGTAGTATGCTGTTTTTAAGTCTTTTGGGTATAGACCAAGGAGAGGGATAGCTGGGTCAAATGGTGGTTCCATTCCCAATTTTCCAAGGAATCTCCAAACTGCTTTCCATACTGGTTGCACCAATTTGCAGTCCCACCAGCAGTGTATGAGTGTGCCTTTTTCCTCACATCCTCACCAATACTTATTGTTGTTTGTCTTCATAATAGCTACCATTCTCACTGAAATGAAATGATATCTTAAAGTAGTTATGATTTGCATTTCTCTAATTGCTAGTGATGATGAACATTTTTTTCATATATTTGATATTCTTTAATATAACCTCATCCTATGTGCCACTCTCTGGTTCCAGAATAGCCTTGAAATTAACCTGTACTCACAACTGAAATCATCAGCCTGGCAGAAGGCAAAGTAGAGTTGGAACTCTTTCAAAGCCTCCCCCCCCCCTCAATATTCTATATCTGACCTATCTGGTCATTCCTGGGAAGATCTTGGTTGTCAGATGATTAATATGTGAGTTTATTTGAACTACTTTCAGGGTTAAATGTCTTTTTCTCAAAGGCAATTTTTGAAAACTATCATAAACAATTGTTTAACTTTGTCGGTGCCTGAGAGTGTGAATAACAATGTAAATAACAGGGAGAAACAATAAACTAAAAGTTGATGAGAAAACCTAGGCAATGAGAAGTCCATTTGGTCTTTAGAAAGAGACTCTGGAAACCTGTAAGTGAATGCACATGCACAAGAGTGTGCACATGCCAAGGGTAAAAATATATCTCAAAACACACAAAGAGCCACTTTGTTAAGAAGAAGAAAAACAAAAAAAGGTTCCAGGTATTTTTAAATACATATGTTTAAATTCTAGTGACTGTTAAGTGAGTTAGCCGGGAAGACTCTCCAGTGACCATAGAAAACAAAGTATAGACTTTGCAGGATTACTACAGAAAAGCAACTCCACAATTTAAAACAACAACAACAAAGAACATTAACAATGATCTGCCCTAAGGAAGAAATAGTATCTGATTTCCCAGGTGTATTCTCTGACACCAACTTGCTGTCCTCCAATATCTATTCAGTTCTCACACTGACTTACCCAGAGTTAGCACCGACTTTACATGCAAATGGAAACATCCTTCACAGGATGGTCCTCACTTCAAATGCCATTCACAGAATCCAGGGACAACCTGTACTTTTGAACAATCAGCTATCAATTTAAAGGGTTCCCAAATTTAGATCATCAGGTTTAAAAATTCACTAGAGTGACTCAAATTACTAACTTAAAATGCTATATTTATCATTATAATTTTATCTTCAATCACATAGCACAAGAACAAACAAATAAGAAAGACATGTAGGATAAGTTCTTGAAGAGTAACAGATGAAGAACAGCCATGCCCTTTCAACACCAATCAGGAAACATCACCCACACTACATAGCAATGTGTTCACCAAGCAGGAGTTTCCACGGAACCCTCATGGCTTGAGTTTTTATTGGAGTTTAATTATGTGGGCATGATTAATGAAATCAATGTCCATGTGTTTAAATTCAGTATGTAGACGCCCCCTACCCCTCCCAGGAGGTTGGGCTATTTCAATTCCAACTCTCTATTGACATGATTAGTATCTCTGATGAGCAACCCAAAATCTCTGAAGGGGTCACTCTGAATCACCTCTATAGTGTAACAAATTATGCTAATAAAAATAATTTCTCATCACTCCAGAAATTCCAAGACTTTGAAGTTCTTTTCCAGGAACTAAGGATGAAGACCAGATATATATATTTTCCATTATGACTCACAGAGTTGTTAATTATTATTTAAAGTGCCCTAGTTTTAACATAAAAATATGAGACATGCAAAGGATAAGAAAGATGAACCCATAGATTGAAAAATAAAACAACAGAAGTTTTCCCTGAAGAAACCCATAAGTGAGAACTAGTAAATATGCATTTAAGTCACATATTTGACAACTGTTCAAAGAGCTAATGGAAACCATATTTTATGAACAGAAAGAAAATTTGACTACAATGTCTCACCAAATAGGGAATGTCAACAGAAAGGCAAAATCATAAGAAAGAGTCAAATATGGAGTTGAAAATGCAGCAATTAAAATGAAAATTTCACTGGAGGAATATGTGAGCATACAGAAGAAATTATCTGTGACCTACAAGAAAGATGAATGAGTATTATCCAGTTTGCGGAACAGGAAAAACAATGATGTTTTTCCAGATGACTTGGACTTCAAAGACCTGTTTGATACCATCAAACATACCAACATGCAAATCATGGACGTACCAGGAGAGGAGAGAGAGAATGTAGAATTTTATGATAGACTTCCTTCAGTTACTGCAATGCTTTCGAGGTTCACTCCTGGTGTAGAAATCATTACTCTTCATGGCTGAGTAATAATCTCTTGCGTAAATATTCACTCATCAGTTGGTGAACATTTGAGTTGTTTCTACTTTGGAAATATTATGAAAAATGCTTCTATGAACATTACTGTACATTTTTACATGACATGTTTTCATTAAAGTTCATTGCTCCATCCATTCATCTATTTTGTCCCATTGTCCCAGATGTGGAACACTTATAGGAACATAAATATAATATATTATATATAACAGCATAACATAATAACATTATATAATAATTGTTGAGGGCCACAGCCGAGTCGGGATGACGCATGGCATTTTTGCCAGAAGTAATGGTTGAGAGGTGACGCCAGCGAGCCATTGAGATGATGACTTTTGAGTTCTTGCGGAGTTCCCGCTGAGTTCCGGTCGAGCTCTCACAGGGATTCCTGAAGAGTTCACGTTGGTTGGGGAAGTTCCAGTGGTGGGAGTTCCCGTTGGTGTGTGGTGTGTTCCTGGAGGAGCCGCGTGGGTGGTGTTCAGGAGAGTTCCCGGGGAGTGTGCTGGTGGAGTTTGGAAATAAAGTTTGTTCGTGCTTGAGTGGCTCGTGATTTGTGCCCAGCCAGACTGTGGCAAATCATACAATATAATATTTAAAATAATACTATCAACTAATATCAAAATAGTCCATAAGCTCTAGTTTTCATTTCCAACCTATCTTAACACGTCTGTGTCTATTTTGTTAAAATAGTCACAGGATTAAAAACTTGAGACTTAACGAATTAAATCATAAAATAGATTAAAATAGTTCATTCGCTGGAAACTCTTTATGTCTGTTTTTTGCATTTGAAATAAAATGAGAGCCCTGTTCTCTGGCCCTACATCCTTCAGGGTCTCATTCTGGCCTTAGTTTTCAGCTTTCGCTGCACAGTTGCTTACACCACCCTTCCATTCCTTCTCAGGGAACTTACTGCTCCTTGAACACCCCAAGCTCTACTCCATCACTGCCGTTAACTTATTTTCTAAAAAAAGCTTAATGATCATTGTGGCAAAATATTTATCTAACGTAAAATTTACCTTTTTCTGCATTTTTAGATTTAGAATTTGTTTGTGATGACTGCATTTGTGATATTGTGCAATCATTGGTATTACCGATTTCTATGATACTTTCATTTTCCCTAAGGTTCATGACACTTCTCCTTTCCAAACTATGTAATTTAAATTTCTTCTTCTCACTTCTTTGTTTCACTAGAATGTCCATACAATGTGTAATAGTAGTATGGAAACAGATACCTCTGACCTTTTCCTGTCTTTGGCGGGGAAAGTTTTCAGTCCTTCTCCACTGAACATTAGTTTGGCTTTTGTGAATGTCTTTATCATTTCGAGGAAATCCTCTTTTTTTTTCCCTAGTTTTCTGAGGAATTTTATTATGAGAAGTTTTCAGATTTTTTTTTCAAATGCCTATACTGAGTCTACTGATATAATCATATGATTTATTTTCTAAATTCTGTCAATGACACATATTACCTTGATTGACCTTCTGTGCAAAGGTGCAGGATGAGAGTGCCCAGGAGCTACAGTAAAGCCCTGCCCAAGGAAGTTCTGTGCAAAGGTACAGAACAACAGTCTTGACCTTGAGCTCAGACACCAGCTCCCAGGTATAGAGAATTCTTGCATCATGGCATAGGTGAAGAAATGCACACTTCTCTATTTTTTGGAAGAGAATAAGAAGGACTTTTATTAATTCCCTTAAATGCTTGATAGTACTCACCAGGGAAGCCATTTTGGTCCTAGAGTTCTCTATGGATTCAAATTTTTCATTTGTTATATTTCTACTGAGAACCTCTATTTTTAAATTAAATCAGTATAGGCAATTTCTGTGTTCAGAGATATATGCTTTTCATCCAAAATGTCTTGTTTGCTCATATAAAATGGTTCATAATATTCTTCTATAATCCTTTGGATTTCTATAAGGTCAGTAGTAATGTTTTCACTCTGATTTCTGATGTTAGTATTTTATTGCCTTCTATTATTTGTCTTTATCATCAACACTTGTCCAAGATTTCTTAAAATTAGATACTGAATTTTAGCCTTTTGTTTTTTCCTGCATCATTTTAAATATTTCTGCACTCTCTTCTTATTTGGATGATTTCTAAAGAGAAGTTTGTTGTTATGTATATACTGGTTCCTCTATAGGTAAAATGTTTATCTATCCCTCCAACACCTTTCAAACTTTCTCTGTGTTTTTTCTTTCCTTCAGTTTATGATAATTTAAGAATGATATACTCAAGCGTATTTGTTTTGTATTTATACTGCTCCATGTTCTCTGAGTTCCTTGGTTTTTGGTTTGTCATCTATCATTAATTTGGGGAACTCTCAACCATTATTGCTTCAAACGTTTCTTTTCTTCCTTTCTTTTATTTTTGACATTCTCGTTATGCATATTTGTTTTTTTAATGGTTTCACAATTTGTAGATGTTTTGTTTTGTGTGTTTCATTTGTTTCCTCTTTGCATTTCAGTTTTAGAAGTTTATTTTTATACTTCCTTAAGCACGGAGCCCTTCCAATACATTCTTAATTTCTAATAAAATGTTTCTGACTTTTAGCATTAGTTTTGATTATTTCCTGCTGTTTCCATCACTCTGCTCATATGACAAGTCTGTTCTTGCATTCCATCCATTTTTCCATTAAAGCCCTTTGCATATTGAACATGGACATTTTTTAAGATTTTAGTCTGATAATTAAAAAATCTCTGGTATATTTGAGTCTACTTCAGATGTTTATTCTGTATTATTAAACTTGTGTGTATGTGTTTGACTTTCATTATACTTGTAATTTTCTTTCTTTACTGCCAACTTTTGTTAGTTTTATCTGATGGGCCCTTACTTGATTCTCATAGTGAATATTAAAAGGAAAAAAAAAGCTAAGTAACAACAAAATCTCTTGTTTCTAGCTGGGAGAAGGCAAAATTAGCCATTTGAAATATTCCCTGAATAATTCTCTTATTCATAATAAGGTATTCTCTAAAGTGAAAATACTTTACCAGAGCCTTAGAATAAACCCTAAAGACCATTATCATCTGTGATTTTAAACACAGCATAACAGATCTTGGATGAAGAGAAATACCCACCTCTACACTCCAAGGACAGGGAATGGAAGCACCAGTGCTGTCTTGGCTTAGGCTTAGGGGAAACAGCACAGCACTTGGATCATGGTCTTTGACTGCCTCAGAGCTGTGGCTGCATTTTGCCCTGGGAACATTCTGTGCAAAGGTGCAGGAAGAGAGTGCCCAGGAGGTATGGTAAAGCCCTGCATGAGGAAGTTCTGTGCAAAGGTACAGAACAACAACAGTCTTGACCTTGGGCCCAGACATCAGCTCCCAGGTATAGAGAATTCTGAGCATAACAAGATAACCACAATGTCTTGCAAGCACTACCAACTTCAAGCCTGCCTGCTTTACAGAAACTCTGGACAATGGGCTTCCATGGTACAGCAGGAAAATAACAGTATGTTCCTAGCACTGCAACAGTAGAATGGATACAAAAATGTTTCTAGTGTCACTTTTTAGTGCACAAACAACGGTGTACACTAACTTCCTGATTGTGAGACCCTATATAATAACCAGGCTGAGCTAGCTCTGAGACACTGTTCCTCCATCAGAAGTTAGTGTCCCACCTGGTCCCAGCTTTCTCTATATATGTCTACGTGTGTCTTTCTTGATTTCCCAGTTCCCCTTGCAGGTTTCCAGGGCTCAGTCATCAGGTCGTGGCAGCAACCCCTTCCCCCTACTACCATTATATCATCAAGGTTCCTGTATAATAACATGAGATCAGAACTTCAAAACTGCACATCTCAGCTCTTATGTAAGAAGTATCTAGGAAACTTCTCAAACAATAGGAAAGATAAAACAAAAGCAAAATGGAAGAAAATAAGAATTGAGATCATCCAAGCAGTGTTTTTTGAATATAGTAGAAAAAGAATTAGAAATAAATAACAAAATAAATTTCCAAGTATATGCTAATTCATCCAGGTACTCCTTAATAATCAAAAGTCAAAGATGAAAAATAATCTAAGGAAAAATAAAAGGTGTCATATTCAAATATATGAGATAAAACTAAAGCAGTGCTTAGAGAAGAATTTATGATGGTAAACTTTATAAATAATCTCAATTTCTACCTTAAAACTAAAAATACAACAGCAAACTAGAATGAAGGCAAGCAGAAGAAACAACAGATTTATGTTTAACTGGAAACAAGAGAAAACAGACAGTGAAGAGAATAGCATGTATACCAAAGTACTTTCTTAGAGACAGTGAACAGAAAAAATAAATCCCTAGAAAGATTTATTAAGAAAAAAGTAGGAGACTCCATTACTAAAATTATGAATACAGGAAATACTTAACAACTGACCTTATAGAAATAAAAATATTATAAGGTAAGACATTAAACTGTTGTATGTAAACATATAAGAGAGCCTAGATGACATAAAGAATACATCCCAGAGAAATACATGCTAGAAGGAAATATAAAATGCAAATGAGCTGGACACATGGCACACACCTGTGACCCCAGCTACTCAGGAGGATGTGGATCACAAATTCAAGGCCAGTATGAGCAACTTAGCAAGATTCTGTTTCAAAAAAAGGCAAATGGGCCAATGACAAGTCTAAAGGAATTCATTATCAAAAGAATCATAAAAAAGAAAGCACAGAAAAGTTCACTGTTCAATACAAAAGTTTTTTTAAAAATTACCCATTTTCTTCACTATTTTCCAAAACAGAGAGTCCAGTTCTTCAAAACTCATATGGTGAGGCCAGAATTAGCAAAGACAAAAATATTACATGAAAAGAAATCTCCAGACAAAGAAATTTTATCAATATAGATATAAATTATATTGAAAAACTTTTAAAGAAACTCATTTAACAACATGTAAAAATTATATATTATGACATAGTGAAATTCATTCCAGGATAAACTAGGATCATCATACATAACCATATCTCTAGAATAAAGGACAAAAAAAGCAAAGGATCAATAAACATACTCAGGAAAGGGAACTTCTTCATCTGATAAAGGGCATCTAAGAAAAACTCACAGGTAACATGATAGTTTATGGTTAAAATATTAAATGTCCCCTCTCAACATCAAGAAGAAAGATGACATCCACTGTTGTTTCTTATATTCACAGTATACTACCAAAAAATACATATTCAAATCTAAATCAGCAAAAGTTTTCATTAACAATTGTATATTTAAAACTGTTCTAAGAAATCAAGAAAAACAAAACTACTAGAGCTAATTATATTGTAAGATATAAAACCAATATAAACCAGGTAAGTTTTATAATGAATAATCCAAAAATTAAATTAAGAAAACCAATTATAACACAAGCAGAAAAATAGTAAAATGTTTGTTGGAATGAATTTAAAAGCAAAGTTCCAGGTTTATACACTTATAACAACACAAACTATGAAATAAATTAAGGAGGACTTAAGTAATCAGAAAGATCTCTCATGTTCATAGGTTGCAAAATTTAATATTGTTAATATGGCAATACCCTGAATGTTTTTCCACAGATTTAATAAAATCTATGCTAAAATTCCAGCTGCCTTAAAAAAAAAAAATTCCAACTTCTTCTAAAATTTTTGTGAAAAAGTAAGGATGCTAGCATAACCAAAACAATCTTACATAGATGAACACAGTTTGAGAATTTATATATCTCAATTTGAAAACTTAATATTAAGCTGCCTGTGTGGTAATAGCATAAGGATAAGCACATAAATCAATGAAATGGAATTTAAAAACTAGAAGTAAACCCACACATTTATGGTCAATTGATTTTTAACAAGTCTTCCAAGACCATTCAATTCAGAAATAAGTCTTTTCAACAAATGTTCCTAGAATGATTTTGTGCCTTTACCTCATACCACATACAAAAATTAACTCAAAATGGAAAAAAAAAGACCTAAGAAAGAGAGGCAAACCTATTAAACATGTAGAAGAAAATATAGGTCTGAATCTTTAATAGCTTGAATTAGGTGATGATTTCTTAAATATACACCAAAATAATTTATAAAAAAATAAATAAATCAGGCTTCATTGAAGGGTAGAACTTTTGCATATCAAAGGATACATCAAAGGAAGTTAAAAGACAAACTCACAGAAGAGAGAAAACATTTGAAAATCAAATACCTGGAGTTCTAGTATCCAGAGCAGATATTAAAAGCAACTTGCAATTTAACAATAACAAGCAGCGCTATTTTAAAATTAATAGAAAATATGAATTTGCACTTTCCTAAAGAAAATATATAAAGAGCCAATAAAATAAAAACATGCTAAACATGATTAGTTATTCAGTCAATGCAAATAAAAACTACAATAGGATGTTTCTTCGCATTCATTAGGATGGCTGTAATAATGAGACACAATTATAAGTGCTGGCCATAATGGAACCCTAATACATTTGCACTGGGAATTAAAATGATATGGTTATTTTGGGAAACAGTGTGGTAGTTCCCAAAGCTGTTAAATATGGAGTTTATATAAGACTAAGCAATTCCACCCTTTAGGTGAATACCCAAAAGTTCTGAGAATATTTTTTACATAAACTTGCACATGAATGTTCATAGCAACCTTATTCCTAATAGCCCCAAGTAAAAACAAAAACAACAAAAAAAAATGTTTCTTGAACTGGTGAATGGATAAAAGACATTCAATATACCCACATAATAAAATAGTATTTAGCCATAAAAAATAACGAAACACTGCCGTATATTATGACATGTATGAATTTTGAAAATATTGTGCTATGGGAAGAAAGTAGACACAAAAGCCCATCATATATGATGGTTTTCATATAATTATATTAAGTATTCAGATTTGGCAAACACATTGCTATGAAAAATTAGATTAGTGGTTGAATAAGCAATTTCTACTAGTATATAAGTTGTGATGACAATATTCTAAAATTACATAGTAGTGTTTGTGCCAAATTCTGAATGTAATAAACTGCTAAACTATGTCTTCTAAAAGAATGCACTTCATAGCATATATAAGCTATCTTTTACCCATTATAAAAAATTATAGTAAAATATGATGAAAATACTGCAAACAATTCCAATGAAGGTATACAAAATGTGAATTGAATTAAGTGGACATTCTAGAGGAAAATAAAAACAAACTCTACAAAATAATTCACAGAATATGTTCAATACCATATTTGAGGTATTGGAAGAAAAAAAATATATCAGTGACCTTAAAATTATATCAATAAAACCATAAAATCTGAGGAACAGAATGGTAAAAAATAAAAAATAAATAAATAAATAAACAGTCTCAGTGTCCTATGGGAAATAACAATTATATAATAATAAATACATGTAATGGCCATTCAAGTAGAAGAGAGAGAAAAAGGGAAAGAAAAATATATAAAGTAACAATGGCAGAAAGATTTCAAATCTTATGGAAAATGTGAACCTATAGATCCAAATGGTTGGTCCAAATTAACCCCCAGTGGGTAAACTTAAGAATTCAACCATCATCAAATTATTTTATGTCAGGAAAAGAAAAAGAGAATATTAAAAGTAACAAAACAAAAATAATTTGTGTAGGAGAACAGAATGTAATCAACACTTAATTGCTTGTAAAAGAGAGAAGACAGAGCCAGCTGAAACAAAGATGCACTCTAGCTGGAGAGCCTGCTGAGGACCTGAAGTCCCATCACTTGTTGTCCTTTCCTGAGCCTCTGCGCGATCCTCACTGCTCTCAAACTCTACCACCTTGTCTGGACCCTGGTGAGAGCCACAACTTCTCCCTACGACCCTCTCCTCAACCAGTCGTCCACTCCAAGCCAGGAAAAGCCTTCCAGACCTGAGCACCATGGTCTGCTGGACAGAATCTGCTGCACATAAAGCCTAAGGCTTAAGACTTTCGGACTTAGCATGCAGAGGGAATGTCTGTCACTAGCCTGTCGTGATCAAGTGTGTTTTGCAGCGCTTAGAATTAATCTAGAATTGTTTGCTGTGAATGGATCATGTCGATTGCAATGCCTAGCATTAAGGATTGTCGTTTTCTTGATTAAGAACCTATAGAGTGAATTGTATTGATTAATTTGAGTGAATAAAGCATTGAAAGGGGCAAAAAAAAAAAAAAAAGGAAAGAGAGAGAGAAGACAGAGGAAGGATATTCAAAGTACTAAAAGAAAAAAAAAGCAGTCAAAATGAATATCTAGCAAGATATACTTCTGAAATAAAGGCAAAATAGTGACTTTTCAAGAGAGGCAAAAAATGAGAAAAATGTACTGCTAGTATATCTGCCTTGTAGGAATAATATGGGAACTCTGCCAGGAAAAAAGAACACCCGGCAGTCACTCAAATTCATAGGAAGAAATGCAGAGCTCTGAAATTGTGGGTTAAAACTCTATTTAAATATATTGTTTCTCCTTTTATTGGTATTATACCTTATATAAGTGTGATAGATAGGACTATAACAGCACAAATGTGGAGGGGGAGATGGAGCTATATTTGAACAAGCCTGGTACATTTTACTAAATTTATGTCAGTATTTACCAGAAATAGATTGTCATAAGGTCAAGTTGCACATTTAATTCTCAAAGCAACTAGTAAAGACATAAAGTTAAGAAATTGACAGAAGAATTAAACTTGTTCACCAAAAATGTTAACACAAAAGAAAGAATAAGGGGTAACATAAAACAAAAACAAGATAAACAGAAAGCAATTTAAAAATTCCAAAAATGAATCCAATCATAACGATAAATGCATTAAATGTGAATAAACATTTTAGTTGAAATGCAGTGGTTGTCAGGCTGAGTAGAAATTTAAAATCATTAAATGAAAACCATGATTCTACCTTATACTCTGTACGTTTTTAAAATATACATAAATTAAAAATAAAATTATGATAAAAGATATATGTGGCAAACCATAATCATGTGGAGCTGAAGAGAGAATATTAATACCAGATCAAATATACTTGAGAGCAAGAAATACTTCTAGAGTGAAAGAAGATCATTGCATAATTATAAAGTCACTCCATCTGGAAGGAACCAGGAAGGTATAATAATTATAAATGTACAATGACCTAATAGCAAAATCCCACTGTACATGCAGGAAATTATGGCATTATTAATAGTAGAAACAGACAAGTCACAAATTATAGTTACAGATGGTGGGGAGAAGAATAGAAGTTCAATGGATTAGACAAAGGGGAATGAAGGGGAGGAAGAGGGAATGAGAATAGAAAAGACAGTAGAATGAATGGGAACTAATTTTTCTTTGACCTCCATATCATATACAACCATAAGAATGGGATCCTAATTGGAATGGGTTGTACTCCATGTATGTATAATATCTCAAAATATACCCTACTGTCATGTATATCTAAAAACAACAAATTTTAAAAATTTTCAATGGTTGTTCAACAATATGTCAGAAAATTAGCAGATATATGGAAGACTTGAGCACTAATGAACAATTCAATTGAAGATGTCATTATGGAATGTTTCATCCAGTAACAGCAAAACACACATCACATTTATTTGAAGTTGACATCCACATTCTCTACTATAGTGTACAATAAATAAAACAAATCTCACAAAATGTAAATAATTAAAATCATCTAGTCTGGATGGGCATTGTGGAGTCCCACAGACTATTGAGGCTGAGGCAGGCGGATCCCAAATTCAAAGCCAGCAGTTTAGCAAGGGTCTAATCAATTTAGTGAGACCTTGTTTCAAAATAAAAATTAAAAATGGCTGGGGATGTAGCTCAGTGGTTAAATGCCCCTGGTACCAGGAAAAAAAAAATGCAGTCTGTTCTCTGACCAAAACATAATTAAATTAGAAAGCAACAACAGAAATATATCGAGGAAACTTTCAAAATTAAACCATCTATTTAGACACACACCCTAAATGTAGCATATCAAATTTAGGGAATACAGTAAATGCGGAAAATAGAGAAAATTTTATGACTTTAGACACTTCAGTTATGAAAGTAAAGCTTTTGCAAATCAAATATATAAACTTATACCTTAAGAAGCTAGAAACAGATCACAGTTAAACTCAAAGTAAACAGAAGCAAGAAAATGAAATGTATTATGTCTACAAAAATAAAATTGAAAGTAGAAATATCAAAAAGAAACGAAAAGTTTAATTTTGAAACGATAAAAATACAATTGATAAATCTTTAGCCATACTGACCCTAAGAAACTATACAAGAAAGAAACTACAAAAATCTGGAGGCACAAACATAATTATTGACTACACAAATTAAGAAGAGTAGCAGAAAATTATTAATAGCCTTTTCTTTGCCAGCAAATTAGGGAACTTAAATTAAAAAAAGACATAATTTACTAAAAATGACTCAAAAATTAAAAAGAAAATTGAATAGGTTCCTGTCAGGTAAATAAATTAGTAATTAAGATTGTTCTCAGAAAGGGAGGCCCAGATTTGGAATGCTTCACTTGGAATTCTGCAAAAATGTTAAGAAATAATATGAGTATTCCACAGATTTTGCTAGGAAATAGAGAAAAATCCCTTCCCAACTCATTCCCTCAGACCAGCGCCATGCTGAAATGGAAGCCACACGGACACAACAAGAAAACCTCAACTAACATTCTTTATGAATATTGATGCAAAAAATCCTTATCAACTTATTAGTGAATAAAATTCTGCCACGTGTTAAAATACCATATGATTTAACCAAGTGAGAAATGCAAAACTTATGTAAACTCAAAAGTTACTTAATGTAAGACCACAGAGGAACAAAATAAGGAGCAGAAACCCAATAATGATCTTAACAGTTACAGAGAATGCATTTGACAAACTCCATATTGATTCATCATGAAAACTCACAGTAAATATGAATATGAGAGAACTTCTTCTACAAGTTGAATTATATGTAGGATTACTAATGGGAAACATCATAGTTAATGGTGGCACAAATCTTTCTCTGTTAAAATTGGGAACCAGGCAAAAATAGTCTTGTCATTGCTATTTGACATTGAACTGGATATTTGAACAAGCAATAAATCACATAAAGAAAACTGAAGGCAAATAGTTTGGAAGAGAAGATGGATAATTACCCTATTTCTCAGAAAATATAATTTGATATGGATAGAATTTTAAATCATTTAGATATAATGATTAAAATTTGATATACAAAAATTGATTGTCTTTCAAAGAATAATCAAAAAATTAATTTTAAAGAAAACTTCTATTCATATAATTGTAAACAAAAATTAACTTCATAGAAATAGTTTTAAAAGAAACATAGTAATTGAACACTGAAAATTATAAAACATTTCTAAGATAATTTAAAGAATATCTAAAATAAATGGGACTTTTATATTCATGGATTAGAAGACAATGTTGGTAAGAAGGCAGTTGTCTCCTAATTGACCTATAGATTCAGCACAACCTGTATCAAAAATTTAAGAAAGATTTTTGAAGAAGTTGATGAGCTAATCATACAATTTATATGCAAATGCAAAGGAGCCCAAACAGCCAAACAATTTTGTAAAAGAACAAATTGGGAGAAATAAAACTTGTTGATTTCAACTTTCCATATACTAGAAAATCAAAATTGTGATATTTGAATAAAGAAAGGTATATAGATCAATAGAGCAGAATAGAAAGATCAAAAATAAATCTTTGATCCTGCCTTACTTGTTTTCCTTTTTAAGGACATCATAATTCATCCACTGGAAGGAATTCCAACATTACAGGATAATGATAATTTTAGATTGTTGCCATATATTTCCTACTGTTTCTTTTTCCAAATGAGTTTCTCCTTGGCTAAGGTGGTTCTCCATTTTTTTCCAGTTGAGGGTATAGATAAATGTTTGGTATTTATAATTCACTGGGTCATGAAACATCTTTGAAGGGCAGAATACCAGCCAGGTGTTCTAGACATCAGCTGGATACTGTAACTGGTTGTGATTGAGGTCATCACTCTTGTGTTCATGAGTTGACTATAGTATGGCAAAAGAGGATGCACTCTTGTCTGGTGGCCATATGGTATTACTCCAATAGACACTGATGACTGTCTACCTGATCACATTCCCCATTCCACTGGGATGGAATGATGGGTGGGTGCATAGCATGATTCGTAAACTTACCTTCCTCGTTGAAGACAAATGGAAACTGACTGGCTGGCATCACAAGCCAGTGGACATGACTCTTGGATGGGTATTTTTTTTCTCTTTTTTTGAGCCACATAAGAAGTGCCTACAATCTGTCCACCAATAGGTAAATGAAACTATATGCCAAGGATGAACAACAGACCAGGTAGAAGGGAAATGTTTCCTTCCCCTAAGACACAGGACATGAACCTTCTGACCCATGTGTTCATTTTGGGCAGTTCTCTGAAATGTTAATACAGTGTCAATACAGTGTATGTGTGCCATAGACTTGTTTTTTAGGCTCTGGTTAACAAAATCTGTCCTAATCTTCAACTGAAACAGAGTGAAGTGTAGCAAGGATGTGAGGAATAGAAATTCATCTAAAAAAATGATCTTGAGAAAGGTATATTATTACCATGAAAAAAATAAAGCTTATGCCATACAAAAATTCAGTTCAAGTTGGTTGCAGTGGCACATGCCTATAATCCTAGCAGCTCAGGAGGATGAGGCAGGTGGATTACAAGTTCAAGTCCAACCTAAGCAACTTAGTTAGGTACTAAGCAACTCAGCCAGACTAAATAAAGCTCTTACAGGAGAATATTGGGGAAAATCTTATGACATTGGACTTGGCAGTGATTTCTTCAGTATTGCATCAGGAGCACAGGCAACGAAAGCAAAAAAGATACATAAATTGGACTACATAAAATCAAAATCGTTTTGAATCAAATGGCACCTTCCTCTTTTTAAGTTTTTATGAATGCCTTATATATAGTATTTAAGTTCATTTGGACATAATCACAGATGCATGTAAGATAGTTTGCTCCACTTCAGTCCCCAATACTTCCTTTTTCCCTCCACTTCTTCCTCCCCCTGCACCCCTTCCTCTACTCCACTAGACTTACTTCTATTTATTTATAATTTAAAATCAGTACTCTCTAGATATACATATAGGTGGAATTCATGTATTTTGTCAATATCATTCCACCCTTCCATTCTTTTCCAGTCTCTCCTATCAGCCTCTGAGCCCCCTTACTCTTCTCCAGTGACCTCCTTTCTATTTTTATTGGATATGCCTGAATTTCTTTTCCTTATTTTGATCTAGTTTTCACATATGAGAGAAAATATTTGATGCCGCAGTCTGGCTGGGCACAAATCGAGAGCCACTGAAGCAGGAACAAACTTTATTTTTTAAACTGCAAGAAAACACTTCACACATGCTCCTGGGGAATTCTCCCGAACGCCACGAGGCTCGTCCAGGAACCCCCAGCCGGAAATCTCTCTCCCGGAAATCCCTCCTCCTGCACTTCCCCAACCAATGGGAACTCTCGGGGAATCCCCGGGAATCCACAGGAGAACTCCAAAGTAGCGTGAGAACTCCAAAGTAGCGGCCGAGGCAGATAGTAATGCCTCGCCTGTCAACCAAAACTGTTGGCAAAATGCCAGGGGCCATACAGACTCAGCCGTGGCTCTCAGCATCTCCCCCCTTCTGTTTAATTAAACAACAAGCAATGTGGCTTAGGGATCGTGCCTGTTAGGTTGTCCAATTCAACATATGGTCCTTACCCGTCATCGGATGAGCTGACCTCTAGGCTTCAGCTTCCGGTCTTAGGTTGGTACCACTGCAATTGGATCATACCCGTCACTGACTACCAGTCCAGCATACAGCCATACTTGTGGATAGGCCTATGCACCAGTAGGGCGGGGGGTGAGGTTCTTTGCCTCACCTCTGTTGGCCCCCAAATTTGAGACCATCACTAGTAGAAGGGAGGAGGATGCAAAATGCCACAACACTAAGCCAATTGAGGGCTCCTTTGAAAAATTGTACCACCGGTGACACCATCAGCAAAAATACTCCAGCACTACCACAATTCGCTGCACTAACAGATAGTTCACAATGCATACAAGTGATACATAGTCCAGGCAAGTTCTGCAAGCAGTTCAAAGCAGAGGAATCTGTCAATATGTCCATTTCCTCCCAAAGTAAATTGACTCCTTGATTGAGCATTACTTTTTGAGTTATTATTCATTGATGCATCAGTTTATACAGTTTGTTGTGATAACTATCGAAGAAGCTGTAGTTTGGTTTTATCTTTGTCTTCACCGGCACTGGGATGAAGGTAGGAATTCTGGCAATGATGCTAAAAAAAAAATTATGTAACATTCCAACAGGCACTAAGAAAACAATTTTTTGAACAATTTACACTATACTGAACAGAATTATTAAATATAATGAAAAGGAAAGGTGAAAGTAAACAAACAGATCTGTTAACCTCCTTATTTGTTCACATATTAAAACAATTTTCAACAGCTGTTTACCCAATCTAAATTAAGCCATTAGAATCACATGAATAAAAAAATTTGGATCCATTTATTCATGAGCGCTCCTCATATATGATATATAGACATACGCACATACAGACATACAACACAAAACAGAAGTGTGCAAACATAACATACAACACATAAGACAATAGTAAAGGCCTTGTAGCTTTACCTAGGTGAAATCTCCATTGCAATGTTTAAAAACTCCACAGTCAAAAAATAAAACTGATCAGAAAAACATTAACCTAGGTCTGTATGACCTCAAAAATAAAATAGAACTTTATGATGTGGGAAAAGGCAATAATAAAATAAATATTGAAAAAAGCATCCTGGTTAATCAGTATCGCAGATGTAAGAATAGCCAAACTGGAGCTCTCGATATCAGCTGTTATAGATTTGATTCAAATAACCTTTTTTTTTTTTTGTCTGTAGAATTCGCTTTGGTTAGTTTCTCTGGAATCCAAATCGGCTGTTGTTCTCCCTGTGGAAACACACAAACAGAACCCCGACTCCAGACAATCACTGGGTCAGGACCTTTCCATTGTCCTGTTAGAATATCCTTCCAAAGTACCTTAGGCTTATGTACATTTTTTGGACACATATGCCTTTCCACAGCACTAAGCCCTAATGAATCCAAATTTAAAAAGTTTAGAGTAAAAAGGGTTATTTTAAGTTTATCTTTGGGGGATATATACCCCTTTCCAATTCCCTCTTTTTGCTTTAATAAGTACATTTTAATAGTTTGATTAGCTCTTTATACCCCTTCCCAATTCCCTCTTTTTGCTTTAATAAGTACATTTTAATAGTTTGATGAGCTCTTTCAACTATGCCTTGTCCCTGTGGATTGTATGGGATTCCTGTTATATGAGTAATGCCAAATGATGAGCAAAATTGTTTAAAAGAGGTAGAAGTATAACCAGGACCATTATCTGTTTTAACTGTTTTGGAACACCCACAGTGGCAAAATTTTGTAAGCAATGACTTATAACATCTTTAGTTTTTTCTCCGGCATGAAGGGAACCCATCAAAAATCCGGAAGAAGTATCAACTATAACATGCAAATATTTTAATTTTCTAAATTCTGGCAAGTGTGTGATGTCCATCTGCCAAATATGGTTAGGTATCAGTCCTCTAGGATTGACTCCAAGATTAACTTGTGGTAAAAAGGTCACACAATTTTGACATTGTTTTATTATTTGTCTAGCTTGTTCCTTAGTTATTTTAAAACGCTTTTGTAAAGTATTAGCATTGACATGGAACCTTTTATGAAAATGTGTAGCTTCTTCTAGTGTAGAGAAAATATGTATGTCATGTGTAGTTTTATCTGCTAAATCGTTGCCCAAACTAAGGGCTCCAGACAATCCTGTATATACTCTGATATGTCCTATAAAGAATGGATCTTTTCTGTCCCAGATTAGACTTTGTATAGCAGAAAACAAAGAGAAAACAGTAGAGGAAAGGGAGATCCTACCAGCATCTTCAAGGGATACTATAGCATTAACTATATACTATCAGAAAATAAATTAAATACAGAATCTTTAAACATCACAAAAGCTTGTAAAACTGCATTAAGCTCTACCTTTTGAGCTGATTGTTTGGGTACTAAAAATGTAAAATTTTGATCAGGGGTAACTACTGCTGCTGTACCATTATTTGACCCATCAGTGAATACATTTGGAGCATTCATGATAGGGGTTTTTCTTGTCATTTTTGGAAAAACTACAGGATGCGAAGACCAAAAAGACAACAAAGGATTAGATGGTAAGTGATTATCAAATGAAACATTAGATTTACACATGATTATTGCCCAAGTATTTAACTCATTAACTAACTCATCAATTTGATCCATAATATATGGAGTAATAATTTTAATGGGAGAAATTCCAAATACTCCCTTTGCTGCTTTTATTCCTTTGAGTATTAATTGTCCTACAGCCTCATGATACCTAGTAAGAATAGTGTTAGGAGAATAAGATAAATGTATCCACAATAATGGACTTTCTTGCCAAAATACTGCTGTAGGAATATTTTTTGTTGGTATTATAATAAATAATATAGGCAAACTTATATCAATTCTATCCAAATGCATATTTTCCATATATGTTTCAATAATTTTTAATGCCTTTCTTGCTTCAGGCATTAACATGCGGGGTGAATTTGGATCTGAGGGACCTTTTAGGATATCAAATAAAGGTCCCAACTCTCCTGATGGTATGCCTAGAAAAGGCCTTATCCAATTTATGTCTCCCAATAACTTTTGAAAGTCGTTCAATGATTTGAGTTGATCTACTCGTATTTGAATTTTTGGTGGATGGACCATGGTTGAGGATAATAGAACTCCTAAATAATTAATTGGAAAATTTAATTGTACTTTATCTATTGCTATCTCTAGATTATAATTTTTTAATAAGTTTGTAAGTGTGGCATAACATTCTAACAATGTGTTTTTATCTTTGTGTGCTAACAATACATCATCCATATAGTGAAATATTTGTAGTTCAGGATTTTGATTTCTAAGTGGCTGGATTGCTTTGTTAACATAAATTTGACACATAGTTGGGCTGTTAGCCATCCCTTGAGGGAGTACTTTCCATTCATATCTCTGATCAGGGCCTTCATGATTCAGTGCAGGGATAGTAAATGCAAAACGTGGACTATCCTCAGAATGAATTGGAATTGAAAAAAAAAAACAATCTTTAATATCTATAGCTAAAACATACCAGCTTTTTGGCAAAGCAGACAATTGAGGAATCCCCGATTGAGCAGGTCCCATAATAACCATCTCATTATTAATGGCTCTTAAATTTTGCAATAATCTCCATTTACCAGATTTCTTTTTAATGACAAAAATGGGAGTATTATAGGGAGATATGGAAGGTTGTAGATGTCCCTCTGCTAATTGTTGTTTGACCAGGTCATGGGCTGCTTGTATCTTTTCTTCAGGCAGGGGCCACTGAGGAACCCATACTGGTCTATCTGATTTCCAAGTAATTTTGATTGTCTCAGTGGCCCCTTCTGAAAACCTAGTCCATGTCTATTTATTTCTTGATCTATTTGAATTGGTGCTGCTATACCTTGTTCTCCTAATCTTTTTTGTTTCCTGAAACCTTGTCTAGCCCTAATAGTGGGCACATTTGGATTGATGTTATTTGTTAATGTCAAACCTAATTGATCTAGGACATCTCGTCCCCATAAATTTATATGAAGATGATCCAATACATATGGCTGTATAGTTCCTTCACATCCTTCAGGATCCTTCCAATCTAATACCATTGCACTTCTATGGGGATTAGTTGCCACTCCTAGGCTTTGAAGCGTTTGAGTGGCTTGTTGTAACGGCCAATGTTTTGGCCATTCTTGACAAGATATGATGCTAAGGTCTGCACCTGTATCCAGCAGTCCATTAAATTCATGTCCTTGAATATTTAGTTTTAGCATTGGGCAAGAATCTAAATTCAAAGACACCATAGCCCAATCTACACCTGTGGAGCCTAATCCCCTGGAACCTCTTTCTATACTACTACTGGAAAATTTATGATGTAGGCTGGGTATTATTAATAACTGTGCTATTCTCTCTCCTGATGAAATTACTGATATACCCTTTGGAGAACTAGCTATAATTTTTATTTCACCTTCATAATCGGGATCAATTACCCCAGGACTTATCATAAGTCCTTTTAGAGTAGAAGAACTGCATCCTAACAATAAGCCTACTGTTCCTTGGGGAAGAGGTCCTTTTACTCTTGTGGGAATGATTTGAACTCCCATCTCTGGAGTTAGTACTGCTCCAGTGGAGGTGCAGATGTCCAACCCTGCGCTCCCTCTGGTTCGTCTGATGAGAGATCTGATGGATAATGTGTCCTGGGCACTACCCTGATGGTGTTGCTGGGTTCCTTCATGGTGTTTCTTGGTTCTTCCAGTGCCCCGTATATTTGTGGTCATGGACCCCGGAGCATTGGGCCCCCCTGTCCGTTTTTTGGCAATGGAGCCCGATGCCTTTCTCCACTATATCGTGGGTAAACACCTGGTCCTTGTCCATTTTTTGATAACGGAGTACCCTCTATGGTGGTTTGAGAACGGCATTCATTAGCCCAATGTCTCCCTCTACAGCATCGTGGGCAAATACCCGGTATTCTACTCCTTTGATACCTAGCTTTGTTAAACCCTCCTCCTATGGGGCAATTCCTTTTAAAATGTCCTGTTTGTTCACAATTATAGCATGTTTTTGGCCTAGCATCTAACGCCTGTTGTACTGCTGCCAAGACTTGCCCTTGTTCATTAATGTCTCTACATAATTTAATATATGTGTTTAAATCTTCATGTATCCATGGTCTAATGACCTCTCTGCAGCAACGATTTGCTCGGTCATAAGCCAGTTGTTTTATAAATGGCATTGCTTGTTCTGTATCCCCAAAAATTCTGGAAGCCGTTTGAATAAGCCTATCTACAAATTCAGCATAAGGTTCATTAGTTCCTTGTATTACCTTAGATAATTGTCCTTGTAAATCTCCATGCCCCTGTAGAGTTTTCCATGCCCTAACCACATCTACAGCAATTTGTGCGTATACGCCAGGATCATATTCAATTTGTTGCCGTTGACCCTCATAAGGCCCTAACAACATATCTAGATTTCTTTGAGGGTAACCGGCTGCTGCATTTCACCTAGCTGTCTCCGTGCAAAATTCCTCATTGGCAACCTTCCATAACAAATATTGTCCTCTATTTAGCACAGATTTACACATACTAGTCCAATCTGCTGGCGTCATGTCCAAGTTGGTAATGGATTCGACCATGCTTACAGTGAAGGCTGCTTGAAGACCATAGGTTGTTACAGCCTCCTTTAACTGCTTCACTGTTTTGAAATCTAAAGCACAGTGAATTCGCTGCCCTCCTGCCTGCTCAAGTACAGGGCATGCTAATCTTTGAGGTCCTGTCTCAGGATCCCATCTATCAACTACGGGGGTTGAGGGCCACTCAGCTATCTCCATAGGTGGAGCTGTTGGTTGAATTATGCCCTCTGGTGATAGAATGGTGTTAGGAGCAGCCTCCTGTTGTAGCTTTTTCCCTAATAGCCCCTTTTCCTTTAAATTTTCTTCCTCTGTCTGACTAGCTCGAGAGACCTTCTCTTTTGCTTGATCTAAAATGTCTTTCTCCATGGTCTGAACCTCTAACAATTTACTTAACAGTCTTTCAGTTTGTTTTTTACTAATTTCTAATCTGTTATAAAGATAATGCAACCCAATAAGATAACACAAAACAAAACCGAAACAGAATGAAACAAAAACGGAACCAAAAATCGTTGTATCAATTTTCCTATTTTCTTGACATATGCATTTGGGGTCTATTTCTATCTCTTCCTCAGGGGCGAACAACTTCAAACCTTGAGCCCACCATTTTTCCCAGTCTTCCTGAGAAAGTTCTAGGGATAGGCAGCTTGAAACAAAAACAAAACAAATCAAAACAAGAACACATTGTTTTTTAAAATGGTCACCCATTCTCTCGCCTTCCCTTAGGGGCAAGCAATTTCACTTATCCCCAAGCTTCAGACGTTCCCCGCACGGGCCGCCAATTGCCGCAGTCTGGCTGGGCACGAATCACGAGCCACTGAAGCAGGAACAAACTTTATTTTTTAAACTGCAAGAAAACACTTCACACACGCTCCCAGGGAATTCTCCCGAAGGCAGTGTGGCTCATCCAGGAACCCCCAGCTGGAAATCTCTCTCCCGGAATTCCCTCCTCCTGCACTTCCCCAACCAATGGGAACTCTCGGGGAATCCCTGGGAATCCCCACGAGAACTCCAAAATAGCACGAGAACTCAAAAGTAACAGCTGAGGCGGCTAGTAATACCTCACCTGTCAACCAAAACTGTTGGCAAAATGCCAGGGGCCATACAGACTCAGCCGTGGCTCTCAGCAATTTGATGTCAAAGGGCACTTTCAGTAGAATGGAAAGTAACCTGCAGAATGGGGAAAATACTTGCAAATATATGTGATCAGAGGTTAGTATCTAGAACATAAAAAAGAATTTCTCCAACTCAATAACAATAACAAAAACAAACCAATGGATCAAAAAATCTGCAAGGGGGCTTTGAATACATATTTCACCAAAGAAAATGTACAAATTGCTCATGAATAATAAAGAATATAAAGATCTTCAACATCACATCTTTAAAGAATAAAAACCAAAACCACATTCACATTCTGTGTCCATCCTTGGGTAACCATTCTTTTATTCTTTACTTTTAGGGGATTACCTTCTATAGATTATAAATATAATTGAGATTATATGGTATTTGTCTTTCTGTGTCTAGCTTATTTCACTTAACATAATGCCTTCCAGGATCATCTGTGTTTTTACATATGATAGAATTTCATCCATTTTATAGCTGACAAGAATTCCGTTTTGTGTGTGTGTGTGTGTGTGTGTGTGTATACATATACATATATATATATATATATATATATATATATATATATATATATATGATGTTTTCTTTATCCATTTATCCACTGATAGAAAATTCTATTGATTCCATTTTGTGGCTATTATGAACAATGCTGCAATCAACATGGGAGTCCAGATATCCCTTCGATACACTAATTTTATTTCCTTTGGGTATATAATCAACAGTGTGATTGCTGGATATAGGGTAGATATATATTTGTTTTAATTTTTGAGGAACTACCATATTATTTTCAATAATGACAGTATTAACTTACCTTTGTATCAACAATGTATAAGCGTTTTCCTTTCTCCACATTTATATCAGCATTTTTTCTTTTTTGATTTTAACCATTCAAATTGAATAAAGTAATTCTTCCTTGTGGTTTTGATTTGCATTTCACTGATAATATAATGATGCTGAAAATTTTCATATACCCACTGATGTTTTTCTTTTAATAATTTGATCTGCAACTGGTTAACTTTGTAAATATGGAATATATATATATATATATATATATATATATATATATATATATATATCTTTATTTATAGAAATTGAATTGCTACGTCAAATGCTATGCACATCTGGAAGCTTTTGGGCACAACTGCACAATAAAAAACATGATTTTAAGATACTGTGGTCACCAGCCAGTACTTGCACAAATTATATAATATGGGTGACATTTTAAGTAATGAAAGTCTATTCATAATTTTATAAAATTTAATAAGATGCTTAAAACTTATACAATGAACTGGCTTTATGAGATTATTACTCCAATGATTTACCTTAAATGAATTATTCATATTTTTTGAAGAATAAAATTTAATTTAGGCATGCTAAGTCTAAGAAAAATGCATATTGTTCTATGTTATCCAAAGTGGTGATTTGCCTTTAAGGAAACTGGTGCTGTTGAAAATTGTCCATAGTTCACAAATGGGCAGCTTTTAATGGTTTCTAAGGAGGAATAAAAGGGAGGACCCTATACTGGAGACTACAAGAAAACTCAATATTGCAACACAAGAAAGGTGGCAGATGGCGTCACCTACCTCCCCGATATGCACATGGTTTTGTAGAGTTGGTGAAATTCCGAGACAAAATCAATCTGAAGCAAGTTGCTCAAAGACAGAATGAGGTTCATGTTACAAAACCACCAGTGAGTGTAAAACATAAAAATCAAAGTGACAGCTGGTACAAAAAGAAATATTAAACACTGACACCCAAAAATGAAGCAACATCCAATTTTAACTAGAGGAAAACAGAAAAATTCTGGATGGTGGCCTTATTTTAAAAAGTAATGAACATGCACAGGTTTTCCTTGTCATTTCCTAAACCTTTAACTGTTATTTTTTATCATATTAGGTTTTTATAAATAATCAATAGATGATTTAACATATATAAAAAACAATAGAAAATATACAAATATTACCACATTTTACATAAGGTCTTTGAGAATCTTGGATTCTGGAACCCAAGGGGTCCTGGAAACTATCCCCCTCCTACAGAGAGGGTTGATTATATATCAGACAGAAGAAAAGAGTAAAATGGGATATAAGCAAAGGTCAATATATAAGTTGCTTATTGTATTAATGTGAACTTGGAGACAATATAAATATCCAAGGGTTTGATGTCGATGCCCATGGGAGGTGCTGTCAGGTACAGGAGGGGTCCCCCTGGGCACCATGTGTCTACACTCAACCATGTAAGCTGACAAAGGCTAAAAGCAGCTTGCTGACACCAGGAAGGACCTGTCTGGGATGACGATTTGCACCATGTCTCTTGCCTTGCACTCTCCTCTGGAAGGCCCTTTTAAGACAGTTTCTCAATCCTGCTGGTTCTGAGGGACCTGGGGCTCAGGCTTCAATGTCATCTGCATTTGGGTGCTCTGAAGGACTCCCTTTGTTTCAGTGTTGTCCTTTTCAGTGTGTCTTGGGGTCACAGAGCACTGGCAGCTATGGTGTACGCCTCTTCTGATAACTAAATCTAAAAGTGGTTCCTTGGTAATGATTTGGCCTTACTTTTGAGAACTACAAAAATTCCAACAGGAAATTTCTGTCCAACCCCTGCATAGCTCCTAAGACTACCCCGCTCCCTTATGAATTTACTGGTCATTGTAGTCAAATGTATGATAGGTTCCTGTCTTTCCCTTTCTCAGAGACTTACTTAAGAAAACTTAAATTACAGATAATTTCTCTGTCCTTTTTAAATGTGCATGTTTCTTTTACAACGTAGATCTTATGGATGTGGGGACATTCATTTGCAATGTAATCAAGAAGGTGAGGGCCCTGAGTCTCAGTCTCTGGGGATGTGTAGGGGTCTAAGGCCCATGATAACTGGCTGAGGGACACAGATGGCCTGGTCATCTCCCTAACCTGCCTTAAGCTAGTCCTGTGGCACACTCCAGGATTTAGTTGCCTCCAGGATGGCTTTCGTTTTGGCCAGTGGAACTTAGTCACACGGAGATCTTTCCCTCACAATAGTAGAACTGAATAAAACTGCCTTTAACTAAGTCCCATCCTCTTTCTCTTTGATAGGTGGACTCATCTTGTGAGTCTGAGCTGCACCCCTCCTCCCAGCCACAAAACATCTGCTACTTCCTTCCCACCCAAGCTGCTTCTTTCTCCTGTGCAGGAACACAAACCAGAGGACCTTTTTAACTCAAGGAAAATCCAGTGTTTGATTTAGTATAATGACTTAGAAGTTAGTATTCTTTGATGTGACTGAGGTGTGCCTGTGCACTTGAGTGGTCAAACCTCAATCTCAAGTTATTATGTAGTCTAGGTGACCGCCCCCTGCTGTGTAAGTGTGCTTACCAGACCAGCTGCCATGCTATTTATGTCATCCCCGGGGAGTCTGTGTGACCGTGGTGGGGACGGCACAATTATTGTATCTGTTTTCAATGACTTAGGAGAAAGGTGGACAAGTTCTAGGCCTAGCTCACAGGTCTATGCAGGCTGTGGCATCTGCTCCACTGCCTGCCTCCATTTCATACTGAAGGTAATGACATATATGTGTACCCATGTATCTATGATGCACGGTTATGTGATATGTGTATGTTTGTGTGCATATAAAGTCAATAGTAGTTCACAAATAAGTAGATTTTAATGTTTTTAATGAAATAAGAAATTGTCACAAAATGACTCTGAAGATTGCATAAAAATACTAAATCACATCACTTACACTCCATTTATGCAAATGGTTTTGTAGAATTAGTGAAGTTCTAAGATTAAAAAAAAAACAATAGTCCAAAGACAGAATGGGGTTTGCATTACAATAGAAAATCATAGTGACAGCCAGTACAAAAAGACACATGAGACATTGACACCCTAAAGACAATATCCACCCACAATCAGAGAAAAGCAGAAAACTTCCAGATGTTGGTACTGCTGATCGGTGACATATATGTGTGTTTATTTATTTATGCATATACAAATACGTATGCGTGTTATTCAAAATATAGAATAGTCTAAATATGCATATATTTCCATATATGATTTCTGTGTGTATATGTATGCACGTTTACATACTTGTATATACATGCACACACACACATGTAGATATGTAGATATAACACGCACACACACACACACACACACACACACTTGTATATCTTTAGATCCAATTTGAACACTCCTGGAAAGCTCAGCAAAGAAGGAAGAAGAGCTGCAGTGTAGGAGCAGGCTGCTCTTTGGGGGAAGTAAATGTGCAGATGTGATAGAAGTTGATATCCCAATAGTCTCCCAGGACTTCACTAGTTCACCCTGTTTCTCATTTTACTTTCCAAAATATGTCAGAGACGACATTGCTGTTTGACAAAAACAATGTGATAATTATGTGAGGCATCCCTGTAGGTCATAATTTCCAGAAAAGGTAAAGGTGACTCTTTGCTATATTTAAATCTACTGTGATGAATGATAACACTTCTCCATCTGCATTTTAATGATCACATCATTTTCATATAAATCACTGTGTTCACAGGGAACACAGTTCTTTGTTGCGCCCACCTGCTGTGAGAATGAGATTTTTAAAAAGTGAAGTTTCAATTGTGCCACCAGTGTTGTTCCTCAGAGCTCTGAAGTGGGTCATTCTAAACCTGAAGAAGAACTTTTTGCCAAGAATTCTCCATGGATCTGTCTGTACACTAAGCTGGATAATAGCCCCTATCTGCCTTAGATAAAGTCCTTTGTAAGTAAGAGTTAGAAACTACGAATGGAAACTATGCAAAATGGGAAAAATTAATGATAGTCTAAAATGCTGTTTCAAAATATGTGTCTATGTCTTGTCATTCATCAGGTTGTGGAGGCACACTGGGATTTTAGAATAGCTTTCAGCAGGAGAGGTATGCTTGCAAAACCTCATGTAGCTATGGCAAAGAGAGCTGGTATATACAGTATATGTTGATATATTTTGGAAACTTAGGAGTCAGGGGTGTATAACAAGCAGTATATTTTCTGGTGAATTTATACTAGACATGTTTTTTAAATTAAACTAGAATTGAAGGCAAAAAGAAAAAAAAATGATGCAAACATCAACTTCCAAAGTCACAGAAAACAGGGTTGCCATCATATAAATTGCAAAAAGACAAAGCAAACTTTGGAACTTTGGAGTTAAATGGTATTACTGTACTTCTAAAGAATCTGTGGGGGAAACCAGGTCAGCCAGCCACTACAGAAGCCAATGAAAGGGCCCTATTTTGCTTTAGATCTCACATTCTAAGAATTATTACTTAAATGTTATATCCAGTAAACAGAATTTTTTTTTTTCGTGGTGCTGGGGATTGAATCCAGGGCCTGTGCCTGAGAGGCAAGCACTCTACCAACTGAGCTATATCTCCAGCTCAGAATGCATTTTAAAATGGTGCTTGTTTGAGTATTATTTTGTGTTTGGTTGACTATGTTTCAAATACTATAGGAGAATGTTGTGTATTTATCCACAAGCGACAGACTGTCAGCAAGTCAGTCCGTTCCAAGGCAGGAGATGGAAGGAAAACAGGAAAAGCAATAAGGAGCCCTGAGGTGATAGCATGGTACATGGTCTTTGACATTTAAATCATAACTTTAAAAGTCATAATTCCAATACTACTTTAGATCTGTAAACACAGGCTGATTCCAGCACTATTAAAATAGCAAGAAAGAGAACCATTATGAAAGGTTTCAGAGAACATTGCTTCTTGCTAAAAGCCTAGTGACCCAGTGTTGGTTCTGTGTTAAATGTTCAGATTTTGAGCTGCACAATGATCGTCAGGGTTGGGGAAGTCAATTAGGGAAAGCACTGCAGGAGGATGGCTCTTGCAACTTACTGATCTTGACTTGCCTGGGTCTGATGAAACAGAACAGACATCATTGAACTCAGAGAACTTCGGTGGGTGCCATTGTTGATTTCTGCTCTTGTAAGGTTCATGCAATAACATTATCTTAAGTAAGATAATTGTAGGCTAAGCAATCAAATGAAAATACAGAAATGTTTAAATGATCAGCATAGTTTTTTTGGAAATTATTATGAAAACATTTATAGTAACTAAGGTTTAGGTAGGAATTTATAATTTGTCAAGATATTTCCCTGGTATTTTCCTTAATAGATTAAATCAATGGGGTATTTTCAGGTTGTGATTAATTTCTCCTAGTTACTTCAATAAACATGAAGAAACAAATGATATATTTTTGGAAGAAATGGATTACACTTTTGGACAACTAACACCAAGCTAGCATGTAATTCTTAAATTTCCACACAGACAATGCTTTCATTGCATTTTTTTTCCTCCCATTTTCTTGGATCTTTTTACATTTTACATTCTTTTATTTTCCTTCTGATCTGATCTTCTTTTCTAATATTTTCTTAATATCAACATATGTATGCCAACTCTAAGACCTTTATATAACATTTAAGAAATATTTGACAATGCCCTGGAACATAAGGAATGTTAAAATAGAACAGAGTCAATTTTCATCAACTTTGACAAGGAGACGTTTGTATTAACCAGGAATCTTCCGATTTGTTTGAATATCTAAAGAGTGTGTTTCTAAGCAATTATTTAAATCAGATCTAAGAATGTGGCAGTGCATATAGATTGGATCTTCACTTCTGAAGTTCAACTTTGGACCATTTTTAATTGCTCCAACATAACTGTAACATAAATACAAATATGTTATTTATGTGGGAAATACTAAATTATCCCATGACCTAATAAGAAACAGACATTACTAGAGCTCCAGAAACCTTCTGTGTTCTTTCAAACACTCTTCTACCTCACTAGAGATAACCTCTCTTAACCTTTGCCATAATTAACTCTTTGATTTCTTTATAGTTTTTTCCTGTAATATGCATATGTTAAAGATTCTGTGACATTTTCCTGTTTAGCATCTTATAGATCACAAACTATAATTATTCTTTCATGTTGTATTCCTTTTACTCTACAATGTGTCTACAAGAATTATTCCTGTTGTTGCTATAGTTCATTTATCTTTATCACCGAATACTATTCTAATCTATGAATGTACAGAAATTATTTATCCTTACTAATATCTAGGAAAATTTGTTCTCTTTCCAATTTAGTGCTACTATAAACAATGAGAATTAGAAAGATATAGATGTATATTGCCTGAAATGCATTGTCTAATTTCAAATAATTCTTTCACATCTTTGTGTACTCTGAAGTCGATTCTCTGTTTCTATCAGTGTTGGTCTCTGTGGCTATGATTAGATGGCTCAAAGGAGAAAATGGTACTCCAAAGAATAGATTATGAGAGTCTGCAGCTCTGCCTTGGGTTCTACCTTGCTAGCTCATCTGCTCTGCATCTCTCTGTCCTCTCTCTCTCCTCCCCTCTCCCTCTTCTCTTTCCCTCTCTCTATCAGATTTCTCACTCTAGAGGAAGCCAGCTTCCACGTTGTAAGCAAACCTGTGAAGAAGCCCACGGGTCAGGGAACTGAGGCCTCTGACCAATAGCTAGTGAGGAAGTGAGGCCCCCCTCACCCAAATAAATACAAAAATGGGTTTAAAAATGGATTTTCCTATTCAGCCTCAAGATAGCTGCCATTCTGTCCTGAAAGATAGACTGTAGCCTCATAGGAAACCGTAAACCAGAAAATTTATGCCAGATTCACGACCATGAGAAATTATATATAATAATGTGTGTTATTTCAAACTTCTACCTCATGGGATAAGTTTTATGCTATAATACCAGGATTGAAATTGTTGGACCATACATTTTGTGTATATGAATTTTTTAAAAAAATTGTTTCCCGATCCTTTATAACATCGGTCTTATTGAACGTTAGTATTGTTAGAATTTTGTTTTTATTTTAGAGAATCTTGTGCCTGTAGAATAGTGTCTTAGTATGGTTTTAATGTTTATTTCCCTGATTATTAATGAAATACTGATCTTTTTGCTCTCCTCACTTCCTATTTGGGTCATTCTTTTGTTAAGTAATTCTTCAAGTCTTTTATCTGGTGGAATATAAAAATATTCTCCCTAACAAATTTTAACTTTTGGATTGTCACATTTAGGTATTTATATGCAAGTAATTTTATTCATATGATAAGAAGTATGAATCTTTTTTTTTTTTTTATCCTTACAGGTACCTATTTGCTGAAAAGTTGTCTGTTTTGATTTGGATTTTTTTTTCTTTTCTTTTTTTTTTTTAAGCAAATGCCCTCAGGGCAAAAGAAGTTTTGAATGCTGGTCTTTAAAAGATTTGTCCTTACCAATAGACTTTGGCTTTATAATTTCTTACCAGCTAGTTAGCTTTGGGGAATCCATAAGAAGCACTTAAATAGGTTTTGTCTGTGAATTTCATGTAACATTTTACATTGTCTTTAGTGAAAGGGTAGATCTGAATTATTTAATCTCCCATAGCTAGAATAAATTTCTACTCAACCATTTCAAGATTTAGAGTAGCGTAGCTTTTAAATTAGATATCATCTGGTCTGTCTAGTTTCAGGGTCTATTAGCTTCAGCGCCTTATCCTGTATTATTGAATAGTAAAGAAAGGTCTTTCAAAAAGTCAACCTCTCTGATCTTGAAAAAAAATCATTAAAAGCACACGATAGAAACATAAATTCATTTGACATCAAAAATAAAATGATTATGTATGTTTTCTTCTAGTATACACACAATAATTTTGACTAACGAACCTGCACATGAGTGTGTCTTTCAATGGTATTTCCTCTTCTCCATGGGTCTATAGATGAGACCCTGGGCCTGCCTCTGAACTTCAGGTTGATCTGGAAAGCTCTCCGCATCTTTATCCTCCGAGTATCTACAGGATCAGTGGGCTGCTGGATTGAGTTAGTGTCCTGGTAGTAGCAGAACATTCTGGGGGGCATTTCAAGCTTTTGCTCATGTTACTTCTGCCACAGCAATGTTCATCTGTTCATAGAAAGTCTCACAAAGTTGGGAAAAGTCTTGCATCTTTATTAAAAAGAACTGCAAAAGCTGGGAAAAGTGCAGTAAAGAACCAGACCAGTGACTCAATTTATTCAAATACACAGACTCAGTAGAAAAACAATGTTGTTCCTAGCACACAAACATGGTTTAGGCAATACATGGTCACTTTTCAAAAGTTGTTAAGTTAGGATGATTTTTAAAATCGTATTTATGATATTTTAATTTTTCTATGAAGAATATTTAAATTGGATAACATGATTCTTAAAACTCTATAAAATACTATAAAAATATAACAAACTCTAAAGGTATGTCAAATCTTATGAAAAGTCACTTGACAGCTATGTTGTTAGACACCAAATGATATGGTAAATTACAATCAGAGAACGTCAGATGTTTCCATATGTAATATATAGGGTCATTAATCATATATTTTGTCTTGTATGAATCTTTTAGAGAGCCCACACATTCCAATAATTGAAAATATCCTTGTAAATAATGTTATAATGTTGTATTACTTCTTCTATTTGTCTTTTTTCCTCTCTTCTATTTGAGCAGATATTGTGGTATTGCTTCTAAATTAGAACACAAATTGCTTCTCAAGGTAACTAAAAACTTCAGGTAACAGCCAGTGAAGTGACACAGTTATTTATGATATTGAAGTTTTTTTCTGACAAACTTTGACTTTAGTTAGCAGCAGGCCTCATGAAATGAGCAACTTTATCCAGATTAAGTGGTACTAGAGAAGGAATCACAGGATGACTTCATTCACAGACCCAGAAAGTTAACAAAAATATATGAAAATGAAAATCACTTTAAAATTAATGTAAATATTTATAATATTGTCTTGATTATTAAAACCTAAATAATGTGACCATCATTACAGCCATAAGAAGGAAGGTCCTTCTTACAAACATAAATCAGTGTTGAGACAGTGCATGATGTAGTACAAAAAGAAGGTCCTCCCCAGAAGTAGAAGTGGAAAAGGTTTCTCCAGCATCCGGAATTGAAGATAGAGCCTAGGGCTAGAGCATGCAGGGGGATGGTGCTGCGTGACTTGCAGTTTCTAAAATTTGATTTTAAGACTCTCATAAGAGAGTTTTATGAGATAAGGTCTCAGGCTTGAGAAAAGTGGAAAATTGGAATGCAAATTCTTTCATTAATGAGCAATCTCAAGAGGGTCTAAAAATCTTTAGCCACTGGTCCAGGAGGACAACAAAGCAGCTTTGTTGGAAAATACATCCAGAAAATTCTCACATAAAAATCTAATTCTCTGGCTTTGTATTGGTGGCATGCAAATTTACCATGATTATTGTGTATGAGAAACCCCAGTTTAAGAAAACCTGCTCCATATCTATTAATGATACCTTTGGGGATCTTCACATAAAAATGCCCCCACATTCCCATCTAAGAGGAGTTTGCATTTAAACATTACAAACACAAGAGGGAAACAATCCACCTGAACTAGCAAGTGGAACAAATAGAGAATTAGCATTGCATGGACACAGGGGGGCTCAGACAACAATATGAATAGAAAGGTAAAATGAATGTTTATAGTGCTTACAGAAATGTAGTTAAGCAGTCCTTTAAAAAAGAGATTATTATATAAAGAGAGTTTTATAAATAATAAAGCATAATTTTGTGAAATGAAAAACAGTCAATAAAATATAAGAGCCACTGGGTGGGTTATAACAGGTTAGACACATATGAAGAGAGAATCATTGAACTGGAAGAAAGGCTTAAGAAGGTTCACCTCAAGAATATGGCACAGTGAGAAAAGATCATAGGCATTGATTCAGTTCATCCTCACTTTAAGTCTATGAGGAGAATGCTAGTATAATCTCCACTTCAAAGATGAGGTAATTGAGGCAAAGGAAGTTCCAAAAAACTTGGTCCTCCCTCATCAAACCTGAGAGATAGAAGAGTATTAGACTCTGAGGGTTAGGGCTGTGCCCAGATTTTAACCACATAGTCAGGATGTACTTCTAGTCTTTTATGGTTACATTTGGAGTTTATATAAACCATATATTGTTTCTAAACAAGTTGTAGATTGACAGCAATCTGTCTTCCTGCAGAACATATGAAACTAAAAGTGATTTAGCCATCTATTTAAAAGATTCATTAAGCTCTAAGTCTTTACCTCTTAATATTATTTGGAAAAAAAATTTCAATTTATACTTTTAACATTAATTATGATACCTTTGATAGAGTTTGTAGTAGAAGTATCTTGATATTTTATCCCTACCTGCAATGCTAATAAAGAGCTTCTTTTCTCTCATATCTTTCCTTGGGGTTATCTTCCTTTTATCAGGATGTATTGCTATTTAGTGACTGAAGATGATGGAATATCTTTGCCACTATTTGTAACTATTCTTACTTTGCCCTCTATCTTGTGTGATGGTTTATTTGGTGTGAATTTATAGATTTATTGGTTTTTCTCAGCACTTTTGGCAAACAGTAATCCTTTGCATTTCATCATCTATATAGCTGGTAAATAACCAACATGTAGTCTTTTAGATTCTAAATGTATAGTGCATACAGTAAATTTGCTTACTTTACACTCTGGTGTTCCTAAGCTTGGATGTAGATTTATCACTATTGGAAATCAGAGAGCTTTTTTAAAAAATTTTTATTTATTTGTTTTTATTTTTTAAAAATTTTCCTATGTCTAGAAAATCTTAACTATGTCTCTCTTTTTTTTTCTCCATTTTATTCACCTGGTAATCTGAGTAGACACAAACTAGAGTGTCTCAGTCTATTTTCTATATTTTTTAACAACCCTTAAATTCATTTCATGCCCGCATTTCTTTGTTTCATTCTGGGTAGTGCCACATGCCCATGTTATAATAATATAAACTCTTTCTTTCACTAAGACCAGTATAAATTTTGGCTAACATACCAGTTGACTTTAAAAAAAAATTCATGGCTATACTTTTTCATTTCAAGTATTCCTGCTTATTTCTTTTAAAGAGGTATTTTTGTGGTTTCATTTCTACTAATTTTTTTAGATGAGAATTCCTTGTTTAGTTTTGATAGGTATTATATATAAATCAATTCTCTTTGGCATATTAGTCATATTTAGACTTAGCTATTCTTAGGCTTAGCCATTCTTACACTACTCCATTGAACAATTTTTTGGATCTGATATGTATCTTGCCAACTGCATTTTTTAGTAATAGTTTTTATCTTTATTGATTTGGGACTGTGTTTTTAGATTCATGTTGAAAGAGTGGCATTTTGTGTGTGTGTGTGTGTGTGTGTGCGCACATTTACTGTGAGTTTATACATACCTTTCTAGTAGCTTCCTATTTGATTTTTTCTCCTTGATAGTTGATTCTTAGAATGATGGTTTGGGTCTCCTAACCCACAGTGATAACAAAAGTAAGTAACAGTTACTATGTGCTTCCAATAAGTGATTTATCTGTATTAACCCACTTCATTTCTAAATTGAACTCTCTGATGTAGACACTAATTTTATTCCCACTTCAAAAATGAGTAATAGAAAGTTTAAATAATATTCTAAAGGTCCGTAAGATGATAAATGCAAGAGTCAGGATTTGAACACAGGCATCCTTGCCCAAGTCTTCCTTTGCTTAAGCATTCTGTGAAACCTGAAATTTGGGGAGAGGAGTGATACAGTCACTGTGATTGGTTAAGCTCCTCCCTCCCTATTGACAGATCTGGGTCTGGGGCATCCAGCTTCCTGGCTCACAGTAGATGTTAATTTCATGCCATCCTCAAGTTCTCAGCTCAGAAGCTGGGCAACTGTGCAGAAAACTAGCTCCAATCTGCAGGGGTGAATTCCATCTAGATTTTTGTGTGAATTGCCTTTTTTCTTTCCTAGATTTCCTCAGTACCCACATTCAGCTTTCTAACCAAGTATCCTGTTGCTTTATCTGCACTTAGTATTTGGCACTTTGATGTAATTTGTGCTGAATGAAATTGTTGGTAAACTTGTTTTCTGTTGCAGCATAAGCTCATTGTGCTATTTGGACTGAAGTCTTCAAGATCTCTCTCTCTCCTAGGTCTTTTCTTCACCACTAGGAAATCAGTATTTGGAGAACTTCCAGTGTCTTTCATTACAGATTTGCTAGTTACACGACTGCAGCAATATTTTAAGAAGCAGCAAAAGAAAAATTCTTTCAGTGCCTCAAAAATTTTGAAAGACTAGAATCCTCGCTATAATTCTTTTGTCCTAGGGAGGGATGAAGCCAGGGGTTTTGTACTAAATGAGCCGGGAGACTTCGCAGAGATGAACCATTATGACCTCTTTTTTTTTTTTTTTTCTAATTTTGCTTAGAGCTTCTCTACTGTCCATTGGGTGTAAAGGCACAACTGAAGTTCTCTAGACACAGCTTGTCAACTAGGTAGAATTTGGATAAACTCCCTCATTCTCCCCATCCCTCTCTGACATTATCTACCTAATCAAACTTTTTTCCAATCACTATACAATTGTCCCCTCATGTATACCCCACAGGTAACCAAGTGACAACTGGTGCCAGATATCAGCTGAAATGTCTGCCATGATAATCCATTCCCGAGGCTTCATTTAAATTCTTTCCCCTTCCTATCTTAAAGTGAAAGCATTGGTTTAGTAATATATGTGATCTGAATTTCATAACTTTGCCTTCTTCTGGTTGAGCTGATTCTTTATTATTTAGCTACTAATTTTGATATTCCATAAGAAATAACCTTAAAATACTCCTTAAGTACCTTCTAATCTATCTCCAGACTCTTCATTTGATCCACTAATCCTATATATGCTCTCATATGTACAGGTTCAGTATTCTTATGCTAAAATTCTTGGGAGAAGAAATGTTTCAGATTTTTTAACTTTTTTTTTCAGATTTTGGAATATTTGCACATATATAAAGAGGCATTTGGGGAACAGAACCCAAGACTAAGCATGAAATTTTTAATGTTTCATATATATCTTATATACATAGTGTGAAGACAATCTTATACAATGTTTTTAGAGTGCCTGCATTCATGCTGAGACCTATCAAATGAGGAAATTTCCACTTGTAGAAGGATTTACATACTCAACATTTTCTGATTTTGAAGTATTTCAATTTTGTATTTTTATATTAGGAATCCTCAGTTATTTACTAGAATGATCTGTGCCTCAAAACATTCTTTTTGTCATGCCCTGTGAGTAGTTCCACCCATGAGGACAATGTTCCAGAATATTCTTCAGCATTTAAATAACAAGTACTACCAGAAACGCATTTCCCACTAATTTCCTCATCTGGCTCTAAAATTACGTTTGGCACACATGAGACTGAAGGGAAATCTCATGTGAGATGCACAGGATAGCTCATGGAGGCCTCCCCCAAACTTGACCCCACCCTCCCAGTCAATCTCAGAGACTGTGAGTTTTCCTTCAACAGCTGGATGAATGGTCAGGCTTTTCAGGTTCTCTGCATTCCCAAGACTGTCTGATTCATTAGAAGAGGAATAGCTCTTATACTGAAGAGGCTGTTATTTGATTAAAACTAAGAAGTAGTTGTTGGACTTTGAAATTCAAACAAAGGAACTCAGAAGCCTTGTAGCTTTGGGAAAATCTGAAATTCTCCTTATTCCCTTATGGATAAGACTTTTGTTTGCAGCAGTGGGACGTATAAGCTCTCCAAACACCTGTTTGGAAGACACAGTACCCATCTTGCTTGAATTAGCCTTCACAATCTAACCCTGTTCATTTTTGCTAGTCAAGTAGTAATTCAAAGAAAATTTGATATGGACAGCAAATATTTCTTATAGGAATCAAGCTTTCTTGCTTCCTGTTCCTAATATCTCATTACCTCACAAATCTTACTACTTAGATCTTGTTCCCAGAAGAAAGTTGGAAGTCTGGACAGCAGAAACTACAAGGACCTAACATATTTGTTTTAAAGATAAAAATGTTAACTTCAAACAAAACAACTACTCGGAAATGTTTCTTTACCTCCCCAACTATTTACTTTAAAGAACAACACCCAAATGGAACAAAAATTATCTATTAGGGACAAAAATTATCTATTTGTATGCATCTCCTAAGTTGATCACTAGTTAATAATAGTTGTTCCAATATAAAACCAAATCACGTATAAATGATAATCAATGGGCATTCTCTTCTCCTACATTATGGAAGGTGTTTATGGTACATCTGTTGTTATTAAAGTAGACATGTTAATATTCAACCAGGGAAAATGTCTACAAGTTGCTGATACTTGTTGTATCATATTTTAATTTTTTTTCTGGTTTTGGTACCGGGATTGATAAAGGGATACTTTATCAATGAAACACATCCCCATCCCTTTTTATTTGTTATTTTGAAACAGGGTCTCAGTAAGTTGCTTGGGCTTTGATAAGTTGATGAGGCTGGCTTTGAACTTGCAATTCTCCTGTCTTAGACTCTCAGGCTACTGGGATTACAGGTGTGCACCATCACATCTGGATTACAAATGAATTTACAATGCACTTAAATGGACCTAGATATAACTTAGTTTGGGATGTCAAATCTTAAATTCACTTTCAATTGCATTCAGAATCTCAAGGATAACCATAGAAGTGAGATATTTTAATTGTATAATTAGCAAACTATTGTGATTTAAAAGCTTTGAGAAAATATATTGAAATGCAAAATATTTATTGACATTTTAATCTAATTTTAATACTTTCCTTGGTTTTGCTTCTCAACAATTTATTCCTCCAATGTATTACCAAAAAAAAAAAAAAAAAAATTCACATCCTCTGGCTAGCTCTATGCTACTAGGTCTGTCACAGATTTGACCCCATTTGGAAGCCATTCTCTTTTCTGTCCTTCATAGCCATACTCTCTTTATAGATTTTCTGTCTGTTGTCTGTCAGTTGTCCACCCCAATCAAAGACCAGCCTGGTACATGTGGAAGCTGTAATGTTACTTTAATAGAGCTGCTGTCATTCTTCCTGCAGTAGTGAGAAATTCGGTTCCTGTTCTCAACTTGAAATGCCCACTTAATTCTATCACTGCTAGTTTGCTTCAGCAGTAATATTTGCTATTTTATTAATGCGATAAAAACAACTCCACAGTTATAAAAACTGTGAATGCCAGAGGTTTCTGCTTCCACTTCCTCTCTTGATTAAGTAGAGATCACAGTTCTAAACTGGAACCAACAATGAAAGAACTGTTAGGTTCAATTTCCTGCCTAAGAACTCTGGCCAATCCCCTACATTGAGGATGGCCAAAGCTGCCTGATTCCACCTCACAACTTGCAAGTACAGCAGCCACTTGTCTGTGATCTTTGTCAATACCTTGTTGAGGGCCACAGCCGATGACACATGACATTTTTGCCAGAAGTAGTGGTTGAGAGGTGATGCTAGCGAGCCATTAAGATGATGACTTTTGAGTTCTGGCGGAGTTCCCGTTGAGTTCCACTTGAGCTCTCCAGGGGATTCCCAGAGAGTTCCCTTTGGTTGGGGAAGTGCCGGAGGGGGGATATTTCCGGTTGCTGGTTCCTGGAGGAGCCGAGTGGCCTTCAGGTGAGTTCCCTGGGGAGTGTGTGTGGAGTGTGCTGGTGGAGTTCAGAAATAAAGTTTGTTCCTGCTTCAGTGGCTCGTGATTTGTGCCCATCCAGACTGCCGCTATACCTGGGCTTTCTCAGGTGCCCTCCCTGCAGATAAGAGTCCTGTGAAGATCACTACTGTGATAAGTGTTGTGGTTATTCCTTCATGGTGAATGACTGGATTTCATGAAACCTCCCTTCATCTTTATTTCTTGAATTTTTAAAAAGTTGTAAGAGACTTACTGTGATGAAAGTTACTGTGATAAAACTATTTTCTCAGTCTGTGATCTTCCTCCTATTTATAAATCACATCTCCCTCAACTTCAATTTTAAAAGGGACAGTTTTAATCCTTCCTCCTCAAGTAGCTTAGCACCTAAGAAGTCCCTTCTTGAACTATCATAATCATTCTTACATAATTATGCTATCTAATGACAATAGCTCCTCCAAATAACCTATATGCTTTTGTAAGTACTCTCATGTCTGACCTACCTCATGATGCCCTGATAGAGCAGATCCCAGGCTTTGAGTGAGGTGTTCTGCATCAGAACATTGGCTCCATCTTGTCAGAGCTATGTGACCTTGGACTTCAATTCTGAATCTGCATTATAGGATTTCTACTAAAATTAAAATAGTTTTGGCATATAACAACGTATCAAATAATGCTAGCACATAGTAAGATCTCAAATGCATTTATTTTCATTCTTATCATTATCATTATTGTTTACTGAAAGGTAGTGAGTTCTATTGTTACCCTTCTGGTCTCTCAAACTACAGAGAGAATTCTATGCATTTCCACTGACCTTTCTTTGTCAAATATATCTGACAATACCTTAAAAGTGTGACTAAAATCAAATCCAGGATACTCTAAATTTAAATATTTGATGAAAGATAGCCTTAAACTAACTGTACTATGTCTGGGAATAAACATATCCTAATTTTCCACATAAAATACCCAGGTTCATAAGACTCTAACTCAGTGTATAGAGATAATAAATAATTTCCCTAAGCAGAGTCTTTTGCTCTTTAATTCAAGGAAGAATAACCATCCTGAAAATTTCCTACAATATATGGGAAACTTGGAACCTTATGTAATGTTATTTCCTTTTCATATAATGACATCTCTTCACTTTCATAGCGGGAATTCTCCTGCAAAACATAGTTTCTCTATTGAGCATTTGTTATTCTTTGTGTCTTAGGGAACCACTTAGGGAACTAAACTCTCTAGTCATGGCCGTCATTCTCACCCTCAGGGAGACTGATGCAGATTTTGGTGTTCGTAACTGGAGTAGAACTGCTTTTTGGTACTGTTGGAACCATCTAGCCACAGCATCTAGCACGCAGAACAAAAGTGGGTCAGTTATATAGTCAGTTTTACATTGCTGTTACAAAATACCTAAGAAAAATAAATATAAAGGGGGGAAAGCTCCATTTTGTCTCATCTCATTGTTTTAGCAGTTTCAGTACAATTGTGAGTTGTCCACACTGCCTTGGGCTTGTGCCATGGCAAAGAATCATGACAGGAGTATATGATAGAAGAAGTCTGTTTACATCATATCAGTTGTGAAGCAAAAAGAGAGAGGCATGGAGAGGGTTATAATATTCCCCCCAAAGACACAATCCCAAAGACCCAATCTGAAGGTCCCATGGATTCCCAAGAGCACATAGCTAGGAACCACACCTTCAACAAGTGACTTTTGGAGAAAATTTAAAATCCAAACCATAACAGTATGATTTCTTGTTTTGTCAATAGGAGAGGTTAGATGTGCCATGGAGACAGGGCCAGAGTAGCCACAAGCATAAAGTCTGATGCTGTCTGTGCACTAACAGGCTGACACCTACAGCCTGTCAGCGTTCATGTGACTCTGTGCCTCTGTCTGTTCTTTCCACAGAGACTAAAAGATACCTATTATTTTGATTCTTGATAGCCTCAGATCTCTGCTTCTTCAACAGTACTAACAGTATCAATGGAGAATTTGGAGAGTTTTCATGCCCCCTAGGACAGAGCAGCTGTAATTACTCCTAATTTCTGAGTTCTAAGTAAAACTTGTGTGATATTTTCTTCCTTCTCTGCAGAATATTCTAATTAACTTCTTAACTTGCTTTCTCTTTGAATTTTCTTATCTGATCATAACACGAAAATCACCTCCTGTTGAAAACTCACTTGAAGCCAGGAGGTGGCACACTTCTGTAATCCTAGCAATTTGAGAGACTGAGGCAGCAGGGTCAAAGTTCGAGACTAGCTTTAGCTACTTAGCAAGGCCCTAGCCACTTAGAGAGACCCTGTCTCAAAATTTTAAAAAAAGGCTTGTGATGTGGCTGGTGGTAAAGCACCCCTGGGTTCAATGCAGTAACAGTCCCCCCACCAAAGAACCTCAATTTAAATTTTATCAGTATTATTCTCAAACCAACTATACACTGATAAAGAGTCATGTACCATAAGCAATTTGTTTCTGGCTCATTCCAATCTGGCAACAATATTATAGAGTGTTAGTGTTCTCCCATCTGATGTTTTAGGATGATTTCTCTGCTGACATGATTTTGAATGACAAAGACAGTCAAAGATCTAGGTGAAGAGGAAATACCAGAATATAAAGATTTCAAGGATACAATAAGAAATCAGCATGGTATGTGCTGTATGAATTCTGATTGATAATAATAATAACAGTATGATGATGACGGTGGTGGTGATGGTGATGTAGTCCATATCTGAGTGATGATGTAGTCCATATCTAAATGATGGAAAACATTTGACAAGCTTTACCTGGATAAGTTGTTTGTACGTGGCATATGGAAGTGCATAGATTTTTTTCAAGTGTTAGGGTTGTGACACAAATATTATATGGTAAGGAGATTATTTCAATGTAAAGTGGTCCTTAGAGATTTTTTTAAAAATGAAAATACTTGGCAAAGAAATACAGTTTTGCAGAATTACTAGAGACAGGAAGATGACATTTTTAACAAATCACAGAAACAGGAAGATGACATTTTTAACAAATCACAGAAAGAATTATGACATTTGAAATGAAATTGAAGTTCATTTAAATTACTTTATTTTACATAAAATAGAGTAATGCCTCCCTAGTTAGTTTTATAACAATGTTATAAAGTATGTTCTGCATTATGATTGCATAAATTATGTTATGTAAATGCAGTTGCAATCATGCTTTGTAAACACATTTTTGGGAGACATTATTATTTTTGTGAAGACTCTTCTATTAAAATTTATGGTTCCAGTGCTTTACTCATCTACTTGATATATTAGTTTTGATGCTATACAACAAGATAAGGTTGCATTTATTACATTTCTAATTATTTTCCAAAATCTTTTAATTTAGAGGTAATCCCAGAGGTTTGCCAGTATCTGGTTTCTGACATTTCTACATCATTATACTGAAATCCATTGAGTAAAATTTTTCAATGTTTTTTTTCTTACAATTATTATTCTTCCTGTGAAACTGTACTTCTAATAAATTAGTTAAATTTATCTCTGCCACCCATCTCTCATAAATATTGGAAGAAAAAATAACTTTATCACATTGTGCCTAATACTGTTTACTTTTTCCCCATCTGTACGTGTTACTGTAGGCTTGGAGATGGTGTTTCAATTTAATGTTAAATAAATGCATAGGTCTTTATATATATATATTTTCAAGGAAAGCATGAAATTTCCAGAATCACATTGTGATATCTTTAAAGATAGGATTATGGTTTCTTTTCTTTCTTCTGTTTCAGAGAATGAGTGAAATTACATTAGGTATCTAAATAAGATCTTTCATTCTTTTGGTCATCATTTATTTGTTCTCAGTTTAATTGAACAAACCATTAATCCAAGTTTTCTGGGTTTATAGATAAGGTGATGGATATTCCAAAAGCTGAAATAATTTGTTTAAAGTTTTATGACAAGTTGGCCAGTAGACATGATGTGAATATTCGAAAAGACTCTGAGCCTATTCCATCATGAAAAAGTCCTAAAAAAGTGAAAATATGTTCTCCTATCATTAGCACAAAATGTAGCATAAATATAAAATGTGTGTATATATATGTGTGTATATATATATATATTACATATTATATATATATATATATATATATATATATATATATATATATATATATATTACACATGTACTATTCTATTGGTACATTATGCTAATAAAACATCCACATAAATACAATATATATATAAATATATGTAATATATATATATATATATATATATATATTACACATGTACTATTCTATCAGTACATTATGCTAATTAAACATCCATATAAATACAACTTTAAGGAATTATATAAAATGAATGTGCATATGATTAATTTCAATAACACATAACCATTTTGTGTATCTTTGGGATGTGCATTCTTAATTTGAAAACTATTATTATTTGACATTGCATGGTATTCATCTAGAATTGGCATCTCAAACATATAGAATAGTGTATTAACAAAGAATAACATTTTATTGAACACATTTTTATCAATTCTATACATATCCCTCAAAGAGTAAGTATTCCTCATTTCATTCCAAAGATAAATGCTAATTTGACAGAGTTTACAAGTATCATAGGAGTCTCAGAAAAAAAAAGAAAATCAACCTTAAGAGTAATCATACTTATCTCTCATTATTCTAACTTTGAAATGATGAGCCAGATCTATGTAAACAAAATTATGAAGGAGAAGAATAATGTAAAGGGAATAGATTTGGGCATATTTAATGAGAATGTCAGCTTCTTCAAATCTCTTGTGAAATAAATTTGTGTACTGATTTTTTTTCAGTTAATTTGGAATATGAAATTATTAAGTCCTACCTAATGTTTTTAGAAAACGAATGAGCAAAATTATAGCAAAAGTTGAAAATACACATTACTATAAAAAGCCATTCCAACTCCTTGCTTCATGCTTGGGTCCTGGTGATTTCAGATTGAACATCTGAAAGGGTACATGATTTCCTCTCCCAACTATGTCCCGCCACCAGCTTTGCTGGCTCTCCCAGCAAGCACGCGACCATCTGCATAGCTAATGAAGCCAAAACCTCAGTCCCAGCCTTGTTTCCTCTTTTTCCTTAAATCTGGGACAAATATATGTCCTGATTTACTCAGGAGAGTCCTGATTTACACCTCTAATCTTGGCTTAATAATAGTCACCTCATTTTATCTTAAAAGTGTCATGGTTTGAGAGTAAATGATACAATTACCCTAGTCTCCCTTAAATTGATTTTTCAGCAAGGCCTGTGAAAGTGACCTACAAAAATGTGTCTCTTAATTGTACATCCTTCCCTTCCCATTTGTCACCAACAAGGCTCCAGCCTCTGTCCCCTTGAACTTGGACTACTGCCATCTACCATGCACTCTGCATCCAATCTTGTTCCTAGTCACCCACTCTGAATGCGGCATCCAACCTGATCTTTATCAACTGTAATATTCTGTCCTGAAAACATCCTATTACACAGAGGGGAACCAGACTCGCTGCTATGGTCCTTCTCCACTCACTTTGTTCTTATCCAGTAAGTTCGGGAAGGTAGCCCTTCCTCCTGTTCTCAGCACAACCACACTAACTCCCAGGAATCTCTGCATTCTGGAGTCTTTCTTCCAGATTTAGTGTGATTTAGCTTCTCCATATCAGTGTGTTGGAATCCATGCCAAATCCTCAGAGAGCCTTTCCTCACTACCTGACAAAAATAGTCCTCACTACTCACCAATCTCATTACCATAACCCGCACCATCTCCCTCCACAGCAGTAATAATCAGTTAAAGTTGTGATCATTCACCTCACTCTCTTCCTTCTGTTAGAATATATTATCAGATCTAGCCCCTGTGCCTCTTGTCCATGACTGCAGTCTTACTGCTTCAATGTCCCAGACATTCTATAGTTGACCCATCATTAATTTTTATAAATGAAATATGAAATCTGATATTCAGACAATTATATTTAAAGGTCATTAGTATTATTTATCATGTCTTCTTCTGGTGTGAAATAGTTTACAAGAAATATTTAGAGACTGCAGCTCCCTGAATACTACACAAAAGTTAAACCTTACGATTTCTTCCAAAATTCAGGTCTTGAAATAACATTCTTTATACTTCACAAAATGGTAATAAAAAATGGTGATGGTATAAAAATAATAATAATGTGGATAATGCTTCACAAACTTCAGTGTAGAAGAACTGCTTGTTTATTTGCTTAAAAATAAGTCAGGTTTCATGCTAATATTTTGCTGTGATGGCAGTAAATCCAGTTACCGTTATTTTTTAATAATAACTGTCCTTCATTTGGACTTAACAATCCTCCTCTACCCGTCATTGACATCACTTATGGCCAAGTCCTCAGAGTTCTTTGAAGTCAGGGATTACACCATCCCATTTCAAGCTGGATTAGTCACCTGAGCATATTTGGAGAGAACCAATGCTGTCCAGTAGGAACTGTGTGGGTCAGAGCAGTCATCAGTAAAAATGTGTGGTCCCTGCTTGGGGCAATCACTTCTTCTTGCATTCTTTTCCATCTTCATTTCCTTTTTTCTAGGATAACAGCGGAACAGGTGGCAGGGTTTCACAAAACTGAAATAGGAAGCAGACTGCCCTCTACCAGGCTCTAGCTTCTGCCCATACATTGAAAATGTTGTTATAGCAAAGTTTATTAAACTTGTCCTGTTCTCCTTTAGCAATGGGTGTCCATGAACCTTTTTTTCAGAAAAATAATTAAAATTCATTTAATCACAAAATAAGTAACTTATATTGAAGACAATTTTAAAAATGTGTTTATTAGCTACATTTAACAAAACCTAGCAGTGGTACTAGTAAAGACTATGATTGAATAAGGACTAATTAATTTAATAAATACCATAAATGGGATGATGAGTGAATAATATTTTGTGATATTTCTAATAACTATATATACACTTATGTGTGTGTATATACATATTTTAAAAGGTATTTGAAATAATTTTAAAAGCCTTAAAATCTCTAGGAAGTTTATTGGTATGTCAAAAATTACTGTTTTTATTGTTGTATTTATAGATTTTAAAAATGCTAAATTTTAAATAGAATTTAGTAAGGCCGAAAAAATTTATATATATATTCCAAATTCACAACTTTCTGGCTAAGAATGTAGTACACTAAATACTAATCATGACATTTGTATTGTGTGATATGTAAGTAAGATGAGGTGCAGTGACATTATCTGAGTGCCTGAATAAATAAGTTAACTTAATTCAAAACAGAAAGACAAAAAAAATGGGAAAAAAATCTTGATTGAGTTTTAAAAACCTAGAGTTTGGTACAGCAAGAAAGAACTTCAATTATCAGGCATATACATTCTTGTCACATGCACACCACTACAGAACCCCACCTTCCCTCTTTACCTAACTAGTAAAATTGATCTCCACCATTTGTACTGGAAAACTCACCATTTCTTCCAATTTGATGGTGACAACACTCCTAAGTACCAATGTACAAGAGTATGAACAAGCTTCTCCATGTTGACCCTGTTAGAACCTGTATGAGCACTGGAAATACTTATGAAATTAAAAAGTCTCAAGGCACTTTGATTTTAATCACATTCTTGTGAGCTGAGTACGATGTGGCTGTTGCACTTGAATATGTGAGTAAGATGAGGTGCAGTGATATTATCTGAGCTACTGAATGTCCCAAGACCCCAGAAGGTCAGCTGGAGTCTCAACTCTGTAGGTCAGTTCTGGACTTTGCATCATGTTGCCCCTTTGCTAAGTTATTACAAATGTTACAAAACATATGCTCTGAAGGAAGTAGCCAACTTAAGAAATGTATATATTCTGTGCAGTACAAGGGGAATATTCCTTTCTCTTTAGTATTCTGCTTTCTTCACATATTTCTAAATGGAGTTGTGTCATGAATTAAATTAGACACAAGTGCATTTGTTTGAAATTTATTTTAAAGAAGAGTCAACATTTTATCTTTCATTTTTTCAGAGCACTTCATCTTCCATGTTATTATTAACACACTGTACTCCCAGTTAATACATCATTTTAAAGTTTGAGTCTTATTTAATTTCAGAATTTTAGAATCATGAAAGTATCTGTATTTTTGCATAAAATGTTCTGTAACTGGTAAAACTGAATTGTCATAAAAGGTTAGATGTTCAACCACGTTCTAAATTAAATAGTAGATAATAGAGTTTAACTTGGTGTCTCCACTGTAACATTTGACCATATACATTTTACTTTGGAGTAGAGTTTTTTTGATCCAGAAGTGTCATTTAAAATATAAAGTTATTTGTGTATTTTTTTTTCTAAACAGAGGACTCATTAAGGCTTGCTACTAAGCATATAACTCATATATATTCTACTGGGTTTCCTTCTTATATTAATAATACTCCTCCATCATGTTGCTATATATGCACATACATATCCTTTTAATTCTGAAAGGGTATAAACAAGCAAATTACAAAGAGGAAAGCTGCATTTAATTATACATAATTAACAATTTCAAGCTCAGTATGGGTGATCTATCTTGTCAACAACAGCACAATTTCTCCAAATACTCTGAGTATGCTTCAGTTGTACTGATTGATAAAAAATGCATGTGTAATCAATAAAATATAGGGAAGAATTAGCGGCCTCAGCACCCAGGTGGTGCAGGGTTACAGGTTGCGTCCTGTCCTCAAGGGTTGTCAGGGTACTATGACAAAAGTTATCCATCATATTCCATAGATGCAGGTGAAACCAAAATAAAACTTTTGTATATCAGGTAGAAAAATCAGTCTTCAAACATCTGATAATTTGATTTAACCATTATTATTTAACTCCATAAAGAACTAATGAGATTTGCATTTTCCATGGTTAGGCTGAGAATAAAATCTACTGGGAACTGAATTAGAACAAATGATATTCTCTGCATTTACAATCATGTCAAAATGAATCCTGATGTCATATATCACTGAAACCAACTGATAAAATAAGTAAAAAAAAAATAAAAACATGTTAACTCTGGTAATGGTGGCAATGTTACAGGGCACACCGGGAAAAAAATAACGGTACATATGGGGTTCAGGACTATCAATGGTTTCAAGAATTCTCTGTGGGTCATGGGATAGATCCTCTACAAATCTTGGTGTTATTATACTTGATTCAGAATAAACATTATTTAGTATTTACTTATTATTTGTTTAGTGTAGTTTTTAATTCATTTTGTGAATATAAGAATGGAGTTTCTAGATGCATATGACTGAATGTGCATAAATAGACCTAAGGCTGGTGATGTCATTGTGAGAAAGACACCTGATCCCAACATTCAACGTCTCAGCAGGACCCTGAGTCAGGACCCCTCAGTTCATTTATCATAGCCCTTCACAGATAAAAAAAACAAAAAGGTGAGGTGGGCAGCACAAAGTCTTTTCACCCAAAGATGCACAGCAGTCACCAGTCCCTTCAGGAGACTTGTCTACTCTTCGGAGCTGTGGCCATCTGGAGTAATTTCAATCTTCAGAAAACTATGTACTGAACTGAAAGGGATCTTTACAATCTGTACACTATGACATTACCTTTTCTGGAAATATAATTGTCTCCTCTTATCTGTGGTTTCACTTTTTGCAGTTTTGGTTACTTATATCCAATGAAGTCTAAAAATACTAAATGGAAATTTCTAGAAATGAGGAATTTATGTATTTTAGATTATTTGTTTTTGAGAGTAATGTAATGTAAGCTCATGCTAGAGTGTTTTATCCTTCTTGGGATGTGAATCATCCATTTGTCCAGCATCTACCTGTCCATGAGTCACTTTGCAAACTTCTTAGCTATCAGATAACATGTCATGGTATTGATATAGGACAGAAGAGGCTGGACACCTTAGGAATTAGCAGGAAGCAGGTTCAATGCCTGTAGCCAGGTCCAAAGTGTGACTTGTGCCTGAAAGTCTCCTCTGGACCTAGCGTCTAGAAATTATTTGAATTTTATATCCAGTGGTAGGAGGAGTTTGGAGGTTTACATATTTTTTTTATTTATCTGAGTTCTCAGAGAGTGCTTTTTAGGTCAGACAGGGGTTTTATAAGTCTTTACAAAGAAAACAAAGGTAATTTTTTTTTTTTTGCACAACAAGCTTCCAGACTTTATTATATGTTTTTTTGTGCAAACCTAGCATTCACAAAAAAGAGGAATCTTCCAACCACAATTCCCTCTGCAGACATCCTGCCTGCTGATACTCTTTGTAAAAATCTTTCTGATGAGAAAAAACAGTTAATTATGGAAAGGGTCTTCTGAGTGGGGGTCTCTGGACTGCTTCAGTATGTCAGGGCTTCTGTTCAAGTAACTCCTATTTTACTTAATAATGAACTCAAAGTGCCAAATTCAGGATGCAAAGTAAGCACAGGACATAAAACATGGAAGGACAAGTTAACTCTTGTACTAGGTGGCAATGTTACAGAGTACACAGAAATATATATATATATATATATATATATATATATATATATATATATATATATATATTTCAGTACTATCTATGGTTTTAAGCATACTCTGTAGGTCAAGGGTAAGTGAGTGCTACATGTACAAGATGAACCTATAACATATTGTAGAGACAGAAAGTAAAAAAGTGCTCTCTCTCTCTCTCACACACACACACACACACACACATATACACACAAAAATATCAAAGATGGAGATATGTAAAAGAAACACAGGAGGCAACCAAAAGACCTCTCCAGGACAAACCTGGTAGAATTTTAGCAAACTAAATACATCAGATTACACCAAAGTATCTATGAGTTCATATTGATATCAATAATAATTAAATAAATAAGTGAAGCAGCCACATCAATATTTATAGCAGCACAATTCACAATATCTAAATTGTGGAATCAACCTAGATGACCTTCAATAGATGAATGGATAAAGAAACTGTGGTATTTATACGCAGTGGAATATTACTCAGCATTAAAAGAGAATGAAATCATGGCATTAACATGTAAATGGGTGGAGTTGGAGGATATAATACTAAGTGAAGTAAGCCAATCAGAAAAAAACAAAGCCAAATGTTTTCTCTGATATGTGCATGCTGATCCATAGTGGGGAAGAGGAGAGCATGGGAGGAATGGAGGAACTTTGGACAGGGCAAAGGGAAGGGAGAAGGCATTGGGGTAGGAAAGATGGTGGAATAAGATGGGCATGGGCGTCATTACCCTAAGTACATGAATGAAGGCATGAAGGTGTGACTCTACTTTGAGAAAAACCAGAGACATGAAAAATAGTGGTGTATATGTGTACTATGAATTGAAATGCATTATGCTGTCATACATAACAAATTAGAGTAAATAAATAAATTTTAAAATAATAAAATAAAAAAGTGGGGAGAAGAGAAATCTCCAATGCTGAAGATTTCAAATAATGTATGTAAATATTCCACCCTGAGAAGGTAGAATGCAACTTCCCTCCTTCGGTGTGGGCTATACATGGTGACCTCCTTCCAAAGAGCCACAGTATATAAAAAAGGAGAAACAACATGTCAGTGGAGAAACCTGACAAACATGATCTCAGACATGTATTCTAGGTCAGCATCAGCAAGAATACATCACATTGGCATTGTGTATCCTTGAGATGAGGAGATGAAGATGGCATGTTACCTCTGTGGTCTTCCATTCAAAAGTGCATAATCTCTATCTAATAATGGGAAAAATGGATAAATTCTAATGGAGACCTTGGCCGAGGTGCCTCAAAATTGTCAAAGGTCACTAAAAGCAAGGGAGTATGAGAATTTGCTACTACCATGAAGAGTCTATGGAGATGTGATGACTAAATGTAGTATTACATCGTTCATGGAATCCTGGATCAAAAAAAGAATGATGGTTAAAGAACTAAGGAAAGCTGAGTAGATTATGGACTGTACTTAGTCACTTATAAATATTGGTTTAAATGGGAGATTATAAAAACTTTTATAAGTAGCATCTCAACTTTTATATGAATCCAAAATTAATATAAAGCTAAAAGTTTATAAAAGAAAACTCCTGAATTTATAATTTTTATAAAAAATAGAAATATTATATCATATAAAAACATGAATCCTATCAAAGTTAGATTATGGGAATTTTTAAGTTAAATCTGGGTTTATCATTTAGTTGAATATTGTATATTATGAATAGGTTCAGAATCTTATGTAAAAAATAGGATATATTTATGACAAGACATTGTGTGGAAAGATAATACATTTTATATATAAAATTGATCATAGCTGCATCAAATTACTTCCATAAGTAAAGCTTCTCCCTAAATTAAAATAAAAAGAAGCTGAGCACTGTGGTGCATGCCTGTAATCCTAGCAGCTCAGGAGGCTGAGGCAGGATAATCATGAGTTCAAAACCAGCCTCAGCAACAATGAAGAGGTAGCAACTGAGTGAGAACCTATCTCTGAAGAAAGTACTAAAAAGGATTGGGATGTGGGTCAGTGATTGAGTGCCCCTAAGTTAATCCCCACAATAAATAAATAAATAAATAAGTAAATAAATAAATAAATAAAATGTTAAAAGATATATAGAAAATGCATAGTGTTGTACACCTTAAATATTCAGTTGGATTTTTAAACTTTGAGTATAATATATTTTTCTTGGTGTCAAGTTTCATTCTCTCTTTTTTTCCTTTTTTAGTCATGATCTGTACAAATTACCATGGATTTATCTCATAAGGAAAAATACAATAATTTTTTCTTATGAAATAACTATGTATTATACATTTAGAGTATGGATCACATTTAAAACTAAGAAGCTCTAAAAAAAGAAGCTACCTAATAAATGGTATGAACTGATGGTAAAATCAGGCAGACCTGGGTTTATATGTAATTTATAAAACTTAATAACTCTTGGAACTTTAAAAAATAACTTACTAGGTAGATCTTGATTTCTTCATGAGAAAAATAGGAATAATCATATCTACAAAACAATTTACCTTGGAATCACAGTTAATACTGAATAAATGCTATAAATATATTGCTAGAAGAAAATTATTAAATAGTTTGGACTGAATTTTACAGAAGAAGAATGGAAGAGTTGGAGAAATTAATGGAGAGCATTAACTTACACCAATTTCCCCTGAACCCAAGCCCCTAAAGACAGATCAAAGGTAGACAGGAACATTTTTCATGATAATGGGGAAAAACAGGTAATAGGAGTCCAAAGGTAAAAGAATAAATTCTAAGGAAAGCCTGAAGCAAATAAATAAATCAATATAAACCTATGGCCAGCTCAGCAAAAACCAGAGAACACGATACAGACATGCAGAAACAAATAAGGCTAGAGAAAGGATTGTTCATAAAAGAGGGCAGAAAGAAACACTTGAAACGGTTTTAGAAAAAATGTTTAGTGTGAAACTCAAAATGCAAAGAGATTTGGGGGAACATTTTACACCAACCTAAGGAGGTTTAGTTTCTTGTGGTTTGTGTTAGACACCTTTTCATCACTGTAACAAAAATACCTGGCATAAATGACTCCGAGGAAGAATAGTTTATTTGGAGCTCTCAGTTTCAGAGATTCCGTCCATGGTCAATGGACTCCATTGGTCTGGGCCCAAGAAGAGGCAGATCATCATGGCAGAAGGGTGTGGTGCAGGAAGGCTCTTCAGTTTATGGTGGCCAGAAAGCAGAGATTTAGAAGGAGAGAGAGAGAAACCAGAGACAAAATATAATTCCTTCAAGGTGTGCCCTCAAGAACCTACTTCCTCCAGCCAAGCCCCACCTACTTATAATTACCACCCAGTATTCCACTTAAGTTATTGGTCTATCAAAGGGTATAATCCACTGATCAGGTTACATTTCTCATAACCTAATCATTTCATCTACAGAAATAACCTGTATGTCTCTAATTATGCATTCTCTCTCACATGAGGTTTTTCAGGGACACCTCTTATTCAAACCATGACATTGCTTTGTTTGTTTGGTGCTGACAGTTGACCCCAGAGCCCCATGCATGCCAGGTAAGTGCTCTGCCACTGAATTATACACCCCAACTCCCATGGGAAAGTTTAGATTCATAAAATGCTTCTTTGAACATATAATGTGCTTATTTAGAAATATTGGTTGAATCTTTTGGGAAAATAAACATTGAAGATGGATTTAACATATGAAATTTTGTGTGTATTTAGGATTCTCTGTACCAAATCTCAGTGTTACTGCTTTGATCTTTGGGTGACTGGAAGAGGCAGAGTCCAAGCCAAGCCACAACAAACACAGCATGTACTAGACACCTGAGCAACGTGATTGCCCTGGGACTGTTGAGGACAAAGGAAAGCTAATCCACACAGGAACTTGTGCAAGTCTGAGTTGTAAAAGCATCAGGGCTATGGACCCAGTTTCTGGGGTTGCTATAACACAGTGTTGCAGATTGGTGACTTCCACATCAATAATGTATTGTCTGACAGTTCTGAATTTTATACACAATGGAGTATTACTCTGCATTGAAAAATGACAAAATCATAGAATTTGCAGGGAAATGGATAGCATTAGAGCAGATTATGCTAAGTGAAGCTAGCCAATCCCTAAAAAACAAATGTCAAATGTCTTCTTTGATATAAGGAGATTATCTAAGAACAGAGTAGGGAGGAAGAGCATGAGAAGAAGATTAACATTAAATAGGGATGAGAGGTGGGAGGGAAAGGGAGAGAGAAGGGAAATTGCATGGAAATGGAAGGAGACCCTCAGGGTTATACAAAATTACATACAAGAGGAAGTGAGGGGAAAGGGGAAAAAAACAAGGGGGAGAAATGAATTACAGTAGATAGGGTAGAGAGAGAAGAGGGGAGGGGAGGGGAGGGGAGGGGGGATAGTAGAGGATAGGAAAGGCAGCAGAACACAACAGACACTAGTATGGCAATATGTAAATCAGTGAATGTGTAACCGATGTGATTCTGCAATCTGTATATGGGGTAAAAATGGGAGTTCATAACCCACTTGAATCAAAAGGTGAAATATGATATATCAAGAAATATGTAATGTTTTGAACAACCAACAATAAAAATTATAAAAAAAAGAGAATGTATTGTCTGACAGTTCTGAAGTCTCAAAGTTCAAGATCAAGTTGTTGGCAGGGTTGGCTTCTTCTGAAGCTCCTCTTCTCGGCTTGTAGATGATCATCTACTTTGTCTTCTCATGGTATTCCTTCTATGTATAACTGTGTCCTAATTTTCTTTTCTTATAAGGGCACCAATCACATTGGATTAGGACCCAACTCAATGGTTTTAGTTTAGGCTAAGCGCTTACTTAAAAACCCCTTCTCCAAATGTTGTCATACTGAATTCATGTGGCTAACATCTCAAGATTTGAATTTTGTGTAGACACATTCAATTCATAACAGATTCTATTTAATTTTTGTTGGTATAATAGCCACACACATGATGCCAGGGCAATTCCACATATAAATGTCATCTTTGCTGTTGCTTATAATTTATGCCTCTTTAAAGTAACATCCCAGGATTTAGAAGTTTGGGTTTGTGACATTATTGTTCCAGTAGCCCAGGGAGATATGCTTCCACATATTGCATGTCATCTTGACCATCACCATAATATACAGATGTCTTTATGTAAGATGGTAAATTTCTGAAACATTAAAATAATGCTTAGACCTGGGTGTGGTGGCACACACCTGTATTCCCAGTGGCTTGGGAAAGTGAGACAGGAGGATCACAGGTTCAAAGCCAGGCTCAGCATTTTACCACAGTCCTAAGCAACTTAGCAAAACCCTGTCACAAATTAAAAAATAAAATGGGCAGATGGTGTGGCTCAGTGGTTAAATGCTCCTGGGTTCAATCCCCAATACCGGGAAGAGAGAGAAGGGGAAAAAGAAAAAAAAATGCTTAACAAGAGGTGAAATATTTATGCAATATGAAGAGAAACCAAGCATAGAGAATGGGCAAGAGGATTTCAGTAAGATAAGAGGAATAAATTCTGGCTTTCTATTGCATATTAAAATGATCTACATAACATTATTATGTTGTATATTTAAAGACAACTAGAAGAGAGGATTTTTAATATTTTTACCACAAAGAAATGATAAAGGTTTGAGATGATCATCATAATGTATATATTATGGATATATATATATATATATATATATATATATATATAGAGAGAGAGAGAGAGAGAGAGAGAGAGAGAGAGATCTCCAAACATGTCTCTGAATCTATAAAATGTAAAATTATTGTGTGTCAATTAACATCAAAATAAAATGTTAGAAATGCTTGCAATGTAGACATCTGTTATTTCAGAAAACTCCTGAAGTGGTGGCAATTTTCAAGGTAATACAAGTCTCAAGGGTTGATCAGCTTCAGTTGGCTAAGAAGAGAGTAAGTATCATAATAAGAGGCAAAGTGAGAGGACCACTAGGAATTGTTGGTAACAATTTGCGTCTACAAGGGACACAGATTTGAGATCACATCATAATGGAAAAAGTAGAATTAAACACCAGCATATTGAGAGTATTCCAGTGACGGGCTCATTAGGGGAGAAAGAAAGAGGCTCCGTGAGGTTTTACTGGAGGGCCCTCAGAGCAAGGGCTATTTCAATTACTTTAATTATTGTTTTATATTCATGCTACTTTGCCAATAGAAATCTTCAGGGTTCAACAGCATCAAATGTACTGATTGGAACTTGTCATATTGCAATTATAGCAAAAGTCATTGAGGTACGTTCATGAGGACACTTCAGCCAGAATTTATGCAAAAGAAATTAATTTTGGAAACTGGAGTGACAAGTTTAGAGAACTTGGGAGGTTCTGAAATCATTTGAGAGTTTTGATCTCCCGTTGGATAATAAATGTGGATTAAAAACTAATAGCTTTCAAACACCTTTATCCAAGCAAATATTTATAACAGTTTTAAATGATTAATATGCCCTTTTTCATTATTTAAAGCACATCTGATACGTATTATTTTCTTCTCATTGATATTATTTTTTGCTAAAATTATTCTAAGTATGTATTTATGAGCAAGTTTGATAGAGCTACTAATCTCAATTGTAATCATCTCCTTTAACAATGATTTCTTTTTACCATGCTCTGGGGAGAGTAAAAACAGAGTCTGACTCTGTGAACACACACACACACACACACACACACACACACTTGCACACACTCATGCATGCATATGCGCACAGAGAAGAACAGAGCTTGAAATAAAATTTCAATTTAATCTGAATAAAAAATTCAGATAAAAAATTAAGCATTTAGAAAACGACAGTTAAAACCCAATAATTTGATTCCTACTCTATAAAAATAAAGACAGACACAAGGTCAATTCTGTGTATCCTAACTCCACAGGGGATAAAGGATGACATCCTTCATATTCTTTTCCAGAGGAGGGCAAAGAATAAATAGGAGGTGAAATTAGCAAAATAACATAACAGAAGAAATGGAGGTGACAGGGGAAAATAGGGTGAGGAGGAGGAGAGAAACCTTCTAGTCAGTGAGATGGGAGAGTGAGAGCAATAAGCTAAGGAAAGCACATGTGCCTCCTGCACTCTTAAAGCACAGCTGCTACCCACCTAGTTTGTCTGCTGCAGGACACTCTAGGCTGTAAGGGACTCTTAAATTATGAATGAAGCCATCCTTATCCATCTCATTTGGGCATGGTGGGATTTCTGTGACTATTTTCTTAAGTAATCTCAGAATACTATATTTCCACTTAGCATGCCAAATTTTAGAGGTTAGGAGAATATGCCCTCCTGAAAATATGCACCTGGAGTAAGGTATTTTGAACAGAAGGCAATTGAAAGAAGTAGATAGAAGAAAAGTTCTCTGGGCTGGGTGTATAATTCAGTGATAGAATATTTGACTAGGATACACAAAGCTCTTGGTCCCCTGACCAAGAAAAGAAAAAGAAAAATTCTCTTGCCTTTCCCTTATTTGCTCATAAGCAGGAGGAAAATTATAGATGTCTCACTCCTCCTTCTACAAGAAAGGGCAAAAGTTGAAGACACTTGCCCACTCCAAAATGGCACCAATGCCAATGGAATCTACAGAGCAAATCTTGCAAAAACAAGTTCTTATTTCTTTCTCTATATATTTGCCCTCTCAGAATTTGCCATCCCTAGAATTTGAAATTCTTTTTTTTTAATCTTTTTAACTTCTCTAAAACTTCATCATCTCTTACTAAGATACTGTCTAAGCCCAAGATCTAACTATCACTTCTAGTAAATCTTCTCTGAGTACTACCATCTGTGTGCTCCATAAACGTGTTAATACACCTCTGTTTCTTTCTCTCTGTTAACTATCTTTTGTCAGACTTCTTTACAGGGCCCCAGCCAATGAATGTAAGATAAAGAGTAGGAAAGTTTTCTTTATTTTTCCTCCTTTATAGTTTGCGGTGAATTTAATGAACAGTCAACTTAGACAAAAGAAGAAACAGTAGTGACCCATATGGGAAAATAAAGTCACGCAACTCCCTTTCTTGTTCATACTCATTAGAGAAGCTAGATCAGTCAACATAGGCAGTTTTCCCTGATACACTCTTTCACACAGAATATTCATTGAATGCAAGCCGTGCTCTAGCTATTGTGCTTGACAGTGAATAGGGCAGGCCAGTTTCCTTGCTTTTAATAGGAGCATTCTATACTGGAGTGACAGACACTGAACAAGACAGTTTTAGAGAGTGATGCATGCTTTGAGGAAATAAAACAGGATAATGCAATAGAAAATGATGTGGAAGGCACAGGAATGATGTTTGATGGATAATTTAAGTTGAAAGGTCTGACAAATTCTCAATGAGAAAAAAAAAAACTGAACTGAGATTTAAAGGTGAAAATGAAGAAAACCCTGTAAATATCTGAGGGCAAAGCATTACCAACTACACAGCTACACAAAATTTCTACCTGGAGCTCAGGGGAGAAAGAGAAAGACTGAGAAAGAGGGAACGGCGTGATCACAGCATCATATTTTAGTTCACAGGCAAGGAGAAACCCTTAGAGACTTGAAATAGGGTGATGATTAAATCTTATTGATAGTTTAAAATTATTTGGTATTGGAGGTATTACTTCAAGGACTTGATGTTGTATTTGATGTGAATTCTCAAAAAGAGAGTTTGCCCTAGCCTCAGGGAAAGTTCTGCTTTGCTTCTGAGCATATTAACTGCTTCTTAAGAAATTGGTAATGTGCTACAGAAAAGTGACACCAAATGCATTTCTCTGTTTTCTTCTTCTCTTGACTTCACAATAGTTCATTTTCTTATAAGTCACTGATGTGCTCTATCTTTTAAAAAATATTTTTCCACTTTTATTATTCATTCTCTGCAGAAGCATTTGTCCCACTTACCTAGTTTGTCAATTACATTCACAGTCATCCAAAAACACAACGAACAAATATATGTACAATCAACCACAGCTATAGATCCGCAAAGTAAGTGATCATGCTACCCAACTTGTCCTGATTCTGCCTCAGGTTCATGTTTGGCTTTTTTGTGGATTTGAAATTTAAATAGCACAATGTTTTGGCTATAAATCAAAATACTAAGTTGAAACACAGTGGTGTTAACTGAGTCAGATAAGGTGTTACTGAAAATAGTGTGCATGGAATTCAAAATTTCAAAGAAGATTAGTGACTTTCTAGCATGTTTACATTAATAATCAACTCATCAAATGCTGACGAGTGTCCATTCACCAATTAGTCCTTGATGTCAGTAATACGAGTTATAAAGGACATTTCTTGCCTTTTAAGAACTGCAGTAGAAACATATTAGGTGTGGGTTAATTTAACTAACTAAATCTATAATTAACTATATTCTACTCAGTGGTTGTAAAAGAAAAGTAAAATGAACTTGGACCAATGTGAAATATTTTTGAAATAATGGTAATGTTCCTTCTGTAATTCAAGAGAAAGACTAGATACTCAGAATGAGGAAGAAACAAGGATCCTGATGCATGTTCATAATTACACCAGAGATATACATGATATTGTGATGTTCAAAGTGATTAAAAATAATAATATAAAAAAGGCAAGGCCCAAGAAACAAAATCAAAGAAACTGCTGAAGAATTAGGAGGGCTATTCAGAGAATTAGTGCTATCAGCAAAATTTTTCATAAAACACAGGAAAGAAGAAAAATCAGTATTAAAACGAAAATATTGCCAACATAGCTGAATGGTCATTCCAGAAACAAATCTATGGTACATATAATCTTAACTATGACAAAGGAGTTACCAATGATTAGCTAGCTCTTGGCGATATTTAGAACACAGCATAGAAGAGTATGCTATGTCTTCATGTTAGCAGTAGATTATTGATGATATACAAACAAGAAAGGAAATATTTGATATACTAGATGGCTATTAGAAACAGACTATGAAGAAAATGAAGATAAGCCAAAAAGCACAAGAGCTATTTGGAAATCATATTACTTCTAGAAGATTAGTGTCCCTTACATTATGAGTCATTAATAAATAATCATGATAACTTATTAGAAAAATGAGCAAAGAATACAAACAGCATTTCATAAAAGAGCAAACAAATGGATCAAAATTATGTGAAGATATACACATCATTAGTAGTCATAGAAATGCAAATTAAGATCAAAATGAGATACTTTACAAATCTACGTAATTAGAAAAAAGATAAGTCAGATTTAACCAAGTGTTTATTATTATGGGAGGCAATACCATCTTAGCCATGACTGACAAAAATACTAATCACAACCACTACTTTGGAGGAAAATTAACATTAACTCTTAAAATTCCAGTGTACAATTTTTTCTACTGGAGCATGTTAATCATACAGAACAGTGGGTTCCATTATGGAATATCTGTACATGCATATAACATAATTTGATCAATATCATTCCCCAGTAGCTCAACTCGCCCTTCACTCCACCTTTCTTCTGATTAACTTTCTCTACATCAATGCTCTCCCTTCTAACATTCATGAGATTCCTTTTTTGGTCTATGTTTTCTATTTTTCCTTCTAGCTTCCACATATAAGCAAAATCCAACTGACCATGGTATGGCATATTGAATCCAATTATTATGTATAATTATAATGCACCAGTTAAAAAAAAAATGGGTTTATACAGGGGCAATCTAAGCAGTTGTGACTCAAGTTAACTGCAGTCTAATCAAGCTACATTCATACAAAGTCAAAGAAAAAAAATTAGAATAAGAAAAGGAATTAAAAACACAAAAGCTAAATTATGTACTAGATAAAGGAATTAAAAACACAAAAGCTAAATTATGTACTATATAGAAGTACATACAGTAAAAGTAGGCTCTTTTTTTAAAATAGAATTATTTTGAAAGAAAGGTTGTCATAACATTCAGTTCAGGAAATTGATTACTTCTGGGAGGAGAGGAGAAAGATCATGAATGCTGAGGTATCAGGTGCTGATATTGTGCTGTTCCTTGACATGGGCAATAGGAACACTGATGTTTTTATTACTCCTTAAATAATTTGTACTCATTGTATGCATTTTGATAGGTATGATATATTGCACAGAAAGCATTCAAAAACATTTATTAAGACTAGGCATTAATTGTACACTTGTAAGCAAAAAAAATATTTACTATAAACTTGCGTATTTCAATTTTTATAAAAAATTAGTTTTTCCATATATTTACCAGGAATTTATTCTTTTATAATGTAGTTTTTCATAAATTTTGCCCACTTGTCAACAATTCGAACATTTCTCAATTTTTAAATTAATCATTCTTTATCTTATGGTATTCAAGTATGTTTATGGTTTTTAATTTAGTTTTGATTTTATTTATTGTTTATAGTCTATAGACTTTGAAATAATTATGTAAATTCATTATGTAATTAATTCTGTTGATTTATTTCTTTAATTTTCACCTTATTTATCATAAAAATAGCCTCCTCCTTAAATTTATTATCTGGTATATTGTAATTTAACTTTTAAATTAAAATTTTTCTTCTTATCAAGAAAACCAAATTCAAATGAATGCACAAATGCATTTTATTAAATGTATTTAATTATATATGTACACACAAGGCATTTGTGCATTTATTTTTATTAGTTATTTTTAGTTATTAATGACAATATAATCCATTTAAAAAAATTTTTTTTAGTTGTCAATGGGTCCTTATTTTATTTATTTATATGTGGTGCTGAGAATCAAATCCAGTGATTCACACATGCTAGGCAAGTGCTCTGTCACTGAGCTATATCCCAGCCCAAGTAGAATACATATAGATAAAATTATATAAGCATGGAATATATCTTATTTTAATTAGGACCCTATTCTTGTGGATGTACATGATGTTGGGATTCACTAGGGTACATCAATTATGTACACAGGAAAATTATGTCAGATTCATTCTAATGTCTTTCCTTCTTATATCTTCTTTTTTGTATTTCCCTTTGTATAATCTACTGATTTTTTCTTCTTCCTCTCCCACCCTAATTTCAGGTTTGCTTCCACATATCAAGTAAAACATTTGACATTTGTCTTTTGGGGACTGGCTTATTTCACTTGGCATGATAGTCCCCAGATCCATCCATTTACCGGACAATGTCATAAAATCATTCTTTTTAATGGCTGAGTAATAATCCATTTTTTGTGTGTATAATATATATATATATATATATATATATATATATATATATATATATATATACACACACACACATATATATATATATATATATATATATATACATATATATATATATAAATGTGATATATATATATTTTCTTTATCCATTCATCTATTGAATGGCACAGAGGTTGGCCCAATAGCTTGGATAACGTGAATTGTATTGTTATATAAACATTGATGTGGCTGCTTCATTGTAGTATTCTGATTTTAAATCCTTTGGATATATATTGAAGAGTGGGAAAGTTGGGCCAAATATAGTTCCATTACTAGTTTTTTGAGGAATCTCCATACTGCTTTCCAGAGGGGGTTGAACAAATTTGCAATCCCACCAAAAATATAGGAATGTAATTTTTCCCAACACTTATTGTTACTTACTTGCATTCTTAATAATTGGCATTCTGACTAGAGTGGGATGAAATTGCAGCATAGCTTTAATTTGCATTTCTCTAATTGTTACAAAATTGAACAATTTTTCATGTATTTGTTGAATGTTTACATTTCTTCTTCTGTGAAGTGCCTCTTCAGTTTCTTTCCCCATTTATTGATTAGATTATGTGGTTTTTTGGTGTTGAGTATTTTGAGTTCTTTGTATATCCTGGAAATTAACACAACTGAAATTTATGTTGGTAACATTCACTAAGAACCCAGTTATAATATTTTCAAATTTTTAGCTAGTTGTTCTGAAGCACATTTTCTGAACAATCAATTTTTCCAAATTAATACAAGCAACATTTTTTCATATAGGATAATATTACAAAAAATTAAGTACATTATGTAAATAAAAGCTTATGGTTAAATATTATAATGTATATAGTAGTCCTCTGACTCTTCATGCCCTTCCTGCTTCTTAGAAGTTACAACCATAGCATCTTTGAAATTTAATCCTTGCTCAATAGGAAGTAAATGGGAATGCAACATAATTAACAAATTAGCTCTCCAGGGAGTGGAAATAAACTTTGTGGCCAAATGGTAGTGAATTATATGGTTTAAAAATTATATGGTTTAAAAATTCCTAATAAATTTTCAATTCTATTTTTACCAAAAATAGACAATAATCTGTCATTTCTTTGATAATTTAGAAGTCTGACCACAACGACTCTGTAGAGTTCTCTTTCTCTTTACCTAAACAGGAAGTTAGGCTTCATCTCAGGATGGACCTATTCATATTCATGTGCCAAATATGTCTTGGATCCCATTAAAATCCATTCTGTACACTCTACTCCACTTCACTTCATTAGTGACACTAAATAATACCCTCACATTACTTCAGTTTATGTATAAAATTGGGTTTGAAAAAATGTGTATCTGGAGGAGAGAAAGGCTGTGGAGACAGACCGTTTTATTTCCCCAGCCAACAAAGCTCACTTGTAAAAGACATAAAAAGCTGAGAGCATGAAGTTTAAAATAATTCCATATTCTATTGCTTTTGAAGGCAGAGGTTTTTTTTAGCTATCAAGGGGACTAAGAAAACACAATGTGTCAAAACACTATGGAAACAAAGAAATAGGAAGGAGAAACCAGAATACTAAAGAAGTTCTCTTTGCTGCTAAGAAGGTCTTTTAACATGAAAGAAAAGGGGGACCTTCAGGAATAATAGCACATTTCATAGAATATTATAAGTATTCTGCTTTTACAAAAGTGTGATTTAATAGATTAAAAAAAGAGAGTTATCAAACCTTATCCATCCTAATTCAATTTCAGAAATGAAACAGAGGAGAAAACAAGAAATTGTCCAAGGATATATACAGGTACTCAATATTTTATTTTAAAAATTTAAGTAGCAACTAGAAAAAAATAATTTATTTCAAATAAGAAATACCCATACATTCTCATTATTGCATATATGTTTGGATCAGTTCTGTTACTAAATAAGAATTATTACATTTTCTCTCAGTGGCATTAAAAAACATAGGGTTTTATTAAGAAAAAATATCTACATAATTTCTGAAATATTTTAATATGTACAAAATAAAAGTTCAAAAACAAAAATAAAATCAAGTAATTAACATGTTAACTACTATGGTATTATTCTAGAAGCATGTCTTTCCAAATTATAGAAAACTTTCAGAATTATTATATTTTATTATTTTTATATTTTTTACAAGGGGCATATTAATAAGATGAACATTTTGGATTATATGACTTAGCCAAATTATAAAAGTTTGTAATATCAATAAGAATTTTTGTATGAATATTGTCATTGGACCAAAGCCGCTTCTTTGTTTTGTCTGTTTTGTGTGTTCTGTTTCAAAATTTAATGGGAAACAATGAAGTAGGGAGGAAAAATAAGTAGGAAGGGTAGAGTAGAACATGTATGTGGTAGGATGCTAGGGGGGTACGTTGGCTAGGGGTCAAGGGAAAGTTAGCAAGGTGGCACTACAAACAGGAAGCAGGGATTTTAAGTAGAGGACCCTTTGGAGCTCTATGTACCAGGCAGAGGATGCTTCTTGTCCTTCTGCTACCTGATGATCTCTTTACTCTGAACATCGCCCTTGGTATACAGTCACTAGGCAGCCTAGAACAGCTGGCTTAGCAGTTTTTCCTACTTTTTAAGTATTCTTAAGCATTCTTTTTAAGTATTCATATTCTTTAAGACTTAAAGAATATGAAAGTAAGATAAATGTTATAGTTTTTATATCTTTCCTTTTTTCTAGAAAGTTCTCTGTGGTCAGTGCTTGATAAACTACAATTCAGTGGGCTGAAGTTGGAATTTACTCAATAGGGACAAGTAAACACTGAAGTGACATCAGCCTACAGGTATGCACTGACAGTTCTGCTGAACACGCTAAAGTTTGAAGTAGAAAAGAGAAAACTGTCACGCTATTAAGAAAGTGCAGTAACAATATATGCAGATCTTTTAAACAGATCCTGAAGAGCCAGGAAAGGTCTCCCTTTGGTGTCAGAGTGTCTGATGTAGTGTTTTCGGGAACGTCTTCATCTTTCACTGTTAAGCTCCACACAGGAGCGACAAGTGCAGATACAGAGGCTGCAAAGACACTGCACCATGCATTAATAAAAGTGACGATTGTCAGTTGTCAACAGGTGATTGATTCCAGACACCAGAACTTATTTCACTCTTTGAAGACAAAAAAAAACCAAAACTTTTCCCTTTTTTTCTCTAAGACCTACATAGAGAAGAGTTCTTTCTGCAGCAAGTTCAAAAACAATGTAGATGTTCCATGATTCCACCAAATCATGTTACAAAGAAGAGAAATTGCATGGTAATGGAGGGAGACCCTCATTGTTATACAAAATTACATATAAGAGGTTGTGAGGGGAATGGGAAAATAAACAAGGAGAGATATGAATTACAGTGGATGGGGTAGAGAGAGAAGATGGGAGGGGAGGGAGGGGGGATGGTAGAGGATAGGAAAGGTAGCAGAATACAACAGTTACTAATAGGGCATTATGTTAAAATGTGGATGTGTAACCGATGTGATTCTGCAATCTGTATTTGGGGTAAAATTGGGAGTTCATAACCAACTTGAATCTAATGTATGAAATATGATATGTCAAGAGCTTTATAATGTTTTGAACAACCAATAAAAAAATAAATAAAAGTGACGAATGGAGAAGGTTTGACATACATTATAATTTTCAGTTTGATAAAACAGCTTTAATTAATAGAGAATTTCTTCAAAGACCTGTGTCTTAAAGGAGAAAATACGAGCCCCCAAAAGGCATTGGAAAGGTAGGAAACTGTGAATCTATGTGCAATTGCCATTGCTGTATAACTCTACTAATATTTATTAGTACAATTTTTATTATTTCATGGGAGTTCCATAACAGTTTTTTACTGTTTTATATGCTCCCATATTTAAGCCAAACTGAACATTTTTAATGTCTGATTTTTGTAAAATAAAGTTTTCAGGAATGCATATAAGGCTTTAAAGTAGAAATTCTTGCATGTTTTGTTTCTTACCTTTTTGTTTGTTTGTTGTTGTTTTTAGATATAGATGACAGTAGAGCGTATTTTGACATATTAAACATACATTGGGGTATAACTCCTTCCTCAATTAGGATCCCATTCTTGTGATTGTACATTGGTCAGGTATTCATTTATGAGCAAAGGGATGTTATATCTGATTCATTCTACCATCTTACCTATTCTCACTCCTCTTCCCTTCCCTTCATTCTCCTTTGTCTAATCCAATGGAATTCTATTCTTCTACCTCTTCTTTTCCTTTTCATATCCCTTTAATTTCTCTCTTTTGTCTGATATGATTATTTGATAACAGAAGAAACCTATCTCTCAGTACCATCAGTAGGAAGGGGAAAATCCTGAAGATAAAAAAAATAAATAAAATAAAGTTGGAAGTTGAAATTCTCAAAGAGGTAAAATCATTTACCAAGAAGCTGTAATTAAGCTAAGAGTTTAGCTCAGTGGCAGTGCATTTATTCAGGATGTACAAAGTCCTAGGGTCACTCCACAGCACCAGAAAAACAAACAGAAAAGCCACCAAAACTTGACCCTATCTACTCCTTGCAAATGGCAGTTGCATTGAAGCTATTATCCCTGGGGATGGGAAGTTACCCTGGTTCTGATGAGAAGTTTTATTGCAATTCTAGAAGAATACCATGCTGAGGAAAAAAATCTCAAAGTACAGAACATTTGTTTCAATGGTTTGTAAGACAATATTTTCTTTTCCAGCTGGATAAGGAAAGAAATTTCCTCTTCCTTTATCTTTGGCTCCAAATTTTTTTGAACAAGTAAATTGAATTTTTGAAAACTTAGGTTCTATATATTAAATTGAATATATATTTAGGATAGGTTGATTAGAAACAAATATCATATTACTTAACAATTAATGGTCTGATCACCTGTATGCTCACAAAAATAATATGTGTATGTGCTTGCATGTGTGTGTGTGTCTGTCCATGGTTTTTAAAAACAACAGATCTCATCACTCAATGAAAAATGTGTATATTTTCAAACGTTACAGATAAGTAACTAGATTTCCAAAAAAGGGACTATTTTTTTTCTCTATATGTATATTATTTTTATTATATCCATACTTAAATATTTCCATTAAAGTTCATTAGAATACAGCCATGCAGAATCTACCCATAATACTCTTCTTTCTGTTGGCAGTCAGACAGGTCAGGGTAATATGAAGTTAATGATGACACACCGCCTTGATTTTCAGCATGAAGTTGAAATTTATTGCTTATTTCCATCATCAATTGAGAATTCCACATCCTACTGAAAACAAGTGAAGGCAAAAAAGAAAAAAAAATCAAATTTTAAAAAATTATGAAAAAAATTCCATCAGCAAACAAGTGGCAGAAAACAGCTATAAAAATTTCATCACATTCAATAAAATGAAACCAGATGAATGTGTTTACTTACAAGAAAAAAAAAAAGACTGTTAGCAGTAGACATTTGTAGGCAGATGTAATTTGTTTCATTTTTAAAGATTTCTTGGGCTGGGGTTGTGGCTCAATGGTAGAACACTCGCCTAGCATGTGCAAGGCCCTGGGTTCGATCCTTGGCACCACATAAAAATAAATAAAATAAAGGTATTGTGTCCAACTACAACTAAAAAATAAATATTAGAAAAAAAGATTTCTCTGAAATATATATGACTAAAGCAAAAATTAGCAAATATGTTGTGGTATTAATAAAGATGATTTCAGTAAAATATATATGAAAATAATACTATAATGGAAGACAGAAAAGATGAAAATGCGAAAAGGTTATTACATGTGAAGTGTCATGATGCGATTTGATACTTACTGAGATACGTTACAGATCCATATACTAAATCCTAGAACAACCAGCAATAAAACAGAAAGGTCTTCTAAATAATTTAAACTACAGATCAAATATAACACTAAAATATTTAACTAATCAAAAATAGTAGAAAATATAAATTAAAAAAACCAAAGGATAAATGGGGCAAATCAAAAAACAAATTATAAATGGTAAAAATGAAGCAAAGCTTTATTTATAGTTATAATCAGTGAATGACCTAAAAACTCCAATTAAAATCCAGAGATTATCAAACTTAATTCTTAAATAAATCAAGATCCAAACATATCTCATCAAAATAAATGCTCTTTCTACATAATGACACAAGTAGGTCAAAATAAAAATAATAGAAAAAACATATCATGGTACGCTAATCATAACAGGGTCCCAGTGAATAATACATTAACATTCTTAACAATAAACTTCAATACAAGAAATACTATGAAGAAAACAAAGGTATATTTTATAATTAGACCTCTATAATTTTCATTGTAGAGGTCTTTTACCTCTTTTGTTAAATTGATTCCCAGGTATTTTATTTTATTTTTTGGTGGGAGGCTATTGTGCATGGGGTAAATTTTACTAATTTCTCTTTTGGTGATTCATTGCTGATGTATAAGAATATGCTTGGTTTATGGTTGTTGATTTTATATCCTGCTACTTTGCTGAATTCATTTATTAGTTTTAGAAGTTTCCTGGTGGAATTTTTTGGATCTTCTAGATATAGAATCATGTCATCAGCACAGAGTATTCATTTGAGTTCTTCTTTACCTATTTTTATCCCTTTAATTTCTTTCTTCTGTCTAATTGCTCTGGCTAGAGTTTCAATGAAGAAGTTGAATAGATGTGGTGAAAGAGGACATCCCTTTTTTTGTTCCAGTTTTTAAGGGAATGCTTTCAATTTTTCTCCATTTAGAATGATTCTGGCCTTGGATTTAGCATATATAGCTTTTATGATGTTGAGATATGTTCCTACTGTCCCTAGTTTTTCTAGTATTTTGAACATGAAGATGGGCTGTATTTTGTCAAATGCTTTTATCTGAGTCTATTAAGATGATCATATAATTCTTGTTTTTAAGTCTATTAATATTATGAATTACATTGATTGATTTCTGTAGGTTGAACTAACCCTGCATCCCTGGGGTGAACCCTACTTGATTGTGGCACACTATCATTTAAATATGGGTTTTTTTTTGTGTGTGTGATTTGCCAGAATTTTATTGAGAATTTTTGTATCTATATTCTTCAGGGATATTGGTCTGAAGTTTTCTTTCCTTGATGTGTCTGTCTGATTTTTGGTATCAGGGTGATTATTAGCCTTATAGAATGAGTTTGGAAAGATTCCTTCTTTTTCTATTTCATGAATACTTTAATGAATATTGATGTTAATTCTTCTTTGAAAGTCTTGTAGAACTCATCTGGGACTCCATCTGGTCCTGGGCTATTCTAGGTTGGTAGGCTTTTGATGGCATTTTCTATTTTATTGCTTGAAATTGATTTGTTTAAGTAGTGTATGACCTCCTCATTCAGTTTGGTATGGTTATATGTCTCTAGAAATTTGTCAATGTCTTTGATTTTTTCTATTTTATTGGAGTATAAATTTTCAAAATAGGTTTTAATTATCTTCTGTATTTCAAACATATTTGTTGTGATATTTCCTTCTTCATCTTGTATTTTGGTAATTTGAGTTTTATCTCTTTTTCTCTTCATTAGTTTGAGTAGGGGTTTATCTATTTTATTTATTTTTTCTAAGAACCAACTTTTTGTTTTGTCAATTTTTAAAATTTTTTTATTTTGATTTTATTGATTTCATCTCTGATTTTAGTTATTTCCTGTCTTCTTCTGCTTTTGGTGTTGATTTGTTCTTCTTTTTCTAGGGCTTTGATATGTACTGTTGGGCCATTTATTTTTTGACTTTTTATTCTTTTAATGAATGTGTTCAATGAAATTAACTTTCCTCTTAGTATTGCCTTCATAGTGCCCCAGAGATTGTATATGTAGTAGGATGAAACAGATATTACTACTTTATGTGTGTGTGTGTGTGTGTGTGTGTGTGTGTATATATAAATAAATACATGAACAATGTGTTTCTACAACATGTATACTCAAAACATGAGAAATTGTATCCCATCTATGTATGATATGCAACTCGCTTATACATTCTACTGTCATGTATAACTAATTAAAACAAAATAGTTTAAAAAAAATAGTTAGATATTTAAAAACTCCTTTTTAAGTAATGATAAACAAGTAGACAGAAAATAACTATAGAAAAATAGAACAACATTATAATAAATGAACTAATTGGTAGAGCACTCAACCAACCATAGGAGAGTCCACACACCCTTTAACTGTAATGGAAGATGCACCAATATTTACCATATTAAGCCACCATTCAAGACCAGCTCAGTGGCATGAGTGAGCCTGTTGTCTTAGCACTTGGGAGGCTGAGGCAGATTATGTAAGCCCTGGATTTCAAGACCAGCCTGAAAAATATAGTGAGGCATTGTCTCAAAATAAATAAATATAGCATAAAATAGTGTCAAACAGTACTCATATTTAAGAGATATAGGGTGACATTTTAATACAACATATACAATGTGCAATGATCAAATCAGTTTATCATGATTTGTTTTGGTAGAAACACAGAAGACGTGTTAAATATTATTGTACCTTTAAAATGGGCCCATTTAATATCTTGAAAACTATATCTCAATAAAGATGAATTTTAAAATCTCAGCAGAAAGAACTGCCTTATTCATTTATGTGTCATCTATATAATATTGTGTACACATCAAGTAGATTAATGGAGTATGTAATGATTGGGAAGACACCACAAGTGCTACTCTCTCTTTTTCTTCATTCCTTGAGCTAGAATATGAATGGAAACTATTTTCATGTGCTGCCTGGACAGGGAGAAGGGAAAATTCTCAAGTGAGTTCTTTGAAAACTTTTTAAACTTTAAAAACTCATATTTTCCTTTAAGGTTTCATGAGATTACTAAATATATTGAACATTTTTACCAAAAGTAAAAAAATACACATACAGAAAATAGAAAAGAAGCAGAGATACAAATAGCTGATCACATGACGTTATTCTGGGCATAGAATCTGCTTCTCTGTCACAACTTTCTGTTTCAACGAATATAGAAGACTAAATAAGAGCAAACTTCACTAAATCTTAATGCCTATTCCTTGGTTTTCTTTTCAAAGCCATTTATGCAGATAGATCATCTCATTCATGCTTACTAGATTACACTTTCAAAAGTTGATATCTGCCCTTTTTGTACTACTTAGTAAAATTTCAACGTTTCTTCAAATGAAGTGTGTCTCATTCATGCCGGGAGAACTTTGAACTACAGAGATCCATCTATCCATTCTTTTAACTGTTGTGATATTGAATGCTTATTATGTAACAGCCACTGTGTTTTGAAAGCATATTCTTTAGCCTCACATGTCACACGTCAGATGATTATAATACACACAGTAATTGTAATTACAGGGCTCCAAATACCGTGTTGGTGCTGTAGAAGGGCCCCTTGTTCAGTACCACAGGGAAGAGGTACAGCAAAATGACTTTCTATGGGGACTATAATTGATATATTAATGAAGCACAAGTCATATAAAACTATAGAGAAAATGAAGGACACTTGTGCAAAGCATCTATACTGTGCTGTGATTGACAAATGATGTACCAGCCACCCCAGGCTTCTTATATAGTTATATAGTTCTGCTCCTTGATTCAAATACTTTAAAATACTTAAAACTGAATCCTAATATCCAGGGAGCCTAATAAGCTTGACATTCTGGAAACTCATGGCAATCTTGGTAAGAATTCTTGTAAGTTAGAACATTTATTTTACTTTGACAAAATAAAAATCATTCTTAAAATGATATACCTTCTTAGGATCTCCTAATGGGCCATTTGTGGAGAAAAAAAAATCAGATTAATCTCATAAAAATAAAGGCAATATATAATTTCTGTTGTTTTTCTCAATTTTTTTAAAAGGTTGCATTGAGAACAATAGAGAGTAGGATGTAAAACTCATTTAAGGCCTTTAAAAAAGATGAAGTTCTGCATTTGCTTTATTCAAATGTAGCTGCTGCTTTTTGGTGCTGTGGAACTCTTCAGTCTGAAATAAGATTAGTTGATGTACTCCATTGTTCTCATTCTACACTGAATATCCATGGATTTTTTTTTTTTGCTAGCTTTCAAACAATTTCAAGATGATTATATTTTCTAGTGTTATGAACTGCAGAGAAAACAGATATGCGAATTTCAATTTCTCAGGTTCGCAATCAGCACAATCACCATTCTTTTTAGAAGGCATTTGTATCCTGCATGGTAAACTCATGGCATTTATCTATAAGACAGCAAAAACATTCATTGACACAAATGCACACAATTTATTAACAATTTCACCACCACATAAGTTTACTTCTTTCAAAAATACCTGAATACACCAAAATTGGAGGAAAATAGGTATGAGAAGAAAATGGTAGTACAATAAAAATCAGAAGGACTCAGGAACAGACTTCATAATACTCAAGAAGATTGTATCAACACACTTTATTTTGGGTAATTTTACCCCTTACCACATTTTCCTCTCTTTTATAGCTCTGTGGCTTCAAGCATCTGTCCTGTGCTTGGATAGTCAATTGAGGTACCAATGACTTGAGCTTCTAATGTAGGTCTTCTCTTTGAGTTAGGGACATCTATGAGTCAAGAGGTCCATTTCCCCAACTTCTCTGTGCATTCTGTGGTAGCTGATCTTAAAACCCAACATAATACTAACTTAAAGAAAATAATTATCCATTAACCAGAGATGATTCTCAATTTCTATGTGATATATTTCTAATTTAGCTGTGGCCCTCTGGAAACAATGTCTGTCTATGCTGTAATTATTAAATCAAGACAAAGAAAGCTGGTGAATCATTATTTGATTTGGATAAACTTTTTTTTTTTTTTTTTTTTTTACAACTCCAATGCTATTGCAATAGCCTCTTGAACACTTCTTCAACTCTTTCAAAGTACGGCATGGTGATATAAATCTCTGGAAAACCCTTATCATCAATATCCAATATTCATTTCTCCTAAGATAGGAATGACTTTTGACTCAAATAAGTAGTTTTTGGCTCATCTATGTCAAATACTCAACAAAATTGAAGAGAAAATATTGGATGGATAAATACGACCCTGGGCTGGGGTTGTGGCTCAGTGGTACAGTGCTTACCTAGCACGTGTGAGGCCTTGGGTTTGATTCTCAGCACTGCATATAAATAAATAAAATAAAAGGTCCATTGATAACTAAAAAGAAAATTTATATATATATATACATATACATATATATGCATATATATAATATATATAAATTATATATATATATGTATATATATATATGTATATAAAACACTATTCTGAATTATGTCAGAAGCCTCTTAATAAGATTCCTGAATGAGTGATTATGTGTTAGCCCCTAATAACACTGAAAAGAAAATGAGGCTTATAGCAGTACTCATACAAAATGGTTTAATATATATGTATATGTATATGTATATATAGATATAGATATACATATACATATATATAGGCTGAATAATATTATTAATTATTGGTTATATTTACCTTACTAAATTAATATTAATTTGGGGAATATTCATTTGAGAAACCTTGTCTTTTACTTTTTCTTCCTATTAGCATTTGTTGTATCTCAAATGTCATTTTGTTTGGAAGGATCAAATCACAAGACACCAAAATCCCTACCTTATATTAAGGTGGCTATGGGACCAAGTAGATAGATGAGAATTTTAAAAACTGACTTGGTTCACTGCAAACACTTATCAGGAATAAAAGTGACAATAAATGCAAGTTGTAATCAACACATGTAATTAACATTATGACTTCTTTAGTAAAAAAGACCTTAGGAGACACATAGAAAAGAATGACTTGCTATTAACGTATAATTGTAATTTTTCAATTATTAGAATCACCATAATGATTACTATTTAAAATGGAAAAGAGGCAGTATAATGTGTAATAACAAAGAGATCAATGCTATATAATTAGATAAAACTTAAAATAAACATAGTTAGAGCCAGATATAGAAAACCAAGAACTGCAAATTGAATTATGATAACTAACAGGTAATGATCACTTCTTAAACACCTTTCACCTTCCATCTAGTGCTATGTTTTGGGTAAGTGTTCCCTAAAGATCCATGTGTTAACTCTTCAATCCCCAGATGGCTGCACCATTGGAAAAGGGTAGAATCTTTAAGTGGGGCCTAGTGGGGGGACTTCTGACCATCAAGGGGAAAACTTTGAAAGATATAGTAGCCGCAGACCCTTCTTCTCCCTATCTTTTGTTTCTGGCTATGAAGTGAGGGCTTCCTCTGCCACACATTTATGCCATGATGTGCTACCTTGCCATCGTCCCATGAGCACGGGTCCATCCACCATGAATTGAATCTTCCAAAACTGTGAACCAAAATAAACATTTGTTCTTAAAGAGTTGATCACCTCAGATATTTGTTATGATAATGGAAAGCTAACACATATAGCTCTTTAAATTATCATAGCAATTATAAGAGATAAATCATATCATCCCCATTATAGAGATGAAGAAAATGAGGCACTGAATTACACAGAACCCAGCCCTGATCATCTTTCCCCTTCCCCTCTAACCCATGGATTCCTGTCCAGAGCAGCTTCTGTGACATCTTGAGATCATCCTCTCTTAGGAAAGTACTGGACTATTCAAGTAACTGTTATTTTGTTAGTTGTGTAATATATGTGATTGCTAGAAGCAATAAGATCTTCTAAAAAGTTAATTGGTCATATAGGGTAATGGATATAGATTTCTTCTGTGATACTCAAGGACAAAGGCCATCATATTCTTAGCCTAATTAAATATGGCTTTATTTTCGTCTACCAGGTTGATGTGAAATCTGTCTTGCTTCATCAAACTGTCTGTTGAGGTTGCATTCAAGCAGAATTTAAATCAGGAGCTGATACTAATTCTATCACATACCCTGGGGCAAGGCAGCTCAAAATTCTAAAGATTCTAGTTTTTTAGAGAAAAAAAAATATCTCCAATTCCTTTCATCTATTTTTGCATAGACAACAAGAAAGGATTTGTACCTGAACAAGTTCTTTACCTATGTAAGTTTAAATTGCCAGGGGACTGGATAAAACTAGTATGGGAAAAAAATAATGACATGAGGCAAGCTAAAATAGAAGACAAGTTTTGGTGATGGATTGTACTTTGAAAACATCTTCCTTCCCTCTCCTCTTCCTGACTTCAGACACTACTGACTATAATCTCTGTGTCCAACATCGTTAGAGACCTAGGTATAAAGTAGATGGCAAATAAAACAAATCAAGTGCTTGTATACTGTCATTAGCACAAAGACATTAAATAAGCAAATAAACAAAAACATTAAAACAAAGAGATAATAATAACTGGAGTGGGTAGAGAGGGGAACTTTTAGAGAGCAGGCAGAAAGGGCCTCTGAGGAGGTGCCATTTCACAAAAGCCTGGTAGATCCTGGGTGAAAGTTATCAGAAAGAAACAGTACTAGTAAGAGTCTGTGATTGAACAGGAACATGGATAAAAACCATGGCATGTGGAATGGAACAAGTATATGTGGAGCATCCTGACAATGGTAAGCTCTAAATCAAGACTTGCTTGATTAGCATCTCTGGCCAACATGTACACATTTAGAACAAATTTCCTATGTGACTCTTATGCTATTAAATTTAAAATCCAAAAGCAGAGAAAGTGTTGAAGTTCTCCTGAGAAAGAATGTCTATGGAGAGAAAACATTACCGTCACCAAGTGTCCTGCTTGGTGAGGTTTAGAGTGTTGCACTGCAGGAGACAGAGGCTGGGGGCTCTGAGCTCCTAACTGCAGGTAGCCTGGAAGAGCCCATTAGAGTGAAAGCATGGTCAGCAGAGTTATGTATAGCCAGGAGGTCAACATGAGGACAGGAGAACAGCACTGTGCTTGACTTCTGCAGCTTTCAAGAGAAAACAGATATTAAATTCTTGGGGGTGGGGAATTAACATAGAAATAACTTAGAGAGAGGTTATCAGCACCCTGTGAATATTACACATTTATGCAGTTAGCTGCATCATTATTTCATATTTTAGAAAGTTTCTTAAAATTTATGTTTTTCTTTAAAAAATAAAAATAATTTGATACATTTAAGATCTATTTTCTTTTATTTACTTATGAAAATGTTTGCTGCTAATTTACCGATCTGTGATTTGTTTCAAATGATATAGGCTACATGGAATAAATGAGGCCATTGTTAACTTTCGGTAAAGATTAAATATAAAATTTTCTGTGTGGTTCATTGACTTTATAAAGTAAATGCAAGAATTGGACTATGGGTGTTTTGATTTTTTACTGAAGACAATAAATTTACATTATAAAGAACAAGTTTTGTATCATGTTAAATTGCCTCTTCACTATGAATGAACTATCCCATGTTTATGTATTCTTTTCAGAGGATCTGTCTGATAGTTTAAGTTCTATGAATAACATGTTATAATGGATAATTATGAGAACCCACATGTCAAATTTTATTTGATCTAATTATGCATTTATATGTATGTATGTGTTTATAAATTTTTGAAGATTACATAGACATATACAGCATATACTCGGATACATAAATATATACATACAGATGCATAAATAATTACATATGAATGCATACACATTTTTTAACATGCTGAAAATTTGCAGATTTTGCTTGTAAAGAGGTTTGGTAATAAATGCTGAATATGAAAAATAAGTTTCTCTGTGCCCAATACCAAAAATTAAAAAAAAGGAGTGATAAAAATAGTAGTCTATGCCAAGAAATAGATCAAGTTCATTTGCAAGTCACTGCTAAAACTGACTGAACTGTTATTGAATTTATACAAAGATGTACTATGCTTTCAAAAACTATTCCTGAATCCTAATCACTAACTGCCATAGCCCTGAGTTAATGGTTAAGTTGGCTTCTTCCATGAAGCAATTGAAGAAAATCTGACTTGCTTTGGCCCATGAACTCATGAAAATGAGTTCAAGGTACCGAGGCACCAACTATGAAAACCCATAAAGACCAGATTGTGTTCTACAACAGAGATGTGACTCATAATCTTTGTGGCAGCTGATCCCAGAGCCCAGCCACAACATCTGTGATAGTAGGCCTAGAGGGTCAGAACTTGGTCAAAGACTGTAGGCTTCTCTATTAGTGTCAACTTAGCATAAGCCAGAGAAAGCCAGATTGCTTCCCCGGACAATCACTTAGCACACACTCTTGTACTGAGGAAGATCCTGTTTCTCATGCCAACAGCCTCTCATCAGACACACCTGCAACTGCTCCTTTTTTTTTTTCCAGCATAAAGGTGTCCCTCTCCTCTTCTTTTCAGTGAGTCAGCCAGTGCAGATGAGGGGAACTGCCCTTGGTGAAGCACATTTTGAAAAGCTTATGCTTTTATACTTTGGGTGGCTGAATCACTCTGTTTCATTTACCCATAAAATAGATTCAAAAGATTATATAGATTGATTTATAATGAGTGTTCAAGTGCTGATAATTTATCTGATGACCCAAATAAAAAACTGTAGATCTCAGAGGCTTTTTTTTAATCAATATTCTGGTGTTTCCATACATTCCTACACCCTTGCAGTCAGACATCAGTATCACAAATTGTTCCATAGCTCACTAAATTCCTCTGGTTTCTGCCACAGTGACCAGAGGTGTGTTATCAGGAGAACAAAGCTCTGTTAGCCATGTAAACAACTTGAGAAACAGACCCCCAATTTGTTAAGCCACTGATATATTTTTTTTAATTGCTTATGAGTGCAGTATATCCAAGACTGTCTTGTCGGAGGCTCTAAAAATGAACAAATATATAATAACCTAAAAAGAACTGTGGTGTTTTTAAAAAAATAGTGTTATCTTTGATAGGAAATCCAGTTACTTTGACTAATAAAAATAATCTCAGATTTTTTTTTTCATAATGGAATTTGGTTTTATTTTATTTCTATTTATTCTACTGTTTTTCATAAGGCAAATTACAAATTTTCAATAAAGTACAGAAACACAGATAGATTTGGTGACATACAGCTATAATCACAGACACTCAGAGACTGAGGCCTGAGGATCACAAGTTCAAGGCCAGACTTAGAAAATTAAATCATGTCACAAAGGATGAGGCACAAGCTCAGCAGTAAAATGCCTGTGAATTCAATCCCTAGTATGGTACCAAAAAAAAAAAAAAAAAAAAAAAAAAAAAAGTAAGGGAGACATGGATGCAGGTAGTGGCTGTGAAACAGTGGAAGATAATTAGATAAAACTTTAGGACCTAATTTAGATTCCTTAGAACACTCTGCAGTGTTCGAAGATATTCAAGGTAAGTTATAAATGTTTTTTGAGTATTTCTGTCTCACTGTATCAGCTGCTTGTCTTCCTACATCAGTTTTGATACTTATGTGTATAAAATCATAGATACACATAGAATCATATTTGAGGTTAAAATCAGAAATTCTGCAGTGAGATGTTTGTCTATAGATGAAGAAGTAAAAAATATTAAGACACTATTATTCCAGAAAATTCAAAGTTTTCATATAAATGAGCAAATCTGAAAATCATTTTCAGTAAAATAGCTGCTATACAAGGTATACCTACTATCATAAAAGCAAAATGTTGCATTGATTTATAAAATATAAGAGAAACTAGTATACCTGGAAAAAAATGTTTATGCCTAAAGCAACAGTGTTCAACAGATCAAACTGTTTTTGCATTCTTATACCTATGACTATGAATGCAATTTATTTATATATACATACACACACACACACTCATACATATATATTAACCCAATTATTGAGGCCAGTAATAGCTCGCATATTAATTGTTCTAAAGATCATGTTATAAGAATCATTTTCCTTTTGTAAATTCAAGAAAAACTGGAATTGTCATTGTGGACGTGTATTCTTTTGCTACTGTGACTACTGAAACCTAGGAGTGCAAAAGCTAAACCTTAAGAGAATCCATCGTGAATGAGAGCAACTGAAATCAAATGCTAATAAACAATAGAGCTGATAAAGAAATACTAAGAATTGCTTAGAATGCAAGATATATTGAAATGAATCTATTAAGTCATTAATCCAACACACATATCTTAAGAAGTGACAGATTTATAATCACATAGATAATATTTTGAAATCTTTTATTACATACTTAATTTCCTCTTACTTGCAGACTTGACCATATTTCCTGATACTTTGAATCCCAAGACTCATGTCATAATTTTGGTTTTCCTAAAAAATGAATTGAAAGAAAAAGAAAACAATTGATATTTTGCTGGGATATCATGAAATGGGCTAAATTGAAGTGTATGCATAGATAAAATGAATCAATCAAATCTAAATTCTTTTGATCCCATTAAAGTAAATATGCCCAAACTACAATTTATAGTTTTACGTTATCTTTGTGTATTTTAGCTGGATATGAAAATTCACTAAATATTTTGAAAAATTTTCTATGAATCAAAAATATCTTAAAGTCAAGAGATTAGAAAAAGTATTTACAACTAAATTCAGTGTTATTTAAAAGAAATCTTGGACAATATTAAAGATACTTAATGATATACACAATATATCATTTAATTTTCCTACGTATTTCAGTATAATGAATTTGGTAATATTTCTACTTTTGTTTTTATAGAAAATGGCTTATTTTAAAGTTTATAAAATAATAATATAATAATATCATTAAACACAAATTAATGAGAAAGTTCACCATTCTGTCTTATAATTATTACAGCCATTTTTAAGTGCAATAATTTATTTGATTAGCTTTAAAAAAACAAGGAAATAATTCACTATCATACATAAAACCTTATAAAATACTGGTTTTTACAGTGCATCTAGGCTTTTATCATTTTGTCAGTTTTCCACGAATTTCCTCAAATTGACATAGTATCACTTGAGTACTTGCAATTTATTTTTAGTTTGTTTTTGTGAACAATGTCTTTGATGTTAAGCCATAATAAAGAGAAAGATGCTTCTTTTAAGAATAAAGGAATGTACTATGCCTCCCAAATATGCATAATATTATTTATAATTTATGACTGCAGTTCCTGTTGTATATCCTGCTATGGAGCCATTTGAACAGAGATATTACGTATATTTTGTTTTCCTTGTACTCGCTCTGATCTATTATTTTTTAAACGTTACTTTGATTCATATAGTAATTAAGAGACTAGAAACTAAATAAAATAAATCATTAAGATTCTAGTATGTACAGAGCATATTACAAAGTGTTCCTCCACTCATGCAAATGCTTTTTCTTAAGTTCTGATGCTACCTGTCAAATAAATAGACAACATATAAAGAAACCTATGTAATGACTTTTCATTTATATTGTATATAAAATATTTGAATATTAAGACTGGATGCTATTTAAATATATATACACATATATACATAACATATATTCATAACATATATGTGTATATATATTTGTTTGTGTATATGTGTGCATATATATATATAAGTTTATGTATGTACAAATACAAATTCCCATACTGTAAGATTATAAAAAAACAAATTCTGGAAAACCAATGTAAGGATTCATTCCAGATGTTGAAACAAAGAGCATATGTCTATGAACTGACTCCTCCCAGGCAATGATAGCCTTCTAGACATCCTAGTAGGAAAGGCAATAAGAATTCCTTCCTAGAACTTATTTCAGATTCTTTCTCTTGATGAACATCTGCAGGAGGGGTCAATCTCATTAGTTTCTTGGTTTCAAAAATTAAACTATGGCTAATGTTTGTGCAGGAACTAGGAACTAAAGTTTGACAAGTATATTTGTATTTCCAAGCACCTTATATTCTGTCTCTGTAAACCTAGCTCAAGGAAAAGAGGCAAGCATTGCTAATAACCACCGTTGTTCATTTCTTTACCATGTAACTGTTCTTTGTAACAGACATTCCATATGCATCTTAGTTAATTTCTTTGTTAATCATCCTTTCTCTGCTGCAAACATTAACCTGGTTTAAATATTTAGCACATACCTATAGAACACTTGTAAAAGAAGATGCTGGGCCAAGTAGCACAGGATGAACATCGGCTCTAAAAGAAATAAAGGTTCATATTTATAGTAAAATTTTTCTACAAACAAAAAAGAATCATAAAGGAGTCTTACAGTATTTATTCCCAAATATTAATAGAACTCTATTTTTAGGTGCATCTTCACATTTATAATACTCAGTGTCGAAAATGTCACAGAACCATATAACTTGTGCAATATATGTTGGAATTTCATTGTAAATTTTGAAGGAAAAACAGATCTCATTTACTGTACAGCTAGAGTGTCTTGAGCCACACCCTCTTGACACATCTTTATTGCATTCAGTTCTCCATGCAAATGAATTACACTTCTCTTCAATAGAGGCTAAAGAGTTTTAGAAGTGATGATAAACGGTCGACTTGAACTTCATCAGCCAATCAATAATTGGCTTCTCAAAATATTAATGATGTTTCTAATCCTTTTCTAAATCACATGATAAGGTCTAGATTCAAGAAAATTTAGTGGATTGGGTGAAAGCTTATCCACAATTTCTTCCATGTGTGCAAAGCTTTAAAAGAAAGAAATGTAGTTAAATTGCATTTATTGTATATTTAAACTAAGCTACAATATTAAAAGTTTTATAAGACTATGTTACTTAATTTCTACAACAACTATTATGAGGGAGCATTTTTGTCACGTTTTTTATGGTGAAAGAGATTGAGGTTCAGCAACAAAAACTAATCTCAGAAGACCAAATAGTCAATGAGTTATATAATCCTGATTTGAATCAAAGGCTATTTATAGTCCCGAAATTGGGCTTATTGTCCCCAATCGAATTACAAAACAAAATGCAGTTATTTCAGCTACAAAAGTTAATATAACTGGGTAGTATTTCTTCTTTGGAGTGGCAATTTGAAATTAGAGATCTGGACATAGATGAGTTTTACTCCTACAGTCTTTCATCATAACACCCTCTATATTACCTTGCAAACCATCAGTGATATTCACCTACCATCCCCAACATCTTTCTAGGAAGTTTTATTCTTGTGAGTTTTCCCAAATTGAAAGCTTTTTATTTTTCTCTCTAGAGCCTATCTTCTTTTTGGACTCAACTCATATCCACTGTACTCTTGCATTTATTTCCAACAAACTTCTATGGGCATAGCCCCTGCTCTTGTGGAAATAAAAAACTGATTATCATGCTGGCAGTAGTGACCATGGACCCATCAGGCCATGGATGGTGGGTGAGTACCATGATATGAAATGAGATGTTCCACTGAAAATGAGGCTGAAGTCTTCAGCAGGATGAGAGCTGAGGCAGGGGAATGCACATGGGTGCTATGTAGAGAAGGAGGACTGTCACTAGGCTTCAAGAAACAATCGAGAACTGAGGGGAGAGGAGAAAAACTCAGGGCTTGTGTCTAACCCTAGAAGGGATTGTCCAGATCAGTTTCCAGGACTTTGACTACATTAGATAACGCACATAAGTGCAATGATGCTATATATACCATTTGTGTCTGGCTTATTTCACTTAGCCAAATGTTTTCAAATTTCAACCCTATTGTCTCAAATAGCAGGATTTCCGACCCTTTCAAGACTAACTGATTCCATTCTATGTATGTCCCACATTTCCTTTATCCATTCATCTTTTAATGAACACTGAAGTTGCATTCAATTACAATTGTGAATAATGCTACAATAAATGCAGATATGAAAAAATCCTATAGGCTGTTTTAACTTAATTAATATACCACAGTAACAGAAAGGAGGACAAAAACCACATGATCATCCCATTGATGTACAAAACAAACTTTACATATGCTAACACCTTTCATGATTAAAAACACTCAACAGACTAGAAACAAATTAAATTAACTAAACATAATAAACACCATACATGAAAGGCCCAAAGTTAGCATCATATTTAAAGGTGAATAGCTAAAAACTATTATTTTAAAACCAGAAACAAGGCAAAGATTCTTACTCTCAGTATTTTTATTCAACATGGTACTGAAAGTCCCAGCCAGAACAATTAATCAAGAAAAAGAAAGAAATGACATCTGAAGAAGTCTAAGTTTCACTGTTTGTGGATGACCTGGCCTTATGTGTAGGAAACACTCAATATGCATGCACCTACCCAAAATACAGCTTGTTAGAACGAATAATTTAGCTACATTGTAGCAAGCAAAAGTGAAATGCAAAAACCCAATGCATATATACTCAAAAGTGGGATTGCTGGATCATATATTTGTTCAATTTGCAATTCTTTGAGGAACCTCTAACCTGTTTTCCATAGTGACTAAAACGATTTTACATTCTTATTCACAGTAGGGCAGGGTTTCAACTGCTCCACATCCTTGTCAATACTTATCATTTTTAAAAAAATTTCTGGACACTGGCAATCTTAATGTCTACAGGGTGATATCTTCTTGTGAATTCATTTTGTAATTCCCTGATGATTACTGATAATTTAACATCTTTTAATATGTTATTGGACATTATGAATTTTTTTGAGAAATAATTATTCAATCCTCTGTGCATTTTAAAACACTCTGTTGTTGTTGCTAATTATAGGAGTTGATAGCATGCTCTGAATATTAATTTATTAATATATTTTCTCTGCCTATTCATTCCACTGATTATTTACCATGTTGCATGAATGCTTTTAAATTTGATATAGTCACTTTTATCTAATTTTTCTTTTCTTAACTGCTTTGGTGTTATAGCCAAGACACCATTGCCAAAGTGAGATAAAAAATGTCACCTATGCTTTACCTCGTTTTCATCTAGTGTTTAATAATTTCAGATCATGTATTTAAGACTTTAATGAATATTCAGTTAACTTCTAAATTGTACTATATAAAACAAAAGTCCAACTTCTTTCTTTTGTATGTGCACCATTGGAGAAACTTTGATCATGTGTAACCTTGGCATTCTCTAAGATCATTGATATGTATGTAAAGGTATATTTCTGGACTTTATGTATATAAAATCTGTTTCATTGGATTATATGCATATTTTTTATGCCAGAACTACATTTATTACCAAATCTTTGTATTATGTTTTAAAATCACCAATATAAGACCTCTTGCCGCAGTCTGGCTGGGCAAATAACTGGGAGGTGACAAGCAACTTGTGAAGGTTGAAACAGTGGGAGCTTCTTTATTACAGGACAGCAGAGGTATATATACCTAACTGATTATACACAGCTTGTTTCAATTAACATCATCTAGATACAGCAGTCAGTCATTAAGGAATCCTCATCATCTTAATGGCTCGCTGGCGTTACTTCACAAACCACTCCTCCTGGCAAACTGCCAGGCGCCATCTTGACTTGGTTGTGGCCCTCAACAATCTCTGGCCGGCTTTGTTCTTTTCTTTCTCAAGATTTTTTTTTTTTTTCCTATTTTGGGTCCTTTAGCATTCCATACGAATTTTAGGATTTTTTTTCTTTTTTTGCCACTTAGATCAGGGACTTCACTGAATATATAAATTAACTTTGTAGTGTAGAAAATATTGCCTTCCAACTAATGAAAATTAGAGCTATTTCCATTCATTTTTGTCTTTAATTTCCTTAATTTATATTTTATAATATCCCATGTACAAGTGTTTGCTTCTTTGAAGTTTTTTCTCTAAGTATTTTCTTATTTCAGATGATATTGTAAGTGGGATCTTTTCCTTAATTTAGGATTTCCTTCATTTTAGGATTGTTGATTGTTAATATGTAGAAGTGGATCTCATTTTTGCATGTTCACTTTTTCATGCTACTATGTAGCTAAATTATTAGTCCTAACAAGCTGTATTTTGGGTAGGTGCATGCATATTGAGTGTTTTCTACATATAAGACCAGGTCATCCACAATCAGTGAAACTTAGACTTCTTCAGATGTCATGTCTTTCTTTTTCTTGATTAATTGTTCTGGCTAGGACTTTAAGTACTATGTTGAATAGAAATAGTGAGAGTAAGAATATTTGCCTTATTTCTGGTTTTATAATAATAGCTTTTAGCTATTCACCTTTAAATATGATGCTAACTTTGGGCCTTTCATGTATGGTGTTTATTATGTTTAGTTAATTGAATTTATTTGTAGTCTGTTGAGTGTTTTTAATTATGAAAGGTGTTAGCATATGTAAAGTTCTTTTTGTTCATCAATGGGATGATCATGTGGTTTTTGTCCTCCTTTCTGTTACTGTGGTGTATTAATTAATTTTCATATATTGAATTATGTTTACATTCCAGAAATAAATCACACTTGTTCAAGTTGTTGCATTGTTTTTGCTAATAATTTCTGGAGCATGTTTACATTAATGTCCATCAAGAATATTACTCTACAATTTACATGCAACATGTTTTCAGTATCAAGGTAATGCTGTTCTTAGAGAATGAGTTTTTGACGAATTTATAAGAATTGGCATCAGTTCTTTCTTTAAATGTTTGTGGAATCCTGGGGAAGTGATTTGGTCCTAGGATTTTCATCATTGGGATACATTTCATTACAGGCAATGTTGATTGTGATTAAATCTTGGTAGGTTATATGTTTCCAGAAACGTATCCACTTCTTCTATGTCATCCAAATTAATTGGCATGATAGTTTACATTCATCTCATATAATTTTTTTCTCTACCATCAGTTGCAATATTTCCTCTTTTTACCTATCTAGTTATTATTATTTGAGTGTTTTGTTTTCCTATGTCAGTTTGGCCTAAGAGTTGGCCAATTCTGTTGGCCTTTTTAAAAAATCAACTCATTTTTTTAAAAATGTTTGCATCATTTTTCTGTTTTCCATTTCATTTGTTTGACCTATTCTTTATTATTACCTTTTTTTTGCTACTAATGTAAGTCCAATTTTATTTTATTCATTACAGGAGGTGTGAAGTTAGTTGGTTAATTTGAGGTATATCTTTTTTAGTGTAGATATTTATCACTACAAATTTTCCTCTTAATATATTGTTTTTGTTTCATCCATAGACTTTGGTATGTTGTGTTTGAATTATCATTTGTCTCAAGGTAATTTCCAGTTTCTCTTGTAATTTCTTGTTTGATCCATGGGTGGTTCAATAATGTGTCTGTGTGTGTGTGTGTGTAATTTTCCTTTCTATTTTTCCATGTATTTATAACTTTATTCCACTGTGATCACAAAGAATACTTGGTCTGATTTCCACCTTCTCAAATTCGTAAAGATTTATTTTCTGATTTGACATGCGATGTATTCTTGAGATTGTTCCAGTGTGCTTTTAAGAAGAATGTGCACTGTGCTATCATTGGATGAAGTGCTCTGGATGTATCTGGTCCAACTGGTGTATCGTGCTGCTGAAGTCTTCTGTTTCCTTATGGATCACAGTTTGATCCACCCCCTTTTTTAAAGTGGGCTATGAAAATCTATTATATGTTGTAATATTTTTTCTGTTCAAATCTTCCGGTGTTTACTTCATATACTTAGATATGTCAATGTTGGATGCACATATTTTACACTTCCATATTTTCAGGATGAATTGACATTTTTATCATTGTATAATATTATTCTTCACCCATCTGACAGCTTTGCTTAACATCTGTTTTGGGTGATAAGAGTATGGCTTCCTCTGATCTATTTTTATAGTATTTATATGAAGTATGTATTTATATGAAGTATGTTTTTATATGAAGTATGTTTATTTATATGAAGTATGTTTTATTTATAAATAAAACATTTATTTAGTATTTATATGAAGTATGTTTTCCCATTCTTTCGCTTTCAGCTTATACTTTTGTTTAAATATAAAAGTAGTATTTTGTATATAACTTATATTGATTCTTATTTATTTAAATCCATTCATCGACTCTATATTTTTAAAGGTAGGACAATCTATTTGCACCTGGTAGGGAAGGACTAATGGAGAAGTAATTATCATCATTTAAAAATGTTTTCTAGGTTTTTTTTCTCTTTCTTCTTACTGCTTTTCTTTGTTTCACTGACTTTTTTGTAGTGACATGCTCTGATTCTTTTTTCATTCCTTTACATATTTTTCTCTAGGCATTTTCTTTGTGCTTCCTAGGGCAACTACAAAACACATCTTTTAGGTATAAAAATCTATTTTAATTTGATAACTTTAATTACATATAAAAACCCTATTCTTTTACATTTTCCACACCCAATTTTATGTTTTATTACAAATTGCATCTTTTTATAGCTTGTATTTATTTACTCTCATTTATACTTATAATTGATTTGTGCTTTTATCTTTTTTGTTCTGCATCAGAATTCAAAATTAATTTATGGATAATCATTCCAGTATTATAAGATTGTGTTTTCATATATATTTTCTTATGTCAGTGAGCTGTATATTTTCATAAGCTTTTATGTTATTGTCCAGGGTACTTTCATTTCAATTTGAATGGTTTCCTTTAGTATTTCTTGTAAGGAAAGATTGAGGGTGATTAATTATCTCAAGTTTTATTTGGCAAGGTCTTTGCTTTTCCATCATTTTTTTTTTACTTATACATATTAATCATACAGAATATGGGCTTCTTTGTGATATATTTGTATGTACATAAATCTATTTTGATCATTTCTAGTCTTACTGCTCACGCTTGCTCTCCCCTTTCCCATTGATCCCCTTAATTTTTCTAATAGTCTCCCTTCTAATTTCATGTCATCTTTCTTTTTCTACATTACACATGAGAAAATATGAAATACTTGTCTTTCTGAATCTAGCTTATTCCACCTAACATGATACTCCCTAGTTCTATCCATTTTCTTGCTAATGACATGATTTTGTTCCTCTTTACTCATTCATCAGTAAATGAGCCCTAGGCTAATTCCATGACTTGGTTTATGTGAATTTTGCTGTAAGAAATATGGGATCTAGTTCTCTGCATATTATGCTAACTTTAATTCCTTCAAGGGTATACCCAGGATGACATTGCTGAATCATAAGTTAGTTCTGATTTTAGATTTCTGATGTTCCACCATACTGACTTCCATAGTGATTAGACTAATTTACAATCCTAACAAGGTATAAAGGTTCTTTTCCCCCTACATCCTCTTCAACATTTTTTTTTTTTTTGTATTCTTGTTATTCTGACTGAGGTGAAATAAAATCTCAATGAAGTTTTTATTTGCTTTTCTCTGAGGGCTAAATGTGTTGAACAGTTTTTTATATAATAATGGGTCATTTATGCTTCTTCTTTTGAGATGTACTTATTCAATCATTTACCCATTAGTTCATTGAACTATTTGGGTTTTTGGTGTTAAGTTTTGAAAATTCCATATATATTCTGGATATTAATCCTCTGTTGGAGGAATAGCTGGTAAAGCTTTTCTTCCATTCTGTAGGATCTGTCAATATTCTCTTAGTAGCTGCCTTTGCTGTGCTGAGGCTGTTTCATTTGAAGTGATCCCGTTTGTCAATTTTTGATGTTGTTTCCTGGGCTATTGGAGTTCTATTCAGGAAGTCATTTCCTGTGATTGTCTAGAATGCTTCCTTGTTTTCTCCTAGGAGTTTCAGACTTTCATACCTTATGCTTAGTTCTTTGACTCATTTTGTATCATTTTTTGTATAGTGATAGGGATCTAGTTTCATTCTTCTACATATTGATACCCAATTTTCCCCTCATCATTTCTTTTTTTTAAGAGAGAGAGAGAAAATTTATTAATATTTATTTATTTTTTTAGTTTTCGGTGGACACAACATCTTTTATTTTATTTTTATGTGGTGCTAAGGATAGAACCCAGCACCCGACGCATGCCAGGCAAGTGTGCTACTGCTTGAGCCACATCCCCAGCCCTGCCTCATCATTTCTTAAAGGCTCTGCCTTTTCTCCAATTATGCTGTTGGCATCTTTATCAAGAATCAGACTAATGTAGCTGGTGAGTTTGTTTCTGAACCTTCTATTCTATTCCACTGGTTTGTGACCTTATCTATTTTCATCCCAGGACCATGCTGTTTTTAAAAGGAAGTTTTGTTGTATATAGTATTCTTATTAGATTTTTTTTGATAACTTGGGGATTAAACTTGGGGTCTTGTGCATGCTACACAAGTTCTCTGCTACTGAGCTACACACCCAAACATTTAGAACTTTTTATCATTCCTCTCTTTCCTGGTCTGTAATGTTTCTGCAGAGAAATTCACTTACAGTGACTTCTTTTTACATGGCATGTTATTTTTCTTTAGCCACACTCAGGGTTTCTTGTGTCTCTTAGTAGGTTCTACATCTTTGGGGCCTTTTGGATGTCTTAAATCTGGCTATTTCCCTCCCTAGATTCATCATTCTCATTTTAAATAAATTCTCTGTTTGCTTTTCTATTCTCATTCTGAGACTCCCATAATCTACATATTGTTATTTTTGATGGTTTTCCATAATTCCCTAAGGCTGTTTTTCACTTTTGGTTACTTTTTTCAGTAAATTTAAATAATCTGCCTTCATATTCACAGATTCTTTCTCCTGCTTGAGCAAGTTTGCTTTGGAATCCCTTTAAATATTTTTAAGACATTTTCTATGGAGTTGTTGTACTCTTCAGCTCAAGAAATGTTGTGATTCCTTTTTTATAGTTTGTTTCTCCTGGATGATTTGTTGTTTCTGTTTTGTGCCTAAATTTTTTCTCTGATTTTGTTTAATGTCTCTATGTATTTGTTATACAAATACATATAGTCCTTGTCCCCCATGCCAATCCAATAATGAGGACCCTGTTTTGAGAAAAAGGAAAAAGAAGTTTTATTGCTTTGCTAGCAAAGGCGAAACACAGGATCCCTGAGGCTGTGATTCTCCCCATCCTGGATCACAGGGGTTTTTGAAAGAGGTGAATCAAAGACTAAATTTCATATGTTCTCTGTGAGAGTTATAATTCACTTGTTAATTTGGAAGATAATTGCTTCTTAGATCTTCTGATGACTCCCCAAGGCTGAATTATTTCCTTCTTTTAGTGAGAGTATGCTCCAGGACATATAACCACCTAAAATGGGTAAGAAAGGTAATCCTGTTTCCCCTGAGAACAAGGAAGGGGAAAGATAAGGGGAAAGAAAGAAAAAGAAACACATCCACTTTAAAAATAAGTCCCAGTGTCAGAGCAGCAAAAAGTCTAAATTGGACTATGGTTTCATATTCTCTTGTAGCTCATTGACCATCTTTGAGATGGTTATTTTAAGTTCTTTTTTAAGTAATTAATGGACCTCCATTTTAAGATCAATTTTTAGTATTATATTTTCCCATGATTAGGTTATTTTTTCTTGATTCTTCTTATGCTTAATTTTGATTGGGATTTGGGTATTTGAAAACACAGCTTCTCTCCTAGTCTTTACAGATTATATTTGTGCAGAGGAAGACCTTTAACAGTCAACCTTGCAAAAGATTTTGGTAGTCTCTCAAACATTTTGAGGGATGCATCCCTTCTGGGTAGGTACTTGTAATTTCCTAATTAGACAGGCATGCTGATTGCTTTTCCACAGCTTGTAATGTCCCAACTTCTACAGTATCTGTCTACAGTACTTTGGATTCTATGGTGCTATCAAAAGCCACTGAGTGCACACCATTGATTTCAGTGCCTGCCGATACTCAAAATACCCTGGTTTCCTATCAGCACTCCAAATTAGGTAAGGTGAAGACTTGTCTCTGGGTAGCCTTTGAAAAGCCAGATGCTTTCAAAATTCTAGATGCTCATTAAACTCATCCCTTTCCCATCTGAGGAAAGACTTGGTGGTTGCATGTCTTCTACTGATTCCACCTATTAGTACTGACTTGAGGGAGGGTCTGACACGTGTGAAATTCAACAGTGCATTTTCTTTTTTTCTGGTTTAATGTATCTGGTTGACTTTGTAATTGCCTGGGGTAGTCCCAATCTTAACAATGTTTAAAATTTTTCATAAAGGCTTATTGTACCATATATTGTTGTATCTCTTTGTGGAATGACTAGAAGCTCTTTCTATTCTACCATTTGACTGAATATTTATCAATTAGTACATCATTCTTGTGAACTTGAAGTAACACTTGTGCTTTATTTTTTTTTTTGTTTTACATAATAATACAAACTAGACAGTCTCTCAGGCTCTGGAGACTTAAATAACATCTGTCTGTATAGGAGAGCTCCTCAGTTTATACCAAGACCAACCAACTTCTATTTAAATCATGACACATCAAAGGATCACTTGAACCTATAGATGACCAAAGAAAAAGTAAACTTCATCAGGATCTTTGTGCCATATTCTTGTCACATCTCAGTTTTTTCATTCATGAAACGGAAACGATAATGAAGACTTACCACTAAATTTCTAATATATGCTAACCAAATATGAAATCTCAAATTCTTATGTAAACCATTGCTACAGTAGTGTATTTCTTTAAAATTACACAGCATTTCGTTACCAAAACATGATAAAATTCATTATCCAAGCCTTTAAGAGATCAAAGAATTAATTAGGGAAAAGTTACTTAAGAAAAAAAAAAGGATATAAACAATTTCACAAATAATTTACCGTAATCAACCACATCATTAAATACAGTTGCTTGCTGTGTAAATGGCTTTCTTAATGCCAATTCATTTTACAAAAAAAAAATATATAAATTAGTGATGTTCATCTTAACATAGAAAATTTTTTAAAAAAATTAAAATTAATATTCCATCCTACTTGTATTATTATTTAGATTACCATCAAGAGTAAAATAATATCAGAGTACCATAAGTAGGAGAAATATTTGTTACACACACCTCTTTTTCTAACCACTGAGAAAATTATAGTCTTTCAAGAGAACATTTTTATAGTATCCCAATAACTATCTCCACAGGGAACTACTTGAAACATTTGAAAAAGTTTAACAGCTCCCCAAAAGGACAAGGTTTTCCCTCAGTTCCTTGCTTTTCAAGGAACTACAATAGCTAAACTTTTAAATGTTAATACTTACAATAATTGTCAAGTGTATTGAGTGCAAATTTGATTATTGACCTTGTCTTATAATGTGAAGAACCTAATCTTGAAGTTTTTGTAAAATAATGATGAAGATTTTTTATTAAATAGATGATTAAGCTCTACAAAACCATTAAAGAGTATTTTCATGTGCTTTTTGCTTAAGTAGCATCGCACCTGAGGGAAAAGGAAAATCTAACTTTTAGGCATTAGATCTTGGAGAAACTGTCTTTCTTCCTCAGACTTAACCCTTTCCAAGTAATTTTATTGAATCTTTAGCTTTAATAAATGACAATGTTGCCAGGCTCAGTTGTTCACGCCTGTAATCACACTGACTTGTAAGGGTCAGGCGAAGCGTCGGAGAAAGAGACCACCAAGTGACCACTCATGCAATTGGCAGAAGGGGATTTATTGAACCAGCATGCTGGGGCTCCGTGCCCACTCAAGAAGGGAAAGCAGCCCAGAGCCCCGAGCAGGGGCTGAGCACTGCTTAAGTACACTTTTTGGGAAGGGCGGAGGGCTTTGTATACATCAGAACAAATCATCATGAGGCGCGGGAAAATTGAACAACAACTCCTAAACATGATTAGTTCATTCATTGGCGGGAACAGGTCAGGCTGGAGTGATAGGTCATTCCTAAGGAGGGGGTTACATTCAAACTGATTGGTTTAGGGCCTAAATGACTACGTGACCAGTTATACAGAGCCCTTCAGTTATTAAACAACCAAGTAGTCAGGGGAAATATTTACTGGGCAGTTCCAAGCATTGTCTTAACAGCTACAGAAATTTCAGGTTTTGCAGGTAGTATAGAAACCTAACAATACCTAATCCTTTACATTTTAACTCAGACCTTGCAGCTTAGAAACTTTACAACACCCGGTCTTTTACCCTTTAACTTTTACACTTTAACTTCAATTTCTTTTACCCTTACAGACTCAGGAGGCAGAGACAGGAGGATCACAAGTTCAATGCCAACCTGACTTACATAGGGAGTCCCTCAGCAACTTAGTGAGACTCTGTCTCAAAATAAAAGAATTAAAGCACCTTGGGATGTAACTGAGTGGTAAAGTGCACCTGGGTTAGATTCACAGTAACAGATAAATAAATAACAAGATTATTATGACTGCAAGATCCTTACACAACCCTTATGTTGCTGAACACTCAGTCCTTGTCTCTGATGCCAATCCAATAACAAAGACAAGGTGTTGGGAGAAAAGGGAAAATAAAGATTTATTACTTTGCTAGTAATGGAGAAACACAGGGGACTCCTGTCCCAAAGGCTGTGATTCTGCCCATCAGCAGAAACAGTAGGCTTTTAAAGAGGTGATTCTAAGGCTACATTCCACCTGTTCTCTGTTGTAGTTTAATTCACTTGTTATTTTTGGACATAGTTATTTCTGAGATCTGTATCATCCACGAAATCTGCATCACTTTGTTCCTATGGTGGGTTAGTACTCAAGGACATAACTCTGTCTAGGAAGAGGAAGAAAGGTAATCTTGTTTCCCCTGAGATTAGGAAGGGAGAGAGATTATGGAGGATCAGAAGAGAGGAAGAAAAATAAACATGTGTGTCTGTTTTAAAAATAAGTAGCATTAGCAGTGGCAGAGCTGCAAGGGCTGCATTCAAAGCATAAAGTAGACCACTGTTACATTTCCTTACTGTCAATTTCTACATTTCATTTCTATGGAAAACTGAGCGAGAATATCTCCACACTGCTTTCTGCTGAAAGGAGGTGAACTTGGGGGAGGTAACCCAAACTCCTTGTTCTCTATTAGGTAAGATGTATGCAGTTAAGAGTATTTAGCATCAGAGCAGTCCAGAGATCCACAGTGGCAAATGGCAGGTGACTGGACAAGGCGTACATTGGGAAGGGATCATGCTAAGAAAATAATAAACCAGACAGTAAAACATTACAGATTTTTTTTTTCTTATTTGTACTTGGAGATTTCTTTTCTTTTTCTTTTTTAATTTTTATTTGTTCTACTTAGTTGTACATGACACTAGTATGCATTTCAATTCATTGTACACAAATGGAGTGCCACAGTTCAATTCTCTGACTCTGCATAGTGTAGAGACACTTCCAACATCTCTCCTAGCCTCATAATCCCTCCCTACCCTCCCTTTTGCCCAATCCCAAGTTCCCCCATTCTTCCCATGCCCCTCCCCCCATCATAGATCATCATCTACAAATCAGAGAAAACATTCATCAACCTTTAGTTTTTTGGGATTGGCTCACTTTACTTAGCATAACATTTTCCAACTCCATCCATTCCCTGCAACAATTAGCTCAAAAGCAAGTAGTATTTTAGTCAGTCTCTGAAAACCATGAGGACAATAACTGATAATCTTATCAGTGAAAAAAAGATCAAGTTTATCAATATAGGAGGTTAGGAAGATTTTTAAGTCTATGAGATTAGACTCAAATTAACTCAGGACAAATTAGACTCAAATTAACTCAGGACAAAACTCTAGGGTCCTTTGTGATCATTATTATGAGGCACATCCACACAGGAGCCCTTCCTTTACAGTCTCCAGGTTGATTTATTTTAGGTAGAGCTGATACAAGTGCACATCTTATTTTACATTAAAACAAAACATTGTTTTTTTTTTCTTTTAAGTGTCCATGTAGGACTGTGCTTAGGCTATACTCTCCTACCAGGTGTTTAAGATCAAGTTGGTCAAAACTGACCTTGTTCCTATCTTAAAAGCTGAAATTCCTCAGAGACCAGTCTTGGGGATGGGTGTGAAGCCTTCTCGCTCCTTTAGCTTTTGTCTACCTGTGGTAGCACCTTCCAGAATGGGTCCAAGTCTGGCTGACCATACCTGGCTTCTCTTGGAAGCATCAGGGACATTTCCTTCTCCAATGTCTCTCCACTTGGTGGAATGTGCACTGATTAGCTTCCTGTTCTCTCAGGTCCTCTTGATCTCCCTAATCAGCAGATTAAGTGGGTCAACAGAGATGCAGAGCCCAGAGAGGAGTCCTGTCATTCTCTGTGTTCTTGATGACCTTAGAGGGCCAGGGCAAAAATTGACTGCTTTTTCCTTGGTCCTTCTAATTCCTTGACTTTGGTCTCAAAGTTTTTGGTTTTAAACACCCAGAAAGCCAGTTTCACCAGTCTTATAGAGAAAATAACAAGTTATATTTTCAATATCTATAATTTCACAGCTACTCCGTTCATTTAATTGGGGTTAGTATTGGTACTGAACATCAGCATTATATACTGTCTGTCTTGTATAAGTGATGGCTTATTATCTCAAATTAATCCATGTTGTTATTTTTTTTAGAAGAAATATCTTTGCAAAACACAATCAGGCAACAGTTATAAAGTTTACAAGGAAAATACAAAATGAAATTAACATAGCAAAAGCATATTTAGTTTGTGTGATATCTGTGAACAAAGAAAACTGTTTTTCATAATCTTGAACCTTTACTTAGTTTTATGCCCTTTTTGAGATCACAGTAATCTTTACAAGAAAAATCAGTCTTTTGAACACACTTTAAATAAGCTGAAGTTTAGCCTATATTGGAGCCATTCTAACATGGAGTGAGGTGTGAGGCAGAGTTTCAGGTAAGGCAGAGTTCTTCACAAATAACACAACATTACATTTGAAACATGAATCAAAGAAAGGCTAAACGAGCTTTTAACTTTCCTTTTGTGGAAAAAGTGGCAGAATGCTTCCATGTTTTACTATGTCACCTTTAAACAGATCAGGCTTTCCTTATTATTTTCCAAAAAATGCATTTAAATTCCAATTCCAGTGTGAACAGTAACACAAAATCATATATATAACTTATTGATCATAGGTTACTTTATTCAGCTATAATACATCAAATGACATGAATAAATACCAACCAAATGTGTTATTTTTATATAAATCTGAGACTTTTGCTACATATAATTTTAGTTTGACAAACACCAACTTGGCAAAGTGCTATCCTAAGCTTTACATTTAACTTTTTAAAGTGCAATTTAGAGTCCAGAGTGTATGGTAACAAAAATCACAAGTCTGCATGGGCTAACAAAATCAAAGGATATCCTTAAATCTCTTATAACTTTTAAGAAACAATGTTAATGATCAGAAATTGACTCAGAGTAGATATAAGACAGGTCTTAAAATGACATTGGGGCCCTTCTGTGTCAAATACAATGTAGAAAAGAGAGCACTTATTGGTTATCTTGCCAGTTAACTTACATAAACCTGCATTTTATAAACTTTTACATAACACTTACACAAGACTAAGACAGATATAGTTCTCAGATGCATACATAAATCTAGTCACATATATTTGAGTATCAAAGCAGCAATGTATTTTTATAACCAAATAGCAATTTTTGTTTAACCAGTTACAAAGTAATCATTTAAGACTTTAATACAGATACAAACCCTAATTCCTTTAAGACTGTTTGCCTAAATAATAAAACCTGAGAAATACAAGAAAATTATCTTGATAGATAAGATCAGATTAATGTTTCAGACTTTGCTTCATATTAGTACATTTTGTTTCAAATCAATTTAACTGACTATGTTAATTAAAGCCAATTTAATAACAAACTCTTCGAAATTTACCTTCTGCAAACCTTCTACAACTTACTTTATCAGACAAAACACTTTCTCATCCAGAAACATTTCTTTTACCTTTTAATTTTACATACTAAAATATATTTCTGTGCCTGAAACTTTCTTTTCTCTTTTTTTTTTGTTTGAACCCTTTCTTAAATTTGTATTCTGAAACAATCCTTTTAAATATTATCTGTGCATTTAATTTACATAACAAATTTCATCCCAGGAGAGTGTGGGACAATCAGCATTTACAAAAACTGTGCCTTAATCTTTTACTATGTAAAATCTTTCCAGGTTGCATTCAAGCAGTTGGAGTACAAGATATTTCTGAGCTTGACATGTCTCCATTATCCTTATCACAATGCTATCAACTGTAAGTGAGTTTTCCACTAGTAATTACACCCATAGGCTCCCTTTGGTCCTTTTTCTTATACTAGGCATAGTAATATGCAATGGAGTAGGCCCTTTCCATCCTCTTCTTCAGGATTCCTTGAATATCCCTTTGTAGAGGCCACATACAAAACACAGGTTGGCCTTAGTTTGTCTTTTTCTTTTCTGGGTGCAGTTACTTATTCTGCCAGTCTCCCCATGCATTTAGTTTGATGGAATAATATTATTGCAAGAACTGCTTTTATCCAATGGTGTATATCACTTGGCCAAATGAAGTGTTTTGTCAGATTTTAAAAGGGAAGACAATTCCTGTCCCCAGGTCATAAACTGACAATGCTTGAGCCTATTGCCACATCCTTTGTAGCCAATAGCTCCCACCTCCCCCGCACACATCACACACACCCTGGGGAAAAGGGCTGGAAGGCAGGACAGAGGTCTGTCTTCTCTTTGACCATTTTCCTACAGCCCAGGCAGCTTTACTGGATCCCCCCCCCCCCCCCCCCCCCCCCCCCCCCCCCCCCGCCAGCTGGTATCCTTGACCCACAGTAAGGTGATCTGTGACTGCTTGGGTCCAGGTAAGAAAGAGTGCTGGGAGTTCTAGAATTGTGTTTAAAAGATTTAAATCTTCTTAGCCCTTTCTTCTGGTGTCCTGCTATCCTTGCGTACCAGAGGCAATTCCTTTTGGCACCTTCAACTTAGTTTCTGATGGTCAGACCCCTGATCATGTAACTGCCTAAATGCCTGTACATACAGAATCTCTTTCAGATACTTTACCTTTGACAGGCCAACTTCAATATCAAGATTGTATGATAATCCAGAAAAACATTTCCAAGTTCAGATTGTGTTATGGTAAACAATCTTTCTTTTACACAGGTTTATACCTATAGGTGGCCTATTCAGCTAAGATCCTTCTGCAGAAGATCAATGCAGCATGGCCCATGTCTTACAGGGCCAGTAACAGACAACACAGAGAGATGAGAAGATCACCAAAACCAGGGCTGACAGACATCAATCTTTAAATCAGATAGATCTGCGTGTACAAACTTCTTCCACTTACTTTACCTTTTATAGACCAACTGCAACTGCAAGATTGTATAATAATCCAGAAAGTTATTTAAAACCTAGATCATTACAGTAAAGCGTTATCTTAGACAGACTTACAGCTATCTGTGCCCCTTTCTTCAACTTACTTTACCTCTGATAGACCAATTCCAATTGCAAGGTTGTACAGCGAGAAACAACAAGAGCAGAGCCCAAAACCATGACCAACATTATTGACCTTCAAACATAACCTTTAAATTGACCATCCAAGATCCTTCCCAAGAGAGTGTCTATAGAATCAAAGCAGTATTGGCCATGTCTTAAAAGGGATACTAATGGATGCAAACAAATCAGAAAACCAGAAGGAATTCCCAAGACCAAGGACAAACAAACAGATGAGAACCTAGAACAGATCAAAAGGGAGTAAACATCCTTAGATTCTTCAGTCCCACTTAACTGTGGTGCTACAGATGTCTCCAGAAAGAGGGACCAGATGTTTCCATAAAGAGAAACCAGATGTGTGAAATCAAGGGTCTTGGTGTACACACTGGGGGATTTACCAAATGGCCAAAGCTGTCATAATGTTTCTGATTTCAGTTTCCTTTTTCTCAAAGTGGATCATGATGGAGCAAACTATGCTGTTTAGTGAGAGAAGGCAGGAGTTCCCCAAAGCAAAAGGTGCTTCCAGAGTGTCCGGGACAGTCCCTCAGTCCTCCCTTTACTCACAGACATAGCTCCTCTGGTTCAACCTGAGTCACACCCTCCGGTCTCCTAACTCTCCTGCAGTTGGCTGTCAACATGTTAGCTTTACACCCTTAGCCTAGAAGTGGTGTTCCTTGGAGAGTCAGGCCTGCCCAAGGAAGCAGGAGCAGGGGACACTCTTGGGTCTCACCTGGGGTACACATTTGTTGCCAAAAACTTGGTCCTTATGCACAATGTCAATCCAATAACAAAGACACACTATTGAGAAAAAGGAAAAGGTTTATTACTTTGCTAGTAATGGAGACACACAGGGGACTCCTGTCCTAGAAGCTGTGATTCTGATTATCAGCAGGAACAGTGGGCTTTTAAAGAGGTGATTCAAAGGCTACATTTCACCTGATCTCTGTTGTAGTTTAATTCACTTGTTATTTTCGGATATAGCTATTTCTGAGATCTGTACCACTCCGAAGTCTGCATTACTTTATTTATAGTGGGTAAGTGCTCAAGGACATAACTCTGTCTAGGATGGGAAAGAAAAGTAATCTTGTTTTCCCTGAGATTAGGAAGGGAGAGAGATTAGGGAGGATCAGAGAGAGAAGAAGAGAAAGAAACATGTGTGTCCATTTTAAAAATAAGTGGTAGTAGCAGAGCAGCAAGGGCTACATTCAAAGCATAAAGCAGAGCACTGTTACACTTAAGATTCGATTTAAGTACTTTCTGAACATCTACATTTGGATGTTTTGCATGTTCCTTAAGTATCTTTATTTTTTTGTCCTATTCCTACTCTAGAAATCTTAGTGGAAGGCTTTTTGCACATGCCCATGTATGCACATGAGCACACGCACACACACACACACACAAGTCATCTAGGTTAAAAAAAAGAAAGAAAGAAAGAAAAAAAACAAAAAGAAAGAAAAGCACTTATAAATAAGTCCTAATGATTTCATTTTTCACCTCCAAACTTCTAAAATTTCACTTTCACCACTCAGGTAGATTCAGTCCTCCAAATCTTTTATTAGGGTAATGATAGAACATTTTTTTACTATTCTTCTTTTATCTACTGGGGGGGGGTAAGTAATGTGTAACATTCATGTGGTCACAGAACTCCCTACGGACAACAGTGTTCTCTGCTACTTGCATAGAACCAGATTCTCATAGAATTTACTCTTTGAATACTCTTCTAGCATAATCATCAGACAAGGCTTTGGATTTTATTCTTTAGTGATGTCAACTGTTTAATGATCCAAAATACCTTTTTCTTTTGAAAGCTTTCTGCATCCATTGTACAGAGAACCCCTCCTACCTCTAAACTCTGTTCCCTCATCTTGAGATCACTTTCTTAGTGCCCATCCAGCTCCTGCTCCCCACACTAAGATAGAGATTTAGGATAAAGATAGAGAAATACTGAATCTTAAAGGAAATGCCCATAAGTCCTTGAGAGGCAGAAAACATGTTTATGTAACATGTCCTTGGCCTATGCCCTTGACAGTGCCCTTATAAGATCAGGGAAGTACACAAGTGCAGGGAAAAATGGCAAGAAATTGTGTAGCTCCATCTTGGATCCACATTCAGTCTAACACCTGATACAGCTCTTCTCTAAACATTGGACTCCCAGCCCAAGTCAGGTCTTCTCACTCTCTAGCTAGCCCACATTGCCCCTTGAATGTGTATTTACCTTACTAAATAAACATCCATCTATGCTTTTGTTTGGCTTGTGCTGAAATTGTTTTCCACTGGGTATGCCAAGAACCCCACTGGTCCTGAGTTATTTCCCCTCTCTTCTGGGAGCTATTTGGACCTTTCTCTAGAGTCATCTCTTCTCCTGTGAATACCATCTCCCCATTTTCACAGGAGACCTTAGAAGCTTTCCATGTGGCTCCTGTTTGAGTAACATACTTATTCTAATAGAAACTCTATAACCTGCTATCACAGCTCTCTTTTTTACACCTTATTACAATTATTTGTTGTGTTATATTTGATATTGGTAGACGTTCTGTTTCTTTTTTATTACTTGAGACTGAGAATAATATCTGAAGGAATTGCCCAAATTTCTGAAGAGTTATATTTTCTCTTTATTTCTTTTTTTCCTTTCTTGTTGGTCATATTCAGCATGGAATTCAGGGTCTTGAACATACTAGAAAAACACTCTTATCATTGAACCATCTCTCTCATTTAATAATGATCTTATCACTGATTTTCAATTTAAGAACAGTTTTTTTTTTTTTTTTTTTTTTTTTTTTTTTTTAATTGCTGAGCATAATAGGATGGGAAAAAAGCAACTAGACTTAAGAACAGAATGCTTCCTAGTCATCAAGGGAAAATGTTCATGATACAGAATGGGGTCAGTGTGATTAACCTTTTGCAAAAAAAGTTAACAAAACAACAATTTTCTGGACAAGAGAAGAATACTCGCTCGATATATTGTAATTTTTCATGGTCATGAAATGGTACTGAAAAGAATTTTATTATTGTTGTGACTGTAAATTTCTATTGTTGTTTCTCCAACTGATTGAGCTGAAGTGTTGATAAAGAAAAACTCACCATGAGGGGTGGTCATTGTTTTTCCTTAGCCATCATAAATGCCATGCTTGACATCCCTCTAACAAAAGACATAGTTAGAGAGAAAATCATAACAAATATGTTCATTACAATTTTATGTCATGGGAGGCTTCAGAAATGAAGACTCAAAGACATGAAAACTATATGCTTTTATAATAAGTCAGAAGAAAGAAGTGAACCACTCTGTATAAGCATAATTGAAAAAAGAAGGGCATGATCTAATGGTAATAAACAGGGGGACAGGGATTTGGATAGTCTTGTTCAAGTAGTTTTTTATATCTCTATGACATTTCTTCTTCCTATATTTGGGGCGGTATACCTGATACAAGATGAACTTCAGACAGAAGGAAAATAAGTCAGACACCATCCTAGGTTTTAGGGTTTGCTGTGTGGTAGAGGAATTATGGTTTCTATGACTTCTTGGGGTAGAAAAAAGAATGGAAGATGGTAGAAGGTCAGAAAGACCTTCTGAAACTGAAAATCTTCTTAAACTTAAATTACTAAGCATTCCAAGGTGCCATATTTCTGGGTACCATGTTATGAGCCCCCAAATTTACCAAGGTATCTTGGATTAACCAAGATTTCCTAGACCTCGAAGACTTGGAATTGGCCTGCATCCTGGAGCTATTAGCCCATGATGCTCAGAGGTTCAAGGTTGTGTAAATATGTGATATAATGGTGTGGTCTTTTTATTAGAATTCACATTTCTTAAAAGAATGCAGACTTTAATTGGTGTTATATTTTACTTCTTACTCTGATAATCAACAAGAAAACCATCTTGTTAAAATTTACAACACATAGCTTAAAGGTAGTAGAAATAAATGATATACTAACTCATGTTTGGTAAACTGATATGCTAAGAAAGAATATGTTTGAATTAAATTAAAAGTCATGTTATCTACTGCTCATTCATGAATAATGTTTTTATTGATTAAATATTAGTAGGTAAACAGGCATTTCCAGTTTATTGTAAGAAAAACATTTAAGATTATATAAGTATATGCCTGGAAAATACAATGCATTAAGTGCCAGGAATACACATTACCTAATTTAATAGTTTCCAAAACTTAGAGAGGCTTAGAGCTTAGAGTAAGTATCTGTCAAAATTTTCAGGAATAGGTAAAATCAATGACTTTCATAAAGATATGAAAATGAGCATTTAAGACGTTACTTATTCATGTGGGGAATGATGCAGATATTATAACATTTTCAAAAGAAAAATAAAACATCACAAATTTATATGAAATAAAAAAAATTCTGAGACAAATTGAAAATGGAATAAGATTGGTTTTCCCCAATAAGATTAGTTTTCCCTAAGTGGAGGAAGTCAATTAAAATCTTTATCAGGGAGGACATAATTTGCATATCAATCAGTTATCTGAAATTTGCAATGCTTCCTAAAATCACTCCAGGCTCTGGCTAGGGCTAGAATCTGATAACCCTGAAATGTGTGCTATTTATAATACAGTTTTCCATTTGTCACTGGCTTACTGGTTCTTTTAACTCATGTAGGATAAAAATAACAGCTAGCAAAGAGAGGTTGGTAAGAATTATTTATTGCATTGATTCCCATGGGAACATGGCTACTACATAGGCAAAGTTGCCAGGAGGCTAAAATGACACCTCCATAGACGGAGAGGCAAGAAAGGGTGAACCACAGTTATACAATTGTGGATAGGGAATATGCATATTTGTATGCTATGTAGGAATAATAATGTTTATGTTGCAAATTCTTAGTGTGCCTTTCCCATTTTGCCAGCTGTCAAAAATATGTCTAAAATTGTCCTAGTCTCCCATGATTGTGTCTTTTAACATGAAAATGCATTTAAATTAAGGTATTAGTTGCTCTTGGTCAAGGAGTTGTGGTCAGACCTGTCTGCATTAGTTTTACGTGCAGAGGTCCTTTTTTTTTTTTTTTTTTTTTTTTTTTTTTTTTTTTTTTTTTTTACCACAACCTTAAGGATGAAATGTGCAGTGCTTGGTTATAATTGTCTTCAACTTAAAACTTTATCCCTGTATTCCTGTCCCAGTCGTTTAGCTTTAGCATAAAACATGTAATGCTTTTCTGGTAATTGTCATCAATATTGAACCCTATACTTTAGCTTCACATTGAAAATCAAATTTCTTTCTATATAACTAATTTAGGATTGCACAGCAAGTACCTAGAGGAAATAGGAGGAAATTCAATTTAATTTCCTCCTTAGCCCAAATTATTCATTACCTAGAGACCTCAAGTAATGAAATATTGTCACATGTATTTTTTGGTTAGTATTTCCTTTTCTGACATCACAAATTTTTGATAAAATAATAATGTATATATTTTATATATAATTATGTTTTTATATAACCGTAGTCAATTGTGTAAATAATTTTGTAGTTTTTCCTATTTTGGAGGGAATATTAGTGGAAATTAATTAAAAAAAAAGAATTGAAAAATAGATTACTTCTGAGTTTTTATTAGTGTTTATTTAGGTTTTGAATAGGCAGTTTATCATTATATTATTATTTTTTCCTTTGATGCAAGACAGATCCATTAAAGAAATTTTTCAATAAACAGTGTGCTACAATTGGGAGAAAACTCTGGATTTAAAATTGGAAATTTGTATTTAGCTATAGCTGTGACACTGACAACTGAAAGGTGGGAAAACCATTTCAGTGTGTCTCTATGAATTCAAATAAATAAAATGTTAAATGAATTAAATGATCTATCCAGTTTCTTCTAACCTTATCATTTTACTAGCATTTAAAAAGAGAATTACCCTTTTATAGTTTTATTTTTAAAGTTTAATTCTACTGAAAGGTAAAATAATGATCCTAAAATACATAAAAAATAAGCACATGTTCAAGATTTTATTTGAAAGCTTAATGAGGAAATACATAATATCCAAAAACTAGTTCAAATGTGTTGATGTTAAATAAAGAAGAATAAAGAAAATACTATAATAATCAAGGTAAGATTAATCAAAGGTAATAATAATAATAATAATAATAATAATAATAATAAGGATAACACTAATCAAGGGTAAGAATACAAGTACTAAGTGGTACAAGAGCAAGAGTGAGGGACCCTATGTCTTTACTCTGTCAATTCAAAGTTGAGTGAAGCCAATCTAGTGTAGACTTGGAACTTCAACACACCCTTCAGAATGCAACGGGAGGGCACAGAGCAAAGGCTGGAAGTGGGTAAGACACTTCCAATGGCACAAAACTGTTTCATCAAAAGCTTTTTTTAAAAAAAAATTTATTTATTTATTTATTCATTTTGCATTGCAATTCTTAATACACCATTATACAATAATTTATCATATCTCTGATTATATATTAGGTATGTTGACACCAAATTCTCATCTTCATACATGTATTTTGTATAATGATGAGGGTCTCCTTTCACCATCCATGCTATTCCCCTTCAAAGCTTTTAAACATAAAGATCTTGAAGCAGATTTTGAAATACAGGTTTCACTTGACAAGGTTGAAAATGCTCTGTCCCTTACACTGTTTTAGGGTGTCTTGCATGGGACACCAACACCTTGCTCAGTGTGCCCTATCTCCTCCACCTGGGTTTTGAACCATGAGTTATAAGGAAAATATCTCTTTGACTAATTTAGGCCCATTAGTCTGATGGAGGAGAATGTTCACAGGTGGCAATGAATTAGCTGAAAGCAAAGAGCTTTACAGGAGAAAACTCAAGGTTTATTTACATGTGCAAATGGGAGTATTAGGTAAGAGGAACTCACTGAACAGAGGTTAATGGTTTACATATCAATTCAACAAACAGGAGAAGGGGAGAGACTTAGAACTTCCAGAGGAAGAATGGAAGTTTCTATGGAGTTTTTTGTTTTTTTTTTTTTTTAATGCTAAAAGTAACTGAATTTGTACTTCCCAGTGGTAAAGATCTTTCTTCTCCCAAACTTTGAGCCACCCTAACTTGCTATTTCTTCCTGAGGCTGCTGTTTATTCATAGGTTTTCAATTTAAATTAATTTGAATATCACATTAGTGGGCTGCTAATCCCTTATTTCCCCCACTTGAAAGCTCTCAAGAAGTTTCCAAAAGGATTTGTGTTGGTGGTTATGGAGAAAAGATTTAGTTAGAAGTTGTAAGTAAGGGATTTGCAAAGAGAAAGAACATCTATTGGATCAAAGATAAAGAAACAGTAAAGAACAAGACTAAAGACAAGTTTCTTGTTCTGGTTTTGATAAGAGGTATCTCCCAAAGACCTTGTGTTTGAGAAAAATGCAAGAATTTTCAGAGGTGAAATCATCAGATTATGAAAGGCGTAGCCTAATCAATGGGTTAATACATGGATGTGCATTAACTGGGTGGTAACTATATACAGATAGCTGATTTCCTCTACCATGCCCTTCTGTCATGATGTCCTGCCTTACCTTGGGCCCAGAGCTAGAGAGTGAGCAACCATGGACTGAATCTCTGAAACCATGAGCCAATATAAACCTTCCCTCCCCTCCCTTATTCTTATTAGGTCTATAGTTCACAGCAAAGAAAAATCTGACTCAAACAGTTCCATATTCCATATTTTATGGGAGGATAAGATATTTGCTGGATGGGCAAGCTATAAGAAATCTAATAAGGGACATTTTCTGTGGAAATTAAAAAAAAAAGAAAAAAAAAGATTAATGGTTACAGTGTATTACAAACCCAGTTTTTGAACTCCCAGAGCAATCAGTCAAGATTCTTAAATATTTGGTATGAAGTATTTTTAGATGAAGAGTGAATAACAATGAGCATCTGAAGGATTTTCCAATTTGAAGTTTTAGTATTTTTGGTGATGGTCTAGATGTGAGTGTCACAATCATTGTTACTTCCTAGAAGCATTAGAAGACATAGTTAATTCAGTGAAACTTCTCAGTGTCTAAGTTATAGTGGAGAGGAATACTTTGAAGTTTATATCAACTTGTCCAGCTTCATCTTCGAGGGCTTTGGGGAAATGACAGCTATCTTACAAGCTGAAGTTCCTGTCATGATTTGGACAATCAGATTTTAGTTTTAACTGATTCAAGTCAGAAGAGTGAGATAAACATTGGATTGCTCAAAAAGCCAGATATTGAAGGAAAGTGGAAGAATTGAGAAATGGGTAAGGACTGAGAATGTTACAAGATGGCAGGGGTCAGTCTAGGTTACAGATACATGATAACCTCAAAATAAGAGAGAATATTCCATTAAAATACACACTGTCTTTCTGTAATCACCCCCTTGTGATTTCTTTCTACAATCACCCCCCAATTAAAGATAATCAAAGTAAGATGATTACAGTTTGAAAATAGTCTCTCCTCATTAAATTTGACCTGATTGTTTGTATAAGTGCATACAGAATAGTAATTGACCACACAGGTCTTTTAACTTTACTTTGCCATAACTTTTATGAGAAATCTCAGATTGGACTTTTAAAAGCCCCATGAGGATAGGATGACAAGCCAAGAACCTGTCACCAAACTCCAGGTGCAGCATCATATGATTTGTTTGCTTTTTTGGTTCACAAATTGCACTGAGAGTCTTGGGCATATCCGTAAGTGGCCCTATTTGCTCAGTCATAAGCCTGAGACCTGGAAGTCAGTAGCAGTCCAGGTTTTACAAGAGGGCTTTAACAGCATTGATTACAAAAATGTTAAACTTACTTCTTTAATTGACCATAGCTGATTCTATGCACACACTTCTTAAGTATGACATTTCAGGTAGATCCCTATTTATGTAATCAATGGTTCTTATTATGTCCTACTACAAGGAAGACAGATTTTTATTGGGCCTACTTAAATAATTATGTTATGAAAATAAGTGTGTTCTAAGAGTTTCCAAATTAAGGAGGGATCAGGTAGTCCAAAAAAATTTTTATTTTTGTTTATGAAATCATGATCTAATAATTTATTATAAGTTATAAATAACTTAAAAAGAAAACCTTCAGGTATATGCTAGATTTAAATATATTCATATATATGCTGCATATATACTCACATATATATATGAATGTTGAATTACTATCCTTCAACATTCATTTAATTTTATTTAATTTTTTTCTACTTAATATTAGGTCACTGATTTCATTAATTCATCAGCATCATCCCTGAAGTTCTGGAAGACCTTATTGTATTGAGTGATATGATCTCAGTAATTTTTGCAATGACATTAGCAGTCTTACCCTGTAGTACCTGGCATAGTACCTTTCATGGATCTCCAAGATGGCTCCCTGCGCTGCAGATAAAAACTCTGGCCTTTTGTTCTTTGCAAGAGGTTTAAGGAAGCGTAAAATTAAAACACTACCGGGAAAGTTTGGTCATTCATGTCGATTCATACACAAACTCTTACCTGCGGTCGAGGCCAGGGACCCTGCCTGCATCCTGGCTGACTGGATTTGGCCAACTACCAGCATGAAAAATAGGAAAAAGATGGAAAAGGAAAAAGTGAAGTTTTTGCAGTTGAATTAAACTGGGAATCAGTAGTTAGAGTCCCTACCCCCCTGAAGCACTTACAATTTATAGAAATAAAAAACAGATGATATACATATTTAGTTGGCCTGAAGAGGGAACAAAATAGGACAAAATGCAAAAAATAAACTTATCAGATTTAGTTAGCCTGTGCTAGACATACCCGTGCAGGGGGGCATCTCCATTCTCAGCTTCCTTGGCACCTGCCAGCCCCCGAGGCTACTTCCTCTCTCAGAATGAGAAAGTTGCTCTTCATTTCAGGGAGGCGGGGCGGATTCACTGGTAGGATAAGAATAAAAAATAGAAAATGGAGGCATAAAGGAAAGTAAAGGAAAACAATTTTAATTTAGAAATTATGCATATTTTCCTAGCTAGTTACTCTTGGAGCTAGTTTCTCTTCCAGGTTTATTACTTCCAAATTTCTGGAAAATTTTTAAATCTGTCTATGCACTGTGAAATTAGCCCCACAAATAAATCAATTCAGCAAGAGAGATACAATAATATCTTGAAGAAGTCTATTATTTAGGGGACTTTTAAGCATCATTTATTGATCAGATCATGGAGACCACATCAGTCAACATATCCTGAGACTGAGTAGCTTTCCAGAAGCTGTCTTGACATTATAAGGACTGATATCCTTTCTGAATAACTTTACAGCCCACTTCATACCATATTTCCTTTACAAGAAGGGCTGGAAGCCCCCAACATGTATCTCTAACTCTCAAGATGGCCCACATTTTCCCTGAATGATATTCCTTGATTTACCCCCAAAGATATCTCTTTCTTATGATTACCTGCATCCCCCACCCTCGGCCCCAGACTGTGTATCTATTTTCTTAAATAAAATTCTGTCCATGCCTCTGACTGGCACATGCTAGAATTCTTTTTTCATCATATATGCCAAGAACCCCACTGGTTCTAAGTTTAGTTCCCACATCTTTCTGGAAACTCCTATGACCTTTCTTCTTCTTCTCCTGAGACAAAACCATTGTCCACAATTTATAAACAGGCATGTAATTGCATGGTTTGGCCACTTCTCTATCCAAACAAAGTTCTGGGCTACTTTGATGATATTCCCATTGGAAGAATTCCCCATTCATTAGAATCCTTTAGAGATGTTCCAGAAAGAACTTATTGGACTGCAGCTAAACATTTTTTTTTTTTTGTGGTGCTTACATATCATGAAGGACTATTTGGAAGAAATGCCTGTGTACTCTCTTCCTTGGTTAATTGATTGTAGGGATTTATTCATGAGACCATAGATGCAGATTGAAAGAGAATAGGCATGGTAGCAGGAGTGGGCACCATTGGCATTGAGGTTACTTCTTCATGCACCTTAGCTATGTCTTCAGGTCCTGCTCAGGTCCAATCACATATATAGCACTTCCATCTGATGTTGGAATGATGCTGTTCATGTTCAAATCTATGGTTTGGTTGGTCAGATAACACTGAGTTTTTGATGGAAAGCCCAATTTACATGGTAACCTTGCCATGAGTAAGCACACAGTCTTTAAGGTCCAATAGGGAGCCAAAAGATTTTTCTCATAAAAACAGTAGAGGATGGCAAATCCTTGTTTCAAAATCATCAAGACCAGTCCTGTGACTTAATCTATAACAGATTGAAAAGTGATATAACCAGCATCTCTATGTGACAATGAAACTTTGAGCCCATTGGATATGCTACATCAGCGGGCTTAATTAAAATTATCTTTTATAGAATCCTGGACATATTGGAAAGCCTTCTGTTATTTTGTATATCACTAAAATTTGTAGCTTTTTGAGACACTCAGTAAATGGGACTTTAAAAAAACGGGAATATGTTGCTTCCAAAATCCAAATAGGCCCTGTAAACATTGTGCCTCTTACTTGGTATAGGAGGGGCCAGATAAAACAATATGTCATTCCCCTTATAGGTAATATATTGATATGGCATACATACTGGAACCCTAAAAGTTTCCCTGAGCTATATATCCCTGAATTTTATAAGAATTCAATTTCCACTTATTATCTCTCATACCAGTGACTTACTAATAATTCTGGAATAGATTTCTACTTTTTGCTTATTATGTCCAATAAAGCATGTTATGAATATAATATGATATCTGGTAGAAGTGAAAGATAATCATGATCCTGAAGAACTACATTGTAACATAGGGTTGGGGAGCTGATATATACTCCTAAAGTAGGACAGTTGAAGAGTATTGCTGAACTTGCCATCTGGAAACAAACTACTTCTGTTGGTCTTTATTGACAAGAATGGAGAAAAATGCACCTGCCAGCTCATTGAATCTCATCTTGGTACCAGAGTTTTTATTAATCTGCCCAAGGAATATGCGTCCATCTGAGCCAAAACCTGCAATTAGAGTCCCCACTGGATTACACTCATGATAATCCACTATCATTCACTGAGATATGTCTATCTTCTGCGTGAACCAAGTAAGGACATTTTATAGGGATGTGCTCGGAGTCAGGTCCTTCATGGTGGCACTAAACTCTATATTCCTCTCAGGATACAATATTGATTTTGGTTGAGTATTTTCCTAGCTAGGGACAAGTATGGTGACTCCCATTCACCATTATTTCCATGATATATTTTACTCCTCTGCCGCAGTCTGGCTGGGCACAATTCAGGAGCCACTTGTCAAAAGAAACGAACTTTATTTTTAGAACACATACACCGCACCACACAGCTCCTCAGGAAAACCCTCAGAGCCCAACTGCCACCACCGGCTTCCCACAAGCCTCTCAACCGCCCCCACTCCTCCTGCTCTTGAGGCTGATTGGCTGGGTCGCGTGGGCAGAGCCAAAAAAAGTCCCTCAATGAGGAGCTCTGTGGTCTGAAAGGGCGGGGAAACAGCCCAATGAGCATCACCGCAGAGGAGCCAATCAGTTGGTAGCTAGAAGTTTGCTGGGGCCCCTTCGGCTGTGGCTCTCAACATCTCCCCCTCTCTGTTTAAACAACAAGCATGTGGCTTAGGGACCGTGCCTGCCTTAGGTTGTCCAATAGTACATATGGTTCTTACCCATCATCGGATGAGCTGACCTCAAGGCGTCAGCCTCCTGTCTTAGGTTGGTACCATTGCAATTGGATCTTACTCGTCATTGACTACTGGTCCAGCATACAGCCACAGCTGTGGATAGGTCTTTGTACCAGCGGGCGGGGCGGGGGGGAGGTTCTTTGCCTCACCTCTGTTGGCCCCCAAATTTTAGCTGAACGACCATCACAAGCAAAAGGGAGGAAGATACACCAAGCCAATTGACAGCTCCTTTTGGAAAAATTGTACCACCAATGACACCATCAGCAAAAATACCCCAACACTACCGCAAGTCGCTGCACCAACAGATAGTTCACAATGCAAACAAGTGAGTTCACAATGCATACAAGTGGTACATAGTCCAGGCAAGTTCTGCAAGCAGTTCAGTGATGGCTCCTTTTGGAAAAATTGTACCACCAATGACACCATCAGCAAAAATACCCCAACACTACCACAAGTCGCTGCACCAACAGATAGTTCACTATGCATACAAGTGAGTTCACAATGCATACAAGTGATACATAGTCCAGGCAAGTTCTGCAAGCAGTTCAGTGATAGCTATTGCAGAAGCTGTAGATTGGATTTATCTTTGTCTTCCCCAGCACTGGGGTGAAGATAGGAATTCTGGCAATAATGGCTAAAGAAAAAATTATGTAACATTCCAGAAGGCACTAAAAGAAAACAATTTTCTGAACAATTTACATTATCTTCAACAGAATTATTAAATATAATGAAAATGAAAGGTGAAAGTAAACAGATTTGTTAACCTCCTTTTTTGTTCACATATTAAAACAATCCTCAACAGCTGTTTACCCAATTTAAATTAAACCATTTAAATCACGTGAATAAAAAAAAAATTGGATCTATTTATTTATTTATTTTTTAAAGAGAGAGAGAGAGAGAGAGAGAATTTTTTAATATTTATTTTTCAGTTTTTTTGGCAGACACAACATCCTTGTTTGTATGTGGTGCTGAGGATCGAACCCGGGCCGCACGCATGCCAGGCGAGCGCGCTACCGCTTGAGCCACATCCCTAGCCCATATCCATTTTTTCATGAGCGCTCATCATATATGATATATGGACATATGTACATGTAAACATACAACATAAAACACAAGTGTGCACACATAATATAATACATACAACACATAACATAATAGTAAAGGCCTTCTAACTTTTTACAGGTGAAATCTCCATTGCAATGTTTAAAAACTCTATAGTCAAAAAATAGAACTGATCAGCAAAACATTAACCTAGGTCTGTATGAGCTCAAAAAACAAAATAGAACTTCATGATGTGGGAAAGGGTAATAATATAATAGATATTGAAAAAAGCATCCTGGTTCTGTCACAGATGTAAGGGTAGCCAAACTGGAGTTCTGGATATCAGCTGTTATGGATTTGAACCAAATCATCTTCTTTTTGGTCTGTAGAAATCGCTTTAGTTAATCTCTCTGGAATCCAAATCAGCTGCTGTTCTCCCTGTGGAAACACACAAACAGACCCCCAACTCCAGACAATCACTGGGTCAGGACCTTAGTTAATCTCTCTGGAATCCAAATTGGCTGCTGTTCTCCCTGTGGAAACACACAAATAGACCCCCGACTCCAGATAATTACTGGGTCAGGACCTTTCCATTGTCCTGTTAGAATATCCTTCTAAAGTACCTTGGGCTTATGTACATTTTTTGGACATATATGCCTTTCCGCAGCACTAAGTCCTGATGAATCCAAATTTTAAAAGTTTAGAGTAAAAAGGGTTATTTTAAGTTTATCTTTGGGGGACATATACCCATCCCCAATTCCCTCTTTTTGCTTTAATAAGTACATTTTAATAGTTTGATTAGCTCTTTATACCCCTTCCCAATTCCCTCTTTTTGCTTTAATAAGTACATTTTAATAGTTTGATGAGCTCTTTCAACTATGCCTTGTCCCTGTGGATTGTATGGGATTCCTGTTATATGAGTAATGCCAAATGATGAGCAAAATTGTTTAAAAGAGGTAGAAGTATAACCAGGGGGCATTATCTGTTTTTAACTGTTTTGGAACGCCCACAGTGGCAAAATTTTGTAAGCAGTGAGCTATAATATCTTTAGTTTTTTCTCCGGCATGAAGGGAGCCCATCAAAAATCCAGAAGAAGTATCAACTGTAACATGCAAATATTTTAATTTTCCAAATTCTGGCAAGTGTGTGATGTCCATCTGCCAAATATGGCTAGGTATCAGTCCTCTAGGATTGACTCCAAGATTAACTTGTGGTAAAAAGGTCACACAATTTTGACATTGTTTTATTATTTGTCTAGCTTGTTCCTTAGTTATTTTAAAACACTTTTGTAAAGTATTAGCATTGACATGGAACTTTTTATGAAAATTTGTAGCTTCTTCTAGTGTAGAGAAAATATGTATGTCATGTGTATTTTTATCTGCTAAATCATTGCCCAAACTAAGGGCTCCAGGCAATCCTGTATGTGCCCTGATATGTCCTATAAAGAATGGATCTTTTCTGTCCCAGATTAGACTTTGTATAGTGGAAAGCAAAGAGAAAACAGTAGAGGAAGGGGAAATCCTACCAGCATCTTCAAGGGATACTATAATATTAAATATATGTTGACTATTGGAAAATAAATTAAATACAGAATCTTTAAACATCACAAAAGCTTGTAATACTGCATTAAACTCTACCTTTTGAGCTGATTGTTTGGGTACTAAAAATGTAAAAGTTTGATCAGGTTTAACTATTGCTGCTGTACCATTATTTGACCCATCATTGAATACATTTGGAGCATTCATGATAGGGGTTTTTCTTGTCATTTTTGGAAAAATTACAGGATGCAATGACCAAAAAGACAATAAAGGATTAGATGGTAAGTGGTTATCAAATGAAACATTAGATTTGCACATGATTATTGCCCAAGTATTTAACTCATTAGCTAACTCATCAATTTGATTCATAGTATATGGAGTAATAATTTTAATGCGAGAAATTCCAAACACTCCCTTTGCTGCTTTTATTCCTTTGAGTATTAATTGTCCTACAGCCTCAGGATACCTAGTAAGAATAGTGTTAGGAAAATAAGATAAATGTATACATAATAATGGACCTTCTTGCCAAAATACTTCTGTAGGAATATTTTTTGTTGGTAGTACAATAAATAATAAAGGCAAACTTATATCAATTCTATCCAAATGCATATTTTCCATATATGTTTAAATGATTTTTTAATGCCTTTCTTGCTTCAGGCGTTAACACTTGGGGCAAATTTGGATCTGATGGACCTTTTAGGATATCAAATAAAGGTCCCAACTCTCCTGTTGGTATACCTAGATAAGGCCTTATCCAATTTATGTCTCCTAATAACTTTTGAAAGTCGTTAAGTGATTTGAGTTGATCTACTCGTATTTGAATTTTTGGTGGATGGACCATGGTTGAGGATAATAGAACTCCTAAATAATTAATTGGAAAATTTAATTGTACTTTATCTATTGCTATCTCTAGATTATAATTTTTTAATAAGTTTGTAAGTGTGGCATAACATTCTAGCAATGTGTTTTTATCTTTGTGTGCTAAAAATACATCATCCATATAGTAAAATATTTGTAGTTCAGGATTTTGATTTCTAAGTGGCTGGATTACTTTGTTAACATAAATTTGACACATAGTTGGGCTCTTAGCCATCCCTTGAGGGAGTACTTTTCATTCATATCTCTGATCAGGACCTTCATGATTCAGTGCAGGGATAGTAAATGCAAAATGTGAACTATCCTCAGGATGAATTGGGATTGAAAAAAAACACAATCTTTAATATCTATAACTAAAACATACCAGGTTTTTGGCAAAGCAGACAATTGAGGAATCCCCGATTGAGCAGGTCCTATAATAACCATCTCATTATTAATGGCTCTTAAATCTTGCAATAATCTCCATTTACCAGGTTTCTTTTTGATGACAAAAATGGGAGTATTATGGGGAGATACAGAAGGTTGTATATGTCCTTCCACTAATTGTTGTTTGACCAGGTCATGGGCTGTTTGTATCTTTAGTCAGGGGCCACTGAGGAACCCATACTGGTCTTTCTGATTTCCAAGTAATATTTATTGTGTCAGTGGCCCCTTCTGAAAATCCAACCCATGTCTGTCCTCTCCTTGATCTATTTGTATTGGTGCTGCCATATCTTGTTCTTGTTTTTCTAATCTTTTTCCTTTCCTAAAACCTTGTCTAGCCATAATAGTGGGTGCATTTTGATTGATGTTATTTGTTAATGTCAAACCTAATTGATCTAGGACATCTTGTCCCCATAAATTTACGGGAAGATGATCCAATACATATGGCTGTATAGTTCCTTCACATCCTTCAGAATCCTTCCAATCTAATACCATTGCACTTCTATGGGGATTAGTCACCACTCCTAGGCCTCGAAGCGTTTGAGTGGCTTGTTGTAATGGCCAATGTTTTGGCCATTCTTGACGAGAGATGATGCTAAGGTCTGCACCTGTATCCAGTAGTCCATTAAATTCATGTCTTTGAATATTTAGTTTTAGCATGGGGCGAGAATCTAAATTTAAAGAAAGCATAGCCCAATCTACACCTGTGGAGCCTAATCCCTTGGAACCTCTTTCTACAATACGACAGGAAAATTTATCATATAGGCTGGGTATCATTAGTAACTGTGCTATTCTATCTCCTGGTGAAATTACTGATATACCCTTTGGAGAACTGGCTATAATTTTTATTTCACCTCCATAATTGGGATCAAGTACCCCAGGACTTATCATAAGTCCTTTTAGAGTAGAAGAACTAAGTCCCAATAATAAGCCTACTATTCCTTTGGGAAGAGGTCCTTTTACCCCTGTGGGCATGATTTGAACTCCCAACTCTGGAGTTAGTACTGCTCTGGCGGAGGTGCAGATGTCCAACCCTGCACTCCCTCTGGTTTGTCTGATGAGAGATCTAATGGACAATGTGTCCCGGGCACTACCCTGATGGGGTTGCTGGGTTCCTCCAGTGCTCCGTATATTTGTGGTCTTGGGCCCCAGAGCATTGGGCCCCCCTGTCCATTTTTTGGCAACGGAGCCCGATGCCTTTCTCCACAATATCATGGATAAACACCTGGTCTTTGTTCGTTTTTTGATAATGGAGTACCCTCTATGGTGGTTTGAGAACAGCATTCATTAGCCCAATGTCTCCCTCTATGGCATCGTGGGCAAATACCCGATATTCTACTCCTTTGATACCTAGTTTTGTTAAACCCTCCTCCTATGGGGCAATTCCTTTTAAAATGTCCTGTTTGTTCACAATTGTAGCAGGTTTTTGGCCTGGGATCTAAAGCCTGTTTTACTGCAGCTGCCACAACTTGCTCTTGTTCATTAAGTTCTCTACATAATTTAATGTATGTGTTTAAATCTTCATGTTTCCATGGTCTAATGACTTCTCTGCACCAACAATTTGCTTGCTCATAAGCCAGTTGTTTTATTAATGGTGTTGCTTGTTCTGTATTCCCCAAAACTCTGGTAGCTATTTGAATAAGCCTATCTACAAATTCAGCGTAAGGTTCATTAGCTCCTTGTATTACCTTAGAAAATTGACCTTGTAAACCTCCATGTCCTTGTAAAGTCTTCCATGCCCTAACCGCATCTACAGCAATTTGTTAGTATACGCCAGGATCATATGCAATTTGTTGCTGCTTATCCTCATAAGGTCCCTTTCCTAACAACATATCTAGATTTCTCTGAGGATAACCAGCTCCTGCATTTCTCCTAGCTGTCTCCTTGCAAAATTCCTCATTGGCAACCTTCCGTAACAGGTATCGTCCTCCATTTAGCACAGCTTTACACATATTAGCCGAATCTGCTGGCGTCATTTTCAAGTTGTTAATGGATTCGACCATGCTTACAATGAAGGCTGCTTGAGGACCATAGGTTGTTACAGCCTCTTTTAGCTGCTTCACTGTTTTGAAATTTAAAGCATGGTGAATTCGCTGCCCTCCTGCCTCAAATACAGGGCACATGTTAATATTTGAGATCCTGTCTCAGGATCCCAACTATCAACTGAGGGAGTTGGGGGCCTCCCAGCATATGGAGGTGGTGTTGTTGGTTGGACACTTACGCCCTCTGGTGACAGAAAGGTGTTAGTAGCAGTCTCCTGTAGAGGTGGCGCTTTTGGTTGGACACTTATGCCCTCTGGTGATAGGAAGGTGTTAGTAGCAGTCTCCTGTTGTAACTTTTCCCCTGATGGCTTTTTCTGCTCTAAACTTTCTTTCTCTGTCTGACTACCTCGAGAGGCCTTCTCTTTTACTTGAATTTTTCCTCTGACTAGCTTGAGAGGCCTTCTCTTTTACTTGAATTTTTTCCTCTGTCTGACTAGCTCGAGAGACCTTCTCTTGTACTTGAATTTTTTTCTCTGTCTGACTAGCTCGAGAGACCTTCTCTTTTACTTAAATATTTCTACTATAACTACAATACAACCCAACAAGATAATGCCAAACAAAACTGAAACAGAATGAAACAAAATTGGAACATCAGAAAATCATTATAGCCTTTCTATCCTCCTGAAATGTCCATCCGTCCTTTCTCCCTATCTGTTCCTCAGATGTGAGTGGTTTTTCTTCCATCTCACTCATCTCCAGGGACAGGCAACTTAAAACAAAAGTGAAGCAAAATAAAAGAAGAATCTTAAAATGGCTACCCATCCTCTCGCCCTACCCTCAGGGGCGAGCAGTTTACCTTATCACTTACCCTAAGTCGTTCCCCTGTGCAGGCCACCAAATGCCGCAGTCTGGCTGGGCACAATTCAGGAGCCACTTGTCAAAAGAAACGAACTTTATTTTTAGAACACACACACCGCACCACACAGCTCCTCAGGAAAACCCTCAGAGCCCAACTGCCACCACCAGCTTCCCACAAGCCTCTCAACCTCCCCCACTCCTCCTGCTCTTGAGGCTGATTGGCTGGGTCTTGTGGGCGGAGCCAAAAAAAGTACCCCAATGAGCAGCTCTGTGGTCTGAAAGGGCGGGGAAACAGCCCAATGAGCATCACCGCAGAAGAGCCAATCAGTTGGCAGCTAGAAGTTTGCTGGGGCCACTGTGAGCCAATCATCAGCTGGCAGCTGGAAGTTTGCTGTGGCTCTCAACACTCCTCAGATCAGAAAACCAAGTCAGTGGCTGAGTTGGTGTATTCCAATTATGCATTCTGGCACTAAGAAAGTAACCACAGGAAGGGTTCAAGTATTAAGAGGCTCACTGTGAGATGAAGTTCTCCTGAACATCTGACCTCCATAAGCCCTTACTCTGACTTGTGGACCATAAAGATATTTTTTCATCTCCTGGAAATAGTGTTATTTCAAAGCCCTTAAGCTTCAGTCCCCTAAAGATCTAATTATTTCCTTTCTCCTAATGCACAAAGACTCTGGTAAAAGGCTATCAGACTATGTATAGAAGGCTGCCAGAAACATTAACATTATGAATATTTGGCAGTGGACTGGGATTTTTCCTCAGAGGCTCAGGCTCCCTTTTATTCAATGGGTTCTGGGTCTATAATCTGGGTCAAGTTTCACAATTAATTAAGAGCCTGTGGCTTAAGGCTTCAACATTTGCTGTTATTTGAGTTTTAGTTATGAGTACTGTGGAAATGTGTAAGCTTTGGGGTGATAAATATTTAACTTAAAGTCATATTAAAACTAAATATGTAAACAAAATATAAAACAAACAACACACAACATTGTACATAAAAATGAAGCAAATATGTATTACTCATCACTATACACTCATCTATGCTCAATTATTTATGAAATCATTTAAAATTCCTGATTCAGTATTCTAATATTAAGAAAAGAGAATTAATTAAGAGAAAAATATTAATAAGCTCCATATTGCAAAGACTCTCAAAAAAAAGGAGCCTATTAATTTGTTTTTATAATTAAGGTTACACTTTTGCTCGCTTGACCTGTGACTTTTCTGCTAATACAGATGGAGTAATAGTTTAGTAAGTAGCCTTCCTGTCTATTTCACTTAAGGGGTAACCATGATGAGGAAGCCATCCCCATAGGTCTGTGCAGTCAGAAAATTCTGATTGTTCTTTGACTTGCTGTCCATTAACATAACTTCTTCCATTCTGTCCCTGAGTCTTGCCACTTATACCCTGCAACCTTGAGTCTTTACCCCATTGTATTTAGAATTTACCACTTTATGACCCACAAATGCCCTCATGGTAAGGTCTTGCCTACAGAGAATTCTGGGACCCCTCACAAGTTTATTTCTCATAGTTATGGCTAGAAGTTAGTCTTGTGGACCATTCCAGAGTGGGTGACTAGCTCTTAAGTTACAAAACATGTAACAGTCTCAGTAAACCTTCTAATCCTTTCCTCTTCATTCAGCCATGGCCCGGCAGGTGGAACATTTTCAACTTGTTCATTGGGGTTGTATATTGGATCATATTTCAGCCAAGCAACTCAAATGTTTTTTTTTCAAACTCCCTTAACTGCAATACTAAATTTAAAACTCCTGCTTTTTTAATTCATATCAATAAATTGTTTCTGATCTAACTTGCTCTTCCTTTCAGTATTGTTACAGCTCCATAAGATGTATTTCCTTGTGTCTTCCCTGAACTTCTGTTTGGGTAAATTAGATTTCAATTTAGGTCAGTCTCTTTACTTAACCAATTGGTTTAAATATAAATTAATCCGAATTTACTTTTAATTAATTATTAAGTAAGGGAAAGTGAGGAACCAGAGACAGGTAAGCGAGAAATGAGAGACAGAGACCAGGCAGAGATACTCTCTTATGTAAGAGAGTTTATTTGTCAGCACTGACAAATAAAGGTCATCTTTCTATAAGAGAGAGGGGCAAAACAGGTTTGGGATTTTTATAGGGCAGGCTCAGGAATCAGAGCTGGGCAGGTCCTAATGTGGGTGATTAAGGGTTGGGTTGGTACGAAAGAGTGGTGAGCCTTACTCAGAAACACTCTTGGGTGGGAAAACGAAACTTTTTCCTAAAAATGGTGGCTGTCACTTAAGATGGCCGTCCAGATGCTAAGAATAGACTTTATCTCTAGCATTAATTGTTATGTTATGATATAATTGCATTCTTATTCTTATATGTAGTATACTGTATAATTATATTACTATACAACCATTAAATATTATGCAATTATATTATGTATATAGTATATAATTATAAAACATTTTCTATGTCTTAAGTTTTTATAGGTGTTGCACATCTGGGGTGATAAGACAAAATAGGTTTAAAAATACTTATCAATTTTGACTTTTTAGTAATATATAAAAGAAGAATCTAAAGAAGAGAAATTTACAATCCTTTGTCACATTTCAGGTTAGTGCTTTTAAATTTCCAAAGTGATTTTGTCATTTTTGTAAGTAATTACATGTCTAAAATTTTATCTTAAAATCTATGCAAAAGTATTTATATTTTTAAAATATGGTGAATTCCATAAAGAAAAATTCCTTGAAAATCTTCAGCTTTACTAATTACTATCAAATAGAAAACTTTTTTCTTTTGTCTCTTTTTTTTCTGTTTAAATAAATACACAAGTAACATGAATATATTACTCCCAAATTTAAACTATTAATTATTAATGTCATGAATATATTACTCCAAAATTTAAACTATTAATTATCAATTTAGAGTCTTATTTGGGGTAGAAAAAGAAAGAAATTGTGAAATGAAATTGACAAAATTATGCTATGTACATATGTGAACACACCACAATGATTTTACCTTTTACATATGTCTGTAAAGCACCCACTTAAAAACAAAATAAATAGAAAGAAGACAAGTAGTACACATGAAGGAGAAAAAGGAAAAGGAATAAACAAGGAAAAGAAAAAGTACTGGGGCCTAAATTGAATAAATTATATTCCATGCATGTATGCCATGTCAAAATGAACCCCACTATTATATATAACAATAAAACACTAGTGAAAAACATTTTTTAAAAGGCTCATTTGACCTCTAATGAGGTTATCTTTCATGATTTTGGTGTATTCTTATAGAATCATCTGAATTTATTAGTAGAGAACAGATAGAGCATCCAGAGCATCAGGTTTGTATATCTTTTGCAACATATTTACTTTTAATCTTTTTTAGAACGATAATTTTAAAGATATATTTAGAAATTAAAACTTGATTATGAGAGTTGAAATAAAAATATTTCTGTTTTGTCTTTTGTTAAACTGGAATAATGTTTACATTAATTATTTCAATATTACCAAACTGAACAATACATATCATGTTTATATTTTACTAGTGGTACTATTTAATTTTCACATACACACTATGGCTTGAAATTTTTCATTATATCTAAACTTAGTAATTTTTACACTCTTTGTTACACTTGAATAGAATCTACAAGTTTGTTTCAATCTCTTCTAAACAACTCAATGTCCAAAATTATTATTAAGTATATATTATTATACGTTGTTAAGCAATATTATCCAATCATAACAAGAGGCTGTATAGTGCAACAAGGAGAACATCACTGAGAAAAATCTCAAAGAAAAGAAGGGTATCTTGGGTTTTACAAAGACCAATGGAGAAAAAAAAAGTTATAATGAGAGATGAAGGCAAGTCTTGCCTAGGAGTCTGCACATGAAGGATGGTCCTCTGTGGTTCGCCATTTCATTGAACATTAAATTCATGGGGGTTTCTTAACCATTGCTATTTTTCAGGAGTATAAGTCTCAGGTAAAGTTCAACATTGTCAGTTGGGACAATAACTCTAAGGTTGAATTTGTTAGTTTTATTTTACTTCAAACTTTGAAGATATTCTGTAGAGCGTTTTTTCATTCAGTTAATCTTCTATTTCCTCTGCATGTAATCCATTCAAAAGTATAAAACTCATTATGATTTCAACAACTTGATAATACAAAGTGTGATTTAAAATGGAGAAAGAATCGTAATAATAAAAGATATACAAATAGCCAACATGGAAATGTGCTTAACACCATTATATATTAGGGAAATACAAACCGAAACAATTTAAAATACTACTTTTCACTTACTAGAGTACTATGATATAAAAAGTCAGGTAATAGCAATTATTGGGGAGGATGTAAAGTACACCATTAATGGGAATGTAGAACAGCGCAAACATTTTGGGAAATCTGGCAATTTCTCAAATAGTTAGGCATGGTATTACCATATGATCTAGCAGTTCCTCTTCTAGATATGTAGCCAAGAAAATGAAAACATGTCTCCAAAAATACTAGTGCATAAATGTTCATACCAGAATTATTCAGACTAATCAAAAAGTAGAACTAACCCAAAAGTCTATCAACTGATAAATGGGTAAATAAAATGCTATATGTATCCATACAGAAATATTATATAACCATAAGAACAAATGATAAGTGTTGCAATATGGGTAAACCTTGAAACATTATGCTAAGTACTTTTACTTAGTGTAAGTAAAAATGAACCCAGTTCATTTGTATGAAATACCCAAAACAAGCAAATCAATAGAAAAAAATAGATTTGTGATTATCTGTGACTGATGAGATTATGAAAAAATAATAACTTCTAATGGGTATGAGATTCTCTTGGGATGATGAAAATGGATTGTAATTATATTTACACAAATCTGTGAATATATTAAAAACATTAAATTGTACATACTAAATGGTTGAATTGTATTATTTAAAGTATTATTTATCAATAATCCTGTAGTAACAATTATATTATCTGAAACTATCAAGTAACATTAAAAGCTTAAAAAAGAACTCATGATACCATTTTTCTTTCAAATGATTTTTTAAGATTCAAAATTCATATTTTAGATTCTTTAAAATGTGGTTCTTAGACTTTATTTTTCTTTAATTTTGATAAATTTCATTTTTTATTTTAAATATTTTTATTTTCTTCATTCACTCTCTTCTACTCTGGAGATCCTATTGTGTATTTTGAACATTCACACTTCTTAATATTTCTCTAACAAATCTATTTATATTTCTGATGTGAAGGAAAATTTTGGATAGTCAAATCCTCTAATTTGTTCTTTAGCTATTTATTCTCAAATACTGAGACTTTTGTTTTACATTAATTGTAAGATTTCATTGTTTTATAAAATCGTTCTCTTTTCACTTATGCAAAATTCTCCACAATCATGTATTCTTTATGGGATTTATGTTCTAATATTATTTTATAATGTTACTATTATTTTTTTATTTTTAAATTTAACTCTTAAATTATTTTAATGCTTTTTTTATTACATCATAATTATACACAATAATTGGGTAAATATTAACAATAATATATGCAAGGAATTTAGTTTACTCCAGTTTCGTATTCGCTCTAATTCAATATTTAACTTGATATAAAGTTTGATGTGGTTGGAGCATTACAGTGTGTTGATTTTAGTTCTTTTGTAAAAATACCAAGGAGTAAGATAGCTAGGTTATGTTATTCCATTTTTGTTTTTGAGGAACTCCATACTGCTTTCAGAGTGTTCACACTAATTCTCTGATTCCTCCAACAGTGTAACTTGCCCCCAACATTCTTGCCAGCAATTATTATCATTTCTGTTCTTGGTAATTGCCATTCTGACTGAAGTGACATAAAATTTCAATGCATTTTTTTTTGTTTTCATATCCCTGATAGCTAGGGTGGTTTAATGTGTTTTCATGTATTTATTAGCCATATCTTTTAAGACATGTCTGTTTAGATTTTTTTCGCCCCTTTCTTGATTACGGGTTTTGTTTTGTTTGTTTATTTTTTGTTTCTTTGTTTTGTTTTTATTTTTTGGTGTTAAGCTTTTTGAGTTCTTGATTCTAGATATTAATCCCCTGTCAGAGGAGTAGCTGGTAAAAATTTTCTCCCATTTTGTATGCTCCCTCTTCATGCACTTAATTGTTTTCTTTGCTATGAAAATATTTATTTTGATGCTATTCAGTTTATTTTCATTTCTTGGTTTTATTTCTTGATCTTCAGGGGTCTTGTTAAGGAGGTCTGTGCCTGTAACAATATGTTGGAATGTTGATTTTATATTTTTCCCTAGCAGTTGCAAAAATTATTGGATTATTTCCCCAGTCTTTGATCAATTTTGATTAGACTTTTGTGCAAGGTGAGTGACAGATCAAATTTCATGTTTCAATATATGAATATTCAATTTCTTGCACCACTTGTTAAAAAGGGTATCTCTTCCCCAACATATATTTTTGGCAGCTTTGTCAAATATACCATTTTGTCAAATATACCATTTCATTGGTCTTCATTTCTACTTTGATGCCAATATTATGCTGCTTTTGTTAATATTGTTTTGTAGTATAATTTGAGAACAGATATTGTGATGTCTACAGCATCGTTCTTCTTGCTCAAGATTGTTTTGGATTTCTGTGTCTCTTTTTATTCTGAGTGAATTTTAAGACTTTTTTTTTTCCTTCCTGGTTTTGTGTAGGAGGTACTTGTTATTTTGATGGGAATTGCATTGAATCTGTTTAATGCTTTTGTAAGATGGCCATTAGACAATATTCATTCTGCCTATCCAAGATTATGAAAGAATTTCCATCTTCTAAGATCTTAAATTTCTTTACTCAATGTTGGCTAGTTTCCACTGTGGAGGAGGGTTTTTAGCTCTTTAGTTAGGATATTTTCTAATTTTTTAAAAAATATTATGAATGGAATATTTTTACTGAGTTCAATTCTTAGCAGAATTACTCTTGAAGTATGGAAAAGTTATTTATTTATGAATGTTTATCTTATATCTTGATGTTTTGCCGAATTTCTTTACCAGCTCTAGAAAGCTTTGTAGCATTTTTGGATATTCTCCATACAGGAATATAGCATCAGCAAGCAAATAATTGACTCATTTTCCTATTTCTATCCTTTTAATTTTCTTCTCTTGCCTGATTTCTCTGGCTAGAGTTTCAAGGACTATGTTAAATGGGAGTGGGGAGAATGAACATCCTTGTTTTGTTTATGATTTTAGAGAAAATGCTTTCAGTTTTTCTCTATTTTGTTTGCTGTTGCTAAGGTTTTGTCATATATAGTTTATAACATTGAGGTAAGTTTGGTCTGTGCCTAGTTTCTCAAGCATTTTTAACATGAATGGGTGCTATATTTTATCAAAGTCCTTTTCTGCATCTTTTGAGATGATGATTTGAGTTTTCTCCTTAATTCAGCTTATGTAGTGAACTACATTCATTGATTTGTATATTGAGCCAATATTAAGTTACTGGAATGAAACAAACTTGATCATGTGGTACTATCGTCTTGATGTGTTTCTTGATATACTGTGCTAATATTTTATTAAGGATTTTTAAATCTATGTTAATTAGGGATATTGTTCTGTAGTGTTCTTTCCTTGATAAGTCTCTGTCTGGTTTAATAATCCTCTATCAGGATTATTCTGGTTTCATAGAATATGGTTAGTAGTGTTCCCACCCATTCAATTTTATGGAATAATTTAAGAAAGACTGGTGTTATTTTTTTTATTTTAAAGTCTGGCAGAACTTAGTTGAGAATCTGTCCTGTTATAAACTTTTCTTTGGTGAAAGGTTTTAATTGCTCTTTTAATTTCACTACTTAATATTATTCTATTTATGTTTTCTATATCTTCAATTTGAGCAACTCATATGTGTCTAAGTTTCTAATGTCTTCTAGATTTTCCTGTTTGCAAGCATATAAACATTCAAAATAATTTCTATGATCGTCTGGATTTCAGAAGTGTCTGTCGTGATGTCTCCTTTATCATCTCTAATTTTGTTAATTTTGGTCTTCTCTTTCTTTTCTGAGTTTTCCTCAGAGTTTATGTATATAATTTATCTTTGCAAAGAACCAAATCTTTATTGCATTAATCCCTTGTAATTTTTTATTCTCAATTTTATAAATTTCAGCTTTTATCTTTATTGTTTCCTGTCTTATACTGATTTGAATGTTAGTTTGTTCTTCATTTTCTAAAGTTTCAAAGGTATGGAATGAGATCATTTTTGTGGGATCTTTCTAAATTTTCAATTTAGACACCTAATTCCATAAACTTTTCTCTTAGAACTGCCCTTCTACTCGGCCAGAGATTTGATATGTTGTATCTCTGTTCTCTTTAATTTATTTCTTTTTTTAAATATATTTTTAGAGAGAGAGAGAGAGAGAGAAATTTTTAATATTTATTTTTTAGTTTTCGGCGGACACAACATCTTTGTTTGTATGTGGTGTTGAGGATCGAACTCGGGCCACACGCATGCCAGGCGAGCGCGCTACCGCTTGAGCCACATCCCCAGCCCTGTTCTCTTTAATTTCTAAGAATTTGTTTTATTACTTCTCTCATTTCTGTTACGATTCATTCTTTAAGATTATTATTTGGTATCCATGTGTTGGCTTATTCATTTATTTTTGTTCTTGATTTCTAGTTTCACTCTATTGTAATTCATAGGATGCACAAGATTATATCAGTATTTTGGGATTTTGGATTCACAACCTAGACTATGATCTGTTCTGGAAAAGACTCCACTAATTGCCTAGAATAAAGTGAATTCAGTTGTTTTAGAGCAAAATATTATGTAGATATCTATTAGGTCCACTGGTTTATACTACTATTTAGGTTGGAAATATTTCTATTGGTTTTATGTTTGCATGACCTGTCTCTTTGTGAATGGGGTATTTAAAACATCCAGTATTATTGCTTTGGGGTCTATCTGAGAATTAATGTATAGAAATGGGGTTTTATAATGCAATTACATATCTTGATATTTGGGGGATAAATATTTACTATCACTCTACCTTCTTGATGTATTGATCCCTTAACCAATATTACTGGCTTTCTTTGTCCCTTATACATAATTTTTGCTTGAACTCTGCTTTGTCACATATGAGAATAGCTATCCAGCTTGCTTTTGGACTCCTTTTGCAGGAAATATTTTTTCCATTCTTTTACTTTTAGTCTATGGATGTTTTTGCCTATGTGATGAGTCTCCTACAAACAGTATATGGTTGAATGTTGTTTTATAATCTATTCTTCCAATCTATATCTTTTAATTGAGAAGTTGAGACAATATATATTTAGTATTCTTAATGATAGATGTTTGTCTTTTCGTATCATTTTGGATAGCTCACTACATTTAATTCAGTCTTGTTTTTCATTTTGTTATTTTTCTCTACTAGTGAGTTTCCTCTCTTTGCACGCTTCGGGGTTTGATTTTAAGTTCTGTGGGTAGTGTATCTTTAAGTATTCGTTGTAGTGCTGGTTTAGTGTTTATGAATTCTTTTAGTTTATCTTTATCACAGATAGTTGTTAGGTCAGCATCAATTATAAATGATAGTTTTACTGGATATGTAAATTTTGACTGTCATTTTCTGTAGAGCTTGAAATATCTCTTTCCAAGCCCTCCTTGACTTTAAGGTCTGGTTTTAGAAGTCAGAAGTGAGGATTATTTGTTGCCTCCAAATGTGACTTGACATTTTTCTCTTACAACTTTAATACTCTTTCCTTATTTTCTGTTAGGCATGTTAATCTTGATGTGTCTTGGAGAGATTCTTTCTGATCTTGTCTATTTGAGGTTTTATACCCATGTTTTATGTGGATGTTTATCTCATTTCTAAGGTTGGGGAAATTTTCTGTTTTATTTCATTGAAGAGCTTCTTAATGCCTTTATTTTGTATTTCCATGTCTTTGGTTTTTCTTTATTGTATACTGAGTGTTCAACTTCATATATTCTCTCTTTAAGGCCTGAAGTTCTGTCATTGAATCCTGAAGTTTTATTTTCTAGACAATCTAATCTATTGGTGATGATTTCAAGTGAATTTTTAATTGGATTCATTGTGTCTTTCATTTTCAGGAGCTCTAATTTGTTTCTGTTCAATATCTCCATTTCTTTATTGTCTTTTACCTCCTATATTTGCTTCTTAATTCATTTCTGATATCTTTTTTGAGTTCACTGAACATTTTAATAATTAGTATTTATAGTCTTTATATTTTTATCCTCTTGTGCATTTGTGGGTTCTTTAGTTTGGAGATTGTGGATTTTGTTTATTTGCTTATTTCATCATGTTTTCTGAGATCTTGAACTTGAATAGAAGGTGAGATGTGAGATGGATTTCTCTCTATCTTTTTTTTTTTTTTTGAGTAGAGGTCTCACTAAGTTCCTGAGATCCTTGATAAGTTGCTAAGACTGGGCCTGAAATTGTAAACCTCCTGGCTCAACCTCCCAAGTCACTAGAATTACAGACATGTGCCACCACACCGAGTCCTCTTATTTTTTATACATTTGTCCTTTTATTTTTTAAACATTTGTCTTTGGGTGTGTAGTTGTTATTGTTATTATTATTATGTTTTTCCCTACGGACTTTTGTTGGTTTTGCTGTATGAATAGATATACAGGAGTGGGATATGAGGTCCCCCTCTGTATGTTTCTATCTGGGGCCTGGTTGTTGGTTTGTTGTTTTTGTCTTCCCTATTTCATAGGTTGAAGAATTATTGAGGCTAGAATAGGGCTAGATCATGTGTGAATTAAAGTTCACTATTACTTGACTAAATTTTGTTTATTGCTTGGTAACAGAATCTCTATTTTGTAAACTTGAAGTGTCCCAATCACTTTCCAGCTCCTCTTAGAGAAAGCCGGGAGCCAGCCATAGAACTGATGTTAGCAACCATTGTAAAGTCCTAAAGTACACTTTGGTGTCACTTTGACATGTACAACACTAATTACCACCTCTACAGGAATGGTGGAGTTAGCATTTAATATCAGCACCTAAAACAAACGAACATGAGATAAATCAGACATTAAACAGCAGGTATCTACTTCATTTCCCACAGTATTAATAATCACAATAACAAGAATAGGGTAGGAATTACATAAACTATATAGTTTTAAGAGATAGTGAAATGACAGTTCCTTACGTGAAGAGAAAACAGGGTAGAGAGGCAGGAGAAAGACTGAAATATTTAAAAAGTGAACAAATGAGAAGCTGGAGAGAGGCTGCAGATGATATTTATAAACAAGGAAGAATTAAAATAATAAAAAAATAAGAAAATCAAGAAAGAGAGGAAGGAGGAACATAAAAATTTGGCTGTTAGTGGGTGGTTAAAGAGTGAGGAAAGGGAAATAAGGGGATAAAAAACTAATGTGGAAACAAACAAATATAAGATGAAAACAAATCAAACTCATATTAAAATTTACCCTACCAAAGATAATCCAAGGGTGGAATAATAAATGGGTGAAAAAAATGCAATACACACACACACATAGTCATGAAAAATGAAAAAAAAAAGTGTAAGCAATTTAGATTAAATTTAAAATTAAAAAGAAAAAGTGGGGGTAATAAGAAAACAATTCTTGATGGAAAAATTATGTGTCATTCCACTGAGGTGATCAAGAGTGGTGTATGGAAGTCACTGCTTTATGCTGCTGTGCCGTTCTTTGTTTTGGGGGGGTGTGGGGGGGATGGTTCACTCTATAACCCTTGAGTCAATGACTGAGATCTCACTTCTTTGTGTTTCTCACCATACTGTCAGCCCTGGCCAGGAACCAGAGCTATTTGTGATGGCTCTCAGCTTCCTGTCTCACATTATAGGACCCATAGACTGAGGGATGCTGTCAGTTGATTTATTGCCACCGTGAGACTGATGCAGAGTTCCATATTGGAAATCCCATCAGCTGGGCTTTCCTCTTGGCTTCCCTTTTGGAACTCTGTGGCTATCTGAGACTTGATTCATGTCCCCGGTTGCTGGGCAAATACTGATCTCTGCTAGATATCTGGATTTCAGGGGCCACCCCCAAATCCCACTTCTAAGGCCAGGCATCTAAACCTGCCCACTCTCACTTATTCCTCTGCCATGGATATGAATTACACAGGATTCGACCTGGAGTGCAGATTCACCTATCAGACTGGTTACTGTTGTCTTCCCAGTTGCTCATATGGGATGCCACCATTGAAGGGGGTGTGCTTTCCTTGCTGTCCTCAGCTTGGATTGCTGTAGGTACACTTCTCGCTCTGCTTATTTTATTCACATTGATCCAGGCACACACTGAGCACCCCAAGACGTGAGTGCTGGCTCAGGCTGTCAATTTATTTTATGCATTTCCAATCTCCTGCATCTGCTCACTGCAACACAGCCACTTGGAAATGGTTCTTGCCATGATTCTTTGGTTGCCGCTCGACCCTTTGCCTATTGACCTAGTAATTTTGACCACTTTCCACTCAACAACTTCCCCCGTCATCCCTGGGTCACTTAAGATCAGCCTCCCTCTTTATTTCACTTGTTCCCCCAAGACCATTTAATTGGCCATGTTTTCCTCTTCCTCTTCCCTTCTGCAGTCAGTTGGCAACACTGATGCCCCTGTCAGCCACGTTGGTCCATTTCTAATTTAATTTTCACTCCTCCCAGTTTTTACTTAATGCTCCAAATTTCCAAATGCCTGTGTCCCTATAATTATTTGACTGTCCAGTGTTGAATTTCAGTTGATTCCCTTAGTCTCCCAGCTCCCTGTGTGGCAATCTTCCCACTGTTGAAATGTTGAGCTGAGGAATTTCTGTGCAGTCTGCCCTCCCTCCAATCAGTCATTTTATCGGCAGGTTCTACTTCTTGATGAGACATATTGAGGTACAAACCACAAAGAAGAATCAACTGGTGGTTGACCTACCAGTTGACTCTAGGCATGACTGGGCCAATTTCTTTATTCCTTAGTGACCTCAATCTGAAAGCATTCTGGCCTGAAGTACTTCCCATTTTCATTTTTTACAGAGAATTATTATAGTTTCAGTTCTTTCAAAAATTTATTTCCTTGCTTTAACACTGTATAACTAGATATTTATTTATCTCTTCCTTTCTTATCACTTTCTAAGGGTTTGTTGATAAACATGTCTATAGCACATTCATACATTCATCTTCATAATAGCCCAGACTAACATTGTAGTTAATTTGAAATAAAGAGAGTTAGAACAAGAGAAGCAACACAATTTAAAAAAAATGTAGAAGAGATAGCAAAATTAATCTATGATAAAAGTATTTAGAAATAAAAGAACTTATGATTTAATAACCAAATGCTCAGAAGACTTCTGGAGAACAGAATAAAATCTTTCAGAATTAAGGAAAAAATTCATTGAAAATTTTAGATCTGTTGGTCTACTTTTAAAATTAAAAATGATTAAAAATTATCTATGTGTGATAAATTTTCTTATCTCATAATTTATAAATTTAAATGAAATAAAAATTGGAAATTTCATAATGGTAGACTCAACCTTTCATTGATTATAGCCTATTTAAGTTTAGTTGGTATCAGAGTAGAGGTTATATTGTATTGAGCTTTTGCATGTTTATATGATTGAATATGGAAATTATTCAGATTACTTAGATTTTTTTCTTGAACATATTACTAAACATAAAATTTTATGATTATTTTAAATGAGAAAACAAGTAATCTAAATTTGCTGACTTTTTTTATTATTACAAATGGACTTTAAAATTATACTATATAGTAATCACTAAAAACAATTAATCACATCAAATCAGTCCTTTCAAGGTAAAAGTGACATGTTAGCATTGAGAAAACTACCATTTAAAAAAAGAAAATCATGATGTGGAAAAACATTTTAATCATAGAGTTCAGAATAGCCTATCATTATGTGACTTTTATTGCCACAAGTAATGTATTTTACTCAAAAAAGTCCTAAATATTGGGGCTGGAGTTGAAGCTCAGCAGTAGAGTGCTTGCCTCATACATGAGAGGCACTGGGTTCGATTTCCAGCACCACAAAAAAAAATAAATAAATAAACAAATAAAATAAAGATCCATCAAAACTAAAAAAAAAAAGTATTTTGTAAAAAGTCCTATATATCTGCAAAATTGTAAATTAAAACTTTTAACCTATTGTATTTAACACTACTCTTTTATAAATGAAAGGTTTCTTCAGATGGAACACATCTGTTAAAGATGTAAATGGGTAATATTTCCCTAATTCATTTTCAAATACAACAGATTAATTCATTTAAAATATAACTATTTTCTTTCAGGGAAATGAAAATTAACAAGTTGAGTGTCAACAACAATTTTTGTATTAATTGACAGATGGAAATGAACCATGGGCATCATGATATAGTAATCAAAGTCACAACCCATTTGGATCCTTTTGTACTATGACGCATCTTTCTTTCAACTCTAAAAATCATTAATACCAAATACTCAAAGGTACTGAAGTTTGTACCAGACTTTTAAAATATTCTAGTCTTTTAAACTATTTGATTACAGAGAATTTATAAAAGAAAAAAGCATATTCTGTCAACTGATAGAGTGTACCTCTTTTGTTAAGACATGCAGTGCTATATTTTTATTTTTTTATGATTTACGAGACATTGTACAACATAGTAAAAAATATAGTAAATATATAAAGATTTAGTACATAAATTAACATACATAGATTATGGCTTTAGAAAGTATATAATCAGAATATTTTACTACTATCTTACTGTTAAATATAAGGCACATACAATGTTAGACTATTTTTTCAAGTGATGAGCTTCCTGAAGCCCTTAACTTAGTTTTAATATTACTTTTTAAAAATTATACTAGAATATTATTTCTGCTAATTCCAAATATGTCTATAAAATACAAGCAAAAAATATTCAAAATTTATTTATTGGCATTGTAATAATTCACCCAGCATATTAAAATCTATTACTTTTTGTAGTGTTGGTTGCCAGGAGCAGAGGGGCGCAGAAAACAGGGAGTTCTTGTCTAATAGTACAGAGTATCAGTTTTACCAGATGAGAAGAGTTCAGAAACAGATGACAGGCACGATTGCAGAAGAAAATAAATTCATTTAACACTACTGAACCACAGGCTGAAGCATAGGATCACAAGTTCAAGGTCAGCCTGGACAATTTAGTGAGATCCTGTGTCAAAATAAAAATCAAAAGTTCTGACAACATAGTAGAACATCTCTGGGTTAAATCCCCATTGAAACACACATACACATACAGAGATTAGCATGATAAACTTTGTGTATTTTATCATGATCTAAAAAGATAAAATTAAATTTTAAAATGGCTGCTTCTTTGTAGTGAGATCAAGGAAAATCGGTCTTTGTTTTTCTGCAGTGAATATGTTTTACTTTTATAAACAGAAAAATGTAAGTAAATATTACAAATTAACATAATTTTATCATTAAAATTTATTACAGATGTTTTTAATATATTATAGAGGAGTTTATTCAGAGGAATTCAAGCAATTACTGCAATAAAATATCAAGAAGCAGAGAGATATTTTCCAAATAAGCCCATGAATTTTACAAAGAATGATCAGAAAAGAGGGAAAGTATTTGAGTGGACCATTGGGCTGTAAGTATTCTTCATGCTTACAGATGAAGTGATAGGAACATATGAAAATATTGTCAGTCTGACATAAAGAAACTTCTTAAGAGATAGAGGGGAGGATACGGCAGCAGGAGACCACTCAACATTATTTTCAACATTTGAAGATCTCTCTGTTTCATTTATTTTTTTCTCATGCCAGAACCTTCCTCTAGTTTAACTGTTAGTTCTTTCTGCTTTTCTGAATTTATCAGTCTTTACAATACTTTCACCACCTTGTCTGTTTCCTTTGTCCAGTTTTCTTTGCACTTCATTTACAATTTTCTTACAGTAGAAGTATGAAAAGTAAAGTTGGACTATTTGTCATTTAGTTTATCTGTCCTCTTCAAGGATGCCCTATTTGTGGATGCAGGTACTGGCCAAAAATTTAGTGCTTAATTGTAATCCCCAAATCAGTACACAATGGCACTTTTATGGGTATTCATGGGCAAGTACAGAGTGGTAAAAGAATTGAGGCACTTGATATAGAAATTCTCAGCTAAAGCTGAATAAAGGCGATGACTGCCTTCTTGTGCACACTCTCATGCTATAAACAAGTGTCCTTTTCAAGGTGGTCTAAGTGCCATGTCTTTCTCACTTCTGTGCTTTTTTTAGGCAATTTCCCTGTTTCAAATGACATTCAAGCACAGTGCTGAAGTGCTGTCTAATGTTCCCAAGTGCAAGAAGACTGTGAAGTGCTTATGGAGAAATCATGCTGCTAGATAACCTTCATTCAGGCATGAGTGATAGTGCTGCTGTCCATGAATTCAGAAACATACATGAACCAAATTTATGCATTGCTCAATTGACAAAAAATGGGACAAGAAGCTCACAGGAACGTAATCCAGGAACTATGGTTCAGTATGATGTAGTTCAGTTCCATGGTGGCTTTATTAAACAAAAATACTGTGCACAAATGAGAATCAACTATTCCTCTAAGCAATTCATGATCCTGTTCATTTGGGGCAGCCAAATCAGATTGCTGTCTTCAGCTTGCCATATACTAAAAGACATTTTTTATATGTGGTATTCTCTTAAATCTTAGATTTAGAAAAAAAAATGTGTGTGTGTGTATGTGTGTGTGTGCGCGCGTGTGTGTGCGCATGTGTATAATGTATATACTTACATATATATTCAGTAAGTATATACATAGTGATTATATATAGTATACTTTGTGAGTTTAAATATATATACATATATGTATGTATTTACTATTTATATTGAATATATACTTGGAGTGTGTGCATATATCTTTTGTCTACATCACTAGCCTTAAAATCTTTGTATGCTTGTTTTGTTTTACAATTTATTAATTTTTCTCTTTCACAAATTCAATGAAATATACCTTCCCTTAGGTATTGTGTTATTTTCCCATCACTATTAAAGATAAGTGAGATCATCAAATTATGAATAGAAATGGTTTATTTTGGCTCATCCTCACGGAGTTCCTAGTTTGTGATTGGTCATCCTTACTGCTACAGGCCTTTGGGAAGGCAGGACATCTGACAGGACTGCCTGTTGGAACCAAACTTGCTCACTTATGGCCAGCAAGCTAAAGAAAGTGAGAAGGGTCCAAGGTTACCATAATTCCTTTGAAGATCCTACTCCCATTGAAGTAAGGATCTCTCACTGCCAACTTTTTAAAGGTTCTTTCACTTAAGAATAGTGTCAACTTGTGAACAAAGATTTTAACAAAAGGAACTTTCGGTGATATTTAACATCAAAACTAGAGCAGATGTTAATGCAATGGATCAGAATATGATCAAGGATGTTGCCTCCTCTTTCATTACTAGGAAGGCCTCTCCACAGGGTCACAGAGCTCTTGTCCATCAAACATACTTTGTTAGCTCATGGGATTATTTTGACATTCACTCCCTCTTGAGTCTTCTTGGAAAGATGATTACTGACATGTTTTTAGTGAAATGATACTGAATCAAGTGATTTCAGCTGATCATGTTCATAATGCAAGGAAAATTCACTTTGGAAATAAAACCAAGGTAAGTGCCAAACTCAGGGTCAATGCTTTATATAACTGCCCATTTTCTTTATGAAAAGTTCAGATAGACCTTTTTCAGTTGCTTTTGCTTCCTTAAGCAATCAAGTATTAAACCTAGAGACTTAACTCAAAAAAAGAATATATTCAGAGAGAGTGCATTATATATTAGATGATATATAGTATATTATCATATGTGATATATATGATCTAAAGATCCCCACAACCCACTTTTAAAGTATAGAAAGTACATCGGTTCTGAGTAGGTAACCAGTCCTCTTGAATTTTAAGTAAACTTTCACATAAATCTCATCAAGTAAACGAGAATTTTCCTCTTTCTGCCAAGATGACCTATCTAACTTTAATAATTAGTTACACTGCAGAGTAAAACATGTTCTGCTTCCTCTCACTCTGAGCCTACCACAGTTCCTCTCCTCTGGAGAGGCCAGTGTTTATTTCATGCCATGTTGCCAGAATAGTCTCCTCCAAAATGATAAACTTGTTTTTCTCTTTGATGTTCCTATGGTTTGGGTGTGGGCCAAACATCCTGCAAGAGGACATTGTAATTAAAGACTTATTCCTTCAGTTGGGACAATTGAAAGGGGAAATCTTTAAAAGCTGGGGCCAAGTGGGAAGTCCTTAGGTCATGATGGCGGTGACTTCTCTCAGAATGTAGTTCACTTTGGACTCCTGGACAGTCCAGAGTAAAGGTTGTTATAAGAGCCTGAGACTGGTCGTGGAGGCACAAGCCCATAATCTAGTCACTGGGGAGGCAGAGGCAGGAGGATTTTAAGTTTGAAGCCAACCTCAGCAACTTATAGTTATCCTGTCTCCAAAATTAAAAAAATAAAAATAAGAGCCTGAATAAGCCCCCACCCTACCCACCTCAAGGCTACTAGTTCTAGATGTAATCACTTGGTTTCTTTAGCATTTGATCCCGCCGTTAACTTTCTGCTATGATGTGACATAGCTGAGAACTGATTCTTAGCACCATACCTTTGAACCTCTCAAGATTGTTGGATGAGGTACCTATGTCAGGTATACTATTGTAGTGACAAAAAGTTGAGTAATACAAACATATATGGTGCATATGATAATATACATTGGCTTAAAAAATGATGGATGACAACTCTATTTAAAGACTGATTCCACTATGGTATTTCACAGGGTGTTAGATTTTGCTATAGAAAGCCTTTGTTATTTCTTCTGCATACCTATCTATGTCCTAAATTCAGTCTATATTTTTGGTGAAAGTAGAACAAATAGCACATTGGTCATCTTTCTTGAGTCTTTGATATTGTCCTTTACTTTATAACTCTTTTATATTATAGCTATAAAATAGCTACGTTGTACTTTGCCATATAAAATATGATATAAATCAAAGTAAATTTGGTTGAATGTGAGTGTCAGAGATTCAGTTAGAAAATAAAGAGTCATTAATTATCTTATCTAGTGGGAGAAAGTTGGAAATCTTTTTAACTTTCATTTTTATGCAGACAAAATTCAGTAGTAAATTGAGAAACACTTTGCAGATCAAGTTTGAATATAGTATGGAAATAATTAAAAAGAAAATGAACAAAGGGACTTACACACTCAACAAGGATAATAATTTTCCTAGTAAATGTCATTAAATGATGGTGATTAGAGAAAAGAAAATTAATTTGAAATTAAGATAGAACTGATACAGGAAAAGCTTTTCTCTCTGACTTACAATGAAATGATTCATAGGTAAATGTCATGTTCTAAGTTAAAACAAAAATAAAAGTCAATACTTGTTTGCATCTGTCTCAAAACTTACCCTTCAAATGAATTTACATACATCTACACCTACCAAAACAAGTACCTCAGCCTGCTGTTGGATAAAACTTTCCATCTGGAGTATATAGCTATATACATGTTTGAGTATGTGTTCATATACAATGCTTTTCAATATGAATTTATTTATCCCAAACAGATTCTAGACATTTCCTAAGTTTCTAGCTTTCAAAATTTTCCTTTCAGACTTCACCTTTCTGATTTAAAAAGCACTCTGGGCTGGATATGGTAGCGCATCTCCATAATCCCATCAATTTGGGAAGCTGAGATAGGAGGAACACAAGTTCGAGGTCAGCCTCTTAATGAGAGGCAACTTAATGAGACCTTTATCAAGTCAGGGAGACCCTGCCTCAAAAAGAAAAAGAAAAAGTGTTGGAGATGTAGATTAGTGATAAAGTTCCCCTGGGGTTTAATATCTAGAGTGCACACACATACATAAAGAAGCCCCCTTGTTATTGCTACAGATAAGACTAGGATGGTGTGTGTGTATGTGTGTGTGTGTAGTGTACATATGTGTGTGTGTTGTGTACATATGTGTGTGTTGTGTACATATGTGTGTGTATGTAGGTTTCTATGTGCCTTTATTGATGTTTCTCAAAACTTCATTACAATAAATATACAAATAAGGGAATAATAATAGAAATAACTGTGGCTATAGACCTAGTGCTTCCAATCAAACATAAATTATTATTACCCTGATATTTGTGAGTTGAAGAAGAGAACATGAAAGAAATGAGAGAAATTTTTATTTCTTAATTTTATTGTTCTTTCTTCTCATTGGTAAAGAATAATAAAACTTGCCCTTAAAAAGTGTTCTGATTAAACATTTGATTAAAAGAATGAAATAAAATCCTCAAGTAACCAAGAAATAAATATTTGCTCTAAGGTTTATAGTCTAAAATTAGACTTTATGGGTCTCCAAATTCGGTCCTGCATCTAAAACATTGTGACTGAGAGGAAATGATCCACTCAAAATTGTGATTTTCTTGAAACAATTATAGAAAAATAAGGTGATAAAAATGTATAATTTGTCAGAGATAGTCATCAGTTCCAATAACATATTGGCTTTTTCTTAATTGATAAACACAGGTGGTTTTACATATCAGATATGATACATTTGCTAATGTTGCTTATCTTAAAATTACAACTGGACAGCTGAGCATGGTGGTGTGTCTGGAATCCCAGCGAATCAGGAGTCTGAGAAACGAGGATTGCAAGTTCAAGACCAGCCTTAGAAACTTAGCAAGACCCTGACACAAAATTTAAAAAATTAAACCAGGCTGGGGAATGTAGCTCAGTGATAAAGAGCCTCTGGGTTCAACTTCCGGTGACAAAAATTAAAAAAAAAAATACACACACACATACACATACACACACAACTGGACAGAAATGCATATAATTTAAATTATGTTTTATAGTAAAGAAAAATAATTTATAGATAAAAATATAACTCCTTTAACATTTTGGTGACAATAAAGGCAAGAAACTACGGTAAGGAGGTAAGGTTCTTCCTTTAAAAATAGAGATTATTTTCTCCTTTCCCCTTTGAGTGTTGTGCTTACTCCAAAATTTGGAATAAAGATAAATCTTTTCTGAGATTAAGCTCAGCATTCAGTTTTTAAATTATAAAGATATCCCTGAAAGTCTCAGGCCAAATAACCTTCAGATACAGAAACATGGAATGTGATAGCCAACTTGGGCAGGGGTATGTCTCAGGTGTGTAGGATACACCACAAGATAACAACTTCAAGCCCTTTGCCTGTCAGTCCTGTAGGGTTTTGTTCTTAATTCACATGCATTACCTGCTACATTTATGCATGTAAATTGGCAAATAATTTCCCAGTAATAAATTCTGTCCTCTCTTGCTTTATTGCTGCAGAGGAATATATTTGTTGGCAGCTTTCTTTTATTTTCCCAACAGAGGGAAATGAGGTTTTTCAATGTATTAAATGTTTTAACTTAATGCATACTTCATAATCAATCAGTCAATATGAATCCTTTTTCAAAGTAAGCAGTGTCTAAATTAGAATATATCAATTTGCTTCAAAAACAGAACTAAATACACATCAGTTATTCCGAATGTTTCAAAATTACTTTCAATAAATAACATAGAATCATTGAATAATTAAGTGATTGTCACTGCAATCATTACTGCAATAGTACTATTGTTGTGGAGTCAAAGGGGTTGTATTCCAATTCAACATCTTCATGTGAATGATCAGGCACCTAGTCTCCAGTGAGATTTAGCAACTCATTTAAATTCAGCCTGAAGAGATGCAGAGAGTCAGAACTGGATTCCTGGTTGTGATCCTAGCTAACATCTTTTACCACCATTTATTTGTATGTAAATACCAACATTTTAGGAGTCAAAATAAAGTGGATTGCCAAGTCATTTTTTCAAAAAGACATTTTCAGATCTCCAGAACTTCTTTAGTCAATTCAGTCTAGTTGATATAATAAATCAGAAGCAGAAACTCTAGGAAAAAGCTATCGCATATGCTTACTATTTAATTTATTAACTTTGATGGGTTTAACTAAATTTGGGAATTTTGCCACATTGCTCCTGGGGCTTTTATAATCAGGGTTACTGTAAAATCTGAATTGAAAGTTTTTTGTTCCATGATCTGTTTCCTGTTAGAGAGACAAGGCTACAAACAGAATAAATAATGACTTTTCCTGCCTCATATGGACAGTTTATTTGATAGTCTGGTGTATTTTGTGGTATCGTACGCCCTTTAAAAAATTCTAAATCAATCTTATTACATTTTTCACATTTACTGTATTCAACATTTTTTTTAGTGAAATGGACTAATGTTCTTTGGGGCTGAGATTTACACTAGAGCCAGTTTCTCTGTTAAGAAACTTCCTGTGATATAACTTGTGTTTTGGTTGCTGAGGAAAAAAATAAGTAAAATTAATAATATGATATGATGTAACAATTCACAGCATTGGAGTCTGACTTAATTTTCTGGGCCACTGTGGGTGTGAAACCACAGAAGAGTGAGGGAATGCAAGTGGGAGGCTTTTCTCCAACATCATCTGGGAATAGGCCATTTCAGTGCTGGCTAGAAAGGTGAAATACAGCTGAGATACTGAGGAGGGGCCTTGTGGAGAGAACAGGTGACATAAATGGAAGTCCCCTATCTGGTCCTTCTCGGGTGATTATAGCCAGAGATACATATCCACGTGAATTCTGCCATGATTGATAGGAGAACAGTCAAGAAATTTGTGTAACTATGCCAGGTGTGGTGCAATACACCTGTTATCCCTGTGAATCAGGAGGTTGAGCAGGAGGATCACAAGGTGGAGGCCATTCTAGGCTACCTTGGTGAGAACTTTGTATGTAAATGAAAAATAAAAAGAACTATGACTGTAGCTCCATAGTATAGCATCCCTGGGTTCAAGCGCTAGTGCCAAAAATAAAAAATCATATAAGTAAAGAAATTCAACTTCTTTAGACTAAAGATTGCTCTATTTGGTAAAAGTTAAGCTTACGGAAGGAAAATGTTTTTTTTTTTTTTTAAATCTATAGTTCTTTTATTATCAGGAAAAATGAAAAGGATAGCTTTGATAGTTTAATAAAGAATGTTAAATTCTGTCAACATTTGGGTGAGTACCAATCATAATTTCAAACTCTTATGGTAGATGACAGTCTAAATTGAGGTTATTGGAAAGACTGAAAGGAGAAAGACAAGAAGATAAATTGAGAAGTAATAAACAGTATGTATCTTTATTGATAATTTAGTTAAATAGTTAACTTCCTTCCCTTGCTCTAATTGTCTTCTCTAACATTAATCAAAGTGCTCTCCAAATTCATTAAAGAAATATAGTGTCACTTGCCAAAAATATATGTAAAACAATTTTCCATTTCTTTACCTATTATCACTATCATCAGTGCCCTATACCTGCTGCAATCCAGCATGTTTTCTTTACAAACTTTGGTTAATTATGGACCTATCACAGTTTACTACATGAAGTGACACATAATTCTGACACCTACCTGGAGAGGCTGCTGAGAAAATTAATTAGTGTCTGTAAAATGTTTTGAAGATTTGAAAGAACATTAAGTGCAGTGCACACCATTATCATTCCCCAAGTGAATGATTTTTTAAGTAGATGTGCTATTCTCTAATCGCCATAGGCATTTATGGAACACTTCTATGAATCAAGCTTTATCTATAAGATATTCAACACTCACAGTCATTGTTTTCTCTTTTGAAAAGTAACCATCTGCATCCACTCATATACACTTGTAAACGTTTTGTGAATTAGAATAACTTACACTGCATCCTGTGTGCTCCAGGTGCTGGAGTCTGCTGTATCCCACAGGACCCATTAGATAACATGCGGTGATACACAGTAAAATATTCTGGTACCCAGCCTTTAACAAGCCTACCTAGTAGAATAAAAGAATAGGCATTTAGTTACTTATAAACTATCATTACATTATTAACCACATAGACATAAAACAATAAATAATATTGAGAAGCAAGAGAAGATGTTCAACCAAAGCCAGAGACAGTCCTGCACATAAAATGTTGAAGGGTTTGAATACATGGAGACGTGGTGGAATAAGATAGAAACACAGGAAATTGATGTGAAGATGACACAAGGAGTCAGAGAGAATGAAGACAGAGAGGAACCTTGGTTTAAGTAGAGGAGCTAAATGTGATAGAAAGTACTTTTTAACAGCAGAATGTTCCATATGCTCATGATTGATAACAGAGTTTAGAAACTTAGCCTCAAGAGCTATATGAAATAAGTAGGAGAAGGGAGAGATGAAAGATGGAGAAATAGGTTAGACAGTTATTCAGTCGTTTATTCAATTGTCTGTTATCTCATATCTCATTATATACTATACGTTAACATTTATTGCATGCCCATCAAGTGCCTCGTCATGTGAAAGAGTTTGTGGATAGAGAGATTAAAAAGCACGACAAGAACCCAAAACATTGAGTGAGTCACGGGGTACGATGATCCATGCTATACAATAGATGGAAAATCACAAAACACCACAGATTATGTAAGATGTGCACTTACAGAAATAATTATAATGTGGTGAGAGAAGGTGATCAGAAGACTATCTAGAAAAGAATAGCTCTGAGCTGAATTCAAGCTTGAATAGACCTTTTCAGTTGGAAAAAAGGTTAAGGATATTCTATAATTAAAGTACTGTGGAAAATACACAGAATTCAAGAAAAAGAAAAGGAACAGCAATCACTTTAATAGAGCAGAATACAGGTTTTGAGAGGAATAAAATTGAGGACACTATGAAAATGTAGACAGAAAACAGTTCATGCAAAGTTTCTATCTGAAAAGCAAAAGAGAATAGCCAAATGCAGACACACAAGGGGTCAGCAAGATAAGATTGCCATGTTAGACTTCTTGGGTGACCGAATGGGCAGTTAGACAGGAAGGGTTTTTAAAATTATTATTTATATAGATATAGAGCTATAACTTATGTGTGTAGGTCAATTGAGTATGGAAATCTCAATGCATAGCATTTTGGCATTTTACATATAAACATACTAATGCATCTGTTTTCAGTTTGAGGTGTAGAAATTCTCCAGCCCTTAGAGTTCTATATTTTATATCTGATCTGAAAGTAGTATAAATGTAATATTCTAGTATGTATTATTTGATGTCTAGCTTCCTTTGTTGCATATTATGTTTGTGAGAGTCATCCGTCCTGTTGCATATAGGAATAGTTCTTTCTGTTATATAAAATTTAATTGTATACCATAATTTTAAATCCATTTTTCTCTTTGTGGACAATTTGATTACTTCATCTTGGAATTACTTTCGATAAATATGCAATAAACATTTTTTGTGTACATTTTTGGATGTACATGTGCATGTATTTATCTGGGGCATAAACCTAGGGAAAAATTATTAGGTTATAGAGTCAGAAACTAGTTAGCTTCAGTAAATATGGCCAACAAGTTTTATAAAAGCATTTGATCAATTTATACATCACCAGCCATGTCAGAAAATTCAGTATTCTTGTCAACAATTAGTATTGACAAGGTTATGAGCCTTAAAATTGTGGTTGAGAAGTAGCAGTATCACATTTCTCTTCAGGGTTTAGTTTACATTTCCCTGGTAAATTACAATGCCAAACACCCTTTCTTGTACTTACTGGACTATTTGATATCCCCTTATTTTGTACAGTGCCTATTCAAACCTTTCCTCAACTTAAAAATAATAATTGGCTATTTATCTTTTTATTGATTTTGAGATTGTCTGAGGCCAATTGCTGGGGATATATTGCAAATATGTCCTCTAAGACACTGCCTATTCAAAGCTTTACTTTAAAAATGGTTTGTCTTTTTCTTATTGATTTTGAGATATAATCTGGGCATAATTCCTTAGAGACATGTTGCAAATATATGCTGTCAGGCTATTATTTGCTTTTCCTTACTCTCATGTTATCTTTAAAATATCACAGTTTCTTAATTTTAATGGGGTTTATTGCAAAGAGTTATTTTTTAGTCTGATTTAAGATCTAGGATGAAAATATCTTCTTTTACTTTCTTAAACAAATCATTGATTTGCCTTTCACATTTTAGTCTATGGTCCAAATTGGATGAGTTACTAATTCATTTATTATTGAGCAAGGCATGAAGATAGGCTAAGTTGCATGTTTTCCTATAGAAAACTCATTTTCCTGGTGATGCTCATGCAAATGATCACCATTTTCTTTTTTGCAGGCATTTGACAGTGTAGTAAGGGGATATTTAGGACCTGAATTATGAGAATGGAATATGGTTAATCAGTTAAGGAAAAACAATTTATCGCACTTCAGAAATGATTCAGTGTCTGTTTAGAGGGAGAAGACTGGAAAATGGCAAAGCTTTTTGACGTAGGCAGTTCTATGGATACTGTTATAATTACCAACTACAAAGATAGAAAGTGCTGGAGGGCTGATATGGTTGGGGAAAGATGTGGCAGAGCAGAGAGAGGAGAGCAGTTGGAGCAAGTTTGTGGGAGTAGGGGTGCATTATCAGTTAGGCAGGCTTAACAGTGCAGGGGGCAGTCACCCAAAACAGAAACAAAAGTTCCAGAATTGGTAAAAGGATATTGGTAATGGGAAAATGGATTTCATGCACAATGGACTTATGAACCTTTTACACATTCAAGACTAGCACATGAAGAAGAGGAAATAAAGCCCTTCTAATGTTATACAATAATAAACTAACAAAAATTAAACTTCATATAAATTGCTACCCAAAGGGGACATTTAACAACATGTAATAAGATGTGGGAAAAATGTGCTAGCCAAGGTAATGCACAAGCACAGAAAATCTGTGTAAGAATGAGCTCTGTAAAATGATGTTGCAGAGTAGACCTAACTATCACAGTGGGTGCCCTGATCTGTGGGGTGGTATAGCCTCTCCTGCTTCTCAGCATAGAAAGTGCACACTCTGGTATATGTAATTCTTCCCACTACATATCTTTCATGTCTGCTCTGAGCTGGGATCACTATTGCTGTTAGGAAGCCTCTGACTACACAGGTTCCACTGGAACTCAGAGCAGAGGGAACTCCAGTGGTCACTGGAGGTCTGATAGAAGTTATGAGAATTAATAGACAGAGCCCTAAAATATTGAAAGCACAGGCATCTGTAATTCTAAGAAAACAACATCCTATTCGGGGATTGTGCTTTTAATTTTTTTTTTTTCAAAACAAATTCAAGTCTCACTGCCTCAGTAAGTAGTTTTTAATCAATTCTTGATTTTTAAAAATTATTTTCAATGTACACATGTTCCATTTTATAGTGTTGCAATTGAAACTGATTTACAAAGAGATTTGCTTTATCTTTTCAATAAAAAAGTATATAAAATGTAAACTAAATGATGACTTCTATTAAAGAAAAACCTACTCAATGGCATTTGCTAAAGTTATAAGGCAGACTTAATTCAAGGGGAAGCCATCACAATAGGTGTTGCAACAGAAGTGATGGGGTGTTATGGTGGAAAGAGACTGGCATGAACAGAAGAACAAGTGGGGATTTATAAACAAGAGGCAGGTGGGGGTCAATAGATGAAAAATCACACAGAGTGAACTTGACAGTAAGACCTACTGTATGTTGGAAAGAGCAAAGTGTCTGTTTTCCTTCTGTCTCACACCACTGTCAACAAGGAATGCTACTGTGATGTCTAAAGGTATGAAGAACTTCTTCCACCAGAAGCAAGCAGCCTTCAGCATGGGTACCAGCTGGGTATCCACAACGCCAGTTCCCTTCTGACACTATCTACCTGGAAATAGCATCAGATCCAACATGTTGAGGACCCAGTTCCCAAGACCACCCCCTCCCCATTTCAGATGCCAATTGGAAGCCCCAGGTTGTTTTACCTGTGCTTCTGACTGAATGGGTTGTACTTTGAGGGTGTCACACTACCAGCTAGGAACCTCCTTGTGTTCAGATATGCAGAAGCTCTCTGAGTCCTATTCTTTGGGGGTAATTTCATTATACAGTCATGATTATTTACCATTGGTGATCAACTTCATCTTCAGCCCCTCTCCCCTCCTTGGAGATTGGGGAGTGGGACTGAAAGCTCCAAATCTCTAATCTGGACTTGTTCCATTTGATGACCAGTTTCTATCTTGGAGCCCTCTAGAGGCTGCCAGGCTTTAGTCAACTCAATGACATACCAAAAAAAAAAAAAAAAAAAAAAAGATATATATATATATAATTTCAGCAATTCCAAAGACTTTAGGACTTATATGCCAGCACACTGGGACAAACTTAATAAATGTCTTATGGAAAGCAAGCAAGGATGAGTAGATAGAGCATCCAGTCTGATTCAATCTGTTTCCAATTCAACTTTTTAAAATTTATTTTTTGTACTTTTTAGCTTCAGGTAGATAATTTTGGAAGTAGCTCAATCCCCTGAGCTTTTCTGACAGAAGCAGAGGGCTAAAGTTCTAGTGACTGAGGAAATTGAGTAGCTGCAATGGGATGAGAAGGGTCTGTCAGGGGTGGACAGAGGTCGAGGAGGTGGGGGTGGAAGGGGGCATGGCAACTGTTTCAGTGAACTGAAGGAAGATTACAGGTGGTAAGAGAAGGCAGGAGGAGAGAAAGCAGTGGGAAAGGAGAGGTCTCAGGGAGGCTGTTTGGTGAACTGAAATTTCTCAGGGAGGCCCTTGATAATATCCTCCAGCAACAAACGAAGTCAATGGGGCTGGGGAAGCATATATCAGCAGAGGCCCTAGAAGAGGATTTCAGTTGGTTGAGATGCTACAGTGGAGGAATCAAGATCAATAAAGAGAACAGAGACTCTTACAAAGTGTTAGGAAAATAATCAGCCTAATTACTGTAGAGTGGATTCCCACTCAAAACAAAAGAGCCCAGAAAACCCCTGCTGCTCAGGTAGTTGAGGAATAGTCCTCAGGAACAAGGAGATAGGAAAATTTTCCAGGCCAGAGCCAGGCCTAGGAGTGAGGGGATTCACAGGATTCCACTGCAATCAAAGAGCCACCAGGGAAGTGCTCCAGTCCAGCAGGCACTTTTCTAAAGAGGTGTGGAACTCCCACCCAGCTTCAGAACTTATGTATGCAGAAGCTGAAGAAGCAAAATATGTCCTTCTCTGACCTCAAGGGACCATTACCTAGGCCACAGGTGCAGGAGTTGGATTCAACAATGAATCTCCAATGAATCAGCCAGGAGTTAAGACAAAGTTCTCAATTATGTGGACTCCATGAGAGGTCTGGGAGCTCAATGATAAACTTAACCCTATCCAGGTTGCCAGGATTTGTGTTCTCTGTTCCCACGTTTGTGTTCTCTTAACAGCTATAGCAACTCATCCCTATCAAAGGTAGACATGTTTATACAGGATGCAATATCAAACTAACAGTGGCTGGTCAGGATGACTGATTGACCTTTCCATAGGGCTAAAGTACAGGCACAGGAAAAGAAAAGATCTTTGAAAGAGACCTGAATCAATTAGCATTCCAAAACCTTTGTTCCCTTGAGAACAACCTTTTCAAGAAAACTCTCTCTCTCTCTCTCTCTCTCTCTCTCTCCCTTTTAATTCTAGGAACCAGCCTGACACTGCTCAGTGCTGACTCCTCCTTCTCTTAAGAGAGGTCCTATTAAGAAATCTTGCCTACATGCCTTCTCACCAGACTTGTTTTTGTTTCTAGCATTACCAAGTCAAAGTTGGCATGTTTGGCATGAATGATGCTTATTAAAGATGGTAAGACAAGCCAGGTATGGTGGCACATGCCTGTAATCCCAGTAGCTTGGGAAGCTGAGGCAGGAGGATCGCAAGTTCAAAGCCAGCCTCAGCAAATTAGTGAGGCTCTAAGCAACTTAGCAAGACCATATCTCAAAATAAAATAATTTGGGGGGATGGGCTTCAGTGGTTAAGCAGAACTGTGTTCATTTCCAGGTAGAAACAAACAAATAAATAAAGGTAAGACAGGGGCCAGGATTGTGACTCAGCGGTAGAGCGCTCACCTAGTATGTGCGAGGTTCTGGGTTCGATCCCTCAGCATCACATAAAAATAAATAAATAAAATAAAGGTATTGTATTTAGTTATAACTAAGAAAAAATTATTTTATAAAAGGGTAAGACAGACTTTCTTATAGGGACAATTACAATGGGGTATAGCCCTGGAGGAGAGAGTTCAACTCTCCACATAAAGATAAGTGGAAATTTGCAGCCAATGATAAACTGATGCAAAAGGGATGAAAAATGTCTACTAGAAAACACCAGGGTGGATCAGAGTAGGATAATTTTTCCTAGACTAAGTCAATAGAACTTTTGGTGAAGGGAAGACAAGGTGGTCAGTTACCAAGTGTGGGCTATATTTGCTAAATGTACGGAGCAGGATTCTTACTCACATTGGCCTCAACAGGGACAAAAAGGGATGTCCAAGATCAGGTCTAATTAGAGAAGATTTCAAATCAGATTCGAATTTGGTCAAAGGAGAGAGAGAGCGTGTCCCTTTCTAGTTTTCCAAATAAGGACTGTGAAATATTCTATCCAAAAAGTAAATATTTAAATGGATTTTATTTATTTTGCTTATAGAAATACTTTTTATATTCATACCTTCTTATATTCTTATATGTAAAAATGTTTTCATAGACTGCAGAAAACAATCTTGGTGAAAAAAAATAACTCATGCAAAGGGAGTGATATGCCAAATGCCAGTCTCTGAGCAGACTTGTCAGTTTGTTGGCTACCTGCCTTCTAAGGGGCCCACTCATTCTTGGATTTTTAAAAAGTTCTAAATTTAATCATCTGTTTAAATTTTTATATATTTTTATTTTTAGAACATTTTTGCCTTTCATACTGATTTGTATTCTTTGCCAAGCAGTGAAACAATTATTTATCCTCAAGCTTTTCATATAAGTTAATTTTTTCCAAACTTCATTATTTCAGTTTTTTTAAAAAATTTTTTTCTTAGTAATACAACAGACAAGAGGAATGCTAATTGAAATGCTTAAAAACAATGACTAATGTGAGCAACAACCCATTGGCTTGGCAGGAACTCAAGGTGGTATGTTTTCTCAATAGGGCAAACTGGAATTGGGCCATTTAGGAGACAGTGTGTGTGCCAGCTGAAAAAAAAATGCACATTGTCTTATGGTTTGGATATGAGATGTCCCCCAAAAGGTGTTATTATATTGTAGGAACTGATTAATCCATTTAATAGGTTAATAATTTAAATGGATTATTGGGTGATAACTGTGGGCAGCTGAGGCATGGCTGGAGGAGGTGGGTAACTGGGGGCATGGTTTTAGAATATTATCTTGTCTCTGGTGCCTTATGTAGCATTCTCTCTCTCTCTCTCTCTCTCTCTCTCTCTCCTCCTCCTCCTCCTCCTCCTCCTCCTCCTCCTCCTCCTCCTCCTTCTCCTTCTCAGCTGCATGAGCTAATCAAATCATCTTCCTTCCATAACACCCTTTAGCCATCATGTTTTGCCTTAACTTGTGTCCAGAGCAATGAAGTGGGCTGACCATGGACTGAACTTCTGAAATCATGAGCCCCAAATAAAGTTTTCCTCCTCTAAGTTCTTCTTGCCAGTTTTTTTTTTTTTTTTTTTTTTGTCACTGTGATGACAAGCTGACTTCTACATAAGAAGACTTTTGATCAAAGCCCAATATTTCTCATATAATAGTATTTACACTTAGTGAAAGACAAACTATAATCTAGAATAAATTCCTAAAACTATTTGTCTCTTTCGGTGTCACTTACCCTGTGGATTTATTAGGTCCACTGAACATTTGTTACACAAACTTTTGAAGGAAGCTATGTTGACTTGCTTTTTATTCATTCTAGTCAGTTTGGGATAATTGCATAAAATATCTGATACCATTTTCTACTTTGAAAGCAGAGACTCCCCCACAGCTGATGTTCATTTTGAGCATGTTTCTCAAGAGTTTTCTTTCAATAAGTGAACAATATTTTATTTTGTAGACATTTTGAAATTATGATAAATATTTTTAAAATAAGAAAAAATTCACATCTTAACTTTTTAAAAGTATATAGTCCAGTGACATTAAACACATTCACTTTGTTGGGTAATAATCACCACATTTTATCTCTCCCTTGATTGTGCATGCCTACAGTCCCAACAAGGAGGACGGCTGAGACAGGAGGATTGCAAGTTCAAGCCCTGCCTCAACAACTAAGCCAGACGCTCTTTCAAAATACGATAAAAAAAGGTGGGGACGTAACTCTGCAGTAGATAGTCTATCAATTCAGACCTGGTAATACAGAAAAAGTATTTGCCCATATTCTCACACAAAAACTGTACCCATTAAACAATGTTTCCTTTTCTTTTCCTTAGTCTTCTAGCAACCACTGTCCTACTTGTGTCTCTGTGAACTTGGCTATTCTAAGTTCCTCATACAAGTGGTCTCACACAATATTTGCCCTTTCTGTGACCACCTTATTTTGTTGTGGCATGTTTGAAATAAATTACTGGGTGAGTACTGAAGCAAGACGTGAAACTTTATTTGCTGCTATGGGTCAGAAGGGCAGCAGGCAAGTCACCTGTGCAACTTTTGACCATTTGCAGAAGATAGGGTACATTTTTATAGTCAAAAACTGCAAGCTACTGGTTAGTCAAAACCATAGCAAGGAACTCATTTCAGCAGCACATATACTAAAATTGGAACAATAAAGAGAATATTAGCATGGCCCCTGAGCAAGGATGACACACAAATTCATGAAGCATTCCACATTTTTAAACACATTAAAAAGATAGTGCAGAACGATCAAGTGGTGTTCATCCCACGGATGCAAGATAGGTTCAATCTATGAAAATTAATAAATGTAATTCATCACATCAATAGACTTAAAGATAAGAATCATATGATCATCTCAACTGATGCAGAAAAAGCATTCAACAAAATACAGCACCCCTTCATGTTCAAAACACTAGAAAAACTAGGAATAATAGGAACATATCTCAATATCATAAAGGCTATCTATGCCCAAGGCCAACATCATCCTACATTGAGAAAATTGGAAAGCATTCCCTCTAAAAACTGGAATAAGACATCTTTCACCACTTCTATTTAACATAGTTTTTGAAACTCTAGCCAGAGCAATTAGACAAATGAAATAAATTAAAGGGATATGGATAGGAAAAGAAGAACTAAAACTTTCACTATTTGCTGATGACATGATTCTATACCAACATGATCCAAAAAATTATACCAGGCAACTTCTAGAACTAATAAATTAACTCAGCAAAGAAGCAGAATATAAAATCAACACCCGTAGTTCAAAGGCACTTCTGTATATCAATGACAAATCCTCTGAAAGATAACCTAGGAAAACAATCCCTTATGCGATAGCCTCAAAAAATAAAATAAAATCAATAAAAGAGGTAAAAGATCTCTATAATGAAAAGTACAGAACACTAAAGAAAGAAATTAAAGAAGATCCCCCATCTTTTTGTATAAACAGAATTAATATAGTCAAAATGACCATACTACCAAATGCAATTCCAATCAAAATCCCAATAACATTCCTCTTTGAAATAGAAAAAGCAATCATAAAATTCATCTGGAAAAATAAGAGATCCAGAATAGCTAAAGCAATCTTGAGAAAAAAGTGTGAATCAGGTAGCATCACTATACCAGACCTTAAATTATACTACAGAGCAATACTAACAAAACAGCATGGTATTGACACCAAAATAGACTGGTAGGCCAATGGTACAGAATAGAGGACACAGAGACAAACCCACATATATATAGTTATCTCATACTAGACAAAGGTGCCAAAAACATACATTGGGGAAAAGATATCCTCTTCAACAAATGATGCTGGGAAAACTGGAAATCCATATATATCAAAGTGAAATTAAAGCCACTGTCTCTCATGATGCACAAAACTTAACACAAAGTAGATAAAGGTCCTAGGAATTACACCAGTGACCCTGTGCCTAATAGATGAAAAAGTAGGCCCAAATCTTCATCATGTCAAATCAGGCCTCGACTTTCTTAACAAGACTCCTATAGTACAAAAAATAAAATGAAGAATCGATAAATGGGATTCAACTGAAAAACTTCTTCTCAGCAAAAGAAACAATCAGTGAGGTGAAGAGAGAGCCTATAGAATGGGAACAAATTTTTTACCACATGTCCATCAGATAGAGCACTAATCTCTAGGATATACAAAAAACTCAAAGAACTTAACACCAGAAAAAAAAAGAAAAGAAAAAACAAACAAACAAACAACAAAACCCAAATAACCCAATCAATAAATGGGCTAAGGAACTGAACAGACATTTCTTCTCAGAGGGTGATATACAATTGATCAACAAATACATGAAAAACTGTTCAACATCTCTAGGAATTAGAGAAATGCAAATAAAAACTACTCCAAGATTTCATCTCACTCCAGTTAGAATGAGAGTAGTTAAGAATACAAGCAACAATAAGTGTTGGAGAGTATGTAGGGAAAACACACACACACACACACACTCATACATTGCTGGTGGGACTGCAAATTGGTGCAACCCAATATGGAAAACAGTATGGAGTTACCTTGGGAATCTTGGAATGGAACCACCATTTGACCCAGCTATCCTATGCCTTGGTTTATACCCAAAGGACTTAAAAACAGCATACTACAGTGACACAGCCATATCAATGTTTATAGCAGCACAATTCACAACAGCTAAATTGTGAAACCAAGCTAGATGCCCTTCAATAGATAAATGGATAAAGAAATTGTGATACACACACACACACACACACACAATGGAATATTACTCAGTATTAAAAGAGAATAAAATCATGCCATTTGCAGGTAAATGGATGGAGTTGGAAAATATCATGCTAAGTGAAGTAAGCCAATCCCCCAAATCCAAAGTCCTAATGTTTTCTCTGATATGTGGACACTGATCCATAATGGGGTGGGGAAAGCATGGGAGGAATGGAGAAACTTTGGATAGGGCGAAGGAGAGCGAGGGTAAGGAAAGTGGCATAGGCATAGGAAAGATGGTAGAACGAAGTGGACATCATTACCCTAAGTATGTGTATGACGACATGAATGGTGTGACTCTTTGTGTACAATCAGAAAAATGAAAAATTGGGCTCCATATGTGTACTATGAATTGAAATGCATTCTGCTGTCATCTGTAACAAATTAGAATAAATAAATAAATTGAAATAAAAAGAAAAAAATGGAAAAGAAAGTTGGTGGGGGAACCTCAAGAAAATCCAAGGGAGATCAGTAGAGTAGAGGAAAGGGTCAGGGGAAGGGAGCAAGGGGAAATACAGGGGAGTGATATTGGCCAAATCACATTGTCACGTTGTGTTTATGTTTGAATATCTATGAATTCTCCCATTGTGTACAACTATAATGCACCAATAAAAATATGGGGGAAAAACGTAGCAAGGGAGAAAGTGGGTATGAATGACCCAGTTCAGGGTATAGTACACTGCCCAAGAAAAATGGGAATTAAAAAGAGAACAACTTATAAAACCACTTCTTAAGATCACATTGTATAAGAATAACAGAAACATTTTTTAGCCCTCATGCATTGCCAAACAGGGTGTGATTAGCAGTAGGTGGGTTACATAGGCGGGGTTTTCACAGGGGAGAAACATTTCTTATATGAAATGGAGTCTCCAGGTAAAATGGAGTTTGTCTGGTCAACACACATATAGTTTGACCCATCACAATTTTATTTAGTGTAATGTCTTCAAGACCCATTCATACTATAGCAGGCATTAGAATTTCTCTGTAATTTTTAAAAGACATATAAACATTATGAAAATAAGCCAAAAAAACCAAGCATAAATGCAGACTGATATATAGCTGTAAGAAAACTATTGGAAATGATAAGATTTTATAAAAATGACTTAATATTTCCCTAAAATGCAAAAGAGAGATTTTGAAATTTACATTATCAGCAAGTAGATTTTTTTTTTTTGGTGGGGCAGTGGAAGATAAAAAATAACTGTACTTAGATGAAAAAGAGAGAAAGTAAGGGAGTGAAGTCAAGAAAGGATAGAGAAACTGGGAAAGAGCATCCAGCCACTCTCAAGAACTAAACACAATACTGATAAATCCTCATTCAGTCAACAGCTCTGTTCATTTGCTTATTTACTGAAACATAGTAATTTTACATATTTATAGAGTTCAATGTAATGTTTGAATACAGGTGTATATTGTATGACGGTCACTGAGTATTTTAGCATGCCTTTTATCTCATACACTTACAATGCCTTTGTGAATACATTGAGAATTCAAATGTATAGTACATTAACGTTACCTGAACAGCCCTTTCAGGGGATCTTTAAAGTTGTGCTCCTTTCACAATTTTCAGGCACTAAGGTGGTGGTTATCTAAAGCACATAGGTACTAATGATGAGAATCCAGATTTACTTGTAAATCAACACAATGAATTTCTGATACATTTTTTAAAGAATTTTGAGTAAAATGAGAATGACTTTGAAAGAGAAATTTTTTTTCACAAATTTAAGAATTTGGTAATAATTTTCAACTAGAATTCAGAACATATTATTTTATACTAAGCACCTTAGAAATAAAACTGTAATTGCTAGTTCCTTGCTTAGATTTTAATGATTTGGGGCTTCAGATAAAGAAGTTTTCTAATATTTCCAAGAAGTCTCCAAAGGTTCAATGAGCTACTTTGGAGTTAGTGAACTCTTGCTTCTGGAGATAATCAACAAAGGTGCATTTTCCTGGAGATAATCAGCATTGGAGGATCAGGATGCCCTGAGGCTCTTGTGATAGCTTAGTCCGGCAGTCCCCAAATGTGAGCACAATTCAGAATTGCCTGGATGGTTGCTTGTCCTGCCTGGGTGGCTTATAAAAACACACATTGTCAAGCTTCACAATTTTTTAATATTGTTGGTTTGCCATGGGGCCTGATATTTGACTATCCAACGATAACATTTTGTTATGAGTCCCTGGACAAGGGACCAGATTTTGAGAAGCTCTGCTCTATCTTATAATGTACTATGTTCAATATATCATTGAATGAAGTACCAATGAGAACAGAGAAAAAGAGTGAGGAAAATTTGTCCTTTTTTTTTTACTTCATTAATGATGTCTAGAAAAGAACTTGCAATTTTGCATTGCTGCTGACATAATATTCTAAAGAGATTGAAGGAATCTTGAATGTTATAGAAAGACAACAATGTACCTGATAATAAGAAACATGACCCATACATTTTAATCATAAAGCCTAACAAATCTTAATGGTAGATTCTGAGATATTTTTATTTAGACAGGGAGTCTCATTACTGTCTGCTTACACACTTCAACTTCAGGTATGCTAGTGACAGAGGCAGGCTGCTGACAGTTTTCAGTATTTTGGCTCTTAGACATTGTGAACAAAACTGTGAGATTAAAGCATCTTAAAAGTTACTAAGCCAGTGACATTTCCAAAGGTCAGCCTGTCTTTTGAATTCCCCTTTTGGATAATATTAAATGTTGTGTTACGGTCATAGTTCATTCACGTCAGCCATCAGAAAAAGACTATATCTAGATGTGAAGGGGCTACATGCTCAGGGATGGAAAGACTCTGATCTGTGCCATCACAGAGATTTTAGATTAACAATTAAGTTTTCACACATACTTAATATAAAGTTCTGACGTTCTCTAATTTCTGGTCGTTTTGTTCTTACCATGTCCTCATAACGTTAACCCTTAAAATCTTCAGAGGTACTATGCTTTATTGAATATCGCTTTTATTTTATCCAACTCTTCTTGTTGTCATGGTAGCTGGGTAAGCCCAAGCTGCTGGAGAGAAAGCAAAAGGCAGTTTCTGAGGTTATAAAATTTTATGATGTTTGACAGTTGGCAGAGAAGTATGGATGCACTCTCCTCTCTCCTGGTCTAATCAGTACAGGGTTGGGGTCACCCAAAAGTCGGCTAAATTCAGTAAATACAATTCTATTGATAAGATTTTAATTCCTTAGGGCATTGCTTAGACATTTTGTTCTTTTACTAAAACAAACAATGCCTTTGATTTTCTGTACAATTATTAAGTGGAAAATCTGAAAATATGTTTATGAAATATAAGATATATTGATGAAAACGCATCAGGAGCAATTTTAACCATTTGAGTTCTAACTATTTCTCAACCACTGTGGAATAGAATATGAGTGCCTCTGGAAAGAATTCTATCTATTCTTTATCGTACCCCTTAATGAGGGTCCAAGTTGATACCAAACAGTGAAGAGTTGATCGTTAGATACTTGTCAAACCGAGGCACCAAAGGTATTATACGTTGTTTTTCTTAAATGATGAAATATGAGCTTACTGAAAATGATTCCATACACTTATATTACTAACCATCATAGTATTTTTAAAAGTTTACTTAGGAACTATGGTTTCATTAATCCAATCATGACATTTCTGATGTGGTGATAATTTCAAGTGTATGGAGAGCTGTCTTTGCTTTGATATGCATAGCTGAGTTTTAGCTAACATTTTTTTTTCCAAATGCTATGGGTCTAACCTGAAAATGTCATGTTTTCTTTTGAAGTTCTGAGTTTTCAAGATTCCTAATTTGGAACGTATCAGGATTCACTTGGGATTTAAAAAAATATACCAAAGAAATGTGTTTTTTTAACTGACAGACTACCAACTCCAACTGTAAGCAACACATATTGTTTGTAATAATGTGAATGAAAAAAAATGTCATTTAAATTGAAGTATTCCTTTTAACCCTCAATGTATTTTTTAAAAATTGGATTATATTAATTATTATATAATCATAAAGCCAGAAGTTAAGGTTCATTTGAATATTTTTTTTGTACCAGGGATTGAACTCGGGGGCACTCAATCACTGAGCCTAATCCCCAACCCTATTTTGTATTTTATTTAGAGACAGGGTCTCACTAAGTTGCTTAGCCCCTTCCCATTTTTGAGGCTGGCTTTGAACTCGTGATCCTCCTGTTTCAGCCTCCCAACCTCAGGGATTATAGGCATGTGCCAAAGCATGCGTGCATCCTTATATATTGATCATACGTAGGTTTAAATTAAAGGATAGGAGTTTTCTTGAGAGAATAAAAATGATGGTCTATTATTTACCCTCAAACTAGGAAGTTTATATCGTTTCATATCTTCTATAATAAGAGTTTTAAGAATGTAAGTCCCATGTAACTTTCTGTGTATACACATCTGTAAGCTTTGAAAAGCGTCCATGTTTTTATTACAAGAATTTAGCAAAGATTTTTTTGAAGAACTTTTTTTAAAAAAAAAAAAAGCATTTAATAATAGTCCTAGATAGCATAAGAGGCATTCTTCTTTCATTCATCCTCCTTTTCAGTACATAACTCTGTTAACAGTTTGGATATGAGGTGTCCCCCACAAAACTCCTGTTAATGCAGGAGTACTCAGAAGTGAAATGATTAAATTATGAGAGTTCTAAGTTAATCAATCCATCCTAGTTTGAATGGACTAACTGGGTAGTAACTGCAGGCAGGTGGACATCCCTGGAGAAGGTGGGTCCCTGGGGGCATACCCTGGAAGGGTGCATCCTAACTGCATCCCACTACCCAGTTTCCTGACCCCATGAGCTGAGCAGCTTTCCTTCTCTGGGACCTACTGCCATGATGTTCCACCCCAACTTGTACCCAGTGCAATGGGTCAGCCATCTCTGCACTAAGATCTCTAAAACTGTAATGCCCAAGGGAACTTTTCCTTCTCTAAGTTGTTCTTATTTGATATTTTGGTCGCAGTGATGACAAAGCAAACTAAAACAAACTCTTTGTTTCCTGCAGTTTAATTGATATAATTTGCATTTTGCACCTAGATTCCATGAATCTCAAAGCCTCTAACAATTGCTGTAAACTAGCCCTGTGCAGTGGCCATACCTATAATCCCAGTAGCTTGGGAGGTTGAAGCAGGAAGATTGTGTGTTCAAAGCCAGCCTCAGCAACAGTGAGGTGCTAAGCAACTCAATGAGTCCCTGTCTCTAAATAAAATACAAAATAGGTCTGGGGATGTGGTTCAGTGATTGAGTGTCCCTGAGTTCAATCAACCCCTGGTAATTGCACCCCCCCTAAACAAAAAAAAAAAAGGATTGCTATAAACTCGAAAGAACTCTATGGTGTGTTTGATGCTGTACATTAGCCCTTGACTTTGCTGCTGGTGTTGGATATCAAAGCAGTCCACCTTCAGTCCTATATTCTCAAAAATTAAAGGAAAGCACTTCAGAATTAACATCAATAAATGTACCATTATATAGAAACGATGAGACACTTAATTCAGATAATAAAAATTTAAATATTTGAAATAAGAGATTAGCTTTCTGTAAAGTTATATATATAATCAATATCCAGATGTGTAAAAAAGAATGAAATCAGTAAATTAAACATCATCATCCCAAAGTGAAGCATGGACATCACAATTCAGTGGTGATAATTTTACCAAATTCTGGACTAGAGCTATCCAGTAGAAATTTCTGTGATGTTGAAAATTCTCTCCACTTGAACTCTCTTGGATGACAGATGTTAGCCACATAGGACTATTGAATGCTTGAAACACAGCTACAGCAACTCAGGAAATGAGTATAAATTTTTATTTAATTTTAGTTACTTTACATTTAGAGTTGCAAGAGGCTAGGGTCTACTATATTGGACACTGCAACTCTGAACACAAAACAAGCTTAATTCATCAAAAAGTATAAAACCCACTATTTCTATTACTACTAAAATTTACTGAAAGGATCACCTATGCTGATACAATTTACTAACACCATCATAATCAAAACATGTGCATCCCAGCAAGTCTTCCTTCGTGCCTCTTTGAATCAACCCACTCGTCTTGACTCCCAAGCAAACATTGATCTGCTTTCTGTCTCTACAGATTCATTTTGCCTATTCTACAACTTGTATATGTGAAACCATATTTTGTATCTAATTTCTTTTAGTACACATTCTGTTTTGAATGGCCATGATCAGCTTTGAGTCTCATCCATGTGTGTGTGTGTATCTCAGTATTTCATTCCCATTTATCACTGGATAGTATTTCTTAATTTTTTGACATACCATAAATCATTTATCTTCCCATCTATTGATTATGTTGCTTCCAGTTCTGGGTTATTGTACATGTTACTTTGTGAAAAATCACTTTAAGTACTTGTAAATATGCATACACATACACACTCATGCAATCACCTTTGTTTTCATTACTTTTGTGCTCATATCTTAGAGTAGAATTTCTGGGCCACATGGTAAAATATCTTTTATTTTGGAGGTTGGGTCAATAAATTGGAAATTTTCTGCTTATTATGGAGATAATTTAATGTTGTGTCCAATAACCCTTAATACAGCCATTTAAAAATATTTGTTATTCTCATTAAAGTATATTATATAGATTCTATTGTGGTGATATTCTATGGAAATAGTTTATTTTACTTATGCTTTTCAAAGGACTTTATAGATGTTCTCTATAAAATAATGATATTGAAACCAATGCCCAAGACTTGTGCCATTTACAGACTTTTATCCTTTTCATTAATATAGGAAAACAACTTAATTTCAGTGTATTGAGGAAATTTTAAAGATTAAGTCATAGTTTGTGAAGCAATTTAACAGAGATCATGTAATTTTACTGTCATTTAGTGGCACCTTGATTTATTACATCAACTTCAAGAACTACTTGTAAATTTCTCCAAAAAATATAGTAGTGATTATCAGTAGTATGCCTATTATTAATATGATTTTTGATGGAAACCCTAACATTTTTTTTTTCTACAGAGATCATGAACAAGGTTAGACTATGGCAGCATAAGTTGTCTTTTCCCCCTTGCTACACAGAAGTCATAGATGGCTGGCTGCCTTGGATAGAGGGGCAATCCCAAGAGATTCAGAAAAGATGATTAAAGGATTTGTTGAGAAGTTTCCAGACTGTGCAAGTGACAGCAAATCTCAGTTGTTTATTGCAAAATTCCCTACTTCCTGGCAGCTGGCTAATTTTTATCCCAAAGATGCCTGTTTTATCTTGGCTCCCATCTTTAAATGACATCATATTCAAATGCTTGGGATTAGAAGCAAGAAACAGAAGCTTCAGCTGCCAAACATTTAAATATATTTTCAAAAGCAAACATTCTGTACAAACTATCAAGTAAACAAAATTGCTTGTCCTTCTGTACAATCAGCACCACATCCATCAACTGCCTTCCTGCATCATTCATTTGAACCTGTGCGTGTACAATTGTGGCCACTTCCTTCATCCAGTGCTTCCTTTCTGTTGTTTTCATTTGGGACTCAGTCAAGGAAGAAGACAAATTGACTTGTCTTTCAAATTTACACACCAGGCTTTTTGCACAAAGTGGACTTTTTAAAGGTTGAAAGTTACTGATGTTAAAAAACGCAGACTTCCAATTGTAAGATATCTCGCAGAGATTGAAGGAATACAAATGGATCCTGAAACTTTATGTTGCACAAACACCTTGTCCTGAAATATGTAGAATAAGTCTGAATAAGTGTTATTTTCCCTTTTTCGTCTAAGTAATCTTCATCTCATTGTTATTACTTGTGAAAGGTTGGTTTGTAAAAGCATTCAGACAAGCAGCAGAATAACATGCCTGAAAGCTAGTTTTTGAGGTAGCGCAGAACAAAAGGACCTTTGAAGGTCTTGAACTCGCTTCTTACTCTTGGAAGTCTCATCCCCATGACATCAAATTATTTGAACTCATGCTATCTCGCATTCAGTTATAATTTATATGGTGCTATTCAGGAGTTGGAGTTAGAGTTGACTAATTGACATCATGAAATAGCACATAAATATTTAATTAAATATGTATTAACTCTTTTATTTATTTCTTGGCTGTTATCCATTTGTATTTTAGAGCCTGTTTTTCTCTTTTCCTGGGACCTTAACAAAATGTGTCAGGCTAAGAAGGGTGCAACTCAGTGGGTCTAGGGTACTTAACTAGCATGTGTGAGGAACTGGGTTTCATCTCAGGCACTGAAAAAGAAAAATAGCCATAGTAGATATTGTGCTAGCAAAATCCAATGAAAGAACAAACCCTCATAAAGGATGTCAGGAATAAAAGGGATTTAGAAACATGTCCATTTGATCTGCCTGAATGTTTCGGGTGGTGATTACTCCAACTTTCTTATTTCTTTCTCAGGTATTACTTTCTCCAGGATCTTAATTTTTTTTAGCATGACAATACAATGATCTTGACATATCATATATTTGATTCAAATGGGGTATGAATTCTCATTTTTCTACGTGTACAGATTGCAGGATCACATTGGCTATGTAATCACGTATATACATACAGCAATACTAGTGTCTATTGTATTCTGCTGCCCTTCCTATCCCCCCTCCCCTCCCTTCCCTTCCTATCACCTCTCTCTACCCAATCTACTGAAGGGGAATAGCTGGGTCAAATGGTGGTTCCATTCCCAACTTTCCCAGGAATCTCCATACTGCTTTCCAAATTGGCTGCACCAATTTGCAGTCCCACCAGCAATGTACAAGTGTACCTTTTTCCCCACATCCTCGCCAGCACTTGTTGTTGTTTGACTTCATAATGGCTGCCAATCTTACTGGAGTGAGATGGTATCTTAGAGTGGTTTTAATTTGCATTTCTCTGATTGCTAGAGATGGTGAGCATTTTTTTGTGTATTTGTTGATTGATTGTATATCCCCTTCTCGGACTATACCCAAAAGACCTAAAAAGAGCATACTACAGGGACACAGCCACATCAATGTTCATAGCAGCACAATCCACAATAGCTAGACTGTGGAACCAACCTAGATGTCCTCCAGGATCTTAATTTACCCAATTAGTTCTTGCTCTTTCTTTTCCTTCCTCCCTCTCTCCAGTCTTCCTTCCCTTCTTTTCTCTCTTCATTTTTTTTCTTTTGAATAAAATGTTCTATAGTAACAAAATACATACAATATAAAGTATACCATCATAACAGATTTTAAGCATACAGTCCAGTGGTATTAAGTCTATGCTATTGTGCAACTATCCTATATGGTTACCTCCAGGACCCTTTTCACCTTGCAAAACTGAAACTCCATGCTTCTTAAATAAAAATTTGTGCTTTACGTAAGTAGAATTATATGTTATACATCTTTTGTAATAGAGTTATTTAGTTCATTTAGTATGTGGTCCTCAAGATTCACACATGTTGTGGTGTGTGTCAGAATTTCCTTTCCTTTTAAAGCTGAATAATATTCCACTGTATGAATAGAGTGTACTTATCCATTCATCTATTGATGAACACTTGCCTTGCCTCCTGGAATAATATAATTATGAATAATGCTGAAGTGTTTGGAGCTATAAATTTTTCCCTTTGCACCTATTTTATTCAGCTTTTTCATTGCTGTGACCAAAGATGTGACAAGAACATTTTAGAGGAGAAAAAGTTTATTTGGCACTCACAGTTTCAGAAGTCTCAGTCCACAGATGACTGATTCCATTGCTCTGGGCCCAAGGTAGGGCAGGACATTATGGCAGAATGGTGTGGTAAAGGAAGGCAGTTCAGCACATGGTACCAAGAAGCAGAGAGAGACAGACTATCCTCACCACGAAATATAAAATATATACTTAAAGGTACAACCCCAAAGACCCACCTCCTCCAGCCACACCCTACCTACCTACAGTTACTATCCAGTTAATAACTATGCGATGATGCATTAATTAGGTTAGACTTCTTAAAAAACTCTATAATCTCATCACTAAATTTTCTTGCATTATCTCACCTTTGAGCTTTCGATGGATACCTTTTATCTAAACCACAACAGCATTGCTGCTGCTGTGTCGTTGCATAAATCCTGATATTTTGTTTTCATTTTTATTCAACTCTAAGAATTTTCTAGCATCTCTTGTGATTTCTTCTTTGAGAACGTGATTAAGATTGTGTTGCTCAATTTCTACAAATTGATGATTTTTTTTCAATATTTCTCCTGTTATTTGTCTCTAACTTCATCCTGTTTTGGTCAGAGAAAACATTTTGTATGATATTTACCTTTTAAAATCTATCCAGACTTAATTTGTTTCCTATTAAATGGCCTATCCCGGAAAATGTCCCATTTGCCCTTGAGAAGAATGTGTATTATATTCTGTCAGGTAGAACATGATGCATATAATACCTGCTAGATGTAGCTGGTTTGCTATGTGGTTCAATGCCTCAATTTCCTTCTTCATGTAATGACTGGTTGTTTTATCTATTATTGAGAGTGGAGTATTAAAGTCATTGGAGACTGCTTTGGTAGATCTATTCCTCCCTTCAATTCTGCAAATATTTGCTTCATGTATTTTAATGGCCTGTCATGAGGTGCATATATGCTTAAAATTGTCATAACTTTTTGCTATATTGAAACTTTTATTAATATATAATGTTTTCCTTGTCTCTCTCAAACTTCTTTGATTTAAAGTTTATTTTGTCTGATATTAGTTTAGCCACGCTTGCTCTCTTTTAGTTTCTAATTTCATGGAATATCTTTTTCGGTTCTTTCATCTTTGACTTATTTGTGTCCTTGGGTCTAAAGTGAGTGTCCTAGAGACAGCAGATGGTTAGATGGTGTTGTTGACACTCTTTGCATTCAATCTGTCTCTCTGTCTTCTGAATGGAGGGTTTAATCTAATTATGTTTAAAATAATTAATAAAGAAGAATTTGTGTCTTTTGCTATTTGTTTCCTATATTCCTGATTTGTTTTGAGTTGGGTTTATTTAATAATTTATTTACTTATTTATTTAGCAGTAGTGGAGATTGCACCCAGCAGTGTTATGGTTCTGAGGCATACCCCCAGCCCTTTTTATATTTTATTTTGAAGGCGAAGTCCTCATGGTGGGACTAACGCTTTCATCAAGTGAGAAAGATCCAGGAGACCAACAACCACTCTCTCTCCTTTTACATCATACAAACAAAAAATAGCCCTCACCAAATGGTCCCCTTGAAGGAACCCTCATGGACACCCAGCCTCCAGAACGGTAATAAATAAATGTTTGTTTTTTCAGTCATTCATTATGTGGTGTTTTATTATGGTGGCCTCAAGAGGCTAGCACTTAATGCTTTGTGATATTTTTGTTGTCGTGAAATATTAAACATTTGAATTAAATAAACTCCAGAAATTATTTTCATCCTCCTGGGTTTGCTGATTTTTGTTTCTGTTTCTTGATTGTATTAGGCTGTTTCTGTGCCCCAGGTCAGCTTGACATGTAAACTTAAATTCTTCCCACTTTTCTTCTGAGGCTCTACCTTTCCTCAGGCATGCATTCTGATTTTTAAATTATTTTGTATATATGGCTGTTTTTAAATGATCTAGTCTTTAAAGCATGGCTCCTAAAATAAGAAGGAAAAGGGAAGAGTGAAGTGTGAATAAAAAAAGCAGAGAAATAAACAATAAAAGAAAACTTAGCTGACAGTGTCTGAAATTGTTTGGAAGTCATTTCAGTTCTATGAGGAGGGTCTTGAAGACTAGACCGTCTGCCAGCCTCTTGATCTGTACCTTCATGCTTAAAACAGTGATTGGAACAATACCTGATATTTGGAGGAGAGGGTCCTTCATGTTGGGTATCACATGCTCCAGGAACACAGGCATTGCTGTTTTACTTGGGACTGGGGCTTGAGGGATGGAAGGCTACTACAGCACTAAGAACTACAATGGACCAAAAGTAACTACATATCCCTGTTTAAGTCTTTTACTAGAATTTGCAAGACTTGAATTTGACTGGAAAATTCCAAAATAGCTAAATTAGACTTGCACCTCCAATTATGGTCTAGGTGAGAAGATAGATGGTTGGTGCTTTTTTTTCCTTTGCCAGTCACCCTAGAATCTTTCCATTCTGCATGCTTTTTGAGGCATCTTGATTTGGTTTTCAATTCCCAGTCTAGGGCCTGAATACTCATTACATGCTCCATTTGCTTGGTGTGTGTTTGGGGCTGGGTGCTGATTCTGATTATCTTACCATAGTGAATCAATGAGAGTGAATAAATACTTTCTGTCATACAGTTGATGAAGATGGATTAGTTTTCCCAGTGTCTTATTACTGTTGTATTACTTTTGTTTTTGTGTAGACAGATTTCTGGTGTGTCTTTTATGCAGTATATAAAAATAAAAGAAGCCTCACGTAGTTATTCCTCAATCTAGCCTCCAAGCAAACCTATACGAAATTTGGGAGAAGCAGATGGGGCAGCAGAACACATAAAAAGTTAAGCTGAGAACCAAGATAGCTAGTAAAGTACTTTGAGAAATGTAAGTCTTGTTTCTTCAAACCACTTTCTTTTAATACCCTTTGCCTTCTTTTTTTATATTCCTATTGTGTACCAAGAAGATAGTTGCTATCTGCTAAGAATATAAAAATGTCTTAAAGATCATAGTAGGAAAGGCTCTCCAGAGAAAAGGAAGCTGTAAGATGTGTGTGTGTGTGTGTGTGTGTGTGTGTGTGTGTGTGTGTGTATGGAGGGAGGGTGGGGAGTGGGATTAATTTTAAGCAATCTGCTCATGTTGGAGCTTTCAAGTTCACATTCAATAGAGCAGACAGACTGAAGATTCAGGTAACAATTGATGTCACAGTGTTGAATATTAATTTTTGGCAGGACAGCAAGCTGGAAAAATCAGGCAGGATTTCCAGAATGCATGAGAATTTCTTTTTCTTTGGGTCATCTCAGTCTTTGCTTAGAAAATCTTCACCTGGTTAGGCGAGGCCCACTCACATAATGCAGCATAATCTACTTTAATCAAAGTAATTGAAAGAGTAACTGCTGATTGAAATGCAGAGTATGTCTAAAAATAAAGAGAGCAACATCTAGATTGGTGTTTAGCAAACAACAGAAAAATTGGCCTAGGCAAGTTGATACAAAACTAACCATCTCCATCAATAGCACCAAAAAATAAATCCACAAAAGTTATTTTAAGAGAGTTGTACTGATATTAAGATATAGTTGAGAAGATAAAAGTGAATAATGCAGAATGTTTACCATTTTTGTTTCTAAATAAAGTTTGTATGGTTTTCCACTGTGCTATTCCTGGGACTTTTCTGGAGATAAGTTTGAAATATGCTAAATACATTTTTAGGGAAAAGAGGCATTATAAGCAAATATATGCAAGAATTTTTATTTGTAAAAATGATACCTGTAGACATGCACATAGACTGCCTACTGCATTTTATTGGAGATGGAAACAGGATATGGAAACAAGTCCTTCTAGAAAAATGTGATCTTGCAGAGCAAATATCTGATCATTGAGCTGGCAAAAGGGGGTGTCAGGAAGGAATGGAAAATGGCACTTATTCGTATTATGATCGTGCTGAGTACTGGTGTAGGAGACCCATGGTTCCTGTCTGTGAAGAAAAAGAAACTAATAATCTGTGACATTCAAAATGGAGCCATTGTTCACTACACACAGGTGTTTATCACAGTTCTCTGCATACATTGTATTCCCTGTGAAAAAGTGGTGTGTCAGCTTTTCTTCTCTGTGATAAAATACCTGAGGTATTCAACTTGTAAGAAAGAAAATTTGGCTTATGGCTTCAGAGGTTTTAACCATGGTCATTTGGTACTGGTGCTTTGGCTCTGTGGCAAGGCAGACCATCATGGTGGTGGGAGCACATGGTGCAGGAGGTTTGATCACCTCATGGCAGCTGTGAAGCAAGGTGAAAGAGGGGATGTGAGGCAAAATATTCACCCCACAGGCACACCTCTGACAACCTGACTTCCTTCCACTAAGCCCCACCTTCTAATGGTTCCTCCACCTCCCAGTAGGGCCACAAGGCCTTTCACAAGCTTTTTACACAGGAGCCTTTGGAGAATACTCATGATACTCATGATCTGAACCACAACAGTAGGATTCCCTTTGTATGTGTCAGGATGTAAAAATACAGATACATTGAATAATAGCCTGTGATTTGACTGGCCTACAAGATCAGGTAAAGCTAAAGCTGAAAGAGGATTAAACCATAGAATTAAGTTACCTGACATTTTTATGGAAGAATCCACAGTAGGAAGCATCATGAATGATGGGAGGAATGTGGAAAGATTCTCTTGGAAAACATTTACTTTCTCCAAAATTCCTTAACATTTAAATTTTAAAATTTTTATTTTATCCAAATGACAGAAACACATTCTCTCACACAGAGAATGCCCAGGAGTATGGAGATTCATCACGGTAGGCATCTGCATGCAAAGGTTGTGTTTTAAAATCATATAACAACAAGGAATCTATTGATAAAGTTCAGTCGGATGGGCCTGCATGGGTCTAAATACATATTTATTTGCTATAAATTGCCACATTTATAGTATCTGTGAAACATGAAGAATTTCCTTAAGACTGAGACTCATGGAATTGACAACAGTAATTAGAGAATCCTGAGAGTTAGAAAAAAATTGTCTAATCTAGTCCAAAATTGTTAGGAAGTTAAGGCTAATTAAGGTTATTACTACAAATATCCTGATACCCCAAGGAGCCATATTAAAATGTTTTATTTTGTAAAGTTATTTATTTACTACAGAGCTAAAATCTTTTTAGAGTAAAAACTAATTGGTAAACAACTTGAATTATATATTAAATCAAACAATAGCTGAATAAAGTATTAATAGCTGGACTAAAGGGGAAATCGAGGAGAGAGGTTTTTCCATCCATGTTGATGGAGTTTGTTAAAGCTGCCCTATTGGAAATCTGATTTGAGAAGAAAACCACATAAATCAGAGAAAATGTAAAAGTCTCAGAAGTAGATTTAAAAAATACACAATTCAATCATTTCCTCAATTAACACGCAGATCTGTTCTGGAAAAATATCAAACCGTAAACTAAATTTAGTAATGCTAATGTATTTTGTTCATACAAAAACTCTGTTTTTACAGCTTCTAGACGAATGGATTCTGCTTTCACGCCTCTCAACATTTTTATTAAAATTTTTTCTTTTGCCTTTCAGTGAACATATAACTGTTATTTTTTGTCATTTTGTTCCAGATTTCTCCTATGAAAATGTCTTCTCTTATTAAGCGATGAAACACCCTTCATTAAAAAAAATACTCATTTACAAATGGTTTACATTCTTGACTTATCTGCAGGAACTTTCTGTTTTAGAACTGTATTTGACATTTTAGCAACAGTCTGTCATCTCCTACATACCATTGCCAATTAGTTTGTCACCCCAGGGATGGGTCCCCTGAGCACACCTTGAGGAATGCTTTAGTTTGATGATATATCAGAGTAAATGCCCTCCACACTTACTCTGATATATATATGGTGGACATCCACCCTCCAAATGGGAGAGATGCTTATTAAAGATAGACACACAATCAATAAAGTCTTCTCATAACAGAATTCCAAAAAAACATGCTACTTAAATTATTGTGTTTTTATTTTGATTCTTAACATTTTTCTTTGCATATACTTACTTTCTCTAGTACTGTTGCACTTACAACTAAATCTCATAAGGAAGAATCTTATGCTACATCCTCGAGTTTTACCTTAGGCTACCAAACAGCTGTTTATAAGCTGTTCTTTGCAAGCCTCTTTGAATGTTTGAAAGCTGTCAGATATCAGATTCATTGTTAGTCATTTCCTGTTTACAACAAAACTAAAATATGGCTATAAAGCCTAAAGACAAAGTTTCTTAAATATAAAGTGAATGGAATCAAAATGTATTTTACTCTAAATAGCAAAAGTATTTTTCATGAAAGAAAAAATGAAAATTCAAGGATTGGACTGGATAAACAGTGTTGTATATTACAGAGAGCATATAATAAGGATGAAAATAAACACTTCAGAGTCAGATTGAATAGGTTCCAATCCTGATCTATTTTCTGATCTCTTCAACCTTGAGCAACTTATAAGAAAACTTCCTGAGACTCAATTTTATCTGTGGGATGGGGATGCTGATATCAACTATATCATTGGGTTGTCAAAAGGAATAATTTTGGTAATATTTATAAATTTAAATTTCTTGAAGATCACTTTACCATAAAACTAAGACTTTTATGCTCACTTTTTTAAAAATAAAATTTTATAATTTTAATTTAGTTTATTTTATAGAAAGGTTGCAAGGACATTGCACAGAGTTCCTGTATACCCTACACCCAGTCTCCATTTTATACAAACAGCTGATAATGCAATGGTGCACTTACCACAACTAAGAAACCACTAATGATGTATTATTATAAACTAAAGTTCCCATTTTATTTAGAATCTATTGGTTTTTACCTCTTTGCTTTTACTCTTCTGAAATCTCATTCAAGATACTGTATTTTACTAGGCCCAAGGACTTGGGAGGCTGAGGTGGGAGAATTTCAAGTTCAAGGACAGCCTCAGTTACTTCGTGAGACCCTCTCAAAATAAAATAAAAAATAAAAATAAGGAGAGCTGGGAATGTAGCTCTGTGGTAAAGCACCCTGGGATCAACCCCCAGTACCTGCCCTTCAAAAAATATACTGTATTGCACTTATTCATCTTTTCTGCTTAAGCTCTTCAAACTGTCAACATCTCTCAGATTTTCTTCTTTTTATGCATAATATTGATAGTAACAGTTTTGAGGGGCATTGGTAAGGCATTTTGTAGAGAAGTCTTTCAACTGTGATGTGTCTAATGTTTTCCTCATGATTAGACTTGAGTTAAGGGTCCTTGGGAGGAAAATCATAGAGTTGAAAGATCCTTCTCATAGTATCATATCAAGGGCTCATACCATACATGTGACTTGTCACTGTTGATGTTTTCCTTGGTCTCCTGGCTGAGGTGGTGTCTGTCAGATTTCTCCACTATAAAGTTGCTCCCACCCACTGTCTCTTCTTCTATACCATATTCTATAGAACAAAGTCATTATGCTCAGCCCATTCTTCAGGGATGGGGGTTATGCTCTTCTTTGAAAGTAGAACATCTGCCCTAAAGACATAGAATTCTCTAATACAGGAGATTTTTCTCTTCTCTCTCATGTACTTATTTACTCATTTATTTATAACAGTTCATATTCACAGATGGATATATATTTTATACTTCTGTTTACTATACACTATTTTGTTGATCTATCATTTTATCTTTTGCCAGTTTTCAGATGATTACGGTGTCTCTTTGTCATAATCCTATCATTGTCTTATCTTGTCTTTCTTTCTTTCAACACATTGCTTTCTGGAATGACAAATTGGCTCATTGTTCAAATGTGGTCATAATGAAGTAGTTTGATATTGCCATTTGGGATGCAACTGGATATTCTTTACTCTGAGGTACACAGTCTCCTCCGAGGGAAAGAGAAGCTGTATGAAAACTTGACAACTTTGGAATCATTAAGGGTCAGAACTCAACTGCTGTCCTGACTACTGCTCATGTGACCATGAGAAGATTACGTCTTTTCTCTTAACCTCATCTATACCAAATACCCTTCATCAGTTTGGGCCATGAATAGAAGTAGCTATGATAAGATTTCAAGTTTAATATTTGAGTAAATGTCTTAACAAAAATATCCTTTAAAAAATAAACTGAAAGACATTTATAAATTAAAATGATAGAAATATCAATGAAAGCTATGCTTATACTTAGAGATATAGGAACCACAATTTTTCTTTGAAATGGCTTAAAAATTTTGATTAAATCCAAAGGAATAATTGGTTCTAGCTATATTTTAGATTAGATAGTATTTTTGAAAGCACACAAATAAAAATAAAATATTGGCATACAAGAGTCACAGTTGAAATGGATGGACACATACTATTAAACATGATGTGTCAATTCATAGAAGAAAGTCAGGATATCTGGGTCCTACTCCAAGATTAACCATAAATTTTTACTTGACCTTAGCTGTATTGTTTCTAGTTTCTTTTTTAACTTACCGAACTGTAAAATAACACTGATATATCGTCAACTGACATTTCTTTGAATGGGAATTCACCACTATTTATGACCTAATGATTTAATATTATTTGAATTTCCAAGATGAAGTAATTTCAGAATGACAGCATTTCTTGTTCTTATTATAAGTAAAGGGGAAAAATATAAGATTTTCTTCTACTTAATTCAGTTCAAAAGCAAATATTGCTTTTAGTTACATGGCATACTGCTTCTTAAACTCTCCCACTACCACAAAGCCTTTAGCGACTAAGGATTTAATTTTTTTAACCCGTATATTTCCAATTTAAAAGTCAAAACAATTGTCATGTTTCTTTAGTATCCATTTTAATATAATCAATTTCTTAATTTAATGTTTTTCTTAGTATAATAAAACAATATTTCACTTTTTATGCAATTAACAAGTTTTGTACAGAGAAACCAACAACAACCAATATTAAATTAGTTGAAGATTTATTTATTCAGAATCTATTAAATACCTGACACTGTTTTAAGTACTAAATACACTGTAGTAAAGGAAAATGGGGAAAAAACTGCATTAGTGGAATTACATTGTTAGAATAAACAAATAAACAACATGTATCTGAATTTATGTGGTAATAGATGCTGAATGTAGGAAGAACAAAATAGGGTAAAAAAGAAAGTGTTGGTGTATGGGTTGAGATTGCCTTTTAAAAGAGGCTGAAAGGGAATATCTCAGACTTTCATTCAGATATTTAGGGGGAATTACATTTCCAGCAAGAATGACTAGATCAGAGACTCAGAGGTGGGAAGCTGTTGCACAGGTGTAAGCAAGAATAGAAGTAGCTCTGATAAGTAGCTTTGATAACATCCATCAATAGAAGTAGCTCCATTGATGGATCTTTATCAATGAAAGCTAAACTTAGAGAAATTTAAACCACAATTTCTCTTTGAAGTGACTAAAAAATCTTGATTAAATCCAAAGAAAATTATTGGTTTGTGTGTGTGTGTGTGTATATATATATATATATATATATATATATATATATATACATACTTGTAGCATGGCCTAATGGTATAAGACACTGGATTGAGTGTGTGTGTATATATATATAGATATTCCAATATATATATATCACTTATATGTATGTCTAAATATAAGTATATATATTATAAATGTATGTGTGTATATATACAAATCTATATCTATATATCTATCTCTGTCTCCATCTATCTATCTATACAGAAAGACTAAAGGGTTAAGGCAGCCACAGGGGTTCAGGTGGGTAAACTGAGAACAAAAGCAGAGAATAGATATAAATCCAATGAGTCACTGTAGGTAGTCAGATAAGATTACACATCAGCCAGAGAACTTGTTCCTGGCAAAGAGCTGTCAAAAGCAAAGACTTATTCTAGGTCAAGGTTTGAAGGGATGGCAGTTTCACAGTGTCAGTGTGAAATGTCCTCTTGAGATGTCAGCTTTGAGTGGCACTTGCATGGTCATCGGGGGCAGGAGAAATTTCACTTTACTAAAGCCAGAAGAAAGACATCCAGAGGTCTTTTGCTGTGGCAATGTTTCTGGGCGAGGCTCCTAACAAGTGACCAGGTGATGGCATCAAGTTTGCCATGGTGTCTCATCACTAAATTCTCCTCCATTGATGGATCTTGAGTGAGTGGGGTGCTCTGTCTGATGTGTTCAATTAACTTGTGGGCCTGTGTTTCCAATATGAGTTTGATACATCCATGCACCCATGTGCTTCTAATTAATTTGATAAGTTCACAGGTGGTCATCATTATTAACATGGATGGTGGTTGTTCCTTGTACAAAATGCTAATTCATTCAACCTCAGCACTTAAACTCAAAACAGAGTGGTTTATGGTAAACTACTGTTTTATAAAATGAAGTAACGAAGATTTAGACACAGCCTGAAAAAAAGTTGTACTATACATCATGGAATAACTCAGAGCAGAGCACAGCCTGCCCTTCACAAAAACCTACAAATATTATTGAGAGATGAATGCATTGTGCTATATTCAACAATATAACCATTTTGCAGACAACCCTAACTATACTTATAAGCAACAGGATGCATGAATAGTCTGAATATAATGTGGAGCTAAAGGAATAGAAGCTGTGTTCCTTCATACAAGTTTCAAATACAGGAAAATCCTATTTATGAGTTTTTATTTTACATTAGCAGACTATTATCTTAGAATAGAATAACAGGGAGGAAGAAATTTGTGAGCCAGGAAAGATATTAAATTGCACTTATGTCTATTTCTGTATTGTATCTAAAATCTTCTATCACTCCTCAACACTAATTCAGTTGGACCATAATCTGTTATTTAGTAATACTTATTACTTGCTTAATAGCATGTCTGGCAAAGGATAAATTTCATTCACATGAAATTGTGGAAAAAGAAGAAAATAATTGAGAATAGAGCTTCAAGATTCAAGAAGCAGAAAGTAATAACAAATTCTGAATTTAAAAGATCATTATCAATGACCAGAAAGCACTGAATAATTTAATGCTGGAATATGGATGAAAGACCATGTAATTGTTTGAGAATAAATGAGATAAAATAGGATGAATGAAACTGAGTGGTAGTTAAAAAGAAAGTAGAGATTTATAAAAAAATATATGCATGCATTTATGAAACTTTTATTGTAATATGAATATAGAGTGTGTATGTTTGTGTTTGTATTATAAGGACAGCTTGATAAAATTTAAAAAGTTAGCACACTAGAAAAATAAAAATCACATCACTACATCAAAAAATTTCCTTGTGGTACCTCCTAGTCAACATCTACTTTAAGGAAGTTTACTAAAGTAAAAAATCGCAGAGTGGATTGTCCTGTATTTGAAACTCATGAAGGGAAACATACAGTGTGCATGAATTTATCCAACATTGTATTTAGAATATCCATGCTTGTGCTGTACAATTATAACTAGGTCTTCTCTGTAAAATTGTGTTCCACTGATGAATATAGCACAATGTATATATCTACTGCTGATCACAGGGTATTTGGCTTGTTTTCTGTTAGAGTGATAATGAATACAATCACAGTAAGCATCCTTGTAACTTGAGTTGGGCATATACTTAGGAGGGAATTTCCTGGGTTTTGAGATTAGCACGCATACAACATTAGCAGACACTGCCAACATATTTTCTAAAATTATTTTATATTAGTTTCCAGTTTCTATGTGAACTTTTTAGACACCTGCCATTATTTGTCTTATTTATTTTAGTCTTTCAGATGGGCATGCAGTGCTATAAATTTATTATAATCTTTTAGATGTGCATGTAGTATTAAAAAAAAGTGACTGTTGTTCTTTTTTCTGGCTCTGGGCATTTAACTCACAAGTATTCTACTTATTGGCTATTTCCCCATTCCTTTTATTTTCTATTCTATTTTGAGACATGGTATTACTCAGTTGCAGAGACTGGCCTTGAACTTGTGATCCTCCTGCCTCAGCCTCCCAAGTCTTTGGGATTTCAGATGTGTGCACCTCGACAAATCTGTTTTAATTTTTCACCTTTTATTTTGAAAGAATTTTAGACCTTTCTGTATGCCTTTGACATGAAGACAATGATGGAAGATACCGATGTCAGTTCTGATGCTGCTGACTGCTAATATTGACTTTGATCTCCTGTTTTGCCCACTACAAAGCAAAAAAATTTCTTTTTATGAGCAGTAAATATATTATGGGGAGATATTTTGAAATTTTGCAGACTTTCTATTTCTTTTCTTAAAAATAGTGATATTGTGATGTTGGGAACAGAACCCAGGGATGCATGCATGCAAGATAAATGCTCTACCACTGAAATGCACTGCCAACCTTTCAAACACTCTGTTCCTAATCATGCTTTTGTCCACTCATTTTATCATTTATTAACAATTCTTCTTGGCAACAATTATTTCTGAGGCATTTGCAAAATACTGATCTTTATATTTATTTTATTTATCTATATTAATTGGAATTCTACCATAAGACAGAATCGTCCCTACTCCCACATTAATTGACTGATGAATTTTTATCAGAATAGATCCTTGAGTGTCTATGTTATTCTATACATTATAGTCTATTTACCATCATTCATTTTGTCTTTCAAGTCCAAGCTTATGCTGGGCCACTAGAAGCTCAATTTGTCTCTTATCACTTTTATAAATCCTCATAATATTTCTGAAGACTTCATTGTTTTTTAGCACTCTAAAAATTTTCAGGCTTATCTGGTGGTACCTCTGTAGACCTGCTATGGAATCAAGTTATTTCTTTAAAGATTTCTGGATGCTTTTACTGAAGAATGTAATTATTGAGTGGTGAGTTCTGATGAACAATTCTACTTATTACTACTGGATTGGAACTTTTATTGATGATAAATGTATATATCAATCACTTATTGTCATTTATCTATCATCTATCTCTTATCTATCTAGCTTTCCATTCATCCATGTATCATTGATTCTGATTCAATGCAGTCCTTCTTTTTTGATAGTTAGAAACCTGGTTTTCAATACTTACTCTAGGTGAATGTTTTTACTGAATTGAAGAATATATATTAAGTAATTTAGGAATTGCTCAACTCATAATTTTCTGAAAGCAAATTGACTAACTAGTATATAATATTTGTTGGTAAATATTTTTGTTTAAGCTTGAAACATACAGCCAAAATACTGTTTCTAAAGTTCCTGAGGCTGGTTATTTTCTTGTCCATTCCTTGTAATATTACTGTTTTTGTTTCAAATCTATTAAATTTATTTGATGTCATTTGTATTAAATTTGGGGTTTAGATTACAAACAGGTTGACATTATAGCTTTGTACATTTCATGTGCTTTTCTCTGAACACTAATAAATTGAGCAGCTTACTTTTACTGGTATCTCCTTTGTTTTAAAATGAATTGTGCAGAACCTTTATGTATTCTGAATATATGTATTTTATTGGATAAATGTATCATAAATATTTGATACCATACTCTGAACCACCATTTCTCTCATTTTTCTCTTCTGATAAACAGAAATTCTTACTTTTACTATAGTCTAATTACCTTTCAAAACTTTTTAAAGTGGGTTCAATATGCTGTAAAAATATATTTTCTGTCAAACTCATGGAGTCATTTTTAACTTTGTAATGAAACCAGTTCTTTAATTTTTTTAATTTAGATCAATAGCTACTTTTTTTAGCAATATGTTTTATTTGACAAAATACATTTGAAATATAACATAAATATTTGTTAATATAGAGTGATCAGGATATTTTCTTTTATATCGATTTTTTAAAAAATAAATGACAGCAGAATGCATTACAATTCTTATAATACATATACAGCACAATTTTTCATCTCTGGTTGTATACAAAATTATGTTGACACCAATTCGTGTCTTCATACATGCACATTGGATAATGATGTCCATCACATTCCATCATCCTTGCTAATCCCTGTCCCCCCTTCCCTTCCCATTCCTCTGCCCTATGTAGAATTCATCTATTTCTCCTATGCTCCCCTTTTATACCCCACTATGAATCAGCTTCCTTATATCAGAGAAAACATTTGGCATTTGTTTTTTGGAGGGGGATTGGCTAACTTCACTTAGCATTTTCTAACAGGTTTTTGTACACAGTAAGAAAGAAAAGTCAAGATTTTCTTTTTTACTGTAATTGATAGGTCTTAGATCCATTGCCATTTATTAAATAATCCTTTATTTTTTTCAACTGTATTGAATATTATATTTGTTATAAATCAAATGGCCATATAGAAATGAACTGTTGGTAAACTCTAATTTGGGTTTGTTTGTTTTTTCATTTATGTATTTTGTCTGTCCAGGCACTACTGACACCAATGACAAGCACTTCTGACCCAATGACAACAGAAATAAAATTAGGCCAAAGAGTAAGAGCATTCAGGAAAAACTTGATTTGGTAGACTTCACCTCGAGGAGAGGAGAGACAGCACCAACAGACAAATCAGGCTGCTCCTCAAAGAAAACAGCCAGTTTTATTCATGTGAAAGTGTGTGTGTGTTGCGGAGGGAGAGGTGGAGGGTGTTAGGGATGATCTAGAGCTTAGGAATTTTCATTGACTTTAGGTGTATTTCAAAGGTGTTTCTTTTCCTGTGGGAGCCCTTCAATTTTGAGAGAGGGAGGGGAGTCAGTCTGTCCAGAGCCATACGTCACCTCTTTCTCATGGATGCCCAGTCCTGTGTAATGATTTCTGCATGTGATAAGTATCAGTCACTGCGGATTTTAAGAGAATACATAGGTAGGGTGTGGGAGAAAGTATGAACCAAAGGAATAACAGTAACTCAATAAAAATATTGATTGAGAGAGGGCAAATGAATGGTAAATAGCAGACAGTCGTTAAGGCCTAGGCAATGGTGAAACAGTTAGGGACCCCCTGTGACAAACAGTACCCTTTAAAATTAAGGAAATAAAAACTCTGAGGTGGACTGAGACCATCAACACTCCTGAAAAAGGAGGAGATGCTCTCCAGAGACCTTACCTGAAGCCTGGCAGCCACTCGGAGAATTGTACATGTGTTTTCCTGCTGGCTAACCACTAACTTGTAGCCTGCTTCCCATGGACAAGTGTGGTATGTGTTCTTCTCACTCCTTCACTCTCTCAAGCAATTTTATCAGTCTCAAAAAACAGGTGCTTTACTAAGGCCAGACTGCCTTGTCTTAATGTCTCCAAGGACAAACTAGATAAGAGTGTGGCCTGTTGGAGGATGTCCACAAGGCTATAAACAGACTCCTTGGGACCTAAAAATGTTATTATTACTATATTGCTATTTTACTGTTAATATTATTGCATTATTTTTTAATAATTTTGTTCTCTGGAATATCTATCATTTGTGGATCCTTCACAAAATTTTATTTTAACCCCTTTATTCCTATGTATGGTTTAGAGTTAACTTATCAATCTTCATTAAAAAAAAAGTCTTGGGCTTCTGAATGAGGTTGTATAAATCTGGGGACATTTTTATGATCAAATGCACATTGATCTGTGTGTATATTGTATGAGTAATTAAATTACAAATTACTTTAATATATTTAAATATTTCTGTTTTAGATTTTTTTACATATTTTTATTTTTAGATTTCTTCATGAATATTTGATGTTTTATGACTGTTATAATTTCATTTTCTATTTGATTTGAGAAGTACAAATAGCTCTTCCATTAGTGTTTAATGTTATTAACAATAAGGTTGAAGTTATTTATGCAATTTCAGTTATTATTTTCATGTGTCTCTTAGTTGTTCCTCCTTTGTATTTTCTCCTCCAACTCCCCCATATTCCCAGTTCTCACTCTTCTAATTCTCCTTCTCCTTCTCCCCCTCCTTCTCCTTCTTCTTCCTCCTCCTCCTCTTCCTTTTCCTCCTTCTTCTTCCTTTATTTTTTTGTCCTGGGTATTAAATCCAGGATGCTTTACCACTGAGTGGAGCTACATCATCAGCCATTATTATTATTATTATTTCTATTTTGAGACAGGTTCTTGCTAAGTTGCCAGGTTGGCCTCCAACTTGTGTTCCTCTTGCCTTAGCCTCTCAAATATCTGAGATTACAGGCATGTAACATGAAGCATCATATTTTTGTTATTGTTTTGTTTACATTTTCTTTTCTTTTAAAGAGGTTTTTTACTTGTCTTTGACCCTACCCCTGTGCTCAAGATCAAATTTAGGGCCTGTACATACCAATGAAATACATCCCCAGCCCCAAATCAGCATTTTCACTATAATGTGTGATGTTCCCATTTTCGTTTCTAATGTAATAATTTGAATCTCCTCTCTCTCATATTTTTTTTTGCCACACACAGCTAAAATTAGTTAAATTTGTTTCTTATAAAGGAGAGACACTTGGTTTTATTATGTTCTGCTATTGTTTTTTCCATTTCTTATATCATTATATTCTGCTGTAATATTTATAGTTTATTTCCTCCTCTTTGTTTTAAGTTTAGTTTTGTCTCCTCTCTTCAGTATATTGAGGTTAAATATGCACAATTTGAGATTGTGCATCTTTCTTAATGTAGGCATTTATAGCTTTAAATGATGATTTATAGCTATAAGCTATAATGAGATCCGCTATGATGTGTGTGTGTGTGTGTGTATGTATATATATATATATATAATAATATATATATATATATATAATATATATAATAATAATATATATATTATTTTAGATTCATTCCACTGTCTTTCCTTTTCTTATCCCCCTTCATTCACCTTCATTCCCCTTTGTCTAATCTACTTAATATCTACTATTCCCTTCTCTCCCTTTATTGTAGGTTAGCTCCACATAACAGTGAAAACATTTGGCCTTTGATTTTTGGGGATTGGCTTATTTCACTTAGCATGACAGTCTCTATTTATTTACTGGCAAATGAAATTTCATGAAATCATTCTTTTTATGGCTGAGTAAAACTCTCTCTCTCTTTCTCTCTCTCTCTCTCTCTCTCACACACACACACACACACACGTACACACATATCACATTATGAAAAACCTCTACAATGGAAACTATAGAATGTTAAAGAAAGAAATTAAGGAAGACCTTAGAAGATGGAAAGGTCTCTCATGTTCTTGGATGGGCAGAATTAATATTGTCAAAATACACATATTACCAAAAGGACAATTCACATTCAAAGCAATTCCCATCAAAATTGCAATGACATTCTTCATAGGAATACAAAAGGTAGTCATAAAATTCATCTGGAAAAATAAAAGACCCAGAAGAGGCAGAGCAATTCTTAGTGACAGAAGTGAAGCAGGAGTCATCACAATCACACACCTTAAATTATACTGCAGAGTTATAGTAACAAAACCAGCATGATATTGGCACAAAAATAGTCAAGAAGACCAATAGAACAGAGTAGAGGACACAGAGACAAACCCACATAAATACACTTATCTCATCCTAGACAAAGGAGCCAAAAACATACATTAGAGAAAAGATTGCCTCTTCAACCTATGGTGCTTGGAAAATTGCAAATTCATATATAATAGAATAAAATTTAACTTCCATCTCAGTCTGCAAAAAGCTCAAATCAAAGTGAACTGAAAACCTAGAAATCAGATTATTCTATTATGTTAAATTTTTGAGATTCTAAATTTATTTCTAGCATATACTCAATCATGAGGAAAGTTCTGTATACACTTGTCTTTTTACTTGATCTATTTTATATGGTCTTCTCTGTATTTTTTCATCTGTTTGCCTCCATTAACTTTGAGCTTATTATTTTATTGTTTTCTGTAATTTTTAGAGCATATATCTGTTTACAATCTGATACAGCTAACTTTGAACCTGGGGACTGGGGTAATATTTGAAGTCAGTCTTCAGTGTCAGATTCAATGATAGGAGGGATCTTCTTAGCTATCTATTTTTTCTAAGTCTCTCTGCTAATTTTCTATCTGGTTTATGATATAGTTTTTTGCTTTCGTGGCATTTCTAGCCTCCTCTTAAATGTTAATTCCTATAAACTCTAGTGTTTCCAGAGAATTAGTCTAATTCATTTCACTGTCTTTTCTATTCCCATCCCCCCTCCCTCTTCTTCATTCCCCTTTGTCTAATCCAAGGAACTTCTATTCTTCCATCCCCAAACCTTGTTGTGTTTTAGCACCCGCATATCAGAAAGAACACTTGACCTTTGTTTATTTGGGATTGGCTTATTTTGCTTAGTATGAGAGTCTCCAGTTCCATCCATTTCCTGGCAAATGCCAAAATTTCATCCTTCTTTATGATTTTATAAAATTTCAATTTGTATATATACCGTGTTTTCTTTATCCATTCATCTGTTGAAGGTCACCAAGTTGGTTCCATAGCTTAGCTACTGTGAATTGAGCAGTTATAAAATTGATGTGTCTGCTTCACTGTAATATGATTACTTTAAGCCCTTTGGTTATATGCCCAGGAGTGGGATAACTGGGTCAAGTGGTGGCTCCATTACAAGTTTTCGGAGGGCTCTTCATACTGCTTTCCAGAGTGGTTGCACCAATTTGCAGTCCTACCAGCAATTTAGGAGTGTACCTCCCACCTCCATCTTCACCAACATTTTTTTGTTGCATATATTCTTGATTTGTGCCATTCTTACTGAAGTGAGATGAATCTCAGTATAGTCTTAATTTGCATTTCTGTAATTGGTAGAGATATTGAACATTGTTCACACATTTGTTGACTGTATTTATTCTATAAAGTACCTGTTCAGTTCCTTTGCCCATTTATTGATTGGCTTATTTATTTATTTTGCTGTTAAGTTTTTTGAATTCTTTATCCTGGAGAATAAGGCTCTATCTGTGATGTAAAAGGAAATATCCCCAGAAACATGACCAAAATACAGATGATAATCATAAAGTATTTTGAAAATGCACAGTCCAATAAAATAGAACATTTTGAAGACATTGACAAACTTCTAGAGACATAAGACCTACCCAAATTGAATTAGGAGGAAATAAAAAAAAAATTTAAACAGATCAATTTCAAACAACGAAATTGAAAGTGACATCAAAATCCTAGCAATAAAATCTAGAACCAGCCGAGTTCTACCAGACCTTGAAAGAAGAAAACACAAAATAGAGCTGGGGATGTGGCTCAGTGTTCAAGTGCCTCTGAGTTCAATCCCCAATACACCCCTGCCCCCAACCAAAACAAAGACTAACACCAATCCTCCTCAAATTATTCCATGAAATAGAAAAGGAGGGAACCCTTCTAAACTTATTCTATGAAGGTGGTATCACCCTGATATCAAAGCCATACAAAGCCCTTTATCTTTAACTACATTTTTTGTTTGTTTGCTTGTTTGTTTCTCAAGTTCACAGGTTCTGTTTTACAGTATCACTGTTATATAATTCATGGTAATTACAAAGATCTTTATTATTTTATTTGATATATGGATTATTTAGAAATAGAAATTTTCAATTTTCAAATAATTGAGTATTTTTAGTAATAATTTAAATTGATTTCAATCTCTCCACCCATAGGTAAAATGCTATGTATTATTTCACTCCTTTGGAATTTTTTCCAACTTGCTTTGTGGTGCAGTATATTATGGGGAGTAATTATTTTTTGTACCTGAAAAACATTATCACTGAGTATCTTTTCTCTATGCTTTTCAGTTTGGTATTAATTGGCTTTTCATTTCTGCTTGTGTCTGCGTATACATAGTTCTGTGTTTTGAGTATTTTAAGTTAAAGTCTGCATCATTATTGTGCCTTTGTGGTATTTTCTCATTGTTTCTAAAGATTTTCTTCTTTATTTTTGAAACTATGCCTGTTGAATATATTTCCACATAAAATCGTTTTAATTTCTTGTTGTGTGGATCAGTATGAATTTCTTCTTTATTTTTAATAATGCTATCTGCTTTAAGTTTATATTTTCTAATATTTTGTAGCTATCTTATTATCCTTTGATATAATACCTTTATTCTTTAACATTTTTTCTGAATCATTTTCTTTAAGAATCATATAATTTTTACTTCTTTTTAAAAATTTATTTTATTTATTTCATTGACATTTTATATGACTACCTATGTGTTTGGGTGTACATCCACCCTCTATGTGTGTTTCAATAATACTGCTTCTCTAGCAATGTTAGTCTCAGTACCCTCCAATTACATTTATCCACTCTTGTTTTTTGCTTTGTTGTTTCTCCAATTAGTTTTAAATATGCTTTAAATTTAGTTTACATTTAGCTTTAAATATTTTTAAAGCTTTGAGAACAGTTTAAGTGTCTTAAAGCCTTGAGAGCAGTTGTTTTTGCTAGTCAATGTTTACTTGTACTTGTATGTCTGTTTATTATTTTTGTAGTTAATTAATTTTTGAATTTTTATGTTTCTGCAGAGAATTATCTGCTTATACATCCATGATACATCCTCTATTTTCACTTCTCTATAAATATCTTTTTTTTTAGGGAGATATTTAATGTCTCACAGTCATTTCCATTCAGTACCTTAAGGGAATCTTTCTGTTTCTACTTCTTTAGTTGAAAAGCCTGCTTTCAGTCTTAATGTTGCTGTTTTAGAAAGAAAACATCTTGTTTTACTTTGGATGATTTTTTTTTATTCTTAGTATTTTTTACTGTGAAATGCCAAGGTCATATTTTCTTTGAATTTAACCTATGCATTAACTGATTTACATAATTATTTGATGTACATGATATTTAATAGAGAATAGAGGTATATTTAAGCATAAAATAAACCCACTTATTATTTGATACAAATGATTATTTAATTTTTGTCACATTTGACATGGTTTAATACCTTTAATATTGGTGAGTAGAATGTAATAGAGCTAACTAAGGTCTATGAAGATTTTAACATAGCTTGCATTTAATTTTTAAATGAACTTTTATGGTGATTTTTTTCCCAGTGTTTCAAATTTCTTTATATCATTTGTACTTCATGGCAATTCTAGTTTAGGGGGAAAAAAGTGATTTCTTCTTCTTCTACAGTCCCGAGTTAAGTACGTAGACTGGAGTGTCCCAACTGGGAAGCAAAGAGCAGAGTCCTTTCCTTGCGGCTGGAGTACCTCTGCTAGCTTCAGAAAGGACTGGGATTCAGAGGACTTTAACCCCACCCTGTGCTGGAGCAACATGTGTCACATTGCTGTCATCGGACCACAGGCTGTCTGTCACTTACAAATAACTATGTAAACCTTGATTTAGTTTTAGTTAACTAATTGACATTCTGATAGATTTTATAACAATTCTAATAAGTTATTTATTGGTTTTGAGTTGAAGGATAATATGAAAATATGTTTTTTAATTATAAATATGAGCCTTTGGATTCTCCTAGGACCTATAGAACGATGTCTTTGTTGCTCAGTGCATTGAATCCTAGATAGATATATTTATGAGATAGCATCTCTGACTTGTCCATAACAGACAAGTTATAAGAATTGCCCATTGTGCTGTGGATGGCAGAACCTTTTTTTGTTTTATTTTGTTTGAATATAGTAGTGAGAATTGAATACAGGGAACTTTATCACTGAGCTATATTATTACTATATTTCCAGCCCTATTTATCTTTTATTTTGAGGTAAGAACTTAAGCTGTGGAAACTAGCCATGAACTTGTGATCTTCCACCCCAGCTACCTGAGTCCTTGGGTTACAGGTGTGCTCCTCTGCACCCAATTTGGAGGTCATGCTTTACCTCTCATGACTTGAAGCATGTCATATGTTATGGAGCCTTTATATTTTACGTTTTCTTTTTCTTATGTTCCTTTTACATTTCAGTATTTGCACTGATGAGACGAGATCTTTGTGATTCATTTCATGAGGATCAACCCTACCTCAGTTTCCTACTCACTTTAACTCCATTACCAACTAATCTTACCATAAACAAACAGAAGATGTCATATAGTTTTGCAAAATTTTAACTGACAATATCTTCCTTTCTCACCCAAAATAATTATATATTTCCAAAGCACATTCTTTTACTTCTGTTAGAACATATGTTCCCTCCAAAGTCGGCCTCTCACTACTTTACTGATAGATTTCCATTCATCCTTGTACCCCTATCCATCCTTCTACCCTGTATTTCAGAATATTCAGAAATGGACTTTTTTTTCCAGGTAGTCAAAAACATTTTTTTTGAGAAAGATATTACTTATTATTCCAAGGGGATCAGCCTCACTATTTCTTTGGGGATATTATCGTGTTCCGTAGATCTGATTGTTTCACCTTCCTCTCTTTTGAATCTTTATCTTCAGAGTAAAAACTTGCTCATCTCTCCAATATTTAAGTGTCTTTTTAAATATACTAATAATATCTTCTTTCCTACCTTAAATATTAAGTGAGGGCTGAAAGAAGCATCCTGTGGGAACTCAATTCTCAACATCTCATACTCAATACTGAGGAAGCTGGATGTGGTGGCATACACCTGCAATCCCAGAGACTCTGAAGATTGAGGCAGGAGGATCCATCGAAAGTTGGAGGCCAACCTCAGCAATTTAGTGAGACCTTGTCTCAGTGCACTTTCTAGAAAGGGCTAGGGCTGTTGCTCAGTGGTGGAGCACTGCTAGATTTGATTTGCAGTACCATGGGGAAAACAAAAAGGAGCACCCTCAAGATTCAAGCCTCAAGCTCCAATTGGATACACTCCTCAAGGAAACTTTCATTCTGTACTTAATGCTTTGTAACTGTGGGTTTTATCTGTTGCCATAGCAACCAATGGTTACTTCAAATGCACCAATTATTATTGTTTTTGTATTCTTTCTCCCATAGTAGTTTTCTAAGATCACTGATGTTTTCTGTATTCCCAGTACCTCAAGGTATCTGTGTAAACTGAATGCAGAAAAGATAGCATATATGTACCTGTTTAAACATTTGCTTAAATTTAGTGTAAACTTAAGTATGGTTAAATTTAGTACAGACTCACACACAGGAACTTAAACACACTGTCTGATCTAATAACTTAAATGTATTGTGTTTGAATTTGTAAACTTCCTTCCGATCAGACGTATTTCCCCCACATTAAAATGACTGCTATTTATAAGGTCTCATCTAGGAAGTCTTACATTGCTTTTCTCCCCTAAATTTCCTATTTCATCAATTTTCCCTATATTATGCATTTGTCTGGAATGGTATCAAAGACTGTGTATTTTGAATAATCTGAGAGATCATCTAGTAAAAATTTATTTACATGTATTTGCCATGTAGTATGCATATGGGCTGCATAGACGTGTCTCCATTGCTTTCGTTTTGCTTACACAAGTTGTTGTTCCTTGCTTCATTCAGGTCTTTAAATCTTCATTTTAGTATTTATGTATGTGTATTTGTATGTATGTATATATGTACATATGTATGTAGAACTGTGGATCGAACCCAGGACCTGAGGATGCTATTTTAACATTTAAAATATTTTCTGATCAAGTATTTTATGATTACTTGGCCATACATATTTGCAGGTTGGTTTCTCTAGAAATGAATGCTAAGATGGAATTGAAGGTAGAAGATGTCTATGGGGTATCCAACATGCAGCCAGGCACAGTGGCGCACACCTGTAATCCCAGCGGCTTGGGAGGCTGAGGCAGGAGGATCAGGAGTTCAAAGCCATCCTCAGCAATTTAGTGATGCCTAAGCAACTCAGTGAGATTCTGTCTCTAACTAAAATATAAAAAAAGAGGTAGGAATGTGGTTCGGTAGCGAAGCACCTCTGGGTTCAATTCCCAGTACCAAAAAAAAAAAAAAAAAATGCACTAGAGTATTGAACATGAGGAAAGGAGATGAAAGGAGAATGAAAAAAAAAAAAAGCCAATCTTCACTGCAGGGTGAAGGGCCCTGCCAACTGTGTAAGAAAATAAAAAATAAATTAGTAGTGTCCATCAGGATTACCTGTATTGGACTGAAACACCTAGCCTTTTATACATTGTCAGTGGTGGTCTCCTGAGGCAGGACACAAATTTGGAAGAGAACAGCTCTTCACTGCTGAGGAAAACCCATCAATAGCTGAGAGTTGGAGGCTCCATGGACTGTCTTTCTGGGTGGCACGTCCTCTATGGAGAGGAATATGGGCAGCACATCCATCTCTTTTCTATACTGCATATGTACATATGGACATGGGAGGTGAATAGTTCTCCAAAGCTTGAAGAAAAAGGTGGTGCTCTTTGGTCCAGTGAATGACATGTTTGAATGAGTATCCATGTCATCTTGTCACACTCTCTTTCTCTTAGTCCATGATTAGCTATGTCAGTGCCTTTGGAAGCTCTCAGATGAATCACTGCGGTTTTTAACACGAACTGAAAAAGTGCAATCCACAACTCACAGTTTTGCTGCTGGCAACTGATGTCACTGCAAACCAGAAGCAGCTTTATGTTTCAGGCGTGTGTGTGTGTGTGTGAAGGATCAATATTGTTGATGCTCTGGAAGGAAAGGAAGAGGCTTGTTTTTAGAATATACTGTTTCAAGAAAAATAGTGTGACTTTATTTTTCAAGGTTATCCTTTGTATTCTGTGAAGAGGAAAAACTTTCCAGAAAGTAACCGTTGTCTTATTTAGCTTTGGGGTGTTATTAACCCTTATTGTTTCCTTTAAGCATTAGGCCTAGATATTAAAGAGACGTGCGGAATTAACTCCCTTCTTGGGAGATCATGGGCCTTTCATTAGCACTCACAAGCAGGTACAATATTAAATGAGTCATGCCTGAAGTTGATGGCACTTTGATATCTATAGAAAATATATATATTCTTGGAGTAGTACATTTATAATCTCTTGGGGAGGCGAATCTAAAACAATTTTGCTTCATTGTTGTCACTATTAATTAGAATAGACTCAGTGAGTCTCACATGCTATTTTATCAATATGTCAACCATGACACAACGAAATCTAAGCTTTTATTTTTGGGATTGGTAAAGAGAGTAATTCCAAGCAATTGGATTTTTTAAAGCACAATTAATAGAGATATAATGATCATTTGCTATGTTATGGGCCAGGCTATATGGGCAATGACCAAACAGACTCCATCTTGCCCTGAGACTCCACATCATGTAAAAACTGCTTTTTCCACGTGAAAGCCCTGCCTCTGGGGTTGCTTAGCATAGCATGTTTGGCAACACAAAATGGCAATTGTTATACAATGTAAAAGTGTTTTCTTTGGTTCCCATTTTTCTTGGACAATGTACCCTGTCAGAGATTGTCTAGATGTTAGTAACCATTCTTTAACTTGTACTTAACTAGGGACGTTTTGACCCACTCCCTCTTCTACTTATGATTTTAGATCTCATGAAGTTTGTTTATGGTTTTCAATCAAAGCAACAGCGACTTATGATTAGTATGGTTTGGGCCTATGAAAGGTGTAATCAAACTCCTGGAGGGGGATCAAAAGGTGTAGACTTGCAGCCAACTCCTTAGCCCACCAGCTGGAGGATCCAGACCCCCAACTGGTAAATAAAGTTTCCGTCTCCTACTGTAAGATCAACTCGGTCAGTTATTACAATCTCGCCATAACAGCTAGAAGGCAAAATTAATAAGTAGGAACTGTACTGTGAATTAAATTTTCATAGCTCCATGTAATGACATATACCTCTACTGTATGTTTGGGATATATGTTTTTCTTCAATACTATACTAAAGACTATGTATAAAGTTATTTCAGCAGCACTCTCATCTTTCAGTTTTCTCATAAAAACGTAACCAGTGGTGAGTAATTAGGAGAAGCATACCCCCCTGTAATAGTAGAAATAGAAAAGCAACACTTTGTGCTGAGATAATAGTTCCATACTCCTCTGGAAAAGTGAATTCCATAAGCAAAGATAACCAAGTATCTTTGATATGATCATAGAGCAAATGTTGTGTTGATTTCCATTCGACTGAGGGTCATGCAAATTATCCCAAAGAGTTTCCTGCTATTATTGAACCATGCTATGTGTGGTCATTCTTATTATGGTAGCCCTACCAGATAGTACATAAAACATAGTTATTAAATCTTGACAAACTTCATGCTCAAGTTTCTCACTACTACACAAAGGAAATTTCACAGTCTGTAAAGGCATATAATATTGGAGGGTTGTCATTAACTTAAACTAGGTAATGTAGACTCAATATTTAATGGACCTAAACACAGAGTTTCCTAATATAATCTCCTTGAAACATCCTCTCATCTTCCCACATCCTGATCTTTTTTTTTTTTTTTTTTTTTTGCACACATTAGCCTTAATGGTTATTTTATGGCTACCTCTCTTAAATTCCACACCACATCTAATGAATTCATAATAATTCAACCATTAAGATATATATCAAGTTAATCCTGCTCACTATTTTAGCACCCTGTTATTTACTGTCTTTATTTTTATAGCAACAGTATATAAAGTTTCCTGTTTCTGTTTCATTTTCGACCCCTCGGTGAGGCACTGAGTCCAGGTTGAAAGTCACCTGACGGTCCTTTCATTGCCTGTCTAATTCTATTTCCAGGCTATTATATTGGAATTGTATTACTACAAAGTTCACATGTTGAAGTAAGATATCTTTAAATACCTCAGAATGTGACTATATTTGAAGATAGGGTCTTCAAAGTGATAAAATAAGGTCATTTTGGTGGGCTTAATTCAAGATGCCCAATGTCCTTGTGAGAAGAGGACATGGAGACATAGACACACACAGGGATGATCATATGAAAACACAGGAGAAGATTTACATTTACAAGTATCGGAGAGAGATCTCAGGAAAAAAACAACTCTGACTAGAACTTGATCTTGGACTTCTTGCTTCCAGAATCACAAGAAATTAAACTGCAATTATTTGAACCACGCTGTGTGTGGTAATTTTTATTATGGTAGCCCTATCAGCTAGTACACAAACTAAACTCCAGACTGGCATGTGAGCTTCCTCTTGGTCAGCTGTCTCAGTCTCCTCCCTGCCAATCATTACATATTTCTGCTTTTTTCATACTTTTTTTCACTTCTTTTTCCCATCCCTTCACTTTCAAAATACGAATTGATTTTTATGCCTTTCCATCCAGATAAAACATTTCCATTTTTTTTTGTATATCAATATTGAGCCTTAGGCAAGCATTTGTGCCTCTCCAAATAGCTATTTCATGGAACTTATGGTATTTGAATTATGTTATTCTTCCGAGTATAGTGATTTTGCATTACTTAAGTTCTCACTTGGGTCTTCTTTTAGAGCATTAAATTTTCATAATAAATACCATTTAAAAGAAGGGTTGGGTAGAGGCTTTGTCATCATTGATTGATCATCTCCAACTTTGGAACTGCAATGCTGTCTGTACCATCATATAAGATGTCACTAACTCCAAGGAGTAGAACAATTCACCCTACAACTGAACTAACTATGAAATACAATAGTCCCATCTGATCCCCAGGGAAAATATCCCAGGCCTCCCTGTGGATGTCTGTGGATATAATTAATGAATAGTACAAGATCAAAACTGTAATACTTTTTTGCACTTTAATTAAGTACTTCTCATGCACTGTATCTGTCATGATTGTACCTGGAACTCCAGGAGCAAAACTTGGCAGAAATTTCCTTTAACTAGTCACATTATTACAGATAGAACATTTGTTACTACTATAGGTCTTAGCAACCTTAGCATACACATTTTTCTTCCCATATCTAATTGAGGATTTTCACCTTCTCACATTAAAAACAACAACAACAGTTTATAGCTTCTCTTTGGCATATCTGAATTCCCAGCACCACTACTCTTGTGTCTTGGCACCATTTTTAAGTAAAATAAGGGTTACTTGAACACACTCACTGTAATATTGACTGTGGACAGTGTGGTAAACAAGATGTTTACTAAGTTAACTGCTGGGAGGATAGTTTATAGAGATGGATATACTGGAATAAGGTATGATTCATGTTCTGGACAGGACAGAGAATGAGGAACAATTTAGTACTTATAAATAATTTTTCCCTAGAATTTTCTATTTAATATTTTCAAACCAAGGCTGATGAATAGTAACTCTAACCATAGAAAGAAAAGCTGCAGATAATGGAAAATAATATAGTCATAAATGATTGGACAATGAAAAGAGAATATTTTCAATCACTTAACATTCTTTGAAGCCTATTTTTATAGAAAGCATATGATGAAAGATGGTAGAAAAGAAATTATGCATACAAGGATATAATGATTGTTTTGAAACATTGCCTTAGCAAAACGGGAACTTTTTCTTCTTTCACTTATGAAAACAAAACAAAATGAGTCCTCTTGTTTAGAAGTATATTTAAACAAAAACAGCTCAAAGAATAGAATTTCTCATGTCTAAGTGGGTTCATCAAAAGTCATTCAATTACTTTCTTGAAAGACTCAGATGTGTCAAAACTTGCCCCAAACTTCCTCTTACCACAACAAAAATCCAATACATTTTATTTTACTGCTTCATGATTTTTGTACATTTCCTAATCATCAGATTCTCTTTGAAGGCATTTGTAACATTTCTCCAAGAAAAATGCAAGCATTTTTAAAGTAACATTTTAAATTTTCGAATTGCTTTAGATTTACAGGGAAGGAACAAAGAAAATACAGAAAGTAGCTTATTTCCCCAGCTGTCAATATCTTGCATTACTATGGTGCATTTTTCTAAGAAACAGATAAATTTCAAAGTTCATACTGTACTGAGGTTTTCTTAATTTTTTTCTATTGTCCTTTCAATTCTGTAGGATTCCATCTAAAACACACCACAATACATCGATTCACTATGTCTTTAAGCCTCTAGGCTGTGATAGTTTCTTCTTGTTTTCTATGACCTTGACAGTTTTGAGAAGTACAGCATCTGTATTATTCAACTTTTTATTGCTGTGATTGAGATACCTGACAAGAACAACTTAGAAGAGGAAGTTTATTTGGGGTTTATTGTTTCAGAGATTCAGCCCTTGGTTGGTAGACTCCATTTGCTCTGGGATGAGATAAAGCAGAGCCTAATGACAGAGGGGTGTGGCAGAGAAAAACCAATCAGCTTCTGGCAACAGAGAGAGAGGAGCTAGTGACAAAATACAATCCCCAAGGCCATGCTCCCAGTGACCTATATCCTCCAGCCACAATTTACCTAATTACCACCCAGTAGCCCATTCATATTCCATCAAATGGATTAATACATGGATGGGGTTATAGCTCTCATAATCTAATCATTAACCTTGCATAACAGGAGATTTTGTGGGGACACCTCACATCCAAATCATAGCAGTGTCTGAGTATCAATGTGAATCCTTGCTATTGAGGATGACCTTGATCACATAGCTGAGATTGTGTCCCTCAGTTTTCTTCACTATGAAGTCCCTCTCTTCTCTCCTAATTTCTATACTTTGCTCTTCAGAAGAAAGTCCCTATGTAAGCAGCACATACCTGTGAAGGGAGAAATATACTATACTTCTTTAAAGAGGTAGAATTGACCATAACCATTTAGAAATATTCTGTGAAGAAGATATGTCTCTTCTCCCTTACTTAATTATTTATTTAGTCAGTTATTTATATCAGTACAAATTCATGGACTTATTTCATAATTTGGATTAGAATGTAACATCACTTTGTTTATTTTATCTTTCAATTATTCCAGCCTTCTTTTGGCTCCAGTGTACCTTTGACATACTCCCACCATTTTATATTTACTCTGTTATTTGTATCTTATTATTTTTGTGTGTGTATGTGTGTACACGTGTGTGTGTGTGCATGCACGTGCACTAGTGTGCTTCTTTACTGGAAGAAATACCCCAGGCTTATTTTATTTTCTGCAGCCACAGAGCTGTGAGCTTCAGTGAGCTTTGGTTCTATTTTTGTAGAAGAATGCCATGGGGAAATCAAGATCTGGGTGCAAATTTTTATTCTCATTTTTATTGAATGTCATTCTTTCTAGGCCTTCTCTGTAGAGAGCTGGGACACAGGCATAGTATGTAGATACCTGTCTATAATTATTATAAACCTATCCAGCAGTGACTATAGTGTAAGAACTGTGACCAGTCCACATGACTCTGATCTTCCACCCTTTCCCCCACTTGCTTGTCTTCAATCTCTTACTGCAACAGTGAAGATATGGCTCATACCACCTACCACACATTTAGTTATTTGTTCAATCCTGCTATATGAATATGGGAGTTCAGAACTGGTAATATCTCCCCTTCAGAAACGACTTTATCAACTAGAGTACAGTGTTTATATTCAGCTCCTTCCGACATTTCCAATGTTACTAAGTGTACACTGCATTTTCCTCAATCCTTCAGAGAGATGTGTATTAGAATTTTAATACAGCTGTATTCTCTTATCACAATCTGTAGTCCACCCTGGGATCACTTGCAATCTTAGCTGATTTTTTTTTAAACTCATACATTAAAAATTGACTTTTGTGCTGTAAAGCACCATGGGTTTTGTGAAGCTCATAGTATAATATGCACATAATACAATCCCATATACAATAGTTTCCAGGCTTTAAAAATATTTTCTGGTTACCTGATCAACCCTCCTACCTTTCTAATCACCTGGGGAAGTTGTTTTCTAACTCCATAGTTTTGTCCTTTCTAGAATGACACTTCAATGGAAAAAACACTGCGAAACATACTTCTTAGATTGGTGTGTGTCAATTAGCAACATGCATTTAAGGCTCTTCACACGTCTTTCTGTGATTCTATAGTGTTTTTTAAATTAGTGAATAATATTGCATTATTTGAATATACTAGAGTTTATTGTTTTATTTACTTATTAAAGTACATATTGATTGCTTCCAGTTTGAAGTGATTATAAATATAAAGAGCTATTAATATTTTATTGAAATATTTTTTGTGGATATAAGTTTTCCAATTTATTGAGTAAATACCCATTGTTGTCATGATTGGCTTATATGATAATACTGAACTCCTAAGAAACTGAAAAACTGCCTCCCAACGTGGCTATACCATTTTTCATGTCCACCAGCAATCAGTAAGTGCTCTTGTTCATCCACATTTTGCCAGCACTTGATTGTGTTAGTTTTATTCATTTAGTTATTTTAATAGGTGTATAATGACATCTTAATATAGTTTTAATTTGTATTTCCTTAGTGACATTTAGGAATTTGGATTTCATTAATGACATTTGTGGAATTTGCAATTCCATAATGACAAATGATATAGAATGTCTTTTCCTATGTTGATTTTCCTTCTGTATATCGTTAGTGAGATGTATACTCAGATCTTTTGAGTATCATTTGGTGTGTGTGTGTGTGTGTGTGTGTGTTCAGAGTTTTTTTTCTTATTTTGAATAGGTTCCCTTTATTTAATTTGGAAACATTTTATCTTAGTCTGTAACTCATCTTTTCAGTATATTAATAGTGTCTTTCTCAGTGCCAAAGTTTTATTTAACCAAGTCCAAATTATCATTTTTTTCTTTATGAATTTTGTCTTTTGTGTTACACGTAGAAACTCCTTGCCAGATCACCTAGATTTTTCTCCTACACTTTTATGAGTTGCATCATTTGTATTTTACATTTAAATCTAAACTTCATTAGGAATTATTTTTTATCTGATGGGTAAAACCTCAAACAAGTTGTATTTTTGTGCCTATCTACTTCTACTTGTTCAACACCATTTGTTAAAATGATTATTTTCTTTTCATTAAGTTGATTTCGTGCTTTTGTCAAAAACTAGCAACAATTTTTTTTTTCTATCGGGTGTCTATTCTCTTTCATGGTCCATTATATCTATTCTTTGGTTTATGCACCTATTTTTAATATATGTGTTTACATGTTTGTGTGACTAAGAGAGTGATAAAAAAGGAAATATTTTCTTTATTTGAAAATCAGTAAACTGCAGCAGCTTGAACTATTATTCATTATATAGAGAATAAGCCTCTAAAGTTTTTCTCCTCACTAACCACTGACATTTGAGATAAATACAAGTTATTTCCTGGGGCCACGCACTGAGTATTGAGTGAACTAAACAGTAGTTTAAAAAGAAAACTGGAAACTGTTTTCTTTATTTCACAGAAAAAAAATATGTTGTACAATGACTGCCTCAAATAAGATCTTTGAAGACACAAAAGGCAACTCAGTAAATTCAGGGAAGAATTTTAAAGAGAGAACAAAACCCGACAGGAAATGAAGTTAGAAGATGTTATTCAGTTGTAGAATTTACCTGGCATTCTTTGTTGGTGCTGATATTATCGCGTTTTTAAAGGACATGGAGAGTGACATTTAAATTTATCAGGGATTTTTAGAGACCATTATAATCTGGAATCTTTGATAGTTTTGACACTGTGATGTCTCCTTTGGATCCAGTGCTCAAAGATGATGTCATTCAGTTTGGGGTTGGAGATGCTCACTGAGAGCATAAACATGAATACTGGCAATGACATGGGGGTACAGTGAGGAATGATTCCTCATGCATGGTGGACTGGTGGGTAATCCTTAAGATGCATGGACCTTCCTTATATTCAGGCCTTTTTGTGTTTGGCTGAGAATGGTGATCCATAGCTGGTCCCTAAACTATATTTTCTTTTATTAGGCACATGATGGTGGTTTGGGGGGTGGGTGGGAGCCTGATACCTGAAAAAGATAGACAAAAAGACAAGGGTTATAAAATGTAACTGAAAGATTTCTGCATTGAGGCAACCAGCTATTTAGAAATAATGTGATGCATATAAAGCCTGTACTTTAAGAAATTGGGTTTTATCTCTGGTCTATTTTTTTGTTTAATATTCTACTTTTGGAGGGAACATTTAGTGCATAATTAATTACTCTGATTATGTTTTGCTGCAGTTTATAACTAACATCTGGATACCACTGTTAATGATGCTCTTTTTTTATTGTAAAAAAAAATCCCCTTGTGCAAAGAAAAGAATATGGATGACTGTACCCCCAACATTTTAGCTGACTGGATTTTCAGATTGTCAATTTATCTTTTTTTCTAGATCAAAAATGTTTGAAATAAAAATAAAGAAAAACTGATGTGGATTTCTGCTCCTTCTATAGCTTTTCTTTATTTGTTTTTTGAATGCATCCATTCAAAAGTATTTATATAGTATACAAAACACTGTGGGAAATACAGAATTCTAAAAACATGCACAATAGATATATTTGTGTACAGGACATTGAGAAGAGCTTCAAGTGTAAAGCTAGCACAAGTACTATTACTTTTAAGTAATTACAATTACAATTACTATAAAGTAATTCATTAGAATTAAATTTATATAACATATTTAATGCAAGAAAGGTATGACCTGACACACGAAATAATAATGTGTGCATGTTAAAACTGCATAATGATATTCTATCCTTTTTAATGCTTAAATGTCTTTCACATCTTATGCCTTTTGAGTGTTTTGTTCATTTCTGACAGAGAGATAAAAAGTAATATATAATATATTGAGTAAGGACATAAAAATTGGAGTCACAGTCTCAGCTCAGTTCAGTTTTCTTCCTAGCTATGAAATATTGGGAATATTGCTAGAAGGTTTCTCTCTAAGGAACCCATTTTTGAATTGTCAGATATTCAATATTCAGAGAGGATTTTTATGGCATCTAAATTCATGCACTATTTGGTGCTTTAAAGTTTTCATTTGTTTTAGATTTTAAAACTTTTAGACGCAATATTATAAATCATCAAAGGATTCCAGGAAACACCCTTCAGTTACCATTTTGATTCCAATATCAGACTTGACATTCTTGTTACATTGACTGTGCCTCAATGAGAAGAAATAAAATTTTCTTTTAAGATAAATGACTATGAACAGAGAAATGTCTATTGTTAAAGTAATTTAATCTTTAAGAAACAGGGTTCATTCTCAGTTTGGACTGTAACTATATCAGACTTAAAAGATTCTCCCATAGAAATATTTGAGGTTTAAACACACACAAACAAAGGGAATTGATTTCTTTTAACAAAAATCTTAATGACTAAAAATACATCAGTTTTTGTTTGTAATCTTTAAACTGACAAGGATAAACCATGCCAATGTTTATTGTATTCTTTTTAAAATCTTTATATTTTTGGTATATTTTTAATCTCTTTTTTTCAAGGTTTTATATACTAATTAAATAATGTAATTTATTGCCTAATTTATTCACTGTCAGAAGTTAATGCACAAGGTGGGATGCCAAGGAATTGTGTAAACCCATTCTATGTACCAAACTGTTCCTAAGCAATGACTGTTGCACCACTGCTTAGGCAGTCTTTCAGGTGAATCATTGAGCAACCACGGCTTACCAAAGCCTAATTGTGAAAATCCCATGTTGTAATGAATGCTAATTTTTTGAAAGCATGAGACAACAAATGCAATTTTTATTTAAATGCAAAGGTTACCATAGAGAACACTATCTTATGTAGGCCAGAGTTCTACCTAATACAAAGTCATAGAAGCATTCTTCTTCCTGGAATACTAACAAAAAAAATCATTTTCAGCTGAAGTATAGAACTAGAAATTAAAATTCCCTGGGAAACATCCATCTCTTTATGTTAAGTCTGAAGAGTAGAGACCCTTATATCCCTGCAAGGTGTTGACGACTTTTGACTCTCATATACTATTGGTAGTACATGAAATAGGTAATTTTTCAACATACTTGAGAAATCTAGTGTTCGTATCCACTAAGGCTGATTATGTGTGTTTTCCATGCTCCCAAATAGGAATTTGACTCCTGGAAAAATACCCCATAGATACTAATGAATTTGTAAAAACATGAAATGAGTATATTCATATTACAATATTCATAGTTGCATTGAACTGCAAAGACTTAAAATGTCTATCATCAGTTAAACAATGAACAGAGTTAAGGTCTATCCACACAGTGGGAGGCAGCAGGGAGAAGAATTTCAAAACATATCAAAATATACGAGGTACAAACAAAATTTGGTTGTTCACTCTGGGACCATGTCAAATACAGAAAGAGACATAGTGAATCTGTACTGTTGGAGAGCAGGAAGGGAGAGAAGTGGTGGTCAGAGGGCAATTTGAAGTTTCTTAGGTGCATTTATTCCTGATTTTTGAATCTTGCTTCCACTGCTTACCATCTAACTATTGACTTGGTGAAATAAGTCGTCTATATTAGTTTCCTTATCTATAAAGTGGGAATAATAAGGTTTCTGGAAGAATGCCAACATACAAGATCTATATAAAATATAATGAGCTCAGCATTGCACTTGTTTTCCCAGTTATTTTCTAGACTAGGAATGACTGTTAAAGGGGACATAAACCATATTACATATTTCACAAAGAGCATTTTCATATATTAATTTTATAATTAATCAAAATCAAGCAAAAGACAGACACTGTGCCTTAGTTCAATGTGTAGTTGGTTTCATAATAACAACAACAACAACAACAAAAAAAAACATAAAATAGTCCTTTTGGTAGCAAACAACTTGAGCTTCACAAAAGTACAACTGTTCTTCCCACTAGGGAAAAAAGCATATTTTTATGCTTGTTTCCTCATTTATTTTGGTACTGGGGATTGTCCCTAGGGGTACTTCACACTGAGCTATATCCCCAGACCTTTTCATTTTCTATTTTGAGGCAGAGTCTTGCTAAGTTACTGAGGAATTTAGTAATTTGCTGAGACTGGCTTTGAACTTTCTATCCTCCTGCCTTGGCCGCCGCAGTACTGAGGATTACAGGCTCGTGTCACTGTGTCAAGTTATATTTGTATGTTTTCAAAGTTAAGTGATTCAGGCCAAGACACTTGGGCAGGAAATTAAATCTAAAAAGAGCTTGCTGACATAAAGTCTTGTTTTACTCAGTAATATATGGAAAGACTGAAGATACAAGTGGACAATGAACAGATCCTATGTGATCTTTGAACTCTGACCCCAAACGCCATGATCTCTGTTGCGGGTTTGGGGGTCACAGTGATCTAAGATGGTCAGAACCAGGACAGTTGGCCATTGACTCTTGGACTCCCTCATTTTTTTTTTTTCTTTTAATGGTCACTGCTTTCAGCTCAGGACCAGAGAGAAAAACAAAGAGGATCCTCCAACCAATTAAGTGAGACATTAAGTTTCTAACTTTAGCCAACTCCCTCTCACTTTCTCCTTCCTAGAGCCAACCACTGGAGCACACCCTGGCCTTCCCTTTGCTCACTGTAGAGCTCTGTCTGCCTTTAAGACTTTTTCCCATTCAAGAGAGAGCAGGGTCCTTTCTCACAGAAAACTCTGAAATAGAATTAACTACTGTTAAACAAACACACACACACACACCTGCTTAATAAGGAGGCTTCAATTCTGGGAGAAAACTGTTGGAAGGTATTCCTTTGTTTCTTATTAAAATTTCTTCTCCTCTTGCTGGGGAAGTCTTGGTTCTCTGTCACAGTTTTTGGTGCAGATGATGGCAGTGTTCTTCACCACTTATTTCATAGATAGCATTTCAGCTTATGGAAGAGACCTGTATCCAAAATAGGTGAGATGAAGGGTTTTGTTTTGTAGTATTGATCTCGCTAATGTCTAGGAATTAAATGTAAGAAATCAGAAGGTCATTTATTCTACTTTAGGTCTCCATGCTATGCTGTGGAGCATTTTCAGGTAATAAGAGTTCATGAGCTCATTTTTAAAAAGCATAGGAATCTTCTATTCTGAGCAGTTCCCGAGACAATGATAGTGGTGCTCTATAATTCTGAGGCACACACACATCCTTGTTCTCCTAATTTCCTCTTTTTTCATTGCTTCTGTATTACATTCTTTAAACATATTTGATAAATTTTTGGTTTCCTTCTCTTCTATTTGCTGCAGGAAGAGACTAATATTAATTCCTTTTGTTGCCATTCTGTGTCAGACTTCTGAAAATTACCATTTAGCAAACCAAAGTTCACTTTGGTCTATCATCTCTGTTTCTGATTTCAGAAAATGATTACATATTGCGGTCAGCCGTGGAACTCAGCCTTCTGATACACTGCAACTGTGAATTAGTCCCTAAATTACTTGGCTTCCAAAATACTGATCTCAAAATATTAAGGTTTGGTTTCCCTTGTTCCAAGTACCCTCTGTACTAAAATTATTGAAATGTACTTGGTCCCTGTGCTGCCAGGAAACAAGAAGGCTAAGAAATCTGTGTGTGTGTGTGTGTGTGTGTGTGTGTGTTTTCAGGCGATGGCCCCAAATAGCCCAAGAAAACCCCATTCTCCATCCTTTCTCAGAACTGCCATATAGATGGTGCTTTGTCCATCTGCTTCTATAGAGCCCAGGCTCTGTCCTTTTAGAGATGTTTGTTAGTAAGCATAAATTGCAGTTGTCTTTATTGTCATCTCCTTAATAGTTCGAAGTGTTTTCTTTCTCAAAAATTTCAGCTCTATTTCAATATAGTTTGGGATATAGTTTTAAATTGACAAAAAATAAAAAATAAATATTTGATCATTTGTCTCGTTGCTAGCTCATTTGTAATGTAATTTCATTCAAGTATCTAATATTTGCTGCCAACAGACTGAATTATTGAAAGTGAGGTGAATTCTAGAGTTTAAACATTCCATGGCATATGAAAACCAAACACATTTGTACTCACTTCCAAAGGCAGAAAGGTGTGATCCTTTTCCTCCTCCTTCCAAAGGGTCACAGAGGGACACTCCAGACAGGTTGACAAGAGAAAAGCATGGGGATTTATTTATCAAAGTTTTACAGTGACACAGAACAAAGACCCAAAAACCCAGGGAAAATTATCTACTTTCATGCTTATTGTTTCTTTTTATGGGTAGCCTAGTAGAAATGTGACTAGATAAAAGGATGTGATCTAATGTTCTAGACTTGAGGGGATACCCAGAAAGATTCCTCTTTCCTCTTGACCTTTCTAGGTAGCATCTCCCTGACCCCAACACCTGCCCCATTTAGAAACCTTCCAGAATGAGAGTCCTCCAAGAAGGGAACATGAGGGAATGATCTCTCTAGGTTTTATGGGGCCTGCTTTAGGGGAAAGGAAAGCACTTGTATGTCTATGGCTCCGACTTTATGGCTGGCTTAAGGGTGGGAGACAAGAAGAGTGGAGGGGCCTCTTCCAGTTCACATGATTCTGCAAGTCACATTGCCATACTTTGGGTGTCATATCCTGAGTCCCATCATCTATGCTATATGATCATAGCTTTACTATTCCACTGCTTTAACCATTATGACTTTTCCTATTCCAGGAAGAACTCTCCTGGGAGGATGAATATTGCAGTTGATATCATTATTCATTTTAGGAACTTCTTATGGACTTCTAATGGGATGCCCCCAGTCATTATTGTGCTGGGTCCATCATTCCCTTACACTGAAGGCCTGCTATTTTAGTCAGCTGTTCATGGCTGTGTTCAAAATATCTGACTAGTACAACTTAGACAGGGAAAAGTTTATTGGAGCTCAGAGTTTTAGAGATCTTGATCTATGGATGGTCAAGTCCATTTCTCTGGGCCCACAGTGAGACAGCGTAACATGAGAGAAAGTTCCAGAGTAGGAAAGTTGCGTAGCTCATGGAGGCCAGACAGCAGACAGAGAGAGCCATGAGGAAGATGCCCTGCCCACAGTTAGAGTCCAGTCAGTCCATTCCAACTCGGATGGACTCATTAGGTTGTAGCTCTCAGAATCCAATCATTTCACCTCTGAATATTTATTCTTTAACAGGAGTTTTTGGGAGACACCTCATAATCAAAACATAATACCTGTCTTAAACCACACTACAAAATTCTAACAATATCCCAATTCTTGTACTTCCTGTTTTGAGGTGCCACAAGTATTCCCCTCAGTATTGTCTTTTCACAGATTCCTTTGGAGATATAATAGAAAGCAAGCAAAACATCAACTAAGAAGATTCCTTTTTTTTTCTTTGAATTTTTTATTTTGGTTTTGTTGTACATATTTTGATAGCCTTAAGTTCTACATTTCTTTGCTTTTTAAAACCAAATAATGTTATAAAATTTGTCTATAATTAACAAAGATGAACCAATTTTCATATTAATCTATTGAATAAAAAAGGAAAATATATTAGTTTAAATGTGTATATGTTTCCTTGAACAGAATAGTCACCTAGCTACTTTAGTATCCATTTAAGTTTTCCTCAATTACTGGTTTCTTAAGCTAACAAGTTTCTTTCTTAATTTTTCTGTATTTTCTAAGTTAATGGCCTATTCACCCCCCACCTAGGTGGCCAATTGATTCTAATGGTCTCATTACTGACTTCAAGTTATCTTTGTTTCATAGTTAACTGCTTTTATAAAGAACTGATTTAAATATAGGAGGCCTCTCCCCAAATTTAATTCTTATACTCTATGAAGAACTTTTAGACAGGTTCAAGGACAGGTATAACCTGTGTTTCTTCATTATCTTCTGTAGCAATTCTCAAATTTTGCTTTACATAAGGATCCTAGTGAGACAGGGGCAAAGGACAGGTAGTCAGTGTAGATAGTAAATGACTGGGTCAAAAAGATAAGGACTGATTATCAAAGAAAAGGGAATGTATTGCTAATACCTCCATCTTGCACTTCCCCAGCCCAACCAGAGGCTACCACCTCCAGAAATCTCACTTTCCAATACAAAAGATTACCCCCAGGGCTGCTCCTTCCAGCTTTTGGGCACATACACTGAGATTAAAAAAAAAAAAAAAAAGAAGAAGAAGAAGAAGAAGAAGATGAGGTTCTTTTTTTTTTTTTTTAAGCTAGACACACTCACTCCCTGGTGGCACCCAACTTTGGCAGACATGTCTCTGGAGAGGTCTGTTATCTCTGTTCTGTCTCTTTCTTAAATAAAACTCACTTTAGAAACTTGCCTTGCTGTTGGTGTTTAATCTTTAACACTGGATGAGGTGTGGGGGTGGGGACTGGGAATGAGGATAAGATCCTGACTTCCAAGAGGGTAATGGGTTAAAAAAGAAAAAAAGATTCAAGGTAGAGTCCAAAAGCCTACAAAATTTTCCCCAAAACAAATCAGTTGATTCTAATGCAGTTGAGGAACAATAATTTATGTGATATTTAAATTCTTTCAAACTGTCTCCAAATTTTTTGTAACATTGTATCTATTTGAAAGTAAAATATTTTTGAGCATATATATGCCCTTTCCCGTTATTATACTTACTTATATTATTGCGTTGGCAAGGAAGTTTGATTGCTATTATTTTTTCTCCAAAAGAAACAATGATTATTCTTTTTGTTCCTTATTGAAAGGAAAGTGACCACAACACTCAGAGCGACCAAGAGATCTTTTTGCAGCAGTGCAACAGAGGAGAAAAGAGAGAAAGAGAAAGGGTGGGGGGGAGAGCATGCACGCAAGGGAGACAGAGAGATCAAGAGAGAGAGACAGAGCAAGAGAACAAGAGAGCAAGACAGAGAGGGGCCCATTAGGAGGGAGTTTTTATAGCCCAAATCTAAGGGGGCCTCTGAGTCTGCAAGCTGCCTTGTTGGCACAAGGGGGCTTGAATGTTCAGCCTCGAGCGGGGGTTGAATGTTCAGCTTTGACGCAAACAGGTGATAAAGGACCAGACAGAGGGGGGTTTGAGTGCGTGGGCCATCCTGCAGCTAACATTTGTTCAGCCTGCCCTTCAGATAACATAGTTCAGCCTGTTCTGCACCTAACACTTATCAAAAGACATTGGAGGGATTAAAAAAAAAAAAACAAAAAAACTCTTTACCTTCCTTTATTTAAAATATTGTCCTGTCATTTAAAAAAAGAAAAAAACAAAAGTCTTTTTTCCTGGCTCCTTTATCAGTTACCTTTGCCACAGTTTAGCCAGCTGTCATCATCTCATGTCTCCATCATATGCACTGATTGTCATGTGCTATTTATAAAATCATCTCACTCAAACCATCTTACATATGGCTACCAGTTTAATTTTTCAAAAACCAAAATGAATGAATATATAAACACATAAAACACTATCATTTTGTGTAGAAATGTATCATGATCTCCTTTTGACCCTAACTTAATATGCTCTTCCTGGTTCCAAGATCCCTAGGAAGTCACTCTGAGATGAACTTTAGTGTACAAAATACTTATTAAGGAATATTCTGAGGGTCAGTGTCTGTGGAGAGAAGGAAGCCAGATTAGGCAGGGAGCCAAGAGGGCAGAGAGTGAGGAATCACATAAAGTCTTCACTAGCAACTGAAGTTTCTCAAGAGCCAGGATTGGACTCCACTGAACTGGAAAGCCAAATCTTTAGACTGTGGCAACCATGAGTCATAGAGCTCAGCTGTCACAGGAAAGGAGTATGGCCTTCTAGAACAAGGCGCTCCTCTGCAGTGCAATCCTAAAAGGGCTTGTATTGAACTGACGGCCCTCCCAGAAGCTCTGAAGGAAAGTTCATCAGAGAGAATATAGCCCGCACATCTACAAATCCACCACTTCCTAGTCCAAATGGAAAGCTTTGCTTTACCTCCTGAAGCAAGATTGCTATCCATGTCTTTGATAACTTTACTGAGCCTATAAGAACCAAGAACTAATACACCCATCAGTAGAGCAGCAATATACGCTAGGTAGTTGTATGGAGAAAAGCTTGACATTGGCTAACTCCCTTGCGGTGGTAGAGAACTGAGATGCGAGTGCTGGGAATATCATGATATCAAGGGAATAATTCTATAAATTGGGCCCAGTGTGCTCACCCCACATGCTTTCTTTTCTTTTTTGTGTTTGTTTGCTTGCTTTGTTTTGTTTTCTTTAAGTAATTCACTGGCAACCCTGCCTGGCTTAAGTCAACAGGATATATTACCTTCCTCAGAAAATGACCTGTTGTCTGCAGGAGAAATGCAGGCCTGGAGTGCTGATACTAAGAACACAAGTAACTCTGAAGAGAGACCATTTTGGGAACTTTATATAGGCCAGATCCCAGAACTCGGGTAGATAAGGATAATTTCCTCAACCCAAAATTCTCTAAGAACATGTTCCAATTACAACTGTTTACCATGGGCTGAAATGACCTAGAGATGTCATGATACAATAGGGAATTCAAAGTCTGATATACTCCTGCTAGTCAAAAGTCAAGATGTGAACCTGGACAGGTCTCTCAGGAAACTTTAAAACTGAATGTCAAGAGAGGCACGCCATCTCTTTTCTCTCTGAAAGGACCCACTGTCTCCTTTGAGAGTGCCCTATTGTTCCTTTTCCTATTCTTTCAAATAAACTCAAGCTGATTAATCTGAGCAACATGTCTGAAATGAGGATTTGAAGAGGGGGGTTTCTGTACTGCCACAGCTTTGTGGTGTTCTGTAACATCAGGACACTACAAAATTTGACCCAATATATCTATCCGTATTCACCCCACAGATCTCAGTTAAATATCATCAGTTATGCTCTATCTTATTTACTACCTGAGAGGATTATTTTCATCATGAAACATTCATCTTTCTATGTTTTTCACCACTGAATATCCAGTCTTTAGCAGATTAAAATCTGCTAAATAGTTCAATTGTTGTGACTTTAAGCAAAATATAGAATTAATACATAAATGGAATTTTCTGTATTCTTGTAGGCTTTTACATTAATCTGAAGACATTTTCAACATTCAAATTGAATTTTTTATTTTCCTTTCTCTGAAAATAATGGGAAAATGTTTTCAAATATTAGTTTTGTCTACACAAATATGCAGTAAGTTTCTCTGAGCTAGAATTTATTCTTAATATTTACTTCTCGTACAAGTATTTAAATTAATGCTGGCCATATGACAGGAGCTGAAGAAATATTTGCTAAGGTTAAAAAAAAAGAAAAGAAAAAGGATGAGACTATATTATAGATACAAGATACAAATAATCACAGTAGCTTAATTATAAAAAGTGAAATTTCTTCTGGGGTGGCCAAGAGAGGTCAATACTTAGTTGTGGGTGCATCCTGGAAACCTGACCACAATGTACTGTGATGAAAAATGTGTTCTGAGAACTCTTACTACAAATTAGACCTTTAAATCCAATCACACTTTTATGCCTAGGTTTAAATCAATGAATATCTCCTTATTTCTTTAAAGTACAAAAAGTAAAGAAGATGTAAAACTAGAATTAACTATGATCAAAATTTGATTTAGAAAAATGGGGAGGAAAAGGATAAAGTGCTATCAAAATCTTAGTTTTATATACCAGTATGAGGCAGTATATTGTATGACTAAAAGAAGGGCCTTTCCTGTGTTTAAAACCTAGACCAGAGCATCCTGTACTGGCAAAATGAAAAACAAAATTAACAAACTGCTACTAAGAAAATTAACAAAGTGTTGCAATCACAATATCTTCTACCTATTAATATCAATGCATCCTCTGTTAACTGCTCCCTGTATTACTGTGCAAAAAGTGCAAAATGAATGCTCTAATTTCTGTATAAAATCTACCAAGGCTCCCACCCATGCTAAAGTAACATCTTCAAGTTAAACATGATATTGTGTTTAAAAAAAGTGTAATAAAAAAGTAAAACCTGGATATTACAGACAAAGCCTTCTCTAAAAAGTTGCTCTGAGAAAGAGCACATTTTTTCCACAACGTTTTTCTATGTCTTCATTTCCTAAAAGCAAGATGATATCAGCAATCCTAAATATAACTGATGAGAGGAACATAGATAAAAACAATTAACTGAAGACTGAGAATATTATTTCTGAAATGCAATAGATGGGGAATGAGTATAAGTCTTCCAATCAGTGCATGTTTGCAAAACAGGTTGCCCTGCATTTTTCTGGGAAAGAATTGCAGAGAGAGAGAAAATCAGTAGAAGAGACAAAACAAATCTAAGCAGTTCTGGGAATTGGATCAACAACATCACACCTCATCCTGTTCCCAACAAGTGGAAAAGGAAATAACAATTTTGTTTACAGACAGAGCAGCACTGAGGGGTGATCTACAGACTCACTAAAGAGGAAAAGTGAGGAAGGAAGGACCGAGATGTAAAAGGAAGATGTTAACAATCACAACAAAAAAGTTTTCATGAGAAGGCACAGAAATAACAGGCATCAGACCAAGATTTAAGACGATTTGCATGAGCTATGAAAGGACTGCAAGTACGTTAAGTACAGAGTGGCCAATTATAATCCACTCGTGAGACTTCCTGTCTAGACAAGATGGCACAGGCATGGCTCTGTTTGTGAAATGAATGTAGAAAGCTGAAAATATCACACGATGAAACCAACCACAAACAAAAACATAACCCATCTGAAGTGGAGGAAGGTGGACTCCTACCCTCTTCTGTCTCTCATTCAATAAAAGAAGATGACTTTAACCAAGGACTCCTGACACCAACCTGAAAACCATAGACGTCTAAGTGGGCTTGTCCTCCTGATGTCCTGGGAATGTCTCTGACAACACCAAGTGAGCCAAGAGCATCCATCAGGAGTCTTTTGAACAGTGAGTATCTGGATAAAAGGATCTTTCTGCACTAGTCTGAGGCTTCTCAACCAGGAGACACTGGGAGACTGTGTGGCCTTGACATAGAAGAATACTATTATAGCCTGGCCTGGTAAGCATGCCCAGACTTTCCAGAGTGGGGGAACCACAAAAAAGTGGCTAGGAAGAGAACCCTGGTTGCTGCTGTGAGTTTCAATTCCTGTTCCTCACTGGAAAACAGTTTACAACTTCTGCCTTGCAGGCCATCATGACGTGAAATACATGCAGAACCAGATGAACCAAGTAGACCAAAAAGTTTCTGACTATTAATCTAAGACCAGAAAATAAAGCTGTCTTTGGAATCTCAGCCCACAAAAAGGACTAGACCTACAACTGAACTTAAACACAGTGAGTCATTAAATCATCTTAAAAAGTCATTAAAAAATCATCCATCATACCAGGGATCAAGAAGATCACAACATAAGTAAAAAAGACTCTCCAATGACACCACTGGGAAAATGAAGCAGTTGTTGAAATCATCTGAGAAGAGCTTTAATGCAGCATTCTTAGACGTGCTTTAGCAATTAATGGCCAGTTCTTTTAAAATAAATTAAAATATTAAAAATTGAGGTAAGGAGATAAAAGTAATTTAAAAAGAGAGCCAAGTGGACATTTTTGAATTGAAAAATAAATTAACAGAAATAAAAAGCTCAATCAATGGAAGAAAGTGTTATGTGAAGATGACAAAAGATAGAATTAGTGTATTTGAAGCAATATTGTTGACCCAATCTAAACAAAAAAGAGAAAATATTCTGAAAAATAAAATGAAATCTGCATGAGGAACTTGTGAAACTGCAATAAGTATTTCACCTTTCATATCATTGAGAAGATATGAAGGAGAGAAGAGCATGTGGCTGAAATAGTATTCAAAGAAGTAATGGCTGAAAATGTCTCAAGTTAGGTGAGAGATATAGACTCACAGATCCAAGAAGCTACTTGATCCTCCAACAGAATATCCCCAAAGAAATATATGCAAAAATACGACGTGTTCAACTTCTGAAAAATGACACAAAGAAAAAAACCCTAGAAAACAAATGGTTCACCCTCCCCCTGAAAAACAATTTGAATGAAAGTAGACGTTCATCAGAAACCATGGCGGCCAGGAGGACATGGCACACTCTATTTAAAATACCAAAGAAAAGAATGATTAATCTTGAATTCTATATCTGGTAAAATTGTGTTTTAGCAACAAAAGTGAACAAAAGAAGGAAGGGATTTGTTACTAATATTCTTAATTTTTTAAAGATTGGCTAAAGCAACAAGTCCAAATGTTAAGTAAATAATAAAAGATTGTATGTATTCTTATGTATGCTTCAGAAGAACAGAGGACAGAGCAGGTATATGGGAACATAAAATTCTGTAGCTATCCTTTTCCTCTTGATGCCTACAAATCATTTTTGCTAACTGAAACAGAAATTAAAACATCATCTCATCCCCAATGCCTGACAGAGAACAATAACAGGAAATATTTGATAATTATTTGGGGCAACAGTTGTATTTCCAGCTTCAACTGCCTATTCACAGACAATGCTTATAGTAAGATGAAATATATCAAAACACACTTTTTCAATGAAAAATCTGGCTGAGTAGGGAAAATTTCGTGTAGTTCAACCAGTGATGCCCTGTATTTTGATAAATAATGTTGGAGCTGCTTTGTGGTCCCTTAATCATTCTACAGGACAGACCACAGGAAAAACCTTTCTAAGCAAATCAAATCCTGACTTTTTTTCAATCAGGATTTCCAAATGAGGTGCTTTTATTCTGAATTCATTGACCCTTGGTAAGATATTATTGACAGTGGTAAAAATAGCTGGTCTACATCAACTTTGTGGTTTCACGTACTACTTTTCTACCACTGAAACCTTCACACACAACACAAGGTACAGTGCCTGAAAATCAATCAAATGTCTATCATTGAGTAACACATCACACTTTCCATCTGGATTATCTGATGCTCATTGCTTGTATTTGTTTCCATCTTGATCTTAAATTCTGTCATTTGTGGCACTCTATTCTGAAACTGGATCTCCTTTACTAGTCAGAATTTCCTTTTGCAACCAACCACTCTCATTCTGTCTACTTTATGCGCAGAGATGATTTACTCAGCATCATTTGGCTCCTCACTGGCACATCAGGATGGCTCAAGAAATGTGCTGACGACTAGGTTTTCAGGAATGGTGCTCAACCTTCTGCTATGGAACTTGACTGATTAAAAACAAACCAACAAACAAAGCATCATCCTTTACCTAACACAGTGGCTTCCAGCAGCAGCATGACTCTTCCATATCAAAAACCCGAGTTTGCAAGCCCAGGTGGATCTCCACCCCTGGCTGTCAATGCAAGCTGAAAGCTTTGGCTGACACCTTCATTGGAAAGAAATCTAAACTCTACAGGTTACCTCAGTTGCTCACATCTGACCTTGCACATAAGCACATTGATTGGTTGACTCTAAATGACCTGTTTCTAAGCAAATAAAAAGGAGAATGGAAAATTTATTAAAATTATGTTGTGAGGCAAAAACATTATGAAGGAATCTCCCCACATTTAGAATCTCTGTTCAAAGATCCATCTAACTACACACTCTTGTCTTTCTACTTAGGTAAAAATATGTACTTAGTCTCAATCACTCTGTATATTTTCAGTCTCCGTTGCTCTTTATATTTTGGCATCTACAAAGTGGACATCAACACCTTCCCTGTTCTATTCTTATAAATGTAAAACCCATATATTAAAATCTATAAAACTATATACTTATATAACTACATGGACTTAGGGGCCCAAATTAATATAATTTATACTCTTCATTCCCAAACTTAATTGTCTTTCATTGTTCTTAGTAAATATATATGTAAAACCAATGGCCATTTTCATGTTTTCTCTCACATTAAAATCTGTGGATAGTTTAAAACACTTCAGTATCTGTAATCAGATGTCTGATTACCAAGTTCCGCCAATTTCAAAAATTTTAAATGTGAACACTTCTTACCATACCTTAACTCAAAACCTCACCCAAGAGTCTCCTGTCTATTTTCCCAACACTCATTGCTTCCTCCTTTAAGGGACTGGCATAGCACGAAGCAGGATCAATACATGAATCTTGACATTCTTCTACCCACTAGCCATCCGATGGCTTCTCACAACCCACTCTGTATGTCACCTATATTTTTCAATGTGGTCAAAAATGTCTTTTTTTTTTCCCATGGGACTTAGTTTCATTTTAACAAATTCCTCCTGCCACCACACACACACAATTTTTCTTAAAATAATTATGTGACAAATATTTCTTTCAGTAGCTTAATTTTAAATGTTTCCTTCAGTAAAACCCTATTCATATGACATTTTCCTCCTCTACCTCCTTCTTTCTATTAAATTCATTTTTCTTCTGGTTCTATAATAAATTTGTTTCCCCAGGCTACTGCTATTACAAAACCAGTTAATATTACTCTATTTTATATCCATTAGTGCCTGGTGATCAGTACAAAGTATCTCTGTATGTATAAATGCACATTTTTAAAATTTTTTTTGGCATTTTAGTCTCTTTTACTAAATATAAATCCCACAAAGGACAGATAATTCTGTCTATCTTGAATCTGTATGGTTCTCAAAAAATATGCATGAAAATAATAATCAATCTATGTGTGTTAGTTGTTTTATGTTATTGCAACAACAACAAGTCCTGAAATGACCAACTTATAAGGAGGAAATGATCTTCTTGGTTCAGAGTTTGGAGTTTCCAGGCTGTGTTGCTTTGGACCTGCGAAAAGGAGAACATGATGGCACAAACTGTTCACCTCATTGGCGAAGTCTAAGGAGAGGAAGAGGAGATGCTGGGTCCCAGTTCACTGGCACAACCCCCAGAGGATCTTGCTGTAAGCCTCAGCTCTTAAAGTTTATACCACATTTCAATAGTGCCAACATGGGGACTAAGCTTTTGATACATAGACTTTGGGGGACATTCCAGTTGCAAACTGTAGCAGCATGAGTATTTAGAAAGCATGGTAAATTATTCTATTCCAATTTTGAAATTGTCTACATGTATATACATGTGCATTTATACATATGTGTGTATGTATATGTACATGTGTGTATATATATATATATATATATATATATATACATATATATGTATATGTATGTATGTATGTATATATATATATATATATATATATATATAAATGGGTGCATATATGTGTACATGAAGGGGTTAATATAGAACTCAGACCATATTGATCATCCAACCTGACAAGGCTATTATATTATAAATAGTATAAATTGAACTATTGTTGTTAGAGTTCTACTCTTGAATAATTTGAATAAGAAAAAAATGACTAAAAATTGATGGTTTTAACTTAGAAGAATTTATACAGTTTGAAAAATAGATATATCTGAATTATCATTGGATCTATGTTATTCTAAGAACTTGGAGTTCCAGTATATGCTAAGAGAGAAAAACCACTGGTGATGTCACTGAAGTTAGAGATGTTATGAAAATATTAATATTCCTATGAACCTACTATAATATCTTTATGTTGTAAGAGACCAGCTTTCTACAAGCCATTAAGAGGAAATAATTGTGCTGAAGGACTTAAAAATAACATTAATGATATCCTAAGAAATGCATTTATTTTGTATAACATCTATATTCATAATAGTTCATTTAATTTGAATTAATCATTTTGGGTTTTTTTTCTGGTTATTTGTATTAATACATTTAAATGAACAATAAGTTTAAAATTAAAGTTAATATTTCCACCAATTAAAAAAAGAGTTAATCATATTTATAATAAAATAAATATGAGGTTAGAAAGAAAATTTTAACTCCTTGACATGAAGAATTTCCAACTATCCTACAGGGATATCTATTAGAGATGGATTATACCTATAACTATGGAGATGGAAACAAATGACCCAGACTGTTTTCTTTACTGCTGAGTTTAGGTGTGTGAAAGACAAATGAAAAACGAATAAAATAAATAAGGTATGCCAGTGCTAATACACGACTGACAATAAATAAAACAAAGTTTTCTATCTAAGTGTGATGGCCACTCTGTATGTTGCAGTCATATTCCTGAAGAATATTTGGTCAGTACCTAAGTACCACTTTTCAGGATTACTGAGGACCTTGAAAAATCCAAACACTCTGACCTGTTCTCCCTGTGCATCTTTGTGTTGATAACTTTCCATGAGATTCAAATACATATCACCACGTGAGACCCAATGTATTATAGGAATCCCAGAAAATAAAATGACAGTGAAATAGATAACTGTGTGAAAAGAATTATACTTTCTGGAATTTTCAAATGTCCAGGTATTTGCACTATATTCTAACGTACAGATTATTGACAGAAACACAACATTACCTAGGCAAATGCTGCCAGAGAATACATAGTCTTCTCCAGTGCATTTTGCAAATTTAAGGTCTCAGCAGTCCCTCTTGGCATGGTAACTGTTTACAGAGGTGTAGCTTGAAGGAATCCATGGTGGGCAAAGAAACAAATTCAAGGAGATAAATAGGCCATGTTTGCTCTGCTGGAAATATAGAATTGTTTTATGTTTTAATAGAAGACAGCATTCATATGAATAATATGAAAAGAAATATCTGATATCAATTCTATATTGCATGTGGATCCTTGCTATTTTGTAATTATTGAACAAACAGAACATTTAAGTAAGTTGTGGCCTTTCCAGATATGCAGCCTGTTCCTTCCTTGCACTGGTGTTTACAGGGGGAGAAAACTAACACCTGGAAGCAACAAATGAATGTTTAAATTCTTACTGAATTGCATTATTGGAAGAAATTGACATCTAAGAGGCAATGAACAATTGCTTCACATATAAAAATATATTGTGTAGGGCACTCAATAGATTTTTATGAATTAAAAGTATATATTCTTACATTTATGGGAATAATATATGTTGAGCAATGAGTGATCTAAACAAAAAAATTATATAAAAATAAATTTATATTTTGGAATCAAATAAACAAGTTAAATTAAAACTACATTTTTGTACTCTCCAATTTATATCCTTTTGAAATTTAAGACTAGCTGGGCATAGTAGCTTTACAAGCCTTGATCAACTTAGTGAGATCCTGTCTCAAAATTAAAAATAATAATAAGAAGAAAAGGGGCAGGGGAGGTTGCTCAGTGGGAAAGCACCCCTGGGATCAATTACCAGTAAAAAAAAAAAATAGGAAGAAAGAAAAAAGAAATTTAAGGCTAGACATTTTTAAAAATCTTAATCAAGGCTAATAAGCATAATAATATGCATAATGCCAACATTTAATACTAAAATATTTAAATATGTATTATCAGTAAGATGTTCTACAGGCTGAGAATATTTGTTTCTTAATGTGTATCTTTTAATTAAAATTATAAGGAAATATGTATAGTAAATAGTGGGTCAATATAAGATTATTCTGCTGGAAAAATTTTTGAATTAAAGATTCAATTAGATTAACAATTGTGACCAAATGATAAGAATTAATTTAAGAACTATTAATATGTATATGTTATTTTACATCACAGAATGAATGAATCATATAATTGTGATAATATAGTTTACTGAGATTACTTAAATGTAAAATGACTAATCATAATTATTTTTGAAAATGTTTATGGACTATGATAAATCATGAATGTAATATTCAAATTAAGATTAAAATATAAAATAAAGAAAAAAAAATAAACTGCCAAGTCTTGTTCTTACTCATATTTATTCTGCATAACTCTATATATTAGTTCATGATAGACCTCCAAATTTAAAATTGGGATTTTTGTGTTTATAAAATCTTCATATTTTGGAATTAATAAATTAAACAAATCAAATTAAAATTATGCTTTTTCTTCTACTTTTAAACATATCCATTAATATACAAATATGGAATATGCATTTGTGCACACACATTTATAGATTCCAATATGTTAAAATAGATAAATGTTGCCATGTAGAAAAAGAAAGTGATAATAGAAAAAAGGTCATCGTTTAAAAAATAAACACAAGAAAATAAGCAATTAGGTCTTTGAAATAGCTGATTACTAATTACATATCAAGCCAAATGGAAAATCAAGCACAATGTTTTCTAGATTGGTTACTGCTCCAAGGAAGAATTCTCTCAATATTCTTAGGTTTTTTTTTTTTTTTTGTCCTTTTCTTAAATTGTTTTATATTTAGGTTCAGGCCACTGGCCAATAATACAGGAGCTGAAGAGCCTTGTGTAACTTTCAGAATTAGGCCATTGTAGTGGGTGTCAATTTCCTATGCACTCTGTTTTAAGATTTGCACAGCTGGAACCAATGAACTAGGAGATGATACGTTTGTAGAAAATAAGTATCCTGGATTTCTGAGTCACTGTTGGAGAACAAGGGGCTCTCAGCCACAGCAGATCATGATTTGAATGTGCAATAAACCATTGTTATAGTCAGTCATTGTGATGCAGAGTTGTTTTTTTTTTTTTTTTTTTACTGCTGCAGCATGGCCTAGTCTATGAAACTAATGCAATTACTCACAGAGATACAGCTAAGAATATCTCTTCACCTTATTTCCTATGTCTTTCATTTTTAAGCTGTAAAAAATTTTTCCTGTAAGATTTTCATTTTCATTTTGCGTTGATAGTTAATTTAAAAATTGCTGCTTAAAATTACAGCTCTTATTTATACAGTTTCTGTATCTCTGTTGTTTCACCACTTTAAACTCATCACTTTCTCCATCAGTTTAAAATATGAAGCGATGACCTTAGGTAATCTTAGGAATCCATATAAATATAAAAATATATAAAAATGTTCTTAGTTCTTGTTATGTGTGTGTCATATTATGCATTGATGCTATGTCCTATTTATATTTTGATTTACTGTTTCTATTTATCAATTTTATTATATTTTTTATTTCAGTTTCAAATGATTTTTTCTTATTTATTTATTTATTTTTGGAGGAAAAAGAGATCAGATGGCATTTCCTATATAGTGCAATCATGTACTTGTATAGATTATTAATCTGATTTACAGAATCATCTTCTCTCAATTTTTGGATTTATTTACTCCATGGAAACAGTGATTGAACAGATGGTTGTTGAGCGTGTCATGAGTATTGGTCATTCATGATCATGTATGGATGAGGCAGCTTATGTCTTACCTTGGTCTTTGCTAAGTACTCTTCTCAAAAGAACTCAGACTGTCTTGTTTCTGGATAGCTAGTTCATTACACACACACACACACACACACACACAGTGTTTTCTCTTTAATTTGGCATCATTATTTAATATTCTTGCTTATTTATTTCTTCATGCCACAAAAACTTCTTTAGGGAATCCACCCTTACTTCACAGTAAATTCACCTTTCCTAGTACTCTAATTGCTTGGAAAATGCATATTTTTTCCATTCCTGGAAAGAGACCCATGATTTACCATGGTGTGATCAGAGTACTACAGACAATTTTTACAGTATTCTGTTCATAAATTAACTCATTCTGGGGGAAAGTATTTTTCCTAAGGTTTGGGGATCTAGGTGGATAAGGCCAGATAGAGATACCCACTTAGAAATGGATCCAGCATATAGGAAAGCACTTTTATCTTGTGTTTCCATCCATTCTGCCCATAGTACATGTAAACCAATTCAGATTCTCTTTTTCCTTAAACAAATTTACATTGCATTTTGCCACCTGTCACTGACTAATACCACAAGATTATATTCTAGACTTTATTCCACTCTCAGATTTTTTTTCTTCACATCATTTCTCAGGAGAGCTTGTCTAGCCTGATCCTATTTCTGTTGGATTCTCTAGTTCTGGTGAATGAGCTACCAATATATCCTAGAATGCCTTTAAGAGTCTGGACATGAAGGGTGAGCACAATGGTGCCCTAAGCCTATAATCCTAGCAGGTTAGGAGGCTAAGGCAGGAAGATCATGAGTTCAAAGCCAGCTCAGCAAAAGCGAGGCTAAGCAACTCAGTGAGACCCTGTCTCTAAATAAAATACAGATAAGTTTGTGGGTGTGGTTTAGTGCCCCTGAGTTCAATCCCTGATACCCCCCCCCCCTATAAAAAAAATCTGGGCACAGAGTGTGGGGTGGCCAGAGGTAGCTCTGTTCAGGGAACCTGTTCTGGAAAGAGGTACCCTCTGCTGGTACTTTCTCTCCCTTTATATATCCCAATAAATCTCTTGCACATGTAGCCCTTCTCAGTTTCTGATTTTCAGAAGATTCAGTAGACACACAAAAACAATTTATTAATTCAAAGTATGTCATTAAAATGGAAATGATGATTGGAGATCATTTCTTCTAAATGTGTTAGTGATATTTGTTGATAATACTATCCCAGCAGCCACCTATTTAAATATCCAAAATCCTTTCTATGACTTCAATTCATAATTAGTATGTTTCTCAGAAAGTTTGTCCATAGGTCACTTTGTTTTCTAATACTTCATATTTTTTTCCTTCGAACTTGTTTGACATTATTCAAAAAACATGATTTTTTTCTTTTCTTTATCTATTTTGTTGAGTCTCATCACTTTCAAGTTTTCCTAATTATATATCCATTTCTGCCATCCATCTTTCAGAACCCAAGGGCACCATCTGCCTAAAATTTTATAAGTACTAATGTCAAGACAGCAAGGACTGCACATGAGGCTTAATATCTCAGCTGGGTTATTTGTATGTGTTTCCATTGCACACATGTCAAGTGATACAAACAAAGATCCCCCGAATCCATTCCCATTATGTCCTCACACTCATTGTCATTTTCTAAGATCATTAAAACTGTTATAACATAGGTCAATCTGAATTTAACTAGTTGTTTATGATTCTTGTTCTTCAGAAATACTGGAAATATGCATTTAAGTTTATTCTCAACAAATCATCAACTGCATGCACAAGTGAACAGATGATAATATTGCTATCATTATTTTTCCATCCAATAAAATAGATGCAAAACCTTAAAATATATACCACTCACACCGTGGGAGATGAATGAACTAATCTTCTTTCATAACATACCCATGCTTTTACGGGTTTCCAGTCAGCATTAGTATTTTATGTTCTCTTTGCCTAGAATAAGCTATAAAATTTCCTGGTTAACTATCTTCATTACCTAAAGTCATATAACAATCACTATTAGTAAATAGTAGTTTTGTTGTTGTTGTTGTTTGTTTAATTTTGTTATGTTTTGTTTTCTTACCAGAGAAACAGTATTCCCAGTGTGTTTCATCCACCTGATTGTCTTTGACTTCATGCTGAATATTTATGTCTTATTTAGTTTTAGTTATTATCTCCATGTAGTTGCTTTTGAGAGATTGAAAAATGAAAGTTTTCTCTTGAAAATTTCTATTAGACCTGTTTATTCCATAAGATAGCCCCCCAAACTCCACCTCTTAGAATCCAATTAATTATGGTGATGCATCTGAAAACTGATGCAATTTTTAAGTGGGATGATTTTATTTCCATCAGATTTCCACACTGTATGCAGTGAGGTTTAGTCATAGCATGCTTTGAAATCTATAATGAAAATAAATCCAGTGTAGGTCCTTCCTGAAGAAACAGTCACAAATCTGTATGAATCTGACATTTAAATGTGTAGTGTGTGGTATTTATCATTTATTTCTAGTTTCCAACATTTTGCATAATGTATGCTGTATAACCCATAAAAATTCAAATGAATATGTTGAATAAATTAATGAATGCATGCCCGAGGAAAAGAATAAATGAATGGAACAATGAATGCTGGCATAAATCTTCTGAGAAGCTTGAGCTTTTATCTCTTCTTGAAACTTTGGTACCTGGTTCCTCAGTGGATCCATCTGAGGAGAAGAACTGACGCAAGGGGATGGTAAATGGTAAGAATCGAAAGGTCTTACCCTCTTTAGATAGATTAGCCTCTTTGGATCACCTTCAAAGAATATAAAGTTTTCCAGGGATGTAGTTTATGATTCTTGCCATGAAATGATGTGCTATTGTATACTATGCTAATCATTCCAATAATATTAGTGAAAGAAGTTACAACTTCTTTAATCATTCCCAGAATACGAGGTCATTCTTAAATGAGCATCCAATTGCTTCTGCATAATATATTTATATAACTCATATTTTCCCTAAAGTTTTGGAGGAAATTCCCTATTAGATCAACATTGCCAACATAAAGAAGTCAAATGCAACTTGATATATTAATTCTCTTTTAAAATGAAACCTGCAAAGCCTGTTCAGACTGGTTACATCTGGTCCATAAGTTCCTCCAGAACTACCCTTCTGCCATCATTCTGGCATATAAAGACCCATGAGGAATGGCCTTGCCAAAGATGGCATCAAGCTGTTTGATTTTTGGAGGTTTAGAACTATTGATATTTCTGGGCTTGTTTCACCTTTGCTGTAAATGTTCATGCTGCAAACATCCAAAGTTCTCAGCTTTTCTCACTAGGCATGGTCTTCCTGTATAGCTTAACCATAGGTTCCATTTGGGACTCCCCAATAATTCCCCCCATGCTGCAAGCATAATGAACCCATTCCCAGACATGTGTCTGCCAGTCCCTGAGGATTTTCTGAAGCCAAGAAAAGCAAAACCCAATGAAGAACATGTATGGGAGCTAAACCTCATCCACCCTGATGATAGGATTCTGTCTTCCAATTAGAATGATAGCTTATTTTAAATCTCCATTTACCTGCTATTGTGATAGTGATTTCAGAATTCTCTCTCTCCTTATGAAAAGAGATTTTGCTTTTAAAAAGTTCTTATCTGTAAAATTATTTTGCTAAATTTATACATAGGAACAATTGTTTTTAATGGGGACACTGGGAATTGAATCCAGAGAACTCTATCACAGAGCTACATCCCCAGTCATTTCTATCTTTTGAAGAAAAGGTTTTGCTAAGTTGTTGAGACTACCCTTGAACTTGCTATCCTCCTGCCTCAGTATCCCAAGTTGCTGGGATTACAGATGGGGGCCACCATTTCTGGCTCATAGAAACATGGCATTTTTCTTCATAACATAAACGCGCGCGCGCACACACACACACACACACACACACACACACACCAGCTATGTCAGTGTCTCTATATACATATGATAAAATGAGCCTGTGTTGGCTCACTGCCAATGGAAGAAGCAAAAAGCCACCATTTCCTTACACCTTACCTATTTCAAGTCTTAATCATGTCTTTGGAGGCAAATCTCTACTGATTTCGTGATAATTATTCTCTCTTCTTTGTTTAAAAAATATTTCATTTGCCAATGTATGTATTCTCAGATGTATGTTATTCAGTTTACCTTGTAAAATACTATTATATTAGAAGTAGCTTCCTTTGGCTTTTGTTTTCCTTTCAGTATTTTGATTTTTAAGATCTGATTGTTTTTGCATTTATAACTTATTCACTTGTCTTCTGAGTAATAATTACCATCCTGTGTCATTCTATTTTATAATTATATCACAAATTATACATGCATACATATCTGGTGATTAACACTTGAGTTTTTATTACTTGTTCATGAACAACACTGTTAAAAACATTTTTGTACATGTTTTTAAAATTGGGCCCAATTGCTTTCTAAATTGACTCTATACCTACACTCCCAGCATGCTACCTAGTTTGGGCCAATATGTTGGTTATAAGTTAATATCACTGTGTTCATAATTTCACTTCCCTGAATATAATCAAGTTCACTTTATAGGTTTCTATGAAAACATTGCTTGTTTTGTGGAGAAATATCAACTCGTGTATTTTGCTGATTGTTATAGCCGTGTGCTTCATTTTCTTTATGCTTTTTAGCAATTTTCATGTGTTGTGACTATTAATTCATTGGTTGCACTATGTATTGTAAATACTCTTGCCATTTTGTATTATTACACAGCTTTTTCTTTCACTGAGAGCATAAAGAGGATTTTTTATGTGTACTTCTAAATGTTTAAAGCTTTGATTTGCAGATTTGTCTTTGATACTGTGCATAGCATTAAGTCACACATTTCCTTTGTTTTTACATATGGCATTGGTTATTTTTATACCCTTTAAAAATGTTTGTTGCATGATGACCTATTACAGCAACTCACACTAAGGGTACTGCTAAACTTTTGTGGTCATTACCACCTTTCTCAGGTGCCATTCGGTAAGACAGAAGGAGCTCAGCAAACCAGAAGTATATTTCATGTCTGTTGCCAGTCAATAAACATAGCACTCCATGAAATGATCACTATTATATCACAATCAATTTCAGGTGTATATTCTTATACTCTTTATGAGTGGAAACACATAATATGTAATATTTTTTCTGTCATATGTTCAGATGAAAGTTTGTGCTTCTCATGGGAACCAGAGTCTTTGACTTAACACATTTTTATTTCCTTGTATTTTCCTTAATTCAGTATAGTCTCAAAATATTTATTTATTTTATTTCAGGGTGAGAGCTCATACATATAGTAATTCAATGTGGAATTTCCCAAAAAGATATGACTATCTGATCTATACCATCAGGGACTGTGATTCACCAATTTCTGACTTATTCCTATTTAATTCAAAAAGTATCTATCTGATGTTAGCGGTAAAAATGTGGACAAATACTGTAGTGATGGTAGTGAAAATAGAAATTCATTTGTATTAATGTTCATACCTACTCTGAACTCCAAATGGATTCTTACATTCCCTAAGGTGCAGCACTTGCAACTCTATAAATAGCTTTTGTTGCTATATATTTATATATTGCTGACTACTTCAAATTCCACTCTTTTCCTTGGGGATTATCGCTTCATAGATGTGTTAACATTCACCCTAAACTCTTGTTAGGTCTTGCTCACTAAGATATCTGTATCCACCCCAATCTCTACATTTCTCCCTGGAGGAGAGATAGAAAACTTAAAGTGAATACATCAGTATCTTTGTGCAAAACTATGAGGGTAAGTTTTTCCTTGTCTACAGTTTAAAAAAAAATACAGGTATGCTCTGCATCATGATGTTTCAGCTATGAGGAACAGATAGCTAACACATCTATGATGGTCCCAAGAAATTTTATCATATAGTCACATCATACCTGTCATAGTGTCCCAAGTGCACTCTGTGATGTAAACCCAAAAATGTACTTCCCATAATATGTCCCACCACATTGAGTGGCACGTGACACTATGATGCAGTATCTACTTCAGGACTCCTCAAGACATTACTAGGAGTCTGCCATTAATGAATTTCATGAGAATTGAAGTTGGAATTGTATTAGAACAAATCAGGCTTATATTCGGTTTTCACATCACAGATTTGGTGTAACATTGATTTCTTTACCTAGTGGAAGAAATAATTTTGCTCCCAGTTCCAATCTAAAAATATTTTCTTGTAATAAAGGAGTTTGGTTTCAACATGACATAGACCACTATATCATGCTAGACAGAAAGAGAGAGCAGCCTATAGGCTGACCCTATTTAACACTGTCTCTACCCACTGAACATGTAAATAAGAGAAAATGTACATTATTGTTCTGATGACACTAACTTGGTAGTTTGAGTAGTTTCAGAGGCAAGTACCATGAACTTCCAGGGAGATTAATGAGCGAAGCAAGAAATCCATAAACTGAATGATGTTGGATAAAATCAACAGAGATACACAAAAAAGATGAGTTTTCTTTCTTCTTCACTTTAATTTGTCAAAACTGCTTCAACTGCGCACATAGATTTCTGAATTTTACTGCATGCAAATGATAAATCAATATGAATTATTTAAGGAAAACCAGGAGTATTCTCTCTTTCTTTCTCTCCCTCCTTCCCAGCCCCTCTCTCCCTTTCAGTATAGGAGAGACACAATATCACAGGAATCAATCTTAGCAAATTCTGCCAATATCTTCACACTTACTCCTGATCCCAGAATTGACTAAAACTGAACTTGAAACCTTTTTACCCACTTTTGATTTTTAAAATGTCAATGAGTTGGGTTTAATCTGCACTACAAAAATCACACAATCAACTTAATTACAATTTTCTATATACTAATATGAAACATTTTATATTAAGTTATTGAACGCTAGTTAAATCATAACTGGATTGGCTAATCATTCCAATATATTTTTGTTGAGGGCATTTGAAAGACAATGAGGAATCAATTTTATTTTTGTCTTCAATTAACTTGCTTCCAATGGCAAAATAATAATACATTAGTTTTTCTGCTCATTTTCAAGTAACAAAAGCACTGCTTTAAGTTTCAAACGTAGTCAAACATAGTCCCACATGGACCTGGCTGTGGGTAGGAACAATGAAACCAAAACAGGCATTATTTTTTATTTTCTGATGCCCTTGCATCTTTACTACAAATGAATGGTTGACCGTGCATTAGAGGGTACACATGCTTTTTTAACTCTTCCTGACATCAGATGACTTCAACACTTCCAGTCTTGAGAAGTTTAAAGCTGATTCTTTACCCATAGATATAAGAATGTCATCTTTCCCCCCTGAGGCTTTGTAGTGTGGATTTGATTTGAGTGTGTCCTGTGAAGTTTCATATCTTCAGTGACGTGACACTTGTCTGAGTGTGGCAGTGTTAGGAAGTGGTGGAAATTTAGAGAGAAATAATTACGTCATAAGGACACCACCCTGAAAGAGATTAACACTGATCTTGCAGAATGAGTTAATTATCACATGAGTGGGTTGTTTTTAACAATAGTGAACCTGCTTCTGAAAATCTCTCACTTCCTTTTCCTTTCCTTTTAAAGTGACTTCCCTCTCCCTCTCAAGTTTGCTCTTGCAGTGATGTCAGTCTCCTTGAGGTCCTCAGCAAAGCAGAGACGTCAGTGCCAGACTCCTAAACTCCAGAACTCTTTTCTGTATGAGGACATAGTATTAGGTATTGTGTTATACCTACAGAAAATCCACTGTGACAGATTGCCCTGCTTATCCCTCCAACTGTCTTCTAAGAAATGTTATTATTACTCTGATGCCACATCTTCCTAGGGAAAGAGAAATACACTTGCATGTAGCTCCCGGTGCAAAAGCTTATGGTAATCATTTGGCTGCCTCCCTGACACATACCTATATATCTGTGCCCTCTGGGCCCTGCTGGCTTTACAATGCAAGAAGATAACTGTAGAATCCCTTCTTTCTCATTCTGATGTTGGAGAAAACACACAGCCTTCATCTCCTGGAATTGCCATGTGTGGGATGCATCCCCTGCAGCTCCAAATTGCAGAACAAAACCATACATGGTCTCCCTGAAACTTTTCTTTCTAGATTTTATGTAAAACAGATTCACATCACTCTCTACGGTGGTCAGAACTAATTCTTGGGAAGAGCAACACTTTTTTTTTTCTACAGAAAAATGTTTTAGAAAAGAGACCCCAATTTCTAGACCATTACCTATCTTCCCTTCACATTTTAAAGCCTCTGAGATGGTTCTTGTCCAATGGTTTTTAAAATTTTGCATAGTGATCTTAATCTTCCATTTGAGTTTCACATTATTTTGAATTTTGTACCTTGATCTCAACTTTCTGTTAATTTCATCTTACTGCATATTTGTATTGAGGTATTTCCTTTAAAAAATGCAATTGTGCTTCATCTCGCATGTGTTCACATTTAATTTCAAAATAAATAAGGTTAGCATCAATTTACAGCAAAAAAAAAAAAAAAGAGGAGCACTTTATTTTAGCATCTTTTGTCAGAGTCTAGAAACTTTCAGAGATGTGTAAGGCTGTCAGGCTCACCTTCATCAAGCTGGGTCCCAGAACTTTGCAGTATAACTTTTCACATTGTCCCACTGCACTGATCCTGAGGGAATATATATGGATGATATTTCATCATATCTATTCCTTTCTAGCAGGCTTTCTAGTGATCCAACCATTTCCAGCTCTGTACTTTTCAATTCTACCCAGCATAACTCAAAGTAAAAGCAGCAAGAAAATCCATGGTGTCCATGTGAAATGTTTCACCTCATGACTTGAGTGTTACATCCAGGGCATTCTCTGATAGCTAATTTGCATTACATATACTTGTAGTCAGAAGCTACGAGCTGATTATATGTCTGGGCTTTATAGAGGTACAGTGACACAGTCTAGTCTTTGCCCTAAACAAGAAAAGAAAAGTGCATATGAATGGTTGGTCCTTCATACAGCCATTGAGAACCAAGTACCAGCAATGTAACAACACTGTGCTGTGATTTGTTTTGTTTTCTTGTGCTTTGAATTGAACTCTAAGTCCCAAACTCCAAGATATTTATGTTCTCTACTGGTAGAAAGTGAAATATTGGCAGACAAATTGCTGAAAAATATGATAAGTGCTATAAAACAGGCATGAACAGAACTCAAAGTGGAGAAACTGGGAGTACCCAGCCTGAAGAAAGAATAGAAGCCATTTTAGTTGGATGGAAAGGAATGACCCAACAGTGAACAATTCCAATGTATTTGCAATAGATTGCACCCAATTGTCATTATTTTATTCTGTCTGGAAACATAAAACATGCATAATATCATTAAACATAATCTGGGAAATGAATATCAATTGGTTAAACAAACATAGGTTCTCTTTTTTGTCATTTTTATTGAAGCATCTGACATGCTCTGAATTCTGTTGTGGTTTTATTTCTTTAAATTCAGTGCATTCTTATATCCTAACTTCCTGTTACCTTTAATTTTAGATTTCTAGATTTATTTCCCTAATCAGTGAAAGACATTAGACTTAACTATCCTTGTCTCTGACTCCAGTAGTTAACTCTCCTATTTGGCAGATTCTAATACTAGGCATTTATTCAATAACATCTTCCTGTTTCCTGAATTGTGGAATTACAAAAACCAACTTTCCCAGAAAGAAAATTAAAAATTCTGATATAACTTACCTATATTTTAAATTAGTCTAAGAAGAAATTGTAAGTTAAAACTTGACAAAATACTTTTTGTATATCAGTGGTGTGGTTTACATTTTTTAAACTAGAACTTATTTGGTTATAAAATCATAACATTTGCTGCATAGAAATAGTTGGTTATTCATGAAAGATAGGAGACTAGCTATAGCTGCCATTCTAATAATGATTATCTAATAACAAAAATTTATTTTCAGAATTAAAGTTGTTAAATATTCTTAAGAGATCATCTGAATTCTGGTTCCATAAGGATAAATATAAAAAAATATTTTAAGTTGGAGATCTAATGAATTACATGAACTCTGAGAACTAAAAAGATTTATGGGATAACCGATTGCATACAAATGAATCGCAATATAGATAAAAGGAAGCAAAGACATCAGTCACAGAAGGTATAAATAATGTGCCCCAATAGCTAATCACCATTTTATGGCCTTGAGTTCATTGGTACAGGTCATCTTTACATATTGTTTCAGAGTAAAATGTATAAGTCATGTCAGCTACCAGACATATTTAACTCTCATTCACTCATTTTGCAAATATTTATTGAGCAGTGTGTCTGGATGATGAGAATAAAATATGAATAGACATGACCTATTCTTTAATATTTTTTGATTGCAGAGGTATTCAAATACTCATTTTATTAAACATTAAAGCGGCTCTTACACGTTAACTATAAAGGATTGGAGGAACACACAGGAAGAGCCGGCTCTTTGCTCTAGCCTAAAATAGCACATAAGAATTTTAGACACGTGTTGGAAATGCATTGCTAAAAAAGATACTTAGTCACAAAGAAGTATGAATCTTATTTGACCTATTGGATTAAAGGGAATACAGATACTCTGGGACTTCAGATGAAAACACATGAACAGGTATCAACAAACCACATTGTGCCTTCTTGATAGGAACAATTAATATTTTCTATTGAAAATTTAAAAAACTTTAAAAAGAAATCACATAGATATCAATGACAATCTCCCTCTCCCATCCCTGGGAAAAGTGAGGTTTTGTATAATCTGAGAGTAGAGTGATTGAGAGTTTAGAAGAATAATGGAAAAAAAATTATGATCATCTTACTGAAGGCTTTTCTACAATGACTAGCTATTTAATCTATATATGTTAGACAAGAGACAATTTTTTTTTCAACAGACAATTTTTTAAGAATTTTAAGTGGGCTCATGCCATGGAATTATCTTCCATACTTTGATGGAGTTGTAAATAAGGAAACGAACAGGTTGAGAAGTGGGATAGGGAGGCAAGACCAGAGATAGGGTAATAAGTTAGGGGGCTGTCTTTATGATTTCTGGGGTGCTCTACATTATAGGATGGTAACAAGATGTAGCAAGGAGCCGTTTGCATCAAGCATAGAAGGAATCAGGGAAAATATAAATAGTCCTCATATTTGACCTGTAATTTTGGCTGCAAATATTTACTTATGTATATTGGTATATTTTCTGGGTATCTACTCTGATTTTTAGTTTTGTTTTTTTTTTTATGGATTGACATTACTCAGAATCACTGATTCCTCTTTTCTGTTCTAAATATTTAGGTGATATTTGGTCCCCTGAGCTTACAGCAGTCCTCAGTATAATGACTTGAACTCCCCTGGCTTTGGAATTATTTACTTGTGCTGGTGTGTACACACTCATGCTATAATATGGATATTCCATATTTTCAGACCACTTTGGGCCCTTCATAATGTGCATGGTCAAATTAATTTACTACTTTTGCCTTGTTTATGTTCTACCCAGAACAGAGGTATGAACTGAAAGTCAGTGGAGTATGGGTCTAACAAATGATAGCATGATTAATTATCTGATTGCAAAACATGCATGAACTTGATCGTTCACTTCTTTTCATTAACATAAAATAGCAGTTTACAGAAATCTATTTTATTCTGTCAGCTCCAGTAGCGGGCTGGTGCTGGTGTGGGCTTAGGGGAACTGATGGTTAAATGTTCAGGAATTTTGTTAGCTTCTTATTAAATATTCAGTAACTTGAAATGGGGCACAGTGGGAACATTTATGCAATGGAAATCTGCAAATGTTACACATTCCATTTATTTCCCCCTCCCCCAAGGAGTGCTAGGTTACCAGCTCGCCATTGTTTGAATTCATCAACTGGTATAACAAAGTTTGATAAATCACTCAGTCAAATGAATTACACTACAAAAATGGGTATCCTGTCTTTTCTTCTATAATAATTTGGATATTTTCTATTTGACTTGAAGACTCTTTCAATACAGATAGAATATGAAAATAAATTGGGATTAATGTTGAAAAACCAATCCTCATTTTTTGTTGTTCACATGATTAAAACAGATATTGCTGATTGAATATATGCATGTGTATCCAGAAAAACAGTGTAATTATTTATTCATTAATAGCTATGTTTTTCAACAGTTTTTGACCACTTACACTTTCATTTGTTTGTTTGTTTGTTTTTTGACTTTGCAATATCATTTTTATAGAGAGAGCATAGAAAGGTAATTTAGTTTTTTTTCTCAAGTAAAATTATTGCAGTCTCTTTTTCACTATTTATACTTGGAATGTATGAAACATGGAACTCCACACACTTCACACTCTGTTTGCAAAGTGCTTCCAGAGGTTTTAAGTGGAAGGCACTGTGATTCACATAAGTAAATCCTATTAAGACAAAAATATTTCCCCAGGTTCTCTCCCTAACCCCTTGGCTTCTCCAACATCACTCCACATACAAAAGAAAGTGTGAAAGAGAAAAAAAATGGAAAAAGACACTTGTCTGCAGCAATTACTGTTCAAATACCAAACATCTAGAAAATGTTCAAAAATAGACATATATGTGCACATTGCTTAGTTTCTGTAGAGGATATGGAAGAATTTGGTGGAGGAGAGAGATCTGAAGATCGTGATTCATTGGGTGATCAATAAATGCATTTATCCATGTAATAAGTTGATTGGTTATTAGTGGCTCTCTGGAGCTGAGTGAGGAGAAGGTCTTAAGACCATCCTGCTAAAGCCAGGAAGAACACTGGGACCCTTTAGTGACGGATGGGCTGAGGAATATGATGAATTCTTTCTGAACAAACTTGGCTCTTCAGAAACACGAAATGTTTGCCAGGGGAAAGGGACTGCACCTAAGGATGGTGTAAAATTATTCTTTCCTATATACTAGCTACTGTCTTGCTACTAAGCAATTGAAATATGGGTAATTCAAACTGAGATACAAAATAAGGGTACGATACATGTAGAATCTCAGGTCTATGTGGCTCTCATACTGTTTCTGTAGTTGGGTACTGCTTTATGTAGTTATTCATAGAATTTTTAATATCCTAATATATCTCAGTAAATGACAGCTTTAAATGATAGAAAGATGGAAAATGTGTGTGTGTGTGGCATATTATGAGAGCTAAAATCATTTCCTGATTGACTATTCTACATTCCCACCAGCAGTGTGTGAGAGTTGCAGTTTCTCTGCATTGTTGCCAAAATTTGATAAAGTCGTTATTTTTTTTTTTTCAATTCTAACTGTTCTAACAGGTACTGATTGACATCTTATCATGGTTTGAATTTTCATTTTCCTAAGGATCCATGATATTGAACATCTTTTCATGTACTTTTATATATTTTACCCTTTTCCCAAATGGAGTATTTGTTATTCATTGTTGCAGTATGAGAGGTGAAATGAGATATTTAGTATGATATGTTTGGAATACTAGTGTGTGGTCAGTTTGTGATTTAAAAATATCTTCTCCCAATTTGGAACTTCACTTTTCATTCTCCCTATAGTTAAAAATTTTTCAAATTTATGAGAAACATAATTTATTAATTGTTTTTTTCCTATGTAGCATACTTTTTTTGTTAGCTACACATGCCATTACAATGATCTTGGCAATTCATACATTTGAATCAATTGGGGTATAATTTCTCATTTTTATGATTGTACAGATTGCAGAATCACACTGGTCATACAGTCACCTATGCATTATGATTGCTGTATCATACTTTTGTATAATATCTAAGAAAACTTTATTAAGCCCTAGAAATGACAGCTCTTACTCTAATGTTATTTGCTGAAAGTGCTGTGTTTTAACACTTTGCACATAATTTTATGTTCTACTTAGATTTAACTCTTGTTAAAGAAGTGAGATTTAGGTCAAGTTTCAATTTTTGGCTATGGATCATCACTTGCTGCAGCCTGTTTTATTTATTTATTTTAGAAGATTGTCTTTCCCCCATTTCACTGCATTTGGACTGTATGAAGGTGCTATTTCTGTATTCTCTTTGTGTAGTTATTAATAGAATTTTTAATATCCTAATATATCTCAGTAAATGACAGTTTTAAATGATAGAAAGATCATTTAAAATTAATTGATGCATTTGTGTGTACCTCCACCAATAACAATCTTATTACTAAAGCTACATAATTAGTCTTTTAAATGGGATAGACTGATATTCCAATTATTTTCTCAAAATTGTTAACTAAACTACTTTTCTGCTTTCCTTATACATTTTACAAAGATATTGCTGCTATTTTTATGTAATTGGTCCTAAATCTGTGTACAAATTCACTAATTTGAGTCTTATGATTCAACATATCTTTTGATTTATTTAGATTTTGTTCAATTACTTTTATCAGCCTTTTATAATTTCTAGTATAAAAGCCCTATACATATTTTGTTTACTCTTAAATATTATTTTTCTGAGCAATCATATATAATAATTTATTTTTATTCTTGGTTCCTTCGTTTTCACAGTATATACAAGTAAAATTTGCATGCAGACCATGTATTCTATGACCTTACTGAACTCATTAATTGGCTGCCGATATTTTTTTCTTGTCCATTCCTTCAAATTTTCTACTTACATCAACATGTCATCTGCAAACAGGGACAGATTTACCTCTTACGTTTTGAACATTATTATCATTTATTTCCTTTCTTTCTTTATTTTTTTGCACTGGTAAAAATATCCTGGGTTATGTTGGATCACAATGATCAGTGAATTTGCACTGTTTAGTATAATAGAGGGAAACATTCCAGAAGACTTTTGCCTCAATATAAAATGCTAACTGTAGGTTTCTGTGACTCTTCATCAAGTTGAGGAAGTTTTTTATATTTTGTTTTTATTATTAATTAATCTATATTCTATAAAAACATTTTTTGTATTAAATCTGTATACGTATTCACTAATTTAGGTCAATATGGTGTATTTTATTGATTGTTATCTGAATTTTGACCCAATCTTGAATTCCTGAATTAAACCTCTCTTGGAAATGGAACACAAACATTTTTATATTCTGTTGACTACTAGTTGCTAATATTTTGTTAAATTGCTTGAATACATACATAACAGGGAATTTGGTCTATAGACCTTTATTTTTCCTGTGTTTTCAATGTCAGGATGTTAAAACAAGGAAATATCTGAAAATATCTGGAGTTTGTAATGACATCTCTTATTTTATTTCAGATAATAGTAACTTGTGTTTTCTATAGTTTGATGTGTTGTGATTATAGAAAAATTAGTTAATTATATTGAATTTTTCAAAGTTTATTATTTTATAATTTCCTTTTTTCCTTTTTTTTGAGAAGGTTTCATTGAATGTTGATTTCTAAAATAATCATTTAGTGCTAGGAATTGCTGTCTCAGCACTTCTTTAGAAGTACATCACAATTTTTAATAGTTTGCATTTTTAAATTTTATTCACCTCTCTGCATATTTAATCTTTTTTTTGAGAAGTCCTCCTTGCCTTGTGGGTTATTTAGAAGTAATTTTTTTTTTTCTATCTGGTTCTATCAACTACTGAGAGATGCCATTAAAGACCCCTACTCTAATTGTGGATTTGTCTATTAGTCCTTACTTTGTCACTTACTGACAGTGTTTGTACTCTTTTCAAGTCCAATTAATGTTTCAGTTTGAGTTCCCTATGTATCTTCTCTATTTTAGGTGAGACTGTATTTCTTTGTTGAGACTATTTTTTTCGATTGGTTTCAAGTATTTTTATAATGGCTTTGATAAAATCATAAAGATTTTTTTTTCTTGATTTTCATATCAAGATGATAGTCATCTTTCTCAACTATGTGAGAATTTTCTAATTCTTAATAGAGAAGATGTATATATATGCATGTGTATATATATATATATATATATATATATATATATATATACATATACAAAAATATATGCATTCAATTGAAATGTAGATACATTTAAAATTATTTCATAAGAATGGATCTTATTTAAATTTTGTGTTCAGCAAGCCCTCTCTGACACTACTCCAGAGAAGAAGAAAAGGATATCAGTTCATTTCTGCTATGTGTAGAAGTCCAGATTCTCCATTTAGCTTCTGTTGATACCTGGAGTGAGTAGATTTGAGGAAACTTTTCTTTACCAGTTGAATTTGATGGTGTAGGCTTTCCTCTGACACCACCCTACCAAGAAGATAGAAGTCTCTCTACCACAGAGTGGAGAGGAAAATAATATTCCCGTGTGGACTCTACTGACCATGGGGAAAGAGGCGTGTTACCACCAGTAGGAATGAAAGTCCATCCTTCTCACTCAGTCTTCTATGAAACCATCATAGAAAAGGTTGAGAAAATTTAGCACATTTCATTATAGCTGAGCAAGGTTGAACTCTAGTTTCCTCATTTGACCTTGGCTATGGGTGTGGATTGCAACTTTGATGTGGTATTTTGCTAGAATTAAGTGGTTGTTGTTTAACATTTTTTATGCCTTGTAAGCCTATCTCTTTCTTGATCCATAAAGAGTAAGCATCAAAGGAATTTTACTTTTATTGTTTCAACTTGGCTGCTGGATTCTCCGTATCTAATCTGGAATACAAAGCAAACAGAAAATCCAAGGTACTCAGGGCTTTATTTTTCAACTCCATATTTTGTAGTTTTTTGGAGTCTATTTATATTTGTGTCACAAAGAATACCCAGTATTGTTAGCAGGAGATAGCAGGAGGAATAGGTCTTTGTAGAAGAATAATTTTTGAAAAATAAGATATTTATGAGTTGATATTTTGAATGATTTTGTTAGTAATATTATTTCAGAACAGATTTATTTTTAATAATAAATTATAAACTTTAATTTTTAATGATTATTGATCATTCAATTTTTAAATTTTGTCATAAAATTCCTTTCATAATGTCCATGGTTCTAAAAAAACATTCTTTATTTTCTGAAAAGTTTTTTAGTCTCTAATTAGTTCTTAAAGACATGATAATAATAGGCTTAATTTTATAAACTTATTTTGTATGCAGAATTACAGGTTTATGCTTTAACATTTTATTCCATTATCTAGAGTTTCATAATTATAGGACTGATTTCTTAAGCCTATTTCAAATATTGTGTTTAAAATTGCTCCCTCAGGCTCAGTTCTATTACTTATAAACTCCCATTGGATTAATCTGAAAGTAGAGAATTGTGCTATGATTTAAAGAAAATCAATGCTAAGTCCTTTTGCATTCTACAACTATAAACACAAATTAAATACACTGGTGCAGGATGGAAAATTTAGCCAGGTAATTCAATTTTTAATTATTGTAAAAGTAATACCCATGTAAGAGGGAAAAGTGTTTGCCCACAACCCCCATTTTCACATTTTCAGAATCTGAGCATCCAAGAGTTTGTTAACTAGATATTGTGTTGTGTTCCTTATGAGTGATTCAGCTGTGCAGTTCAACATATTTTTTTCAATCTCAAGGCAGCAGAGTAGCAGAATTTGTTATCAGATCTGCTGCCAGTCAGCAGTATGTGATGATATTTAGCAGCCTCAGAAACCTTCATTTCACTGTTAACATATTAAATACTCTACTTATCAAACCTATAGTTTATTGTCTCTTTCACTCCCCACTAGAATGTGAGCTTCCCAAGGTCAAGTGTTTGATCCACAGTAGGTGTTCAAGGCACATTTGTAAAATGCATTGAATAGTTGCATAAGTAAATGAGGAAAAGTGATTTCTCCTCTTTTCTGCATTGTACTATATTTAAAAATTATTCATATTTTCCCTGAAGATTCTTTTGAAGAGTGGCAGTGAAATAATTTAGAGGATGTACTTCACACTTTGAGTTTGTCTCATGTTTTCTCATGACTAGATTGGCTTATCAAAATATTGATGATGTCACAAAGTTATGAAGGACCCATCTCATTATGTCCTTTCTGGGTGATAGCATACCAACATGATTTATTATTCATAATGATAAACTTGATCACTTGCTTACTGTGGTATCTTCCAGATTTCTCTATGTGGAGTTACAGTTTTGTTTTGTTGTGTTTTGTTTTTTCCTCTTTCCAAACACCATTCCTTAGAAGTGAGTAATTATCTCCAGCCACATTCAAGGTAGGTAAATTAAGAAGCAATTCCCCAAAAGAATATCAAATAGTCCATGGGCCTGTGCTAAAACTCCCACAATGTGTAATACAATATTTCGGGGAGATATTTTGTGGCTAAAGAATTTGAGGACTTACCAGTGAATCTTGGCTATAGCTAAAATGATTGTGTTCCAGTCATTCCCAAGATGGTGATTTTCCACTTCTCTCCTTCCTTCTAAAGACATTATGTCATAAAGATGTAAGGAAAATAAAAGGAGACACAGAGACAAGATTCAGAGGCAAGAAAGAGAAAGAAAGAGTGGCTGCCCTTCCAAGCAGCCACATTTATTTATATCAAAAGTTATATCAGGTCATTAGTACCATGACTACATTATTATTTAGTATACCTTTAAACCCAGGTGCTAGATGACTGAGATAAAGGTCCAGGGTAATTAACGCCCTTTTCTCCAAGAACATTACCATGGTAACTAGATACTGCACCTGTTTAGTTATCTTACTAGCTTCAAGGAGAAACTGATGGGCGTTCTAAGAATGAGAAACAGAGTGTCTGTTACCCCCTGGGAGTTTGCTCACCAGAGGAACGCTTCCCTGTACATTTCCACAGTCAGAAGTCAGAATACCTACGTGAAGACGTTCCTTTTCCCTAATATATTGATTGAATAATTTATTTACATTGACATGGACACAGAAATATTTCTATTTTACTATTTGGGTTATAATAAAAATACATAATTATTTTGTTGGTTAAATTCTTAAGGTTTGGGGACTGTTTAGAGGTTGATGTCTGTGTCCTTTTGACATGGCCCTATCACATGATATTGCTTTTATACCTCCTTCTTTTTCTTGTAGTGAAACATGCTCCAGGCACATCTGGTGTTTCTCCTGTCCCAGTCTTAGAATCAGGCATTCTCCAAGGATTCTTCTTTGTACATTGAGGAGTAATGCTGTGAACCAATACCTGGACTCATAGAGTTTCAATTGTTCATATGGTATTACCACTTCTAGGTCCACTCAGTGACAGAATAGGAACATGGGTATGCATACAAACATATATGCCCACACATATGTGTTTGTCAATTAATATAATTGTAATTTTTATACTAGCAACACACAGTTGGAAAATACAATCTAACAAAAAAGTAATATCATTTATAATGACAACAAGAAATTTTAAACACTTAGGGATAAGTTTAAGAAAATATGTAGTACAGTACAGCAGTAAAAATTATAAAATCTTGCTGAGCTAAAGAATGCAGAAATAAATAAAGAAATATATGCTGCTGTTTTTAAATAGAAAAAATCGATACTAAAATGTGGATTTTCCCCATATTGATCTACAATTCAATAGAATTCCAATATAAATTTTTCTTGGTTTGTAGCAATGAATAAACTTATTCAAAATTCACTTGAAAAGGCCTAAAATAATCAAAATGATTTTTAAAAGAAAAAAAACATCATATACTATTAATTTAAAATTTACCAGTGTCTACAGTAATCAAACCACAGAGTTATTGATAAAAAAATACACATAGATCAATGTAGCAAAATAATGAATCTGGATACAATTACACAAATATTTGTCAGGTGACTGTTGTTGTTTTTCACAAAGATGCCAAGTAAATTCCTTTGAGGAAGTGTAGTCTCTTCAAACAGTGTGGTTAGAACATTTGTAAAAACAAATAAAAAAAATTGTAAAACTAATTTCACACCAAAAATAGCATCTAACTCGAAATTGTATCATGTACATAAGTGAAAGTTACGAACTTATGGTAGAGATATGAGAGTTTGTTATTTCGTTGTCTGTTTGCAACTTCAGGACAAAATTTGTTAAATAGGACATGAGTTGGTGAATCAGTAAATATTAGTAATAAATTGGAGTTTACCTAAATTAAAAGCTTGTCCTATCCAAAACACATCATTGGATCTAAGATGGAGATATAGAGGGAGGCTGCATTCTTTTTCCCTCCAGGACTTAAGATTCAAACAGAGAAAATACTGTTTCTCAGAAAGGCAGCCATTGCAGCCCACTGATCTGTTGTTTACCTCCCATTTGTTTGCTATGATGTATGTCTGCTGTCCACCATCATACCGCCACCTTTTGAGCACTGATGGCTAGCTGACTGCTGCCTATTGACCACCATTATCCTGACCATTTCCCACTGCCTGATGTCCACCCATGGATCACCCACGATTAGCCTGCAGACTGCCCACAGACTGCCAGCCGTTTGCCCACTGCCTGTGTTCCCTTCTGCCTGGAAGTCCACTGTCACAGTACTCACAGGTTTGGTTACATGCACTGCCACCATCTTGGGACAACCACCAGAACCTGCAAGTTTGCCATCACCACCGCCATCTTGGAGCAGAGCCACCTCAGTCTGGGGTCTTCATTCAGGGCCTGGGGATATATTGTTGGAGTACCCATAAGTCTCGTTGCACCTGAGGTCTCTCTGCTGGATGTGCTGGTGGAAGCCATCTGACTTCCTCTTTGTGGGGTCACTCCTTGTGGTGAGCACATTCCTGGTGGTCTCTCTGCAAGTTGAAAAGGCATTCAGATCTTGGGATTGCAGCAAATCAGAGGTTGGAGAATCTGAAGCCCTGGTGACGTACTGGAAGCCTTCAGTGACACTGTAAGACTACAGGGTAGAAACTGTACTGCCTCAGATCCACACTGCTAGATAGGAAGACACACAAACAACATGAAAAAACAAGGGAGCAAAGCACTTCAAACAAACCAAGATGTTCCAACAACAGATTCCATAGGCAACAGAGCAGAAGAAATGGCAGAGAAGGATACATAGTTGGCTGATCTTCAAAATAAAGGATGATATAGGAAAGAAGATACAGGAAGTAAAAGATCACTTCAATAAAGAGGCAGAGATTATAGAAAGAAATCAAGCAGAAATCATCAAATGAAGGAAACAATAAACCAAAGTAAAATTTCAATGAAAAGCATATCATCAACAGACTACACCACTTAGAAGAAAGAACCTCAGCCAAGGAAGACAAAATATATACTCATGAAAATAAAATGCACAGAGAAGATCCTAAGAAACCATGGACTTCCAAGAAATATGGGAAAACATGAAAAGACTAAATTTAAGATTTATTGAGGGGCTGGGATTGTGGTGCAATGGTAGAGCACTCACCTAGCATATGTGGGGTGCTGGGTTCAATCCTCAGAACCACATAAAAATAAAATAAAGGTATTGTGTCCAACTACAACCAAAACAAAATATTTTCAAAAAAAGATTTATTGAAATAGACAAAAGTGTAGAGATACAAACCAAAGGAATGCACAACCTTTTGATGACATAATATCAGAAAATTTCCCAAATCTAAAGAATGAAACGGAAAATCAACTACAAGAAGCTTACAGGACCCCAAAATATACAAAATCATAGCAGACTTGCACCAGGCACATTATAATGAGAATGAACAAACATACAGAATAAAGATAGAATTTTAAAAACTGCTAGAAAAAAATCAATTTATATGTAGAGGGAAACCAACTTGGATTTCAGCTGATTTCTCAACCCAGACCCTCAATACCAGGAGGTCCTGGAATAACATATATCAAGCTGTAAAAGAAGATGGATGCCAACCGAGAATTTTATATCCAGCAAAATTAAGCTTCTGATTTGAAGATCAAATAAAAACATTCCATGATAAACAAAAGTTTAAAGAATTCACAACTAGAAAGCCTGCATTACAGAACATTCTCAGTAAAATATTCCATAGGGATGAAATAAATTAAAAATAAAACAATGAAAACCAGAAAAGGGAGAAACTACACTAAAGGAAATGTCAATAAAAGGAGAAACTTAGTCAAGTTAAAAACCAAAATGAACCAAAATGCCTGGGAACACAAATCATATCTCAATAATAACCTGGAATGTTAATGCCCTAAATTCATTAATCAAAAGACCCAGACTGGCAGATTGGATTTTTCAAAAAAAGATCCAACAATATGCAGCCTCCAAGAGACTCACCTCCTAGGAAAAGGCATCCACAAGCTGAAGGTGAAAGGTTGGGAAAAAATATATCACTCACATGGACTTGTAAACAAGCAGGGGTTTCCATTCTCCTATCAGACAAAGTGGACTTCAAACCAATGTTAGCCAGAAGGGATAAATAAGGGCATTTCATACTATTTAAGGGAATCAAAACACATCACTAAGAAAATGAAAAATAAATCCACCATCAGGAGAATCTATGTCTAACAAAGGATTTTATCCAGAGTATATAGAGACATTTACAATTCAATAATGAAAATTTAAACAGGTTGGGATTCTATCTCAGTAGCAGAGTATTTTTCTTGCATCCATGAAGCCTTGGTTCAACCTCAAGCACTCAACAACAACAACAAAGTGGAGGGAATGGAAACAAATTTTAAATAGGCAAAAAGTTTCAAAGACACCTCAAAAAGTAAGTTATCTGAGATTAATAACATTAAAAACATTATACAGCACTAATCTTTGGATAAATGCCCATTGTTTAAAATGATGAAAAATTTAAAAAAAGACTAAAGCCCCAAGTGTTAGGGTATATGTGAAAGTTGTAGCTTTCATGTGCTACTGATAGAAGTCTGATGTTTATTATGAATTTTGCAAAACCGTTCATTAATTACTTATAAAATTAAGACTATCTTATTATATGCTCCACCAATTTTGCAGTTGTTTACTCACATGAAAATGTATGTCCATATACATGTTAGAGTCTGTAAACAAGTCAAAAATAACACCTGGCATTTTGCCAGGGGAATGTTAGAGTTCCTAAACAAGTCTGGATGGTGCCTGGCAAAATGCCAGAGGCAGTGGTTTGAGAAGTAACAAAAGCAAGCCATTAAGTGTGGAGATTCCTTATTGGTTGACTGATGTATCTAGTTTATGCTAATTAGATAAGCTGTGTGGAATGTATAAATACTGCTCCTGTCCTGCAATAAACGGCTCCTACTCCTGCTGTATCAACGTACACAAGTTATTCGTCACCCCCCGGTTATTTTGCTGCAGCCAGCCGGACTGCAACAGATGGTGGCCCGTTACGGGGAGCCCCGGGACACTCGGGGGTAAGTGACGAAAAAAGCTACCCGTCCATAGATAGGACGGGAGCAAATCTGCTCGTCCCTAGGCAGATAGGGCGAGAGGAAAAATGACCATTTCGAGAAAATGGAGAAGATTGATACAGTATGTTTGTGTCTTGTTTTGTCTCAGTGTATTGTATTGTCTTTATGATGAAAATATGGAAGGGGTGAGAAGTAAATTACTAAGGGAAAGAGGCACCCCAATGGAACCAAGAATAGTTAGGGCATGTGCTGATGGAAGCCCAGGAACTCTAGTCAGAAAGAAACAGAAAGTTCAGAAGAAGAAAGATTATCAGAGGAGGAAGGATTATCAGGAAAAAAGTTGCAGCAAAAGGCTATTACTGAATACTTTTCGTTACTGGAGGGTGCGTGAAGCGGAGAAGCGGCTGCCGAGTGTGCAAGCCGGTCATAACGCAGCAAGGATTTTCCAAGAGGCGGCGGCGACTGGCCCTTCCCCACCTCCTGGCCAGGGAGCTGGCTCTTCCACTGCTGGGAGCCCAAATCTAGACCTGACCTGGAGGCACAGTCTCGCAGGCTCTTGCTCCCTGTGCCTGGAAGCAGTTTGAGTCCGGGACACTCCCCAGGGCCATCTGGGGCTGCCCAGGCGCTACAGCCAGCAGAAGACGCTACTGGTGTCCCTGATGTTTGGTCATTTCCAAGGCCAATAACTACAATGGTTCTCCCACACCTGGAAGCTAATGAGTAATGAGCACTATTAAGGCTTATTTCAAATGTAAAAAACCTTGAGATAATGTACTAAATTGTTCAGAAGGTTGTTTTCTTAGTAGAATGCTACAGGATTTTCTTTAGCCATCCAGAGTTCCTGCCTTCATCCCAGTGCCAGTAAAGACCAAGGTGGAAGAATTTCCAGTGTTGCTGAGATCTGGACGAGACTTCTGCTGAGAAATGGATGAAACTTCGGAGCTGTTGCTGTTTCTGCTGCTACAACTTAAGCTAGCTGCCTACAGAACTTACCTGGACTGTGATTTACTTGGACTGTGAGTTAATCTATTGAGACACTACTTTACCTGGACTGAGACAACAAACTGTAATCTATAACAAATTGTAACTCGGTATCTTTGCTAACAGTGTCATTGCTGGTATAATTTTTCCAAGGGCTTCTTGCATGGAGCCATCAATTGGCTTGGTATTGTGGCATTTTGTATCCTCCCTTTCTGTTTGTAGCAGGTTATTTATGGTGTTTCTGTAAAAACCACTATGGTCCTTATTTAAATTAAACAAAAGGGGGAAATGTTAGAGTCTGTAAACAAGTCAAAAATAACACCTGGCATTTTGCCAGGGGAATGTTAGAGTTCCTAAACAAGTCTGGATGGTGCCTGGCAAAATGCCAGAGGCAGTGGTTTGAGAAGTAACAAAAGCAAGCCATTAAGTGTGGAGATTCCTTATTGGTTGACTGATGTATCTAGTTTATGCTAATTAGATAAGCTGTGTGGAATGTATAAATACTGCTCCTGTCCTGCAATAAACGGCTCCTACTCCTGCTGTATCAACGTACACAAGTTATTCGTCACCCCCCGGTTATTTTGCTGCAGCCAGCCGGACTGCAACATATACATACTATAACAAGGTTATTATAATTCTACTCATAATAGCCAAAATCTCAAAAATAAAACCCAGATATTCTTCCATAAGTAGTTGGATAAATGAATTGCATTTCCATACAATGGAAAAATCCTTCACTGGTAAAAAATAAGGCACTATATAGTCACAAAAAGATTAATGATTCTCAGATAGTTTGCTTGGCATATGAAGAGAGGCAAATGTATAATTCTATTTAAAATAAATTCTAAAAAAGAAAAATTCAGTGCCTAAATATCTAATTCAGTCTAGTGTTAGTAGAGAACCAGTGTTGGTGCCAGACTTCAAAATAAAAAGTCTTTAGGCATTGTAAATATTGTAATATTTATTGTAAAATGTCATCAAAGTCTATGTTGTGAAGAGGTAAAAGTTGAACTGGCTGTGGTAGTATAAGTCTATGGGTCCTCAGGAGGATTGATGGGTTGATCGAGTCCAGGAGTTTAAGACCACCTAGGCAACATAATGAAACATGTTACAGACACACACACACACACAAAAAAAAAAAAAACAAAAAGAAAGAAAGAAAGGTACATGTGTAAAGGTTAAATTTCAGTTTTGCTCTCCTGTTAAGTTTAAGTTTTGCTTTTCTGTAAGTTTAAGTTCTGTTTTCCTGGAACCCGAAACTTATGTTAAAAACAGTCACTTATGTCAAAATGTACCCTGACCCAACACCCCCTGACAAAACGCATGATTATTCTGTAATGGTTATTTTGTAACAATCCCACCCTCGCACCCTAACTGCCATATGAACTTCCCTGTTTAAACACTGCATAAAAACTCTGCTTAAGCTGTGCTCAGGGCTCCAGCTTCTCTCAGGAGAACTCTGAGCCCCAGCATGCTGGTCCAATAAACCCCTTTGCTTTTGCATGAGACAGTCTCTTGGTGGTCCTTTCCTCCGATGTTTGCCCGACCCTAACACATGGATACCTAGTATGTCCTATAATGAACATAAATAAAAGTCCTACATTGTTATAAATAAGTGCACATATTTACACAAACTACACACATACACACATAAATTTCAATGTTTAAAAGTATTTTACAGGTCACTTTCCATGTTACTATGATTGGCATAGACTTTGAATACCAGATAAATTGAGTTCCAGAAGTTACTTTTAGGTGGAATAAAACATTGACACTTAATGTTTAGAAGTCATCATTTATTTTACACTGCCTAAATGAATATCTTTGTAATCAATGTTGCACTTCTTATGCCTGTTTTCTTTGTTGATTTTCTATGTGATTATTTTGGGGTTTGTTTTTCTGTTTTTACTTCTAGGGAAATCTGTATGGAAATTAATTACAGTCCTTCAATTTAAAAAATCTGGCATTAGTCTAACAATGCAACTGATTTCAATGAATTGAATAGGAATAATGAAGTCTTTTGAAGCTGGAATAACACATACAAAAATAATTTTTCAAAAGGCAGAAAATACAAGAATTTTCACTTTAATAGACCTTGACATTATGGCTTTCTGGCTTAGAACTAAGATAGTGACTTTTATATGTTGAAGACTGAAAAGAAATGTCTGACACACTGTTCACTATCTCCTGTGTGGGTCTCAATTATGCCTTCCTCGAAGGTTGGTGGTATAGGCAAATTGATAGACTTGAAAGATACTCACTGAAATCCTTTGTCAAATTGGCTCAGCACACAGAACTGAAGACAGAGATCTGGAGCTTGCTTAACCGTTTATGTATTTGTATACTAATATTTCAACCATGTATGTAGCCTCACAGATCACTATATAAATATGTTGAGGTCAGGAAACTGAACGGACTGAATGTTCATTTCTCCTCAAAATCCACGTTTTTTGACCTAACCCCCAAAGTGATAGGGGTGGAGCTTTAGAAGGTGGGAACATTTCGAGGTGAGTAGGTCGTGAGGGTGGAAGATTTGCAAATGGTATTAATACCCTTCTAAGAAGAAATAAAAGAGCAGCCCACTCAACTCTCTTACTGCCTTGTGAAGACAGCAAAATGATGAAAATCTGCAAACCAGGAAGCAGCAGTCCTCTTGAACTCCCCAGCCTTCAGAAGAGTGAGAAAAAGTGTTTGTTGCTTAACCTGTCCAGTAGGGGGTAATTTGTTGTAGCAGCTGAACTGATAAAAACATGTCATACTCCTTCTTTATTGATTCATTGTGTGATTAAAAATGATTCTAGGAGATTTGTCTATTGTGTTTTTGCCTTTACCAACCAGTAGAATCAATTATATCTTTGTTTAGGATATTGTTGTTTGTTTACCAGAAGAGCAAAAGTTTCCCCTCCTTTTTCTCTTATCCTATGGCCTCATTTCCTCCACAATATGGTTGTCTTACTGTAGTTAGGATAAAAAACAACAGAGCAGTACAAATCTGGATCAGAAAACCTATACATTTTTTGTTCTAATTTTTCTGTGTATAAGTAACACCTTTTCATATCCTTAAATGTCAGACATCTCTGTTACTTATTCCTATGTAATTCTGCATTCATATGCTTCCATTTTACTTTACAGATACTTGTAAAATGCTTTTATTCCCCTGATTCCCAAATGGTGTATTTCATTAATCAGAGAACACAGGGCCAAAAACAAAGAATCTAAAGTTCAGATGATCTAATTATGTTAATGTATTCATTGTATATTTCAATGTATATATCTAAAATATATTTTATATTTATAGTTATATTTTTATATATGCATAAAATACATTCCTCAGAAAATGTAACTTAAGGAAGAATAAAACTAAACTTTTTTATCTTTTCAATTAATATATAACATATTTCAACAAATGTCCATAAACATGAAAATTATCTTAATTCTATAAGATACACACATAAATGTATATGTATATATATATATATATATATATATATATATGTAAGTTATGACTTAATTTTCATACATTAATGATTCTTTGAGCTTATGAATAGAAGGGGCTGTCTGGTTATGGATATTGTAATGGAGGGATTCTCATGCTGAACATAGCACTAAATTAAACAAAATGGGAGTACAGTCATGGCAGTTTGGAGGAAGGAAGGAAACAGCAAATTGGTAGGTGTCTTATAAGTTTTCACCACCAGCAGAAATCCTTGGTGAGTTCTAAAAGTTGAAAGAGGCATGAATTCATAAAGTCATGCTTGTTAGTCAGAGTTCTTTAGAGAAACAGAACCAATGGAATAGACATATATATTTTATTTTTATAAGACTATTTTTGAGGAGTAAACATAGTAGTGGGATAATGTTATACAAAATACCTGGGTACCATGGCCCAGACAAGTTGACATACAAAATTCAGTAACACAGCATGAATCCAGCTACTAGAAATTATGTGCAATATGAAAGCTTAGTATTAAAAAAAAAAAAAAAGACTGTACCAGAGCACAGGTAAGTAACAGCTGCGTTTTGTGAAGCATCCTCAAATCTAACAAATCTCCTTAATTTGCTTGCCTATGGGTTCATTGTGACAACTGATATGTGCTCCGTTGGTTCCAACTAAAGAAACCACGCTGTTGAAGAGTATAGGTAATAACACAGGAAAAGGAAGCTATTAAAGTCTAGACATTATGCCACTCGTGGAAAAATGAAATATCCCTAGATAACTGCAACAGCATGGACTCTCTTTTTCAGTTATTATATTTAGGCTCTGGGCAGGTAAAACTTTTGCAATAATTTTTGGTGCAGACTTTTTTTTTCTGGGTATCTCTGTCTATTGTGTTCATCTCAAAAGAAAAAAATAAAAAATGTTTTATATCAGACAATCTATTGTAAAATAAAAATTTACATAGGCACACAGAGGCATACAAATGCACTGCTCTCAAACAATGGAAATACAGATTGCACATCCTGATACTGAGAAACTTTTACTCACTTTGTTGTCTAAGGAATGTAGGCTAAGGAAAACAATTAGAAACAAATGAGATCAGCATCATCATAAGCAGAAAGATAGAAGCTAGGGAATTAACAAAGAAAAGGCAAAACTCAACTTCACTGTGGTCACTAGTTAGTTATTCAATAATCAAAATTTGGTAAGCTAGCCACCCTTACCCCATGCATGGAAACTGCATGTTGAATTCATTACTTCTATCTTCCAATACAATGACAGAAACCTGACCAACACAGGACTGATACTTGAATCTTCGGGTGAAGAGTCATCTATGTACAAAAAGGGTATATCTGTAATAAAGAATTTTTTTTACGTTTGTTTTATCTAGTGTTTCCAAAACTACTTGACCAAAGAACCCTTATTTTGCTTTTATATAATACCTCCCACTTGATTAATAATCTTGTAAATGTCATTTCCCCCAATTATGCAATAATGCTACCCCCTAGTGGTGGATCAATGAGCCCCCAAATCATAAAAATGATGAAATTAATTTATATAAGTAGTTTGGGAAAATTGGAATATGAAAAACTAACTTCCTATCATCTTATATTCTAAGTATAGGGATACATATTGAGACATTGAGACAATTGTTAGTGTAAATACGTCTTGAAGACATTGAGTATATGATTTTAAATATGAAGGAAAAATTGAGTGTAAAAATTTAAACTGAATCTGGAGAGAGAGAAAGAGAGAGAGGGAGGGAGGGAGAGAGAGAGAGAGAATCAATCTAAAAAAGTAAATATAGGACATTTGAGGGAATTGAAGTGTCCCAAATTATTTCCTGAGTCATAAAGCAGAGGCCATGTTTGGTTTTTACTTGAATAATTCAAATAAGATAAAAAACATGCATATGTGAATATCATAAGGATTCAAATAATATTAGAGCTTAGAATTATAAAGTATATAAAGTTTATTTACATCAGAGAAAATAAAGCAAATGAAATCTAGTCTGCATATTCAATTGCAGTAATAAGTGGTAATAAACAATAAAAAAGATACAGAATAAGACACTGTAAAATCTGAATAAAAGAAAAAGTTAATGAACTAAACTTCCCCTTAACAAATTAGCTCTTTATATCACTATGTTAATACTAGTGTATAGAAAGCAAATTCGTTCCTAACTTGATAAAATAAAATGAAAGAAATTTGACTTAACATCAATAGTCCAAAGAATAAAAACATGTGGCTATCTCAATAGCTTCTGAAAAAAAATTAATGAAAGTTGAAAGCTTTATGTCTTTGGGGAAAAAAAAAAACATGTTATTACCAAGAATAGAATACTTCCATAACCTGATATTTAGAAATTAATTTCATTTATGGAGATATCCTAATAGTTGTTAGGAATGAGCATGTGTCTATTATAAAATTATTGTTTAATATTGTTATTTAATATTACATTAGATTTTGGGCAATGCAAAAGACTATAACAAATAAAAACTGTACATATCAGAAAGGAGGCATCTTTATGATTTATAGGTGACTCATATAGAGAACTTAAAAGAATCATTTTTAGAAAGGAGGCATCTTTATAATTTATAGGTGACTCATATAGAGAACTTAAAAGAATCATTTTTAATGTGTTGAAAGTAATTAATAAAATTTGATTTTATATGTATATTAAATCAATAGTTTCTTCTTCATATACCAAAATTGCTAGTAAGAAAAATGTAGTGATCAAATAATATAATTGACCATAGAAAAAGAGCTGAAATTATTATTTAAAAGTAACTAATATTTGTTTCTAGTCTTGAAAATAAACACATGAATAAGAACATACACTCATAAACATGCATTCACATATATATAAACATATGTGTGGTTTTTGTTTCTCATATATACATATATATATGCTTTTTTCTTTGTGCAGTGCTGGAGCTCAAACCGTGATCTTGAACATGCTGGGCAAATGTCCCAGCACTGAATTATACCTCTAGAACAGCATATACAGTTTCTGACCTCCACAATCTTATATCCAATTACTCATCAAAAATTTTTTTTCTCTTTGGACATCTGGCATTTATTACTGTTCTAAACTATATGCAAAAATGGTTCAGGTCACTCTCAGTGTGGTTTAATAAATAACATTTTAAAAATGATTCATTTTTTTGCACTTTAGGATTCTTGTTAGGAAAATTGGGTCCTATGCCAACATGTTAGCATGTTGGGTCTACGTTTTCTTCTAGTAGGGTTGGTCTAATTCCTAGGTCTTTGATCCAGTTTGAGTAGATTTTTGTTCAGAGTAAGATAGGTCAAGTTTCATTCTTCCAAATGTGGATTTCTGGTATTCCCATAAGCACTAGATGAAAAGGCTTTCCTCCCCTCTGCCCCTGCAAAATTTTGGCACCTTTGCCTAGTATCAGATAACTGTATTTTTATAGGTTTGTCTCAGTGTCTTCTATTCTTTTCATTGGTTTTCATGTCGATTTTGATGCCACTACCATGCTGTTTTTGTTACTGTAACTTTGTAGTATAATTAGATGTCTGATATGATGCCTCCAGCATCACTCTTTATAATTATAACTCTTTATACTTGCTTTGGCTATTCTGGGAATCATATTTTTCTTTTTTTTTTTTTTGTCAAAGACTGTTTTATTTTTTATTTATTTTTATTTTTTTTAATTTTTATTGTTGGTTGTTCAAAACATTATTTAGTTCTTGACAAATCATATTTCACACTTTGATTCAAGTGGGTTATGAACTCCCATTTTTACCCCGGATACAGATTGCAGCATCACATCAGTTACACATCCACTGTTTTACATATTGCTATACTAGTGTCTGTTGTATTCTGCTGCCTTTCCTATCCTCTACTATCCCCCATCCCCTCCCCTCCCCTCCCATCTTCTCTCTCTACCCCCTCTACTGTAATTCATTTCTCCCCCTTGTTTTTTTTCCCCTTTCCCCTCACTTCCTCTTGTATGTAATTTTGTATAACCATGAGGGTCTCCTTCCATTTCCATGCAATTTCCCTTCTCTTTCCTTTTCCCTCCCACCTCTCACCCCTGTTTAATGTTAATCTTCTTCTCATGCTCTTCCTCCCAACTCTGTTCTTAGTTACTCTCCTTATATCAAAGAAAACATTTGGCATTTGTTTTTTTAGGGATTGGCTAGCTTCACTTAGCATAATCTGCTCTAATGCCATCCATTTCCCTGCAAATTCTATGATTTTGTCATTTTTTAATGCAGAGTAATACTCCATTGTGTATAACTGCCACATTTTTTTTTATCCATTCGTCTATTGAAGGGCATCTAGGTTGGTTCCACAGTCTTGCTCTTGTGAATTGTGCTGCTATGAACATCGATGTAGCAGTGTCCCTGTAGCATGCTCTTTTTAGGTCTTTAGGGAATAGACCGAGAAGGGGAATAGCTGGGTCAAATGGTGGCTCCATTCCCAGCTTTCCAAGAAATCTCCATACTTCTTTCCAAATTGGCTGCACCAATTTGCAGTCCCACCAGCAATGTACAAGTGTACCCTTTTCCCCACATCCTCGCCAGCACTTGTTGTTGTTTGACTTCATAATGGCTGCCAATCTTACTGGAGTGAGATGGTATCTTAGGGTGGTTTTAATTTGCATTTCTCTGACTGCTAGAGATGGTGAGCATTTTTTCATGTACTTATTGATTGATTGTATGTCCTCCTCTGAGAAGTGTCTGTTCAGATCCTTAGAACTACTTTTCCCAGTTCTGTGAAGAATGTCATTGGTATTTTAATGAGAATTGCATTGAATATGTATAACGTTTTTGTAGTATGGCCATTTTGATAAGCTTAATTCTATCCAAGAAGCATTAAATAAAACCAATAATCAATAATTGGGATGTCATCAAATTATAAAGTTTGTGCCCAGCTTGCGTTTGGGGGGATGTGGGAGAAAGGAACACTATACATTGTTGGTGGGACTGACAATTAGCGGAACAACTCTAGAAAGCAATACAGAGATTTCTCAAAAACTGGCAGTGAAAGTACCATCTGACCCAGCTCTTCTACTCCTTAGTATAAATCTAAAAGATGTAAAAATCAGCAAACAACCATAACACAGGCACATCAATATTTGTAGCAACACAATTTAGAATTGCCATGCCATGGAACCAATCTGGGTGCCCTTCAACAGACTATTGGATAAAGAAAATGTGGTATATATGCACAATGGGGTATTTCTTCATCATAAAGAAGAATGAAATTATGTCATTTGCTGGTAAGTGGATGAAACTAAAGGCTATTATATTAAGTAAAATAATCTAGACACAAGGAGCCAAAGTTGAATGTTTTCTGTTATATGTGAATGCTAAGAAGCTAGTTGAAAATAACAGGTATGGAAGGTGGGGGTGAGGAAGAAGGAGAAGTGATTCCATCAAAGTAGAAGATTTGATCTAACTTTCCTATGTATGTATATGACTATGCCACAGTGAATCTCACCATCATGTATATCCACAAGCCACCAGCTTAAAAAAAAAAAAAAAAAAACAAATCAAACAAACAACAAAAAAATCTAAAAGTAAGCAGGAAGGTTGTGGGCTCCTATGCCAACATTGGAGTGTTGCTCCTACATTTGAAAAACGAATGTTCTGCCTTTTTATTCACTGAGCAGAAAGATCAGTAAGAAAAGAGAGAAGGGAACAGCCAGAGGGAGGAGGGGAAGAAAAGTGGAATTTATAGGAATTGAATTAGAACAAATTATATTTCATGCTTTTGTAATTATGTCAAATTGAATCGTAATGTTATCTATAACTAAGAAAGAATCAATAAAAATGACTGAGATTAATATTTGTGTGTCAGCTATTGTACACATGTGTACTTTACAGTCTACTGAGAAGGACAAATTGATTATGATAACATAGCTATGTTCAATGAGATGATCGCACCCCTGGGGCAGCAGGATGATGTCATTTTAGTTTTAGAGATGAAAACCACTGAAGTTTACAGATGCTGAGAGACTTACTCAAAGACATATGGTAGCAAATTTTATTATCCAATAGTAAAACAGAAACATAGTCATGTACAACTCAGGGTTACATACTTTCTTTGGCTATGCCAGATGGTACTCCCTTTGTGTGTGGTTTCCTGGCTCTGAAGGTTGTTTTATTTTTTCATAAAACCTGATTTGGTACAACCATGACAACCGGGAACAAAAACAGAAGACTCCAGTTTCATAAACTTGACACACCTAAGCACAGAAAGGGTACATTATAACAAAGGTGATGTATTGATATTTGTAAAATGGCCAGTGCTGGAAGAGATTCCATACACACACACACACACACACACACACACACAGTGGGAGAAGGGAACAGTCAGAGGGCGGAGGGGAGGAAAAGTAGAATTAATAGGCATTGAATTAGAACGAATTATATATTACATATTATATAATATATATTCATAGCTAGGGCCAAAATTTATTATGACCAAAATGGAATTCTTATCCTCTTATTTTGTAAATTGGCTGCTTAATTGTATTTTAACTAATATGAAAGATGTTTTATGGAGCTACATTCTTTACTATTTTATTTAAAGATAAAACATGAAAACACATAAATTTTTGTCTAAAATTATTAAATGAAGTAAACTAAAATTGCAAATTTAAAGGCAATACATTAAACACAAAAGAAATAATAGTATCAATCTGATTAGTTGACTCAATATGAAATATGTGTATGTTTTGTCTTTTCAAAGGATTTTAAATTCCTGAGTCTCAATTCTAGTGTGTGCATGTGCATGCATGTGTTGCAGATGTTCATGTCATTTTTAATACTAACCCCTAAAGGAATAGATGAACTTTAGATAGAGAAAGGAGGAAGGAGGAGAAGACAGGGGGCATGTGGGTAGGAAAGATGGTGGAATGAGATGCACATCATTACTTAGGTACATCTATGAAGACACAAATGGTTTGACTCTACTTTGTGTACAACCAGAGACATGAAAAAGTGTGGTCTATATGTGTAATATGAATTGAATGGCATTCTGCTGTCATATATAACAAATTAGAATAAATATAATTAAAAAATACTACCCCCTTAAGTCTAGTATTATGAAGAATCTAAACCATCTGTACAAAGTGTTTTTGTCTCATTATATAGAAACAGAATTAAAGCAATTGACAACATAATAGATTACTATACCAAAACAAAGTTTACTATACTGCTCATAACTATTTCAGACAATTAAATATATCTTGGCTGGATTTTAATTTGAATTAGATGGAGATATTTTATCTCTTTTTTACTATACTTGCACTGATAGGCACAGTCCATATCTTAGGATAATAACTTCTATGCCTAAAGAGACCCAAGTCTTTAGCAAACTATCAGACTCTAAAATGTTAAGAGTTACAAATAGCTCCTTGGCATCCCAGATGAGAATATTTTATTATGTCTACTAATTAATTAGAAAGTCAATTCCAGCTTTATTTTATGAGCATGGTGATATTCAATTCCAAACTTAAATCTGTCACATTCCTGTTTAATTGTACGCAAGGTATAATATGGACTTTGGAAGACTTTTTAACAAATAAATTTATCTACTTTTTTTGAAAACTTAAATAGTGTATTGTGTAAATTATCTACAGAAAAGTAATGATTCAAATGTATGATATGTCAAGATCATTGTACTGTCATGTGTAACTAATTAAATAAAAAAAGAAAAATAATGACTGTCCCATTGTTTAGGCCATCAAACATCATATGTGTTTATTTATATTATTATAATTGGGGAAAATGAACATTGGGTTCATTCATTATTACCACAGGCTGCTTTCTTGATATTCTTTCATTTGCAGAGTTTATGAGTTCAGTCTCACAGTCCTTCAATCTTTAAAATAGAATCCTATGTTAAGTAAATTTCTATTTCCTTTTCTCCACATGATCTTATAGAGCTGGACTTAGAATCATCTAAAACACAGGGGAATTTGAAAAGTAATTGGAAGTGGTTTCTGACAACAACATCTGCTCTTATTACCACAAGCCAGCTATTATTTCCTGAGCGCAGTTTCAAGGGTACAGAACATTTAGCATCCTGCTAGGATTGAAGAGTAAGTCTCTGGTGGCAGTGTGGTTTTCTATTTTGAGAAGGTTTTCAGGTGTGACACCAACTCTGACCTGCATGACAGTGAATGTCAGACAGAACATTCAGTTTCCCTTCTCTTACTCTTTAATTCTTTTATCTAGGTTCCTCAATTTGTTTCCTAGGTATTTTTCTTGGGTTTGAAATGTATCATAATTGCACTATTTACATTTAGTCCAAACTGTTCTCAATGCTTGTACTGATTTCTATAGGTGTGTTAGTGGCTTAAATGCAGGAATCATTCTGCTTAATGTAGCACTTAAAGCATCAATAAAGCAAAAAAAAAAAAAAATGATGATTTTATAAAATTTCCTCTAATTATCTGAAATAAAAGGGGACTCATAAAAAAACGATAACACCTGAGAATAAAACTGTCACGTATCTTCATGACTGATGTTTATATTTCTCCCTCTGATGCTTAGAGATCATTATCTTCTCTGAGTCTCAATTTTTTTTTTTTTAAATTGAGGTCATTTTGTCAGTTACTTTAAAAATGTATTCCACCTCAATAATAACAGTAATCAGAAATCCCAGCATTTTCCTAGCACTATACTTCCTGTGTTCTTCTCAGCGTTTTGCACGTATTAACTCACTTAGACCTAAAACAGCAATGTCACCATCACCTTGTCCCAGATGAGGAAATCAAGGACCAGACCACGAAGGACTTGTTCTAGTTCCCCCATCTAGTACCAGGTGGAACAAGAACTTTTTTTTTTTTTTTGAGATAAAGAAAAAAGAAGGTTTAATTTTTTGCTAGCAAAGGAGAAACACAGGGGAATCCTGTCCCAGAGGCTATGATTCTGCCCATCTTTGGGAACAGAGGGCTTTAAAGAGGTAATTCAAAAGCTACTTTGCATTTTTTCTCTTTGGAGTTGTAATTCACTTGTTAATTTGAGAGATAGTCATTTCTAAGATCTTCTGTTGCCATCCCCAAAGTCTGGATTACTACATTCCTATGGTGGGAGTAGATTTAGATTGACTAACCAATGTATTTCCTGAGAGACTATCCATAGGATCAATGCAGTATTAGACATATATTAAAAGGGCAGTAACATATACGAACAAAACAAAAACACAGACAACCAGAGGAAATTCCTAAACCCAAGACCAACAAATAGAACCTAGAAAAGCAACATTCTTAGGAGCTCAAATTCTGCTTAACAATGACCCCTACACCAGTGGTGCCACAGATGTCCCCATAAGGAAAGACAAAAATGTTCCCAAAAAGAGAAATCAGAGGTGTGGAATTAAGAGTATTGGCACACACTGAGGGATTTATCAAATAGCCAAGGATATCCTGAGTTTCCTGAGTTCAGTTTCCTTTTTCTCAAATTGGACCATGATGGAGCAAACTGTTCCATTCAGGTAGAGAAGATGGGAGTTCTCCGAAGCAAAAGACCTTCAGCAGCTGCTGCAAAGGTCCGTCAGTCCCTCTGTCTACTCAGGAATAGCTCCTCTGTTGGACTTGAGGCAAACTCACCTGTGTCCTAACTCTCTTGCAGTTGGACCTCAACAAGTTCACTAGCACCGTGAATCCTCAGCAAGGTAGTAGGGTTCCTTGGGAGCCAGGCCTGCCCAAAAAACTGGAGTTGGGACTGCTCCTTAGTCCCACCTGGCTTTCAATATTTGTTACTACGAGTTCTGTCCTTGTACCCAATGCCAATCCAATAACAAGGACACAGTTTTGAGAAAAAGCAAAAAGAAGGTTCATTACTTTTCTAGCAAAGGAGAACACAGGAGACTCCTCTCCCAAAGGTTATGATTCTCGGAACAGGGACTTGAGCCAAGGGGAATGTCTCCAGAACTTGACAAAATTGCAATGCTACATCGTGATTTTGTGAACTGACTGAATTGCTCTTCTACATTAAAAAAAAAATCTTGATTCCTTTTCTGAGTAAAAAATGTATCATGTTTTTATTATATTCCTTAGGTGCTCTATCAAAGAAAAAAATGACATTCCCCAAAGTGACTATTTAACAATTCTCATTGAATTTATGCTTTAAATTAATTATATAAACTGACTTCAAATTGTAAAGACATTACATATTTTATCTTTATTTATAAAAATGTTTTGTATAAAATTCTACATTTGACCATTATCATATCACCTTTTATGCTTATGTATTTTCTGATATAGGTAATGATTTACATCTATGTAACGTTTTAACTTTATAATTTCAGCTGATGTAGTCTAGTTTTGTGTTGTACTTATAAGCTTTATAATGGTTTTATGGCTCACACTGACTTTGTTAAACAACCTCACAAAGGTTTGGGGGTGGGGGGGCTATCACAAAACTAGCAATCTGAGAACATTGCATATAAATGTTTTCTTTCTTAAACTATAAAATAAAATGCAAGTAGGGAAAAGCTGATGTATATGTAAACTGATGGAGTGGAACATATTAATCAGTATTGCTTTGAGGCTAGTCCTGGTTCTTCAATGGCCACTGATCTGAAAGAAAGAAAAAGGAAATAAATAGATCAGATAGGCCACCTATTGTAAAAGTGATTAGTGGCTTATATATATAATAAACATTGTCTTAAGATTTTGGTAAAATTTTAAGACCTGAAATTTTTTTTTTTTTTTTTTTGTTTCCTTTGAGTTGTAGCAACATTTTTTTTTCCTGGAAAATGTATCTGTTCTGTGACCCAATACAAACTTTTTAACTGCTCATATGTTATGTTACTTACCAAAAGCATAGGTACTTTAGTATAGGTATAATATGTATCAAGCAGTATGCAGCCAGGTTACAGAGTTTTTTTTGTTTTGTTTTACTAATATTTGTTTCTTATATAATTTAACACACATAGTTTTAGTATACATAATTTGAGAGGGATAATTATCAGGGGATTCAGGAAAAAAGTTCATTTTTTGAAAAAAAAAAAAAAAACTTGGTTGCATTGGAAAGAAATATTCCTGGTGGAGGTGATGGGGGCCTGATCACTTCTCCCCTTCACTGATGCTACATGAGCAAGTCTGTGTCCTTAGGTATTGGGAGTAGGTTTGAGTTCCAAGTGCTTCAATAGGCAAAGCATCTGACTCATGACAGCTTAGTTCCTTAGAAAGAGGCAGAGCATGAATAGGAGCCAAAGTTTTCTCGAGATAAGGTGGAGAAAACAAAGTTTGGTTAGCTAACCCAAAGGCAAAAGCCATACTGAAAGGAAGAGATAAGCCCAGAAGCATTGAAATGGAACATAATGATAGAGGTTGTTGAGATCTACTATTGCTGCAGGTACATAGGATCCACAATGTGCATGCATGGAAAGAATGGATTGACTTGGAGTTTATTTTCTAGGAAAACCTCTCTGATGGACTCAGGATTCTGAACATTGATTCTAAGATGTGTTAGTTTTCTGGAATACCCCATTCCTAAAGCTCCTTACTGATATATTCAGGGATTCCTTTGAACTTCCTGATGCACACAACTAACAAATAATTAGAAAACTCATTGAGGAAAATAGTTTCTGTAGCATTTATCATATAATGATGAGTATGTTTTTATAATAATAAAACTAGATGTAATAATAGCAGAAAACATTTATGGAGTGTTTAATTCTAGACAGGGTGATAATACCTCACTTTCCTTTAGTTTTCGCAGCACTCATGATGAGTTGTTATTACAACCATCACTAAACAATAGGGGACAGATTATTGAAGTTATCAAATTTGTATAATGGATTTAAGATCACACACCTTATAACTGGGTCATCCAACTCCTATCTAAGTCTTGTGATTCTAAACCAATTTCTTCTAGATTGGGGTTGAGCAAGATCATTATTAGAAAAAAATGTTAGCAGATGTTGTCTCATAGTAGTGAACAAATCAGTAAAGGGCAATTAAATCTGATTTCTGTCTTCTGTACAATATCTCTCAAAGTGTGTCCACTAACCCACACCAAAAATTAGTACTTATAGGTAGATATGCATTTATTATGAAATGAAAGGAGTGTGTGAGCATTCAGGGACTAAAAATAAAGTCTCAGCAACATGGCAGGGCAATGTGCAGAGAAAGAACAGATGAGAGAGAATCCATAGCACCATCCAAACTCAGAGATTCTGCATGTGACACAAGAGCATCCCTTCCCTGGACCTGCTGCGGGAAATCTCAAAATGATTCCAGGCAAAACTGAACTGGAGTTCCCTGGTATTGAATGTGGATAGAGAACTAAGACAACTGCACTTATAATAAAGGAAAAATCATTATTAATGATCGAGAAATGTGGTGACATTTATGTTGTAAAAATCTTTACAGTTGCTCCTTTTCTTCCCTGCAGACGTAGTGTCAACATTTCCTGAAGGTTCAGTGGGTTAAACAAACCCTGTGTGTAGTTTAAGGAACAACTTTAATGTGTGTATAAATTGAAACTTGCAGGATTACATTGATAAGATAATGCTGGTACTTTCATCTATCATTTAAATCTAATCATTTAATTAAGCTTTAGTAACTTTTAATTAATTTTTTAACCCCAAGAAAAGCTTAGATGACAGCCAAGAATGCTTACTTCTAACTAATATGCAAAGTGTGCTATAGCTCTCATAACCATTCATATAGCTTATTGATATTGAAGACTACTCTTCTTATTGTTACCTTTAATTTAATCAAACATTATTTAAAGTATATCAAATGAAGTTAGAACTTTATTAAATATCAATAACATTTGAATGAACTGTATAAAACTCTCATTCTGAAATATAAAGACTTTATTTCCAGACTCTTGGAATTTAAAAAGTAATATTTTACTTGTATTTTCACTTAGTACTTTTTAAGTAAACTATACTTCACAAATGTGTATCCATTACAATGTTTCTGTTGAATTTTACTTTTAATTGTCATTTCTCTATCATCCTTCCAGGAAGATTTTGTACCAGTCACAGAGTATTAACATAGTAAATACTCAGTAAATCTCAGAGTCAAGAATTTAACATTTGTGTTAAATATTACCAAGCTCAATGACACATACAATGTAAGCAGCACAGTTAAATAATATTGAATGAATTTAACAGACATGCCTTCCTCACAACATGAGACATGTCTATCACTCTATTTAGTACACCAAGTTTACTAGGCATATTGAGCTGGACAAATGAACTTCATTATTCTCTTGATGTGTAAGTACATAAGGATTCCATTCTATATAAGTATAGATAGATTCCTTTAATCCATTACTGGTGATGACTGACAATTTATAGTTTGATTGAATTGATATTTATTTAAAATCTACCAAATTCACAAGGATAAGACAAATTCCTAAGAGATTGTATTATGGACAAATATTTGTGCCTTCCAAAATTCATATGTTGAAACCCAAACACCCAATGTGATAGTCTATAGAGGTGGTGGCTTCGGGGAAATTATTAACTTTAGATGATCATTAGGGTGGGGCTTCTGTAATGCAAGTAGGGTCCTTGTAAGTGGGGAAGAGACCGAATCTTTTTCTTGTGTTCATCTGTCCAAAGAAGATATGTGGGCCTCAGAATGAAATCTACCTTGTTAGAACCTTGATATTGGACTTCCACCTCCACAAGAGTGACAGATAAATTTCTGTTGTTTAAGTCACCCAGCTTAGGGAATTGGATTATGGCAGTTGAATTCATCAGAAATGTTTAGAGTGAAAGCTTAAGGGCAGATATATATATATATTTTTTTTAAAGAACAGGAAACATCAACCTGAGCTGTAGGTTGAGTAGAAACTAAAAGTAAGTGAAAAAAGAGAACAGAGAGGATTTGGGGAAACAACTAAAGCAATATATTCAGATAGACCTGAAAGTAGCTAAATAGATTGACTTGAGATAAAAATAAATGATTGGATTAGATAGTTTTAAGATGTCTCATGAAAAAAAAATGTATAAATCATTAAACTCAGTGGTAAAGGGAAATATCACCTGACCCTGAAAAATTAGCTTATTTCATAGGAAAAAGAGGCCAAATATATCAGATTTTTAAAGTAATAGGTCGAGATAAGGTATATATAGTTCAGATTTTTTTCCTGAATTACTGCTTTGAACATTAAAGCTATTTCCTGATTATGAGCATACATCAAAAGAATTAATTTAGAATGATTCATAGCTTTCATCTTTAAAAAGCAATCTGCAGTGATTTAGAAAGATACAAGATACACGTATCCTTTATAATAAGGTAAAATATACAAATGAGCAACCTCAGTTAATTCGTTTTTAAAAAATTAAATTCACTGTATTTCTAATAACTGAAGAAGCATAATAGATTTAGTGGAAACATATTCCCTGTCTTCAAATTCATTACTTTTCTTTCCTGCTGTGTCCATTCTTCTGTGAATTTCATCCATTGAGTCTTTAATTATACCATTCTTCAGTTTGTAATCCACCTTCTAGAACATGTTAATCATAACTGTTAACTTTTTCTCAATATTTCTGATAAGTTATTCATAAGTATTATATGTTTTGAATTTTATCTGGCTTCCTGGTTACTTTCAATGGTAGCATTCCTCTGCTGCAAACTATTCCTACAGAGTAATAGATACATGTCCATCCCCAGTAGCATTCTATAGAGCCCACTGGGGCTAGGGATCAGTTTTAAGTGGATATTAGTTGAGATTTTACCATTTTTTCAGCTGCGAAATTCAGATGCTTAAAAAAATTAGTTAACATAAAATATTTACATTAAAAAAATTAGTTAACATAAAATATTTACATTATTTTAAAATAATTTTCAAACACTAGAATCAATTCCAGATCAACAAACACAGCTTCTAGTTGATGGTTTTATCTGATAAAATCTTAGGTGAACTGTATGAAAAGGCAACCCATGTTTTTTCTGCATAATATTATTTTTCTCTTACTATAAATTTCTGTGAGTGGATCACTCATTCATTACTGATGTGTGAATCTTACCTTCTTGGACGTTTAATATATGGCCCATGTATTTTCTGCCTTTGTATATTTAAAATTGATATCAGATCATGTGGGATTTGCTAGTAGTTTATAAGGAGGTTTTCCAGCCCAGAATCATCCAAGGGAGATAGTTAAGTGCACTATGAAATTTAAGTTGTATCTAAAAAAATATATGAGAGTTTTAGCTACAAGCAATAAGGAAGGAATACCCATCTAGGTCTTCTGGTGTCCTAAGGACTCTGTTTCATTTCCACACTATTGGGCTTTCTCAATCTCATGATTACATCCCATAGCTTGACAACAATGAACTTGTTGACCGACAGGTCTTCTATTTGTAATACCTGCCCAAACTTTATTCTCAATCAGCCTTTGTATGCCTTCTCTCTCTTCCTCTGTTGATTTGCTGAGAGCAATGACACACACACACACACACACACACACACACACACACACATTTGTATTATCGGTACTAAAAATTTATGGGCCATTATCATAACTGCATTCTCAGTACAGTTCAAAAAATCATTCTGCATTATTTAGAAAAGCTTCTTACTTTTTACTTTAGAAAATAGTGTTTTTGCCCTCATCCTTTTAATACAAAAAAATCACTGATGTACAAAAATGTGAAAGTGTGACAATGACAACATATGAAATTCTGTTATTGAAAGTCCCCTTGGGTGCACTCTAGGGCAACAGTTACTCCGATGGAAAATAGTTTTATAAAACCATTTTTTTTCTCATGAAATAATTTATTATTCTTAGGCAAAGAGGGTAAACTAGTCAATCAATATCAGCGCTAAGTAGATGGTCTCCGTAGTTATTACCAGACTGCGATGAGCCGGAGCCTGAAAGAACCACACCAAGGATTTTACAGACATGGCAAAAGCAAAGCACACAAGGCAGCAGCAAAGTGTGTCTTTATGTCTCCTGGTTCTGACAGTAATTCTCTGATCTGAAATGCAAGGACAATACTAAACCACACCCTCTTCCTAAAGAGAGGCCACTCACTGCTGTGTCTCTAAGTTTTGAAAACACATAATCTTTCCCTGGGACTGGACCATATCTTCCCATATGTGACTGATCATCTTGCCCAAACTTTGGAGGAGATGTCAAAACCAAACAAAAACAGAGACGGATTTCTGATGAAGGAATTTTAAATTGGAAATAAAGAACAAGATAGAAGTGCTGGACACACATGTACAGACTGGGGTGGCCTCTGTTATATCGCAAGAAAAAAGGAAAGTTTGCAAGTTTTATTAGAGCAGAACAATTTAAGCCAGCTATTTAAAAAAAAAAAAAGTTCCTTAGCACTTTTGCTGCTTGCAGGAGCTGACACCTGATTGCTCAGTTACTGATTGTAGCAGTTACTATGTGAAATTGGTCTTAAGGTCATAATTGACAATTCTGCTATTGATTATTAAGTAAAAATAGTCTTTACAGATAAGACAGGCTATTTTCTTGTATTGGTCCTATGATATGATTCCTGGACTAGATGTCTAAGACATGAAATTTCCCTTTTCTTTCTCCTGGCCCATTTGTTTCATTTTGATATAATGTGACAAAGATGACCTATTCTCTGTAATGAAGTTGTACAGAAGATAATGCATTTCTGGCTAAGTTGGAGGATAAGGTAGTTGAGTATTTTGAGGGGCAAAAATCCTTTCTCAAGGAAGAAGCAGCTGAGTATGCTCAGAATGCACTTCAAAGCATGTAGTAGAATGTGGGTAGTATTCTGAAAATTGGTAGAACTCTCTGGAAACCTCAGTGATTCTGTTATTAATTTGGCAATGCTATTGGTCCTCTTTTGAAAAAGAAGTTCTTGGTCTCACAGGACACCTGAGTAGGCACCGCATTAACTCTTAAAACCACCCACTAAAAGATGTGGAAATTTTGTGTGAGTTTCACTGTGCTACCCCAACCCCATAGTTATTTAGACTTCACAAGTGTAAGTATGGATGGATGCACACAATTCTCTCTTCACTTCTAGTCAAGTCAGATATTAGAAATGTACCACAACTGAGTAGGTTCTGATCCACGTAAGTTTGCTTCTTTAGCTGCGGGCTGTAACCATTCCGCTTGGAGGCCCTGAACCCCTGCCTGGTACCTGATCCCTAGAGCTCTGACACACCTCTCAAAGGTTCTTGTTTAGTTTCCATCCTCCCTCTTGTACATACTTGGAATATGCCAATTTACCAGAGCAAATGTCTCAAGTCTTTCTCTCTTGAGCTTTGGGAGATGGTCAGTGTTTTTCTGGTGTCTTGTTTGCAGGAATGATCATCTCACAGTTCAAACTTGGTTGTTCAGCTGAGATCAATATCTTCAACATACTTAGGAGCAGAGGAAGACTTGAACTCATCTTGGCAGCCTTCCTCCCTCTCTGGATTTTTGGACCTTTTGCATTGATTCAGAATATGTTGAGCCTTATACCAATTTTTGTGTTTTAATAAACATGCTTTATGAAAATGTTTGTGCTTTAATTTACATGTTCAATTGCTCTTGCAAGCTTCTCCCTCCTAACCTAGAAAAAATCTTATGTGCCTGTGTATTTGGGATAGAATACATCATGAGCTCATGATACAATTATGGTTCACAATCAAGATGAGAGTATTCTACATAACCTCATACACTTTATGCTGTCACTTTTAGGAAACTATGGTTCTCAAGGACTCCAAAATAAATACTCAATTTGTCCCCCAACTTCATAAATTAAAAAAATGATGAGAATAAAAATACCAATGGCACAACTAAAAATATCATAACAATAAAAAAGTATTGTGATTGCTGTCATTATCAATTTGCTATTCTATTTGTTCTTGCTATGTATCCCATGAAGACTGTGCAGTCAAATATTGATACCCCTTCTTGATAAGCCAAATTCAAAGTGAAATAGAGACATGGCTTATAGTTTAACAATCCTTATAATATGATAAATAAATAAGGTTGGGTTCTCTAATAAATTGGAAACAATTGGATTCAATATTTATAAAACTATGTTTAAAGTGTTAAATATATGTGCACATCTTTCTGTACATTTAAGACATAAGTAAATAAATCCAAACAGTACCATAACAAAAAATATATCAGGTCAGGTTCGGTTCTGGTATTCTTCCTTTTTTTTTGTTTTTTGGAACTCAGGATTGAACCCAAGGGGTACTTAACCTCTGAGTCACTTCCTCAGCCCTTTTTAATATTTTATTTAAAGATAGGGTCTCACTGAGTTGCTAAGTGCCGCCCTAAGTTGCTGAGGCTGGTTTTGAACTCACAATCCTCCTGCCTCAGCCTCCCAAGCTGCTGGAATTACAGGCATGCATACCATGCCTTGCGTGTTAGGGTATTCTTAAATTCTTCAAAATAAACATAATCAAGTAAAATAAGAGAAAAAAAATCAAGTTTTAAAATGATTTTTAGTGTGCGACACCAATTCAATGTGGCAAATGAGGAAAGAAAAAATGAAAGCATTTTTTTGATCTATAAATAAACAAGGGATTTACATCTAGTATTGTGTCTGATAGTGTTTTAAGTTAATTAGAAGTAATCAAATTAAATAAATTGAAAACTAGGCAAAAGTTATGAGCAGGCAATTCACATAGAATGCCTTTCAAATGACTGGTATAATAATAATAAGTTGCTCAATTTCATTAGACAAAAGAGTATTGGATATTAAAACAGTAATGAGTGAACATTTCCTCCCCATTGTTGATATAAATGAACCCTTTAACAGAGTTAAATGCTAACGATGGAGCAGATGGTGGAGTGGTGAAAATTCTTCTATCACTTTGAAGAATGATTTAAAAGAATGTAGTAAAACTGACATATGCTCTAACTCCACACATATAACCCTAGTACCTCCCCAAAAGAAATGCCAGGGGCACATGTTTGTGAGGATAATGTATAAGGCCACTTTTTGGAAAGTAGGGAATATGACAAAGATATTAAACAATGGACTAGCAAGGAGTTGATCAGGAGACACATGGACTATAAAATGCATGGCAATCCTGTGACAACTCCTTGAACATGTAGTAAACAATGATTAGCCATACAGGTGTATGTAAATACACACAAACACACATTCATACATATTTTAAGAAAATACAGTATTAATTATTTTATACTTAAAAGGTTCATTTGTTTAGATTGTTGGACTTTACAATTTACAAATCACTGTAGTATGCTGATACAGTTTGCATTCTCCAATTGAACAAAATGGTATGTCATTGTATGTATTTAAAAACATGATGTTATTTAATATATGGTCTTCATGTTTAAAAATATAGAAAGTACTACATCTTGATTAATTTTGTCTAAATCCAAAATAAAAGGAAATTATAATTCCCTATAGAACAAAAATGCCATCTTTGGTGTGTCTTTCAACTCTCCCCATTTCCATGAAGAAATTATATCAAATGAAAGACTAGCATATTCATTTTATGCAAAATCAAGATGCCTCTCCCAGAATTAATGAATGGAATATTAGAATTTCTTTTTGTTTAAAAGAAAAGGGAAGATCAAGAGAAAGAGACAAGGTCTGATGGAAATTTGAAGTTAAAATATTGACACAGAGGATATTTAAACATTTTTTAATTTGTTCTAATTAGTTACACATAACAGTAGAATGCATTTTGACACACTGTACACAAATGGAGCACAACTTCCCCTTCCTCTGGATGTACATGGTGCATAGTCACCCCCAGTAGTGTAACCACACATGTACATAGGGTAATAACATCGTCTCACTCCACCGTTCTTCCTACCCCATCACCTTTCCCCTCCTTTCACTCCCCTCTGCCCAATCCAAACTTCCTCCATTCTTCCCTACCCTTGGCCTCTTTATGGATCAGTATCTGCTTATCAGAAAAAGCATTCAGCCTAGATGTTTTTTGGGGGAGGGGATGGCTTATTTCACTTGGCATGATAGTCTCTAGCTCCATCAATTTACCTACAAATGCCATAATTTCATTCTAGCATCCCATTGTGTATATTTCTTTATCCATTCATCTGTTGAAGGGCATCTAGGTTGATTTCACTGTTTAGCTCTTATGAACAGAGCTGCTATAAAGATTGATGTGGATGCATCACTGTAGTATGCTGATTTTAAGTCCTTTGGATATAAACTGGGGAGTTGGATAGCTGGGTTAAATGGTGATTCCATTGAAAGTTTTCTTAGGAGTCTCCATACTGCTTTCAGAGTGGTTGCACCAATTTGCAGTCTCACCAGCAATGTACGAGTGAACCTTTTCCCCCATATCCTTGTCAACACTTATTATTGCTTGTAATCTATTAAGACCATTCTGACTAGAGTGAGATGAAATCATAGAGTAGTTTTGATTTGTATTTCTCTAATTGCTGGAGATGATGAGCAATTTTTCATGTCTTTTAATTGATTGTATTTCTTCTTCTGTGAAATGTCTGTTCAGGTTCCTTAGTCCATTTATGAATTGGGGTTTTTGTTTCTTTGGTGTTAAGTTTTTTTTGTGTTCTTTATATATTCTGGAGATTAATGCTCTATCTGAAGTGTGTTTACTAAAGATTTTCTCCCATTCTGTAGATGCTGTCTTCATGTTATTGATTGTTTCCTTTACGAGAAGAAGCTTTTTAGTTAGAATCTATCCCATTTACTGATTCTTGATTTTACTTCTTGTGCTTTAGCTGACATGATGAAGATTTGGGCCTATTTTTTCTTGTATTAGACGCAGGGTCTCTAGTCTAATTCCTAAGTCCCTGATCCATTTTGAGTTGAAGCTTGTGCATGGTGGAGAGATAGAAGTTTAATTTCATTTTAGTTTGTCCAATGTATGTTTTTGGTGACTTTGTCTAGTATGAGATAAGTATATTTATGTGGGTTTGTCTCTGTGTCTTCTGTTCTGTACCATTGATCCACATTCTATTTGGTTTGTTACTATTGCTCTGTAGAATAGTTTAAGGTTCGGTATTGTGATGCCTCCTGCTTCACTCTTCTTGCTAAGGATTGCTTTGGCTATTCTGGGTCTCTTATTTTTTCAAATAAATTTTATGATTGCTTTTTCTATTTCTATGAAGAATATCATTGGGATTTTAACAGGAATTGCATTAAATCTGTATAACTCTTCTTGTAATATGTCCATTTTCACAATATTAATTTTGCCTATCCAAGAGCATTGGAGATCTTTCCATCTTCTAAGTTCTTCTTTAATTTCTTTAGAAACTATTTTGAAAATTTATACTCCAATAAAATAGAGAATCTCCAAGACATTGACAACTTTCTTGAGGCATATCATATACCTAAATTGAATCAGGAGGACACACACAATTTAAACAGATCAATTTCAAGCAATAAAATATAAGACGCCATCAAAGCCTACCAACCAAGAAAAGCCCAGGACCAGATGGACTCTCAACCAAGTTTTACAAAACCTTCAAAGAAGAACTAAGGTCATTAATATTTTGGAAAATATAAGCAAAACAAACCAATCCCAAAAAAACCAAAGGCCAAATGTTTTCTCTGATATGCGGATGCTAATACACAATAAGGCAATATGAGGGGTGGGGTATGGAAGAATATAGTTGCTTTGATAAATACTTTGATAATAAATTCAGCAAAGTAGATGCATACTATATCAATACTCATAAATTAATAAATCTCATATGTTCTAATAGAAGTTCTGCTGAGAAAGATATCAGGAAAACCATCTTATTCACAATAATCTGAAAATGCAAAATAAAATACTTGGGAATTAATCTACCCATGGAGATGAAATACCTTTAAAATGAAAACTATAGACTGAAGAAATAAATTGAAGACCTTAGAAGATGGAAAGACCTCCCATGTTCTTGAACAGGGAGAATTGATATTGTCAAAATGGCCAAAAATTTTACACAGATTTAATGCAATCTTAACCATTATTTTATTTGTTCTAATTAGTTAAACATGACAATAGAATGCACTTTGACACATCATACATATATGGAGTAAAATTTCTCATTCTTCTGGTTGTACGTATTATAGAATCATACCGGTTGTATAGTTATATATGCACATAGGGTAATAATGTCTGATTCATTCTACTATCCCTCCTACTCCCATACTCCTCTCCTCTCTTTACTACCCTCAACATAATCCAAAGTAACTCTATTTCTTCGTAGCCCCCCAACCCATTGCCTTATTGTAAATTAGCATCTGCATACCAGAGAAAACATTCAGCCTTTGGTTTTTGAAGATTTTTTTGTTTTGCTAGAACAATATCCTCCAAAATATTAATGACATTTTACACAGAATTAAAATAAAGGAATACCAATTTTTTTTTGTAAAAGTAAAATATCCAAAATAACCAAAGCAGGCTTAAGCAAGAGGAATGATGGTAGAGGCACCACAATATCAAATCTTAAATTATACTATCAGGCTATAGTAACAAAAACAGTGTGATATTGGCATTAAAATAGACATGAAAGCCAATGGAACAGAGCAGAATAGAAGACAGAGACACAGAACCACATATTTACAGTTACCTGATACTTGACATAGTTTCCAAAAATATATTTTAGTGAAAAGATAGCCTTTGTAATAATTCATGCTGGGAAAACTGGATATTCATATATTGAAGAGTGAAACTAAATCCCATCTCTACACAATCTGCACCAGTTCTCCCTATGATTGCATATCCCCCCCCCCATCACAAGAGCATGGGTCAAAGGTGTTGACAAAAAACATGTTACTCAGAAGTTTCAATTGCTCATGGGTGTTTTTTTAATGCTTTTTGAGCACTTCCTTTGAGATTCAATGTCTCTCCATTTATTCCCAAATTCCTATCTCACCAAGAGCCTTAGAGGGCAATTGAGATAGCAGATAATGAAAGAAAGACTATAAAAATTATAGTTCCAAATGTTTGGTGAGCAAATATCTAAAATTTTGCAGGGATCAATATATACAAGGGCATTACTTCATAAATGACATTCTGCAGTAAGCCAAGTTTCCCAAAGCATTAACCAGAGTATTGTATTTAATAAGCAAACACATGGAAATAACAAATTCACAATGTTTTTTTTTTCCACATAAGGAAAGAGCTAGAAATCAGAGGTATAGTAAGATTTTGGTCCTTCCCTTTTCAAAGTTCCAATATGATGTTGAGATGGACTAAGTTTTCACACATGCGTCCTTACTCATTCTCCACTTGTCTTTGGGCTGTCATTATTGAGAATTATCTGGTCTGCTGTTGGAGAAACATGGGTATGACCCATGAATCTGATCAACACTTCAGTCCATTGATCAGTACTGCACTCTTATATGAGCAAGAAATAAGTATTGAATCCTTTGGATCAATGAAATGCTGCCATATAGTAATAACGTTCGTCAACTTAGCTAATAAAGGAATTTATATCTGAGGGTCATATGGTTATCACAAAAACCTAAACCTCTACTGGTTTAGGATTAGCATGTAGCATTGGCATAAGTTTATTCAGCATGAAAGGAAAGGATATCACAGACTGAAAAACAGCTGATTGACATTGAGCAATAAGAAAGCACTTGCTAATTTAAAGTGTCTCAAATAACTACAGGGAAGACCACATGCTGATTGTAGCTATCATTCTAGGAAAAGTGATTAGGAAAACTGAGAATCATTAGAAACATATTTCAAGCTAACAAATGTACTCAGGCAAACACTGAGTAGCTTTCTTGAAGAAATGGATGAGAATAAACAGTAAAAGAGAACCATGTATTGGATTCCAAATTAGAATAAATATGTTCAGAACAATTCCTCAGTGACAAAGTCTAGCACTTCAAAAATAAAATGACAGTCTTATTTGAAAAATAAATCATTTAATAAGATAAATACAATTCTGCAAAAATTATATATATGTGTGTGTGTGTGTGTATATATATATATATATATATATATATATATATATATATATATATATATATAAAATCTGTTGATACAGATGAAATAAACTAAAGGTGTAAAGTTGTTCATGAAAATCAATAAGATATTTACCTCTGCAAGTAACCAAGTGAGAGCAAGCTATCCTGGGGCATGTGAGGGTCCACACTTTCTCTGCCTCCCATCTCTATACAATGTACAAATACACACACACACACACACACACACACACCATGGAGGAGAAAGATATAGTTTAGTACATTAAAAAGTTATCAGTTATAAGTATTATGTAGTCAATTTCAAATAAGGAATGCAACTTGAGGATCTCTGCAGAGCTCATTAAAATAATAGTGATGTTTGTACTGAGAGTGATGATACTCATTTGACAGGTAAGACACGTTTCCAAGGAAGACAGAAATTTAGAAGAAGGGGTAGAAACTTGTTTTGAGTTTTCAAGGAAGAAGTGGTTAGTTGTTGTGGTCTAAGAGAAAAAAAACCAAGGAAAGTAATGCGGGATGAAGCTCAGAATCACTTTTTGTACTCTCACTGATGGATGAAGTTTCTTTTGGAATACTTAGAGAAGAACACTAGTACAACATTACACCAGTTCACTAGACATGGATAGTTCTGCTAACTTATGTAAAACATCCATTCTCAGGGTCTGGTTAGAATAGGATTTGCACTTTTAAACTTATGTTTTTTAACATCAGTGATACACCCTATATTTAGTACTTCTTTAATGACTATTTTCAGTACATCTAAGAACATATCATTTTAATGTATTTCACATGGAACAGACCTTGGACATCAGATATATTTTTTTATACAGCTACATGTGACCTGATTTTCAATCACTTTAATGTTCAGACCTCATCTGTTGATACAGGTAAAGTAAACTAAAGGTGTGAAGTTGTTCATGCAATAAGATATTTACCTTTGCAAGTAATCAGTGAGAGCAAACTATCCTTTAGCATGTGAGGGTCCACACGTTCTCTGCCTTCCATCTCTACTGTTACCTGCTCTTTCCTTCTCTGCCCTCCCATAGTACTTCCAATGGGGTAGATCCATGAGAAGAAAAGTGTGGCTATATTTTAAATATATTCCTTATGCCTCCTTCATTTCCTGTGCATCATGATTTTCTGTAGTGGACATGGTGTTGGAGTGTAGTTTATTGTCATGGTGATGCTTTCTTCATCCTCAGCACCACTTAATGCTCTCTCTGTGCCTTTTCTTGGTAGGAATTGGGAGGGATGCTAGTGATATGCCTCTGCAGAAACTCAACTTCTCCACTTTCATAGCTGGCAATCTTACTGCCAAGTCGAAATTTAATACTGACAGTGGATTCCATTTCTCTGGGAGAATCCACACCATTTTTTTTAAATATAGGTAATCTTTCCTACTTCAACAATTCATTTCCAACTGTGTGAGGGAAGAATATTTGAAGTGATTTAACTTTTATATAAATATTTTAAGCATCTAGAGTCATTTGTGCTTATACTTACTATCATGTAACAATGATCTGATTGGCATGCTTGTAACTATTATGGAAAATAAACAAACATTTGGATAAATGGGTACTGCTTTTAAACTGTAAGTGATATACTATTGGAAGCATAAACTTATTCTCATAATAGGATTTTTAGACAAATTCTATGACTACATGAAACGCGAATATCAAATATTTATCACGTAATTGCTATCATTGTTTTTTAATATCACCCAGCATTTTCTAGGGAGAGTGCCAGGCTGATTATGTGAGCACATAAAGTGAGTGATGTGTTCTGAATAAAGCCATAGCAATTAGAAGTGAGAACACTGAAATATATGAGGCAGCGGCAAACAGTGGTAGAATAAAAAATACCTCATCTTATATTCTGGTTTGGCACTGGGCTATTGAGTTTAATTATATTAGTCATTAAAATTTTCCAAAACGGAGAGCATTTGCTCAAATTTTAGGATTTTTTAGTAGAGCCATTAATCTAACAAAGGAAAATTATCTGTGTCCATTTGAATGAATTTGGACAAATTACTGCATAAAGTTTAGGGGGAAAATATCCTTCTTCTCTATACTTCATCCAAACCTCTCAAATTAGAATAATCTAAAACCATCAAAATAGACAATAATTCTTATTTTTTTTAACCTATGAAGAAAAATTCTTGAAATTTGGGGATTTTTTTTTCCCATTTGAAGAGCATACATTTGAAGAGCATACCCAACATTATTCACTGTTTACTTTTTTAAACAAGTATTTAATATTCTGTTCTCATCTTGAGACACTTGTGGTGGGAATGTACAAAAATCACCTCATGTCTCAAAAGCAGAAACTTTTCCTATGCAGAATCATCATGAAAAGATTCATAGTACACTTCTATTCTTATCCCCAGTCTTGCCTGGGAAATGAATAATGACAGGTGTATGCAACCTGTTGAAACTCGGAACATTCTCACAAGGAAGTGCCTTCTTGTAGAGTTCAAACAGCCAATTTTCCCTGTGCTATTTATGAAATTAAAATATTTAATGAATTTTATAATATTTCATAAGGATGGATTTAAAAAACCTAACTTGATGTTTTAGGATTGTTATATAATAGAAAGTGTAAACTCCAAGAGTAAACAACTAAGGAAGCATGCTTACATCTATATTTATTGAAAAAAATATCGTTATTGTTTGAAAAGTTGAAAAACTCATCTAATTGAATATTTCATTTAAAGGAAACTCTAACACACACACTCACGCACGTACATATGCAGACACATATCACTAAACCATTTCCATGACTTGGTTGATAAAACTTTCTTGAATTAGTATGAATGTTGCTCAAAGTATGAAATAAGATCAGGATCCAGAAAGTTAGGAAAAATTTTTAAAAATTAAAATTTAAAGGAATTTTATAAGGATGTCATGTGTATGTTAGGAAGTAAATAATTAGATTCTAAAAGCGATAACCTATTCAGTCCATCCTAATTTAATTGTACTGACTGGGTGGTACCTGTTGGCAGGTGGGGAGGAGGTGAGTCCCAGGGGGCATGACCTTCCCCAGGTCTCTCTGCTGCTTGGCCACCACACTATTCCCCCATGATGAACTGGCTTGTCTTGGGCACAATGCAAAGGAATTTGCTGTGTTTGGAGTGAGACCTCTGAAACCAGGAGCTTCTAATAAATTTTCCTTCCTCCATGTTATTCTTGGTGAGTATTTTGGTCACAGTGATGCACAATCTGGCAAAAACAATGGATCACAATTGAAAAAGGACAAGAGTTTGGTGGAAGAAATAATGGAGACAAAAAAATAAATAAAAACAAAACCAAAAAACAAAACAAAACAACAACAACACAAACCAAGAAAAGAATGTGAGAAACTAAATGAAGAAAAGGAATTAAATTAAAGGATACAAATTTCACCTGGGGAATACATGTGCTAGAAGTCAGAGCAAGTCACCTTGCGGCAGCATAATTAGGAATTATTCCAAAAGCTTGTGAATGGGGAAATCTGTGTGAATACTGCCACTTGACACCAAGGCCAGGTGTCTTGACTCTGAGTTAACTCTGATGACTTGATATACAGAAAATGTTAGATCTGAAGACTTAAGTTAAAAGAAAAGCTACTGAATTAAGGTCTTCTGAATAATGAATTGACCAAATTTCTGTAGCTGTGGATTTTAGTACTCTAAAATAAGTTAGTTATGTTGATATAAAAAGGCATTGATTCAAAGGAAAAAGAGGGGGATAAATTTGAGAACCAATACTGTGTACCCTCACAGTGAGAATCAAAAGTATATCTTATGTTCTACCTGAACCCAACTTTGTTATTAGATTATCTTCAATAGCTTTTCCTTTTCAGAGACTGTCCAACTCAAGCAAATAATTTTTTTTGAGTGTGGAAACTTTTATTTTTATATTATTAATATTATTACTATGTCTTTATGGTTATGCATAGTGGCTGGGTTCATTGATTGTTCATTCCAGGAACATTAGGAAAGACCCATTAAGTCTTCAATAGGAAGTAGTTCACAACTTATATTATTTTGAATTCCTCTCTTCAAATCTTAGTCTTGCTTGGGAGGCCAAGCTACAAATCAACCATCTTGGACTGTTGTAGCATGATCCTGACCCAATCATCACATGTTTCTATTTTGCAAGTTGTGCTTTAAATTCAATAAATGAAAACTCTAACATTCTCTCCCTGAAACACTGGAAAAACTTGTATAGTTAATTTTTCCACTTAATTTGAAGGTGAGAAATACACTTAATTTTATTTTACCAGCAGGTGATATTTGGGGAACTAGGTTTGACAGATTTCTAGACACAATATAGTCCTACAAAATACTTAATGCTCTTAATAATAATATTTATTGTAGAACAAAATTTATTAAATCTAATTTTAAATTACTATTCTTATAATCTATAAGAACTCTATAATACTCTTCTTTTACTCTATAATACTCTTCTTTTACTCTATAAAATTTCTTCCTAGAAATAAGACATTCTGATATAAGGAGGCTGACTCATAGTGGGGTAGGGAGGAAGAACATGGGAGGAATAGATGAATTCTAGATAGGGAAGAAGAGAGGGAGGGAAAAGGAGGAGGCAGGGGATTAGCAAGGATGGTGGAATGTGATGGACATCATTATCCAAAGTACATGTATGAAGACACGAATTAGGTGTCAACCTACTTTATATACAAACAGAGATATGAAAAATTGTGGTATATATGTGTAATAAGAATTGTAATGCAAAAAACCCCACAAAGTACATGTATAAAGACATGAATTGGTTTGAATATACTTTATATACAAAGATATGAAAAATTGTGCTCTATATGTGTAATAAGAATTGTATGCATTCCGTTGTCATGTTTTTAAAAAAATAAAATCAATAAAACAATGAAATAAGACATTTGTGAAAACATTAAGGACTTTCTTGGCTTATTTATTTGTTTGATAGAAAAATATTTGATAAATGCTTCATTATGTAAAGATTTATTATAACAAAACATTAGTCATCAGGTGTCTTTTTTAAAAATATTTATTTCTTAGTTGTACACAATACCTTTATTTTGTTTATTTATTTTTATGTGGTGCTGAGGATCAAACCCAGGGCCTCGCACGTGCTAGGCAAGTGCTCTACCGCTGAGCCACAACCCCAACCCCTAGTCATCAGGTATCTTGAAGGGGCCCAATGTGAAACTTTTAGTAGTCAAGAACTATGGGAGATGTAAAACCTATTTATGGTTTTAGTTGAACAAATGGACCCTCATATTTTTTAAATACTTAGTTTAAGAGACATGGAGTTCTTCAACATGTACATGCCAGTGCCAATTTCTTCCTAGTTTTCTATTTAATTGAACTCCTTAAAATAATATTTCTTTTACCACTAAAAACGTTAGAGGGGTGTGTGTGTGTGTGTGTGTGTGTGTGTACTAAATCACATATGACCTATCTTAAAAATAGATCCTAAAAATACAACCTCAAGGACACTAAGCCACATTTTTTAAAAAATTTATTTTGAGAGAGGGTCTTGCTAAGTTGCTGAGGCTGGCCTTGTACCTGTGATCCACCTGTCTCAGTCTCCAGAGTCAATGTGATGACAGATGTGCACAGCTATGCCCAGCAACACATTCGTTTTGAGCAGAAGTGGACATTGAGAGAAATATTTCTGTGTCTGTAGAGCCTCAGCAAGTTCCACTGAACCCATATTCAGGGCTGTGACATAATACACTTTGGTGGGTGCTGTTCACCTTGAATATGGCTGAAGTTTCATGGGGTAAAACAGCATTGTGATTCTCAATGTCATACACTAAAGGTTCTACAAACAAAAGAAGCAATAAAATTAAAAATTAATAGCAAAGTGTAGCTGAACAAGTCAAGGGGTTGAAAACTAAATGGGATTGTATTAAAAAACCTTTAGCAGGAGTGGAATGACAATTAGAAATTGGTAAACAGAGAATACTGCTTGAAATGCTACTAGCTAAAATGTTGCTTTGAAGAAAACTAGTAGTGTTGGATAAAATTACTGAGAAACTTAGAAATGAACACACTATGCCTAAAACTGTGCAGATTGAAATAAAGGGGAAGACTTATATAAAATATTAGATAAAATAGCACTGACATAATCAATCAACTTTATTATAGAGAAAAAAAAAATGACAAGAAAGCCATAGCTCAGTTCTCTGAAAAGTGTAATAATGTAGATAAACATCTGAACAACAACAACAACAAAGGTAAAAATAAACCAAGAGGAGATATTTAAAATGAAAAAAAAATATGTTCTAAAAATTGAAAATTAATTTGATAAATACCAAGGACATTTTAACACAACAAAACTGGTGAAGAAAGAAATTTTAAGTAGATCCTACAGAGAACTTTAGCTGAGGGACAAACTTCAGAAGCAGTCCCCTAGACTAGGCACCAGAGAAATCTACCCCATCATCAATAGGACTGTCTATCATGGGATGAGTGTGTTGTTGATGCCACAAGAAATCTGCAAGAAACAGTCATGAGAATTGGAAGGGAAAAAATGTGCAAGAATGACAACCTATAAAATATTGTCTTTGTGAGTTAGTGTGCCAGAAATGAAAGTATGAATTACTTAGGGCTGACATTTTAGTTTTCAAGAACATTTGAAGAATATATGGATGAATCTTAAAAAGGAAGTATTGCAGGTGTTAGGTTTGAGGAACTCACGCACAACACTGTTCAGTTGAGATTTAATTCTCTTTAGAGTAAAACCATGCACAAGCTTTCCTCATAAAGTCCAGTTTTTATAATGCAGATTACTATGCAGGATAAACACAACTGAATTTATTATAGTGTCTGCCTAATCACATCTGAATTTATGATAGCGTCCATCTCTCTGCTTATCCATCTTTCCACATACCTTCTATCTTCCCATCAGTCTCTCTACCTACCTCCCTGTTAGTTACATTTATATATTCTTTATGTGTATAGTTGATGTAGCCTTTCAGGAAGAAAGAGGTTGGGACCCTGAATCTTTTCTATTTTGAGGTTTAACATTCTCAGAACATGCCTGGATTTTATTGGCAGGGGTACAATTCAACTTGATGAGAAGAGGTGTGAGACTTAAAACTGAGAGTGTGTAGTATAAATTCATTTCCCTTACAGCAATTGCCTGTATTTAAAATCCATCAATCTATTCATCCTGGAACAATAGTGATGCTCTGGAAAGACAAGTAAGGGAGCAAAAGTTCAAACACAGAATCCGGAGGCACCAAGAAAGCCTATGAAGAGATGGATGGGTAGGGACTTCACCCAGCATTGGACACTTAAGGCATCATATCACACAGTTTACCTTCATCAGCTCCACATGGCAAATCAAGAGTCGAGCAAGCTAGTGGGGGAAATCAGACTTTCTTGAACTCTTACTGTCATTTCTAATCTTAGTTCATAAATCATCTCCAGGTATAGCCATGGACTCTGCTATAACAACCATGTAGAGATGTGGACAATTACTTATTTTAGAAAGAAATAGAATTTTGGATCATTTGAGTAAAAAAAATGAATTTATCTTAAGGTACGTATTCTACTAATATATTCAGGAACTGGGTGATTAAAAAATTTTATTGTAATAACAATAATATGAATAGATATCAATTACCCTAACACTATCCTTCTAGCATAACTTAGAAAAATTGCTTACATTATTAGATACAATGTGTATAATTTGTAATACAAAACAATTGAAAATATGTGCATTTTTTCTTTATATAACATGAAATTATTGCGTTATCTTATATGTTAATACTTTATTAAGTTTTATTATAAGCACATAGAATTTCCTTTTCAATCCAGGCAAGTCTTATTATAAGCACATAAAATTTCCTTTTGAATCTTTGCCACATTCTGGCAAAGGAGAGGCAGCAGCTTAGGGATTAAGAATGAGAAGGTTTTTTTCTTTCTATTTTAATCAGATTGCCTGGCAATCCTTATTAGCCGTATGACTCCACACAGGTCTTACAACTTCTCTTACTTTGATCAACTTATTCATGGAATATATTGCAAGAACTGAATACAACGGAACAAGTAAAGCTGTGACCTCACTAGCCACACAATAGATAATCTGGAAACTGCAATTAATAGTACTATCTGGATCAAGACTCTAGGTAGTGTTACTCTTTTGAGCTCTGGTTGGTGACCTAGTTTTGAATCTGTTGAATAACCCAAGGAATGATGCATAGTTTCTCCTTTGCATTCTCTCTGCCTCTGATGCGTAATCTGCTTAGAAGAGAAAATGTCACTCACCATGGGGTGTGATATTTTACCCAAGTGACACCAGAATGAGGCGTCATGTTATGAAGTGAAAACAATTGAACAAAATGCAAAATTTCCCTGGGATTCTGGAAATGTCTAGCCAAACCTTTGACACCATCTTCTTAAGAGTCTATGGATTTCCTCACTTTTCTGATTTCTACTTTTCTCACACTTAAAATTAATGATATTTATCGTGATTGTTGTTTAATACTGTAGAGGGTATTATACACTATTAGTAATAAAAGGTAACTTTTATCTTAAAAGAAGCCAATCTGTCTTTTTTTTTCCTTGGTGGTGATATGAGGTGCCCTGAAGTTTCTTGAACCAAATGATAAATGATGACAAATAAGATGGTCTGATTGTTTTTCTTTTTTTTTTTATTTATTTTATTTTTTAAAAATTTTTTTATTGTTGGTTGTTCAAAACATTACAAATTTCTTGACATATCATATTCCTCACTTTGATTCAAGTGGGTTATGAACTCCCACCTTCACCCCATACACAGATTGCAGAATCACATCAGTTACACATCCATTGATTTACATATTGCCATACTAGTGTCTGTTGTGCTCCGCTGCCTTTCCCATCCTCCACCCTCCCCCCTCCCCACCTCTCCCCTCCCCTCCCCTCCTCTCTCTCTACCCCCTCCACTGTATAACCCTGAGGGTCTCCTTCCATTTCCATGCAATTTCCCTTCTCTCTCCCTTTCCCTCCCACCTCTCATCCCTGTTAAATGTTAATCTTCTTCTCCTGCTCTTCCTCCCTACTCTGATCATAGTTACTCTCCTTATATCAAAGAAGACATTTGGCATTTGTTTTTTAGGGATTGGCTAGCTTCACTTAGCATAATCTGCTCTAATGCCATCCATTTCCCTGCAAATTCTATGATTTTGTCATTTTTTAATGCAGAGTAATACTCCATTGTGTATAAATGCCACATTTTTTTTATCCATTCGTCTATTGAAGGGCATCTAGGTTGGTTCCACAGTCTTGCTATTGTGAATTGTGCTGCTATGAACATCGATGTAGCAGTGTCCCTGTAGCATGCTCTTTTTAGGTCTTTAGGGAATAGACCAAGAAGGGGAATAGCTGGGTCAAATGGTGGCTCCATTCCCAGCTTTCCAAGAAATCTCCATACTGCTTTCCAAATTGGCTGCACCAATCTGCAGTCCCACCAGCAATGTACAAGTGTACCCTTTTCCCCACATCCTCGCCAGCACTTGTTGTTGTTTGACTTCATAATCTGATTGTTTTTCTTTTTCATATGCATTGTTCCTTCTTTCTAAAAGGAATGAAAGAATGCTTTCTTCATCTTTGATTTGTCTGAGACCTACTATAATATGCCTCAGGTAGGATTTTCCTTTGACTCTCAGTAGATAGTTTCGGGTAAAGAATGGATGACTGTGATGTGTTAAAGCACAAAATCATAACAAACTTAAAGTCCTAATGGGTGTTTATTCATGATTCTTATATTAGGAAATGCCTCACTTTATAAAATAGAATGGGCATCCCAACTCAGGTGAGTGGAGAGGTGACTCAGTGCACAGGTTTTCAGCTGATATCTTATGCTTGGTCCTCCCCAGGCCCTGCAGGGGAAGGGAGGTAGACTCTCACAGGCTTGCTCTTGCTTCATCCTCTGACCACAGCATGAGATGAGCTGCCTTCTCCTGTTTTCGTATGTGTTTCTCATTTTCTTACTCTTTTCCTTGTACTTGCACATATAACCCAAGACAGTCAAGCCAGCAGATATCTTCCCAGATACACAGACATAGACATGCTAAAACACTTGTACATAGGGATAATTTTGGCAGCATTGATTCTGTGGTCAAATTATTTTTAAAAACTAGTGCCCATAAATAGATAAAAATGACGAGATAAACAATTATGTTACAGCTATATATTGATGCTTAAATAGGAAGAGGCAGGTCTATACATGCTAATAAAGCAAAACCTTAAAGTTCGCAGCAAGTGGCCCTTTCTGAGAATATCACAGAGAAAAGATACCAGTGACTAGGAAACAAGGAACAGAAAGACTTAGTTTAAGTATACTTTGCTTTTTGAAGACTATATAACAAATGCTACAATCTAGGCATATGTGCATTCATTTACCAGTTAAAATAATGAATTAACAATTAAGTATTACCAAACACAAGTAATCCTATGAATGTAAAATAAAACCAATGAAATGGTTTGCATTTAACAAAGTCTAAATTTCAGGACTACGTACTTGAAATGAATATCCCAGGACAAAATAATAAATCACGATTCTGATTTTTTTTTTACTAATTGATACAGTCTTTTGAAAGCTCTATACTAGATGTTTTGATTTTTTTTTAATTTTTATTATTGGTTGTTCAAAACATTACATAGTTCTTGACATATCATATTTCACACATTTGATTCAAGTGGGTTATGAACTCCCATTTTTATCCCGTATACAGATTGCAGAATCACATCGGTTACACATCCACTGATTTACATATTGCCATACTAGTGTCTGTTGTATTCTGCTGCCTTTCCTATCCTCTACTATCCCCCCCCTCCTCTCCCCTCCCCTCCCATCTTCTCTCTCTACCCCATCTACTGTAATTGAATTTTTAGTGCATAAATAAGAAACTTTCCTTTCCAGTTTGCTCAATGGTACACTTTCAGCTTACATGAATTAATAGTTTTCAAAGCTGCCTTGGTAACCAACAACGAGTGCTTCAGGCACTAGAGGAACTGGTTTAATACACACATCTTCTACTTTGTAGGCACATTTTCAGATTTAATTAACATTGAAAATGTGCATTGAATTTTTGTTAAGAAGCTTTTATAAAATGCAAAGAGTTGTTGAGATTTGATTTAAAATTAGTAAATACCTAAGAAAATTAGCATTTATATGACATTTTGTGCCATTAGGGAGATTTGCAAATATCAACCTCTTAATCTTTTCAAAACATCTTTTTAACTCCATTTACGGAGAATTTTTATAAAATGATATTATTAAAATCAGGAACATAAAATACAGTGTTATATGATCTCACATGCATCTCACTGTGTTTAAGCATGGATAATTCTGAAGTTATGCAAATAAAAGTTACTTCCTATTCAATTTGATATTTTCTTTTACAGTTTTTGCTGTATATTAGTTTTACACTTTAATGAATATTTCATAAAACTATAATAAATATTCTCATTTACATCTGGATATTGAGTTGTTTTAAACACATACAATTTAACTTTTGTTTCAGCATCATATCTAAGAACTCTCTTACCGAAGTTTGCAAAAGTTGTCTTTTATGTGTTCCAATAAGTTTCACCCTTAGACTACAACCTATTTAATTTTAGCAGGATACAATATATGGATTAAAGGTTATTATTTATTTCTTTATTTTGCACACGGATATCTGATGCTACAGTATGTTTGTTGAGAATTGTACCAGAATTACAATTGTCCTTGAAATCTTTTGGAAAATAATTGAACCCATATGTGTTGGTTCAGTTCTGGACTATAATGATTTCCAATGAACTGTTCGTCTATCTTGGTAGCATACCATACTGTCTTGATTAGGGTAGATTTATATTGTCTTAAAATGCTCCAAATAGTATCATTTCTTCAATTTTGTCCTTTCTTATTTAAAGATGTTAGGACTATCCCAGATCGTCTGCATTTTCATTTGATTTCAGAATCATTTCTCAACTGCTACAAAACATGACCATTGGTCTTAGGGATAATGTGTCACTGAAAAGGTGTGTTTGTGTGAGTGTGTGCACATATGAGGACAAAAGGCATATTAATGATATTGAGTCTTCATAATATGCAAAGGACATCTGATCATTTACTATCCTTTACTATTTCTTAGTAATATAGTAAATATGTTGTGCTACTAAATCTTCACTTTCATCAGATTTAGTTTAAGTAGTTAATATTTTGAATTTATATAAATCATGTTTTTTTTTCAATTTTTACTTTTGCTTTTTTGCAATGTAGAACTCAAGGCCTCTAACATGCTAGGCACCTGTTCTATGATTAGCTTCATCGACAGCTCTACATTTCTATTTCTGATGATTTCCTGCTAATTCATATAAAAAGTACACTTTTGTATACTAATTTTGTGTATGGAAAACATCCTAAATATATGTAGAAGCTCTGTATGCTTTTTTGTAGATCCCCAAAATGTGTCTTTTTGTTATTGATTGCTAATTATATTCCATTGTTTTCAGAGAACATAGTTTGTGTGACTTTAACATGTTTACATTAATTAAGGTTTTTGTTTTATGATCAAGAACATTGCCTTTCTTGGTAAAAAGTTCTTATGTACATGCACTTGAATGTAATATATACATATTACATTCTACTAATGTTAGGCTGACTATTCCATAATGTCAATTAATTTACTTTACTTTGGTGAATAATGCCTTTCCCCTTTTCCATATTGCTACTGATTTTCTATTTTCCATCATCACTGGAAAAAACATTTGTTGAAATCTCCAATCATAATTGAAGTTTTATCTATTTGTTCTTGAAGTTCTATTAGATTTTTATTTCATAAGTTTTAAATCTCTGTTATTAAGAGCATGAATTCTGTTTCTTTCTTGAACATGAACATTAAAATATTCTTGAAAATATTTGCTATGAAATGAACTTTGATATCAATATCAAACTTAAATCTTTGTCTTGGTTTGTGTTAAGCATGATAAATGTCCACCTTTTATTTTAATCTATGTTTTTCATAATATTTAAAATGGTTTATATGTAAAAAGCAAATGGTTGGGTGTTGGGAGCGTAAATGAATCCTTGCTTTGAACTGCCCAGAGACAGAGGAAGGCACATCCCTAGTTAATTTCTGGGGGCAAAGGTGAGGAGATGTCTGCCTGGTTGTCTAGTAACACCCTGTTTAGAGGGAAATCCTGTGGTTGCCATAGAGTTTATCAGCTCATGACCTAAGGTTCAGGAGCCAGCCACCCAGGGGAGGAGAACTGTGCATGCAAGTTGATGACTCTAATCGGACTGTTCAAACTTCTGATCTCAGTTCTGTTTTAAAGTAACTTTCTCACAATGAATTCCTTTGATATAAAAATCCTATAAAATAAACTTGTGGAGCCTGCTCACCATCAGTCTTCTTCCTGTTTCTGAGGTCAGCTGAACCACTGGGTCCTGCTTTCTCTGTTTTTGTGTTTGTTCCTTTTTTTTTTTTTTTTTCCCAAAACCCTCATCAGCCCGCTTCAGAGAAACTGGGTAAATGGTCACACTGGAAGCAATAGTTGGTTCTTCCTATTTGTCCAATCGGATGATCTCTTTTTCTCTCAATTGAGATTTTATGTAATTTACATTTAATGTTACTATTTAGCCCCAGAGTTTAAATCTTTCCTTGTTTTCTATTTGTTTAATTGTTTTATGTTTCTTTGTTGTTTATTTTCTGGATTAGTATCTTTTATATTTTTTTTAAATCCTTTTGCTGGCCTATTTGTTAAAACTGTATCTGTTTTATTTTAATAGAATATTAGGTTTTATATTGTATAGATTTAACAAGGCCCTCTACACATTTGTGATATTATGTCATTTCACACTTAGCAGAGCTGGCAAAAGCACACTTCTGTTTTTCCTATCTTGGCTTCGGTATTTTGATTTCCATAGATATTTACTTCTACCTGTATCACAGACCATGTGCTACCTTGTTACCATGTTTTGCTTTAATTATCTTTTAAACAGGTTCAAATATTTATTACTTATCATTTTCTTTGTGAAGAACCAGATTTTCATAAATAATTATTCGTCTTCTTCACTTTTCACAGATATTTTTTCTGTGTATTGAATTCCAAACTGGCTGTATTTGCCTGTTGTCATTTTAAAGGTATTGCTCACTGCCTTCTGGATTTGCTTGGCCCTGTAAATGTAGCATTTTTGCCTTCTTGAGATTCATAGTTCTATCTGGATTCTCTGCTCCTGCCACTCAGGATGGAAAACTTTCTCTAGGCTGAAAGATGCAGTCGTAATAATCACCACCTAGATATCCATTTCTCTGGTTCACTATCCTTCATTGCTTCATGTGAAATTCCTTGAGAATACTTTTTCATCTATTTTGTATGACTTTTCAGTGTTTCATGTGAGAAGATATATCAAATCCCTGATACTTCATCTGGATCAGAGGCAGCAACCTCAAGAATGCCCAGTAATTCTGAGTCTCTACCATTATTCATCTTAGAAGTAAATCCGTAATGGTGATAAATGCCAAGATTTTCCATCTGCAGTATGGGGTTTATCTAAGATAGGGTCAATATACTACTGCCTATATGAAAAAACAAATCCAGCCCATCAACCTATAAACTCCCCCCACCCCCGCCGCTTTTTTTTTCCTTCATATGATCTTTCAGCCAGGGAATAATCTTCATCGTTTAAAAAGTTTTTTTAAAGAAACAAAATATACAAAACATAGAAAATTTCAGCCAAGTCTGATGTTGTCCATAAATAAATAAATAGACTACCATTTGGTCCTTTTTAGGGAAAATTCAGATATATAGACCTTTATACCTGAAAAATATATTAGAGATTATTATAAGAGAAGAAATGGAAGTGTTTGTGTAGGGGTTGAATATTATATTAATTTGCTGTGTGCTTTAAGTAGCTATACCAAATACCTGATCTATAAATAAGGATATCAATAATAGCAATTTCATAAGACACGCTTGGATAATAACATATAAGTAGTTGTTGTCTGGAATAAAATAAATTTGTAACATTATTAAAAATTTGGTATCATCAGGATTTGGGCCCTTTTAAATGATTGCAAAACCAAAAGTACTGTATGAAAATTTGGTGTTTATATCAAAGTCTCTTATTCTTTATCACATTATGACATTCATGTGTTTTTATAGTAGCATGTACTAACATTCTGAACAATTTCTTAGGTAAATTTTACATTATTTTATCTTACAGTTAAAAATGTGACTATATATTAACATGGTTTCTTCACACTTTTAACATACTTGGAATTGCTGGTGATATTTCCTATGACCTCGGAGGTTTGTATTAGCAGTAAAGAGCCTCTGAGGTTTCTTGCTTTAGAGAAAAGATGCATTTGTGTAATTGATACATTCACCAGAATTATAAGAATTAGAGCAAAAGAAAATAATCCTCTTTTACAGTACTTATGATTGAAATCCAAATGTCTTCAGCCATAACAAATAATACATAATGCTATTCAGTGACTTTGGTGCTTGCTTATGGCCAGCACAGTGTACCTACTTATTCATATACTTGTTGACACCAAATAGAAATACAGACATAATTTTTGAGTTAACTAAAAATACTCATTCATATTCTATAAAATGCACTGGTTAGTTTTCAGACTTTTTTTTATTACACAGCAACATTTTTTGTTGTTGTTGTTGCATCTCACTAAATTAATTCCATGACCTCTAACAGGATGTGAAATGAGTTTGAGAAAAATTATTTAACAATTTAGATTAACACACTTGGATTCTGTAGTGACGATGAGTTTTTCATTGCTCCTTTTTGCATTACTGTTAGCTGATCTATCTCTCTCTCTCTCATGCGCGCGTGTACACACACACACACACACACACACACCTAAACACAAACACAGTTTGGTAACATTTTAGTGGAATTTTGTGCCCATATGATAAGTAGAAAATTAGCTCCAAGAGGGAAGCACTGATTGGGAGATTTTCATTTTTGGACAGATTTTGGTTGAATAATGAGCTCAGAGTAGAACCCTGCAACTCTAGTATTGCGCAGTTGGTTTATTTGCTTCCTGTTTGCTTAACTGTTTTCCTCTGTCTCTCTCCCTCATCATGTTGCTCAAATAATTTCATGCCTCTCTCTTTGTGCAAGCTTCTCTTTATTATCATAATATATCTCTCATATATTCCTAAATTGACCAAATCTTCCAGGCCTGGTGGAGACATTAAAGAGAAGAAACAGAATCATGAGCCCTAAATGTCTGACAAGATGAGTCAGCGCAGATGACCAACAGGAACAAGTTTATTTAGGACTATCTTGACAGTTTAACTTTAATAACAATGTTGTCACAAAAATAACAACTTTATTTTCTCTTTAAAAATTTTCTTTTTTCTGTGGATTAAAAAAAATTGTTTCCAAGATTTTGGTTTACAATTCTGTTTTGAGACTAACCAGGTGCTCTCTCTGCTGTTCTTAAAACATTAAACAAAAGGGCTAGAAAGAAAGGAGAGAAAAATGAATTTACAAATGTTATGCAGCAAACATTTTCTGTCTTCTAATTTAACTCCCACATCACAGTAACAAAAAAACAAACAAACAAAAAACAGGTTTGGTAGTTTTATTTTATCTGATTTATTTTGTGTGATAAATAAGTCAGTATGAAAGGGACATATAAAACATATGTGAACATCATGAGAATTTCATTATTCCAGTGATTAATGTGGGAGTTGAGCAAGACTGAGCAAGTGGTGATACTTACAGATCATTCTCTGATATTTCAGCACTACAAAGTCTTCACACACTTTTAAGTGGTAAGAAAGGTTTATCTTAATATATCCCTCATTCTTTCCTGCTAACCATATTGTCTTCCACAACAAAAATGACAATATAAATGTGCAGATTTTAGTGCCAAATACTGTCCTTGAATCTATTCGGTCTCACTACACTCCCCAGACCCATTCGATTGATCTATAGGTAGACCCTAGTTCACACACCTGCTCAGGTGACTGATGCTCTCGAAGAATATGCTCCCTCCAAGGGAAGCAATATGTCATCTTAGGACTGTAGTCAGTTAAAAAAAAGATCATATATGAAATAACCTTTTCACAAAAAGCAGAACAAACAGAACTGAGGAATATATTTTAAAATGCTGAAAGAGAGGTATAAACTAAAAGCTATCAGACATGAATAAAATAAGAAAGTGTCACAAATAACAAGACAGATGCAGAATGTCGATATCTTTATAGTAGTAGTTCCATAGAGATACACAAATAAATAGGAGGGGATATTTGAAAAAGTCAGAACTGAGAATGACTTGATATTTTCAATGGAAGTAGAACAATTCCAAATCTTTATTTTTTTTATATTGAGCTACCATAGAATTTAAATAAGAAGGCAAGAGAGTATATACTCTCACAAATTTAAGACACTGTGTTCTTTGTTCTAAAACCTTTCTATAACAGCAATCCAAAATGATAAGAAACAAATCCAGATGGAGTTTTTAAGATTGGAAAATAAAGCAATTTAAAAAAAAACGTCGGAAAATTTAATATTGTATAACAAATAAGAAACTAAACAAAAATTAACAATGAATGTTCATGGTTATAAAAAGGCACTGTGAAATTCTAAAAGATACCAACCCGACTGGAGCTGGGTTGATGGTATGATGTGACATGGAGACAGAGAGGAGGGAGCTGTTTAAGACTTGTAGTGCAAGTTAAAGCGTCAACCAATAACTTCAGGTGAAGCAGTGTCGCAGTGATAATATGATGTTCACAGTTCTATAAATCCTCTAATAAATAACAAGTGTGGTGAATGAAAATACCACTAACCTCCTCAGCAAAAACTAGTTGACTGGGTTTCTATACAAATCCTGGAACACAATTGGTTGGGAAAGAAGAGGACTAAAAGCTTGACTAGGGGTTTAATCTCTCTATCAAGGAAGCAAAAGGAAAAGAGTGAGCTGTTTTTAGGACTAGCTTTTAATTTTGAGATAATTCTAGCTTCAAGTACAATTGTAAGAAATAATAAGAGATCCTATGTACTTTGTATCCATTTTCCCCCAAAGGTAACATCTTGCAAAATTGTAGTTTACATCCCAAACAGGACGCTGACAGGAATAGAGCAAATTACAGAACATTTCCATTTCCACCAGGATCCCCAATGTGGCCCTTTTATAGCTACCCACTACTTCCTACCCAGCTGCCCCAACCATGACACCTGGCAACCAGTCACTGGCTGTTTCTATAATTTTGTAATTTTAACACTGTTATATAAAATGAATCATACAATATGTGACATTTTAGGGTTGACTCTTTTCTCAGAAAAATAATGTGGAGATCCATACAACTTTGTAGGAATTGCTGATTTGGAAAAAAAATTCTGAGTAGTGCTAAAAAGTATTGATTTTTCACAGTTTAGACATTCACACATTCATATAAAAGGGATTTAGGTGTTTTCAGTTTGGGGTTTTTACACATAAAGGTACTGTGAATAATCATGTAAAAGTTTTGCATGAACATAAATGCATATGCATTTCCTGAACCAAACACCCAATGCTTCAATTGCTGGGTTATGTGTTAATAGTATGTGCTGTTTTTATAAGCACCTGCTAAACTGTTTTCAAGGGCATGTGTACCATTTTACATTTCTATCAATGATGTAATAATGATCCAGCTTCTTAGTATTGTAGTCAGGATATTGCACAGTTTTTTGTTTTTTTTTTCTTTTTGCAGTGCTGAGGTTTGATCCTGAGGTCCAGTTTTATTTATTTATTTTTTTAATTGATTCTGATAGGTGACACGTCAGTTTGGTTTTACTCTATTTTCTAATTGGAATGTTCTATGTTGTGTGTGTGTGTGTGTGCGCGCGCGTGCGTGTGATTGCATTTTGAGAATTTTATATATTCTGGGTATGAGTCCTCTGTTGGGTGTATGATTTACAAAAGTGTTTTTCAAGTGTGTAGCTTTACTTTTGACACCAGAACAGATCTTTTGGAAAACCTAGGTTTAAATTTTATGAAAGCTCAGTTTATTATTTTTCTTATTTTATAGATCATGTTTTTATATCATTTAAGAAATTTTAATTGTGCTAGATTCTAAAAATTCTCTACTGTGTTTATTCTAAATGTCATAGCATTTTATACTTCACATTGAATTCTATGATTCATTTTATTTTGTATAAGATGTATATGAAGGGTTAAGCATTTTGTTGTTGTTGTTGTTTTTAATTATTGTTTCTTCTTCTTCTTTGTTTTTTTCTTCCTGACTTATAGATATCCAATTGACTTAGCACCATTTGAAAGAAAGTCTACCCTATCTCCAGCGTCAAAACTCTCTTGGTTATGCATGGATATTTTAAGGTTCTGCATTCTGTAGCACTGATCTGTGTATCTGTCACTTTAAAATACACATCTTCTCAAATATCATAGCTATGTGGTAGAGTCATTTTTAGGTACAATGACTCTTTGGCTATCCTTCCTTTCTATTATTGTTTTAATTATTATAGAGCTCTTCCTTAATTATTTCTATCAGAGATTTTAAATAATAATATCTATATTCACAAAAATTTGGGCTGGTATATTGATATTATACCAATCTTGCTGCTAGTAAATATGCATATCAATTTGGGGAGAATGGATTTCTTAAGTAGGTTATCCATTAAAAGAGTATATGTATCTTTATTTAAGATATTTTAAAAAATTCTTTCATCAGCATTTTGTGACTTTCAAGATATACAATAGATACTATATATACTTTATTGTTTATTTCTAAGTACTTGATTTTATTGGAAAACATTATAAATGGCATCTCCATATTTAATTTTGATTTCCACATTGTCATGATCAGTGTATAGAAATGCTGCAGATTCATTTTGTTCTTCCTCCTATGGTTTCTTAAGGAAGAGAGAAGCTGTAATTATATATCACATTTTCTTTTAAATCTTGAATTTGCATTTTTAACAAATTCTTCACATTTGTATAATTTACTTTTAGACTTCCTTTTTGGTCCATGGATAATTTTGAATTCTTTTGTTTACTTTTCAGTTTTTTTGGAGATTTTCCTGTTGTCATTCTATTTTTCTTAGATTAATTCCATTACAGGTAAGATAATATGATCTGTATGATTTCAGTGCATTTAAACTTCATGATGTTTGTTTTATGGCCCAGGGTATGGCTTCTCTGATCCATGACCATGTGTTTAAAAATGTGAATTTCAATGGTGGTGGAGCGGTGGGAAGAGTGTGCATATGTAGTTAGGTTCTGCTATCTAGCCACCAATTTTCTGAACAGCAGCTCCTTCAGGTTCTGAAAGGAGGGTTTTGAATTCCCACCTATAATTGTGTGTCTGTATGGTTCTCATTTCAGCTCTATCAGTTATTGGTTCATTTCAGTGCTGCTCTTTCAAATGTATACATTAATGGTTGCTGTGCGTCTGGTGGATTAAACCTTCTATTGTTAAGCAAGGTCTCACTGATCTCTAGTAATTAACTTGGTTCTGAATTCTGCTTTATTGCACATTAATATAGCTTCACTGGCACTTCTTTTTCCTATTTTATTTTTTTTATTTGCTCTTTTCAATATGCATGACAATAGAGTGTATTTAGACATATTTTATATATACACACATACACATGGAATATATTTTATTCTAATTAGGATCCCATTATTGTGGTTATACATTATGTGGTGATTCACTGAGGTGTATTCATAATGCACATTGAAAAGTTATATTGGACTCATTCTACTGTCTTTCCTATTTCTATCTTCCCTTCATTCCACTTTGTCTAATCCACTGAACTTTTATTCTTCTCGTCCTTTTACTGATATTTTAAAATAGAATTAATGCTAGTACATTTATCTTTTTTTTCCCCAATATTTCACTTGTCAACCTACTTTTTTTGGATTTGATATGAGTCTCTCTTTGACAACATATTGGTAAATCATGATTTATTTTTTTGGGGGGGCGCAGAGGGTAATCACAGTCTAGGTTTATCACAGTCTAGGAATTGAACCAAGGTGCACTCTAACACTGAGATACGTCCCTATCCCTTTTCATTTTGTTTTGTGACAAGGTCTCACTAAGTGGACCAAACTGGCATTGAACTTGTAATCCGTCTGCCTCAGCCTCTCAAGCTGCTGGAATTGTGTGTATGCACCACCACACTGGGTGATATCACTGGGTGATAAATGGATATTTTTTGTACATGCTGTTTTTTTTTCCCCATCACTGTCTGTTTTACCTTCTTTTGTCATGTTTCAATTTTTTAAAGATTTTATAGTGATTTATTTAGTGGATTTTATATAACTTTGTTGTTTCTTTTCAGTATGTACTTTTGGTATTTAAATATATCTAGCATGGTTTATCACAGTCTGCTACATAGGCATTTTACCACCTTGAGTCAGAACATTTATTTACAGTTAGTTTTCTTCTTTCTCCACCATCACACACACTTTAAAAAATATGATTGCTTAAGAGTTTCTTTTATGCATCTTGAGCACCAAGTGAGATACGTTGTAATTCTTACTTCCATGATCAAGTAAGACTCAAGTAGCTCTGAGAAATAGTCTATTATATTATATTATATTTAACCTTATATTTTAAACTATTCTCCTGTCCTTTTTTTCCCAGTGTGAAAACAGATCTTCTATTATCATTCCTGTTCTGGTTAGAAATCTTCTTTTAACAAATTTCTAAGAATCTCATTTTTTGAAAAAAAAAATCTGTTAGTTTTTGTTTGTCTGAAAAGTTCTTTTATTTCTCTGTCTTTCTGAAAAACTTTCCTTTTCCAAATATATAATTTATGGCTTAAAATATTTCAAATTTTAAAAAATATTGTACCATTTTTCTCTGGGCATTTTTGTTTTAGATTATAAGTCTGCTATCATTCAAATTAGTTTTAGCCTTACTGTGGATTTCTTTGAGTTTATTTGGCTTTGTTATTCTATCAGGTAAATGTCTTTCAACAAACTTTGAAACTTTTCTACTTTTATTTTAAAAAATATTTTTGGTAGCTCATTCTGCTCTCCTTCTGTTACACTAAGGATATGAAAGAAAATTCTGTTGCTCTTATCTCAAAAGTCTCTGAGACTTTGTATTTTAACTTCTTAAAACAATATATTTCCTCTCTCTAAAACAATATATTCCCTCTCTCTTGATTAAGTAAATTGTTCTGTCCTCTTGTTTACTGATTCTCCTTTCTGAAATCTTCACTCTATTTTTGAGCCCATGAGAGGAATTATTTATTTTAGCTACTATATTTTTTATTTTTTTTCTTTGTGGATTTTATAGCTTTATTGAAGCATAATTCTGATATTATAAAGTTTACTCCTCTAAAATTTACAATGAAATGGTTTTAATATATTCACAGAGCTGTGCAACCATTTCCACTCTAATAAAAAAAACCATTTTTACAAAATTAAAAATAAATTTTGACCCATTGAAGGTCACTCACTACTCCTCTTGTTCTCTTGCCTTCCAACCATCGATTCAGGCAACCACTCACATACATTCTATCTTTTATTCTGGATATTTGGAATCAAACAATTTGTTGTTGTTGTTGTTGAAACCTTGACACTTAAAATAATATGTCAAATCTGGAAATCAGTTTGCCCCTCTTGTGTGGGGTTTGTTTTTATTTCTGTTTTCTGCTACATGTGTTGCAGTTCATCTGCTTATTTACTTTACTGGCCATTACTCTAAAGTCTGTACTTCCTGAATTGTTGCTAATTTTTAGCCATAAGTGCTGCTACAGAAATGAAGGAGGGTTCAGTTTCTTAGCATTCTTTGCTGGCACTTGTTATCGCCAGTACAAGGAGATGTAGCCTTCCTACCTGATACCAAGCTGTTTATCATTGTAGTTTTGATTTTCATTTCTCTAATAACTAATGATATTTGATATCCTTCCATGGAGTTTAATGATCACTTTTATGTCGTCTTTTGAGAAATGGTTGTTCAAGTCCTTTGCTCCTTCCCCCCCACCCCATTTTCTTATTGTTGAGCTGCAAGATTTCTTTATTCACAATATTCTGAATACCATCCTTTATCAGATCTATGGTTTGCAATTTTTTCCCTTATTTTGTGGTTTACCACATAGAGGTTTTTCCTCTGATAAATTCCAATTTTTCCACTTTTGTTGTTGTTGTGTTTTTGTTATAAAGTTAACATAAGTTAAATTTGATATTTTTTCCTGTGAATTTTAGAACTTTAGTTCCCACATTGATGGTCTATGATAAATTTTAAGTTTGTTATTGTGTTTGACATGAACTTCATTTTTTTAGAATATAGATATTCACTTGCCCCCAAAATTATTAGCTGCAATGTTTCCCATGTCTATTGACTTGTATTTGCAACCTTGGCTCTTTCAACATTCTTTTAGATAATTGCAACATCTGATTCCTTACTGTGCTATTATCTGGTGACCATCAGCTCTCATTTTTGTTATTGACATTGCTAGTGATTTTCAATTGTACCTGAAACTTTTTGGATTTTAAGTTAGGAGGCTCTGATTTCTATTTAATCTTCTTTCATACCACAAGGGTCAGGTGGATGGTGTGTGTTACCTCCCTCACTGATACAACCCCAGCAAGTGTGTCACACAGCCTCATTGCAGATAGCTCCTATGAGAACAGCTCCCCATAGGACCCTCTGACACTCTCCTGGTGAAAGGGGCACCTGTTCTCACCATCTTAGGACCCAAGAAGGATGACGTAAGATGTCTGTGCTGATTCTACCTTCCTCTAGGTGGGAGAAGGAGGTAGAACAACTCACACCTCTGTAGCTCCTTGGTGGATATGCACCTTTCTAGCCACTCTGATATCAAGGAAGGGATGGGGTGCAAGGAGTCATGCCTCTCACTCCACATTCTGCCTGACCTCCGGTGAGGGTGAGGGTTCTAGGACACACACAGCCCACACTGATGACAGAGAAAGGGAAAACCAAATATCAACCATGCTACTTCACCCCTGAGATGGGAACTTCATGCAATGTTGAACACTGGTAGTAAAATAACATGTACCATGATTATGACTAAAATTCCATGGAAGACAGTGTGTGAGAGAGGCACATTAGAACAATAAGGTTTGTACTTCAATGTCAGAATATTATTTGAATCCTGAGCCCCATATTTTCATTTTTTCAGCCATAATGTAATAACTATACTGACTTTCATTGATTTGACAATATTTGGAGTTTATGAAACAAAGCAATATACTATAGTTGTCCCTAGGTATCTATGGAGGATGGGTTCTAGTACATACAGAAAGCAAAATCTGGTTTCTCAAGTCCTTACATAAAGTATCATAGCATTTACATGTAGCCTGTGCACTTATTCCTTTACAAATTTCATAATCTTTAGATTATTTATAATTAAATAACATATAAGTGGTGGTGTTCTCCTCTATTGTTTAGGAAATAGTCAAGTAAAAGTGTAGATGGTATAGATGTATTTTTTGAAAAATATTTTTGATTTATCATTTCAGTCACCTTTTTTTTTTTTGCTGCTGTGGACAAATCATATATCAAGAACAGGAGGAAAAGTTTATTTAGGGGCTCACGGTTTCAGAAGTCTCAGTGCATATATGGTTGACTCCATTTCTCAGGGACTAAAACAAGGCAGAGCATCATGGCTGGATAGTGTGGCAGAAAAAAGAGTCTGGGAAATGGAACCAGGAAATAGAGAGAAAGAGGGAGAACTCTCCCCTCCCACTGACAAAATATTGAAACAAAAGCACGCTCCCATCAACCCACCTTCTACTATAGCCTACGTGCCTACAGTCACCACACAGTCTATTCCTACCAGTGAGTTAATGCACTGATTAGGCTAAGGGTTTTATAACCCATTCATTTCACCTCTAAACCTTCTTACATTTTCTCACACGTGAGTTTTTTGGGCACACCTAATAACTAAACCATAATATCCATAGTAATTAGTTGAATTAGTGGATGTTAAACTCACAGATACAGAAAAACAACTTAGGTTTACATATAATTTTTTTATGAAATATTTTACGTAATTCAACAACGTTAATGTATTGTTATATAGTAGTAATTCAGTCATCCTTATTTTATCACAATAGATCAATGAGTGAATCTACTGCAATTTATTTATAATTTCTAATATTCAAATGTATTTTTAATTGTGAAAAGTTGTACGTATTTTTGTTGTACTACATGGTTTTTTAATATATGCCCATATTGTGGAATGGCTAAATCAAGCTAATTAACATACATATGACTTCATATACTTTCAAAAACTCTTATTTTTACTTAACAAACAATAGTTGTGTATTTTTATGAAATACGGGTGACATTTTGATCTGTGTGGATTGTAGAAAGGTTCAATGAAAACAAATAATATATCCATCCAATTAATATATTCAATTCCATTCATATTGTGAATGGCAGAAATTCCCTCTTTTAAAGACTATATGGTATTCTATTGCACACATACACCACATTTTTAATCCATTCATCTGTGGAGGGACACTGAGGTTTCTCCTCTGCCTTAGCTATGTGGATAATGCTTAACAATGCTGGTCTGAACAATGAGTTCTTCAATAAGACTCTAAAAGCCAGGGCAACACAATTCAAAATGAACAAATTTTGTTCATCAAACAAAAAACTTCGGCATCTATACACAATGGAGTATTACGCAGCACTAAAAAATGACAAAATCATAGAATTTGCAGGGAAATGGATGGCATTAGAACAGATTATGCTAAGTGAAGCTAGCCAATCCTTAAAAAACAAATGCCAAATGTCTTCTTTGATATAAAGAGAGCAACTAAGAACAGAACAGGGAGGAAGAGCATGAGGAAAAGATTAACACTAAGCAGAGACGAGTGGGGGGAGAGAAAGGGAGAGAGAAGGGAAAGCATATGGAAATGGTAGGAGACCCTCAATGTTACACAAAATTACATATAAGAGGTTGTGAGGGGCAAGGGGGGGGGACAAGGGAGAGAATTGAACAACAGCAGATGAGGTAGAGAGGGAAGATGGGAGGGGAGGGGAGGGGGGATAGTAGGGGATAGGAAAGGTAGCAGAATACAACAGTCACTAATATGCCATTATGTAAAAACGTGAGTGTGTAACTGATGTGATTCTGCAATTTGTATTTGGGGTAAAAATGGGAGTTCATAACCCAATTGAGTCAAATGTATGAAAGATGATATGTCATGAGCTTTGTAATGTTTTGAACAACCAATAAAAAATAAAAAAAAAATAAAAAACTTCTGCACGGCAAAAGACTCAGTGTAACAGAATGAAGAAACAAATCACAGATTTGGGGAACATATTTGCAAACTGTATTGATGTCAAGGCTTTAATGTACAGATATACAAGAAATTCAATTGAATAAACAGGAAAAAACAGCTTAATTTAAAAAATAAGGAAAGATTCAAATTAGATTTCTTAGAAGCAGACATACAAATAAACAACAGATATATAAAAAAGTGTTCAAATCTCTATCAGAGAAATACAAATTAAAACTGTAATGAGATACCACCTCATACCTGCTAATATAAAAAATGATGAAGGAAATAAAGAATTGGCAAGGATATGGAGAAAAAGTAGTTCTTTTACACTGTTGGTGAGATTGTAAGTTAGTTCGGCAATTTTAAATAATAGTATGAAGGTTCCTCAAAAACTAAAAATATAATTATCAATGTCCTGACTTATAGCCAAAGAAATTAAAATCATTGTGTTGGAAAGATATCTACACTCCCGTGTTCATTTCAGCTTTATATATTTGTGGTAAGAACAGTGAAGATTTACTGTTTCAGCAATTTTCATGTATACAATACCTATTTACCTATAATCACCAGGACATACAGTAGATAGAATCCTACTGTTATTATGCATTTGCATTTGAGTAGTTTTCTGCTCTGAACTATTCTGAATAGAAATGGTGTGTCATAGATCAAAGATTTGTCATAACGTTTGACCAAATTACTGAGTAATATGGAATATATATGTTCAGTTTTTTATTAAATTAACCCTATAGAATTAAAATTTCCATGTAATAAAATAAATTTTAAATACAGTTTACATGATTTTATTTTTTTATTGGTTGTTCAAAACATTACAAAGCTCTTGACATATCATATTTCATACTTTAGATTCAAGTGGGTTATGAACTCCCATTTTTACCCCTATACAGATTGCAGAATCACATCGGTTTCACATCCACATTTTTACATAATGTCATATTAGTAACTGTTGTATTTTGTTACCTTTCCTATCCTCTACTATCCCCCCTCCCCTCCCCTCCCATCTTCTCTCTCTATCCCATCTGCTGTAATTTAATTCTCTCCCTTTTTTTATTTTTTAAAGATTGATAAAGTTTTATTCAGATTTTAAACATCCCTTCCATCACAATTTCCTCATGTCTTTTTCAGTGAATCACACTTAAGTCTAGCTGGAAAACCATGGATGTGGTTTCATATTATTTTGCTGGCTGCAGACAGTATATAATTAACACAACATGGTACATACTCTGCCATATCTTATTTCTTTTATACTTTATAAAGTTTTAGAAAATCTCCCAAGCTGTTCATCTTCATGTTTTGCTATTGTTCATTGTTAGCCAGAATTTCATAGCACAGTTATGCCACTTTGTGTTTATGTATCCACCTGGTGTACACATATGCACTTTGGAGTTATTCCAAATTTTCTTTTATTATTTGAAGCTCCATACTTATATGTGCAAGTCTCTTTGTAGGCATAGTTTCCACTTATCTGGATAAATACCTGAGTGGAATTAAGTGGTAATATACAACTGTATGTTTAATTTTATAGAAAATTGTTAATATGTATCATTAAGAAGAGAGTGTCTTCCCTATTGAATTACCTTGAGAAAAAAATCAATAGACAATATATGCTTAGATCTAATTCTGGACTCTATATTCTCCTTCATTGAAAGTTATATTATCTTCTTTCTGTTATTGTCACTTTAGGAAGTTCTTAAAATCAATAAAGTTTAAGTTCTCCAGATCAATCATATTTTACCAAGATTTTTAAGAACTCATTCCAGGTCATTTATTACCAACATGTACAAAAAGAGCTTATAAGTATTTTTATTAATATTGCATTGATTTTTAAATAAATTTTGATACATCAGACAGTATAGCAATATTAAATATTCAACACCATTAATACCATATGCATCCTGTTTATTTAGATCTGTTTTTATCCATATTTTCAGTATTTAAATATTTTAAAATTCATCAAAATAATCTATAAATAGTCATTCTTTCCTGCCGTTCACAGACTCTAACACCATTCTAAACGGTATTTTTACATGTTTCAGTATCACCTTTATACATGACTGAAATTCAATCCAATGCATATTTTGTTTGCACCTGCAAACTAGTCCACCCATGTGCAAACTGAGTGCATAATAAACAATGTTTTGTAGGTTGTGGCCTTGCCTTGACCTGTGATTGAATTGTGTCTCTCCCTTTGAAACCTATATGTTTGATTCTGTTCTCCTCCCCACAAAGACAAACAAAGAATGACTTTCTCTGCTCTAGGGCCTACTCAAAACATGTGTCATTCTATGACCAGTGCAATATTCCTAGAGATAGAGTATGTTGTCCCAGAATTTAGGAAAAAAAAAGTTTTGCTGAAAAGTGAGATTTCTTATTTGCTGCGCCCCTCCCCTGACTCAGGCAATGGCAAGGTCCTACTGAAGTGGATGGTGCAAGGTGTCCATCCTCTGGAGGAGCGCAGTATATTTCTGGGAATACAAAAACAATTGTTTTTGTATTCCTTTAATAAGTATAGTTGCAACTTCTCATATTACCATTAAGTATGAAGGAAAAAACATGTCTTTCCCAATTAATGCAACTACTTCTAAAGAATAAATCTGTTTGTTCTAAATGCAATGATTCAGCTATGGAATGTAAATTGTTAATGTATAATGAAAAACTCCCTGTATTACTGTCAAGGAAGTTTTTGAGAAATTAAATTAAAATCTAGAGAAGAAGAATTAATGCTAAGAAGACAGATTAGTGCTTAGTACTGGGCAACTTGTTCTTGTTCCTGTGCACGATGGTTTGTGCTCTTACTCTTGTTTGATTAAACTTAATAACAAGTTAACCACTTGTCATAACCATGGCACCGGTTCCAGTCAGTAAGTGAAGAAAGAATAGTCAGGGTATAGGCCAATAGTTAGGGACATTTCTAACTATTATTAAAAGTTAACTAAGCAGAAACAGCTCAAAGCAAAACGCGAACTGAAAGGAAAAATGTTTGTTTATGCATAAGCCAAGATACATTCTTCTATTCTAATTGTAGCTATGTAATACTTTGTTTCTTTGAATAATGATTCCTGTTTTGTAACCACAAAGTACTGTGAACCTGCCAAAATGAAAAGTATATATGATCAACTTCACAAGTAAAGATTGGGATTCAGCACCTTCACTTTGGTGTCTGTGTTGTTTCTCCACCCCCCCTTTCGCCGACTCCTCACCATCCGTTCATCTCCTGAGACCCCCTATTGGAGCTGGACTCTGACACTTAATTTATGTCAAGATTGCAAAATGTAATGTCTTGGTTTTGACTTTGAAATATCCAGGATGTCCTCACATGCCTCTGATAATCAAACCCTTAGAAATGTCAGTAAAGTGGTCAGTCCTCAGATTTTTGCATGGTCAGTCTCCACCCTCTGGGGCATATGGGCTTTTTCCAGAGCCTCTAAACTACTTTTCAGCTCTTGCTTATTGTACATTAGCAGTACAATGCTGTCAAAGAAATGCGTCTGAGTGATATCCTTTGGATGAAAAGAGACCCAAAACCCTAATAATATGTTATGATGGAGACTGAAGAGAGAACATAACCTTGAGTTCATAATACATGATGTTTTCCATATCATGTTAAGAATTAATTCTAGTCCTGTTTTCTAATTGAAATCAGAAGAAAAGCATTTACCAAATTAATGGCCACAGAACATGTACTTGACCTTATTAAAGTGGTCTAATAAGGAGACTCCATCTGGCACAAAAGCCATTGGGTACAGTCGGCCAGAATCTACAGTAGGAATGAATCTGGCCCACCATCTGCTTTTGAATGACTTATAAGTTTACATAATGTCCATATTTTAATCAATAAATTTTATTTTCAAGCAGTTTTACACTTACAGAAAAATGAGAAAAATGATAAAGGATTTCAGTATGTCCTTTCATCCCCCAAAGTTCCCCCATTTATGAATATGCTGCATTAGCATGGTGCCTTCATCACAATTGATGAGATAGTATTGTTAGATGGTTAATCAAAGCCCTGAAGTATACATTAGAGTTCACTTTAATGCTGCACATACTATGGCTTTTGAAAAATTTATAATTACATGTTTTTACCAGTATGATATATAATTTTTTCATTGTCCTAAAATACGATTTGCTCTATTTATTCATGCCTCCCTCACCTCTGGGTAATTTTTTGCCTTCTCCATAATTTTGCCTTGTCCAGAGTATCACATAGCTAAAACTATATAGTATATAGCATTTCAGTTTTTTTTTTTAATTCACAACGTAGTATCCATTTAAATTTCCTCTATGAATTATCATGGCTTAATAGATCATTTTCTTTTCTCCTAAAAAAATATTTTGTTGACTGAATATGCCATAGTTTATTAAACCATTCACCTACTGAAGGAAAATTTGGTTGCATCCAAGTTTTGACAAATAAGAATAATGCTATTATAGACATCAAGTCAGAATTTTGTGTAGAGTAACTTTTTATTTTATTTTTAGGCAAATGCAAAGAAGTGTATTTGTAAGATTGTACAGTAAGAGTGTGCATAGTAAGAACTTCCAAACTATACTCCAAATAGCTGTACCATTTTGCATTTCCACCAGAAATGAATGAGAGTTACTATTCCTGCACATCCTCACCAGCATTGGGTGTTGTCAGTATATTGGATTTAGGCTATTTTAATAGGCATGTAATAGCATCTTAATCTTTTTGCAATTTGCATTTTCTGATGATGTGTGATGCTGAGAATCCTTTTACATGCTTATTTGTCATTTGTACATCTTTTCTGATGAAGTGTTTGTCATTGCCTTTGTTCAACTTTTTTTACTGTATTTATTCTTATTGTGAAGATTTAGCAGTTTGTATATTTTGGAATGACAAGCATTCTTTTATGTTACAGTGTTTTGAACTCTATTATTTCCTTTGGATTCTTTATTAGAGTTTCCATCTCTTTGCTTGCATTGCCCATCTGTTCTTATACGCTGTCTGCTTTACTCACTAAAGCCTTTAGCATATGAATCATAGCTGTTTTCAATATCCAGTCTGATTATACCAACATTTCCACCAAATCTGAGCCTGATTCCAATGTTTGCTCTGTCTCTTCAAACTGTGTTTTCTGTTTTACAGTATGCCTTGCAGTTTTTTGTTATAAACTTGAAATGCCATGCAGTATAGTAGAAACTGAGTTAAATAGGCCTTCTGAGAATTTTTACATGTGTCTGACTAGAGGCTATCTCTTTTTATTTTTTTGTGGGTGTCAACAGCTAAAACATCCTCTGGTGTTCTTGATTTGGGGTTATCCCTAGAGACTTTTGCTTAAATAAGTTATGAGGCCTGCAATTCTTTCATTTGTAACCTCTTGTTGATGTACAGGGTGTTGAGTTGAGGCTGGACAGGATAGTTATCTCTCTTGGTGAGCCTGTGCCACTGAGCAAAGACCTTCCCACAGCCTCTGAGTTTCTCCCCAATGCCCTTTGGTGAGACAGGAAGACTGGGTGGGTGGGGGGGGGTGGAAGGTGAGTGTTTTCTTTCCAGTTAGGGAATGATTTCTTTTGAAATCATTTTAGGAAGAACTGAATGAGCCAGGTATATTTCAAAATAACTCTTTGTTTTTCTCTCCCTATGAGAGAAAAAGGGGATTCTTCTCCAAGAAGATGGCAGGATTTCTGAAGATAAAACTCTCAAAAATGTGGGAATACCCTATAAATGGGGTCCACAGGAGTTTGTGACTTTCAAACTCACTCACTTTGAAACAGCAGAATTCTGCCATTTGAAGTTTCAGATGTTGTCTCCCAAGGGGAGGTTTCTGTTCTGGGTTCCTACTCCAACAAGTTGTTCTTCTCAGAAAACTATTACCTATCTCTCCAATTTTGGATGGTGGTTTGCCCCATGACATCTGATGTGCAAGAATGGATAACTTGTTCATTCATTCTACTTGTTGCATGGGTGGAGTGGCAATTAAAATCTCCTTATGTGCTATCCCAAGAAAATATGAAAGCACTGTAGAAAAGAAACAGATACAATATATGTACAAAATAAATATAAATTATTTATATAACTATATTTAAAAATAATGTATGACAGAGAGACTGAGGCAGAAAGATCGCAAGTTCATGGCGAGCCTCAGAAACAGCACAAACCTATATCAAACTGAAAATAATTTAAAAAGGGATAGGGGTATAACTAAAGTTATTTTTAATTTGTTCTTGGAGTATAGTTTCCCATTCTGTGGTTGTACATGATGAGGAGTTACTAGTCGTGTATTCATACGTGAACATAGGAAAATAATGTCTGATTCATTGTACTGTCTTTCCTATTCCCATACCCTTCCCTGTCTTTATTTCCATTTATCTAATCCAATGACTTTCTATTCTCCCCCTCCCCATTGAGTGCTATAATCTCCATATCAGCGAGAACACTTGGCCTTTGTTTTGGGGGGATCGGTTTATTTTGGTTAGCATGATAGCTCCAGTTACATTCACATATTGGCAAATGCCATAATCTCATCTTCTTTATGGCTGATTAACATTCCATTATGTATATATAGCACATTTTCTTTATCCAATCATCTGTTAAAGGGTACCTGGTTGGTTGTATAGCTTTGCGATTGTGAATTGAGCTGCTCTGAACATGGATGTGACCATGTCACTATAGTATGCTGATTTTAAGTCTTTGGTGAATGTATGAAGGAGTGGGATAACTGGGTCAAATGATGGTTCTATTCCAAGTTTTCAGAGGAATCTCCATACAGCTTTTCCGAGTGGTTGCACCAATTTGAAGTGCCCCAGCAATGTATGTGTGTGCCTTTTCCCCCACATTCTTGGCAACATTTATTGTTATTTGTACTCTTGATAATTGCCATTCTGACTGGAATGAGATGAAATCTTAGTGTAGATTTAATTTGCATTTCTCTAATTGCTAGAGATGTTGAGCATTTTTTTCATATGTTTATTGGTCAATCCTATTTTAGTTCCTTTACCCATTTATTGATTGGGTTATTCGTTTTTTTTTTTTTTGTTTGTTTGTTTTTTGGTGTTAAGTGTTTTGAATTCTTTATATATTCTGGAAATGAATGTTGTATCTGAGGTGCAGGAGGGAAATATTTTCTGCCAAATTCTGTAGGCTCCCTCTTCACATTCTTTAATGTTTTCTTTGCTGTGAAGAAGTATTTTAGATGGATACCATCCTATTTATTGATTCTTGATTTTACTTCTTAGGCTTTAGAACTTTTATTGAAGAATTCAGTTCCCAAACTGACATAATTGAGATTTGGGCCTATTTGTTCTTTGAGTGGGTTCAAGGTCTCTAGTCTAATGCCTAGGTCCTTGATCCACTTTTGAGTTTTTAGGATTCTGAGGGTAACTCTGACAACGAACAATCCTGTTACCAGAGATACTTTGCATAATGATACATCCTACATCCAAATAAAGGAACCCCAAAGCCATAAATACTTGTACACCATTTTACATTCAGACCCCTTTGCTTAACTTCACTCCTCGAACAATCTCCCTAACTCTCACCAAACGTGCTGGGGTATTCTTGACCCATTGGCGTACAACCTCCTTATTCCCTGATTAGGTAAATTTACGTCTCCATTCAGATTGTGCTTGGATCTAGCTCTAGTTTCGGTGTGGCAACCAGGAGCAGAGGTGAAGGTGTTTTCTGAGGGAGTACCTATTTTTTCTTCCAAGAAGGGGTCTCTGAAGCTTGTCCCATAACATTGGCAGCTTCTACTAGAAAATGTGTGCCACCTGCATACCTTGGGGATTAAGAAGAGAGCTGCTGAATCCACACTCATAGGGGACATCCATCCAAGTGTCCCTCTCCAAAGCTTCAGGGTTTCGGGTTTCTCCATGTGGACCCTGATCTGTTCCTAACACACCTGTCTTGGCTGAGCATGTTAAATGGCTCTGGAGCCCCCAAGACTCCAACAGAGAAGTGCACAGCATGCTGCTCAGATGTCTCTATTCATTCTCTGAGGAAACAGGATTTTTGTGAGTTGCTACTGATCCTCTATGGCTTTCTAAACTTAGCCTTTATTGATTTTAGCAGCCCTCAGTCTCTTTGTTTTTTCTTCAGTGTATCTGTATTACTTAGCAATAACCATCCAATTATATACTTTCTATGCGTATTTCTCCCATAATACGTCAAGTGAAAAACCATAGCACCTGCCACAACAATGCCCTCTAGAAGAGTAATTTCCCAGTTCATTTCAAATGAAATCTTCAGCACTTAAACCACCAAGTTATTTCAGGGACTGTCTCTGCCCCATCTATTAGACAAGGTGGCATCCTCTTTGTCTGCTGGGGAATTGATGAGCCAGCCGTGTCTTCATAGAGACATCTGCTTCCTCACACCACTCTTAGTGAGACATATTTGATTTCAAATAATTTTAGTGTCTTTGAGGCAAGAAACAGAAGGGATTCAATACATAACAGTTTATTAGGAAAAATGTCTGTGAGAGAAAAATATTGAAGGAGCTGGGAGAGGGTGAGAGAGCCATCAGATAACAATACAAGTCTGGCTGAGGGAAGAGTAAAGAGAGAAAGGGAGAATGATGGAGGGGAAGCTTCTAGACTACTGCGAAGTTCTAAAGAAAGTTCAGTGAGACCACTGGGGAGTCCTCCAGCCAGTCACCCATAAGAGAATTCCAGAGTCTCCTAGCAACGAGTCTCCCTCAAGAACCCTGCCACATGCAGACATTGGCTTGAAAATGCCCAAGGGAAAGTGTTTTTCCACAAATATGGCAATAGATTTCACAGTGCAGTACTGAGGTCCTGGTCAATTACAGGTCTGCCTTCAGAGGTCTCAAAAATCCAGTCTCCTAAATACATCTGCTTTCTGGCAGATTTTGTATAAAATTTTGATCATCTATTAAATGTTTGTTTGCATTCACAGTTCAAGTGTCTGGACCTAGACTTTTCTCTGGTAAGGTTTTAAAATATAAGCCTAATTTTTTATTACAAGAGGAGATACTAACATTTTAAAAGCTATTTGTTGATTTTTCTCTACTCTCACAGGTGTTCGTGTATAGCTAATAATACTTCAGCATTATCTTTCTAGTATCTATAGGAACTTTTCTGCATACCCTCATTTCATTCTTGATTTGGGGTATTTGTGTTTTCATTATTCTTGCTGGGTATTAATTAATTGAGATGTCATAGAACCAATTTTTTGCTTTTTACATTTTCTCAAAAAATTTTTTGTTTATTTTCTGAATATACTTGACTGATTTCTGTTTTACTTTTTATTATTTAACTGTGACATTAGCACAGACATGTATAAAACACAATAGAGAATATTAGAAAAGATTATATATGATCAACTATTTTCAAAAGAAGTCAATGAAAATTAATTGGAAAATTGCAGTCTTTTCAACAAGCATTACTAGACAACTAGCTGTTCATATGCAAAATAAAGTCCATTATTTCCATCATCTGCAAAAAGTAAATCAAAATGGCACATAGAAGTAAAGGCAAAAAACCGTAAACAAAATCACTTGAAAAAAAATGGAAGAAAAATCTTGTACCCTTGAGTTAAGTAAAGACTTTCTTCACATTAAACCAAATACAAAATCCATTATAGAAAACAAAGAATGAATTGGATGCTATTAGAATTAAGAACTTTTAGTTTAATAAGTACAACTTAAAGAAAGAGAAACCACACACATGGAGAGTATAATATTAACTCATATGTATGGAACAGGATTTGTATTCTGGATATATTTGTGAAAAATACTCAAAATCAAAAGCTCAATAATAAACAACTCACTTAAATTAGTATTAAAAAAAAACAAATTATGTGAGTAATGTAAGCACACGAAAATATATTTAACATGCTTATGTATTAGGGAATGTAAATTAAAACTACAATGATATGCCTCTACTCATCTAATAGAAAGTGTAATTTTTAAAAAATTGACCATACCAATTGCTAACAAGGATGTAAAGCAACTGAAATTCTCATCCATGAAAAGTAAAACCACTTTATAAACCATTTTGTTTTGTAAAAAAGTAACATACACCAACCCTGTGATCCGTCTCTGACTCATAATCATTTACCCAGGAGAAGAAAAAATTAATGTCTCTATATTGTATAGGTAACTATTCAGAAAGAAAAAACTTGAAACAAGGTAAATATTCAGCAACAGAAAGATAGATTTAAAAAAATTTTAAAAAGTAAAGTATTGATATAGGCAACTTCATGGATGTATATACTCCTATTTATATTCTAAAAAATAACAACAGATCTATCATGACACAAAGCAAATCACCAATATTAAATCTCCAGAGAAACAGAAATAATACAATATAAATAAATGTATGTAAAAGCAGATTAATTATGGAAGTTTACTTATACAATATGGAATCAGAGGAGTCCAGTAATATGCAATTTACAGTCTGAAGAATGAAGAAAACCAATGATATAACTCAGTCAATGTCCAAAACCCAAGAATCATGAGACTCTCTGGTTTAACTTCCATTCCAACGCAGAAAACTTGAGAACTGGGGTGGGCCACTATTTTTCCTGGAGTTAAAAGGTCTTAAAACCAGGAGCTCTGACTTCTAAAGGCAGAAGATGGATATCCCCAGTTCAAGAAGATAGAATTTACATTTTTCTTCCTTTATTCTATTTTGCACTAAGTAGATTGGATGATGCTTATCTACATATTGAGGTCTGATTTTTTTTTTTATTTAGTCTACTAATTTGAATGTTAATCCTCCCCAGGGGGGAAAAAAAAAAAACTCACAGACACATGCAGAGAAGTATTTGATCAGCTATCTGGGAATCCCTTAGTCCAGTCAATCTGAGATATAAAATACCATAGCAAACTTGTTTGCCTGGTGACTGAGCTTGAGGAATGAGGAAGAGTTCAGAGAAAACTAGCAAAAAGCCACAGAGAATTTTAAAAGAGATGGTTATATTTATATTTCTTATTAGGATTTTTCATAGCTATATAAATATATTAAAATAACTAAGTGTACACCTTAAATAGAAGCATTTCTATGTATGCCAACTATTCTTCAATAAATCTGTACAAAATACCATCACAAAAAATTTTAAAATTTTTCTGTTTACAAAGACTTGTTGACAAGCAATATTTATACTAAATTTGAGTAAATTAGTACAAGAGAGTTTATACTGCTTATATTAGTTCAAGAGAGTTTATAATTTTTGGCTTATTTACCCAGAACTTATTGACAGAAGCTTGATAAAATTTCTATTAATGATTGAATATTTTTGTATTTTTACTTTTATTGTCTTTTCCCCTCCAACTTCAATTTTTTTTTCTGAGCACTGGATGCAGTGAACTCTTAAAAGCAAAGCACTTCTCATTCTCTAAGCCTTACACTTCAGATTACTTTGTTTTATATTGCCTGATTTATAAATGTAAGATTGAACTAAAAAAATTGGAAAACTAATTTGAAGCACTTATACTAATGAATTTATTTGATCTAGATTGAGACACACATTAAAATTTCAATGTGGCACATGGCATTTACTACTGTAGAAGCCCTCATGAATAACTTGCACAAAATTATAAGTTGTTTTTTGTTATGGTTTACAAATTAGTTTTTACCTCAAAGTTCATGTGTGACTATGCAATATGGTTTAGAGGTGAAATGATTAGGTTATAAAAACCTTAACCTAATGAGTGAATTAATCCCCTAACAGGGATTAACTGAGTGGTAACTGTAGGCTGGTAGGGTATGGCTAAAAGTCATTGGGGTCATGCCCTTGGCATATATATTTGAGGAGGTGAGAATAGGCTTTCTCTCACTCGGCTTCCTGATCATCATATGAGCCACTTTTCTCTGTAATACTTTTCTGCTGTGATGTTAAGCCACACCTTGAGCTCCAAGGTGTGAAGCCAGTTGTCTATGGAGAGGAACCTCTGAAACTGTGAGTCCCTAAATAAACTTTCCTACCTCTAAAATTGTTCTTATCAGGTCTTTAGTCACAGCAATAAAAAAAAAAAGCTGACTAAAACACTCTTATTTAATAATCTAAGAAATATGAATAATTGCAACTGATATGTCATTTCCAAAGCTTTCATTCAATATTTAAAGCAATCTTCACAGATGATCCTGCCCTTTACTTAGAAATAGGCAAAACCACCTCAATTCCTGCTCTGAAAATCCAGTTAATCTTGAGTATCAAATTCTCATCATCAGGCTTTTGCAATGGTGAATCAGAAATAGAGTATTACACGTAAATCTTTTATCTGAGCAATTCCCTGGGGGAATTATGGAGTTGGATGCAGAATTAAGAACAAGGAAATCTCACAGGTTTTTCTCCATTTAGCTTTTGCAAGAACAGTACCAACACCACTGATTTTGTGACAGTTAAAAAGGAGAATTAAGGCCTCCCAGTTAAACAAGGTGAAGACTTAAGGGATAAGTTTCTAGAAGTCCTTGATCTAGTCCTTTTCACAGATGGAAGGTCCACCATGAAACAAGGAATCTGCAAGGCAGGATATGCAGTGCTCACCTTAAGGACAGTCACTGAGAAGTCATGCTTTCCACCTGGTATCGCCCACGTCTCATGTGGGCAATGGAGTCAGGGTCACTCTGCGTGAATTGGGATGGCAATGAAAAGACCACATAAAAATGGAAATTCCTTTTGTGGGGGTCAGAATACCCTCTTCCTTGCAGGGGAGGCAAGGCCCTTTTGCTCCACAATACTTGTGATGGCATCACTCAGCCATCACTCAAGGCTGAGGGGGCGTGGTTAGCTCATGTTCAGGGCAGCGCCTGACAACCTGGCACTAGTGCCCAACTAGAACTCATAGCTCTCACTGGAACTTTAGAAATCAACAAAGGCAAAAACATTAATATGTGTAGAGTTTCCAAGTACATCTTCTTGGGGGTGTTGTTATTGTTCCTTTTCGATATACTCGAAAGTAGAGACTATTTGGACATGTTATACAAACATGGAGTATAACTTATTCTAATTAGGATTCCGTTCCTGTGATTGTGCATGATGTGGACTTACATTGGTTATGTATTCACATAGGAATACAGGAAAGTTTTGTCAGATTCATTTTACTGTCTTTTCTATTTTGTTCCTACTCCTTTTCCTTCATTCCCTTTTGTCTAATCCCATAAACCCTACCCTCCCATTGTGTGCTAGCATCTGCATATCAGAGAGAACATTTGATCCATCTTTGTTTTTTTTGAGATTGGCTTATTTCACTTAGTCTCCAGATCCATCCATTTACAGCAAATGCCATAATTTCATTCTTCTTTATGGCTGAGTAACATTCTATTGTGTATATGTACCACATTTTCTTTATCCATCAGCTGTTGAAGGGTACCTAGGTGGGTTCCATAGTTTAGCTATTTTGAATTGACCTGCTATGAACATTAATATGGCTGTATCACTATAGTATGATGATTTTAAGTCTTTGGGGTATATGCCAAGGAGTGGAATAACTCCTTGCAGTCAAATTGAGGTTCCATTCCAAGTTTTCTAAGGAATCTCCATACTGTTTTCTAGAGTAGTTGTACAATTTGCAGCCCACCCAGCAATGTGTGAGTGTATCTTTTTCCCCACATCCTCACAAATATTATTATTGTATTCTTCATAATTGCCATTCTGACTATAGTGAGATGAAATCTCAATGAGTTTTAATTTGTATTTCTCTAATTGCTAGATCTGTTGAAAATTTTATTTTTATTTTTATTTTTTAGAGAGAGAGAGAGAGAGAATTTTTTAATTTTTTTTTTTTTAGATTTTAGTGGACACAACATCTTTGTTTGTATGTGGTACTGAGGATCGAACCCGGGTCGCACGCATGCCAGGCAAGAGTGCTACCGCTTGAGCCACATCCCCAGCCTCTGAACATTTTATTTTAATATTAGTTGACCATTTCTATTTCTTCTTCCATGAAATATCTGTTCAGTTCCTTTATCCATGTATTGATTGGGTTATTTGGTTTTTTGGTATTAAATTTTTGAGGTTTTTATGTATCCTGGATATTTATTCTCTATCTGAAGTATATGGGGCAAAGATTCTCTCCCATCTTGTAGCATCTCTCTTTGTGTTCTTGAGCTATGAAGAAGCTGTGAAGAAGCATTTTAGTTTGATACCTTCTATGCTTTAGGACTCTTGTTGAAGAATTTGTATCCTAAGACAACATAGTGGAGAATTGAGCCAGCATTTTATGAAAACTACAGAACACTAAAAAAAGAAAATGAAGAAGATCTTGGAAGATGAAAAAATCTCCCATGTTCTTGGATAGGCAGAATTAAGATTGTCAAAATGGCCATAATACCAAAAGTGCTATGCAGATTCAATGCAATTCCTATTAAAGTTCCAATTATGTTTTTCATAGAAATAGAAAAATCAGTCACAAAATTCATTTGGAAAATTAAGAGGCCCAGAAGAGCCAAAACAATCCTGAGTGATAAAATGAAGCAGCAGGCATCACAATATCAGATCTTATATTGTACTATAGAGCAATAGTAACAAAAACAGCATGGTATTGGCACCAAAACAGACATGAAAATCAATGGAACAGAATAAAAGACATGAACAAAAACCCACATAAATACAGTTATCCAATACTAGACAAAAGTGTATGTTTAGTACATTGAAGAAAGGATAGCCTTTTCAACAAATGGTGCTGGGAAAACTAGAAATCCATATGTAGCAGGATGAAATTTAACTCCTCTCACCTGCACAAAACTCAAAGTGGATCAAGGACCTAGGCCTTAAAGTATAGTATTTACTAGAAAAAAAAATGTAGGCCCAACTATTCTTACAATCACAGGCATGTGTGGCCATCTGGAAAGAAAGACTTAGCTCTGACAGCTAAGCTGGTGTTCCTATTAAACGTCACAAAGAGATCAATAGACTCTTATTGGCATCTCTTCTAAAGGCAGTAGATGAAGTGGTAGAGGTAAATAGACTAGAAGATCTGGCTGCTAAGACTGCAGCTTCAGAAGGGCCTCTGTTTTACATTGCCATGGAAACACCTCTATTTTGGGAGGATTCCCTTAAACATATGCCGCTTCTGTACTCTCATAATTAAAAGAACTAGGTCCTCTCCTGAGTATACACTCTACTCCCATCCATATGGTTACAGGCAGAAGGAAAATTGCTTATACCAGAAACTAATCAATGGAAAGTTGTCAAAAATCTTCACCAGGCTTTTCAACTGGGTATGGATAAAGCTTATAGTGGTACAGAGGTTGTTCACAGGCAAAATCCTCCTAAAGGTAGTTCAACAAGTAACAAAGGGATGTGAAATCTATCAGAAGAACAATTCCATTAATGAGAGAATGGCTACCCTTGGTCCACAATCTAAAGGCAAGTATCTGGTGGAATATTGGCAAAATTGACTTTACACATATGCCAAGATCAAAAGGTATACATACCTCTTGGCATGTCTTGGCACCTTAATCAACTGGGTAGAAGTCTTCCCTTTCAGGACAAAAAAAGTCTCAGAAGTGATAAGAGCCATTATTACAGAAATTATTCCCAAGTGTGGTCATCCTAGGAGTCTACAAAGTGACAAAGTTTTTCCAAGGTGGCTCTCACACAAGGAGTCTTCCAGGCACTAGGAATATAACATTATTTGCACTGTGCCTGGAGGCCCCAATTCTCAGGAAAAGTAGAAAAGATCAATCACATCTTTAAAAGACATGTAAGAAAATTAACTCAGAAAACTCAACTTTCCATGGTCTACTTTAATTCCTTTGGTATTATTATGCATTGGAAATTCCCTTCAAACCCTAGGAATGAAATATTATATGGCAACCATTACTTACTAATGACTCTTGCTTGACAAAGGAACTTCAGCACAAATTCAAGACATTACAGCATTGGCCAAACTCCAGCAGACCTTACAACAATTGTCAGGGGCCTTCAATAGAAGTTTGAGCACTCAGTTTTTCAGTTCAGGAGATCCAGTACAGATCAAGTCTCTTCCTGTCTTGAGAACCTACCTGGGATAGAAAACACACAGTGATTCTAATGAGAACGATCAAGGTTGCAGAAATCAACTTGGATCAAATCCTGGAACTCCACCAAAGATCCTGAAGACCCTGAGTCCCTTGATTTTCATGAGACAGAGAGTGTTAAACAGCATTCTTGAAAGTTGTGGGAAGATTTAAAACTTCTGTACTGAAGGAACAACACAAAACCTAGTGAGACCAACCCATCTCCTCAGTTACTATTGACAAACAGGCCCTTAGACATCCTACCCTCTATCTTGAATAGTAGTCCTAAAGATACCCTCATAATCTCTCTTTTCTGTAGATGCTACTTACCCAGGAATGGAATCATTTTCTATGTAATCAATAGATGGGTGTAACCCAAAACCTCTGTGATCATATGGACTCTTTCTTCACCTTCCTGTATACAATTTCCACAGTTTTACTGTATGAATAATCTACACCTGTCCCTTAACCTGTCTCAATTTTTAAGTTTTGTATTTGATCTTTGACTTCAGGGACATTTGACTGATTTTACCCTACTTCAAAGTTATTCTTATTCCAGGATCCTGATTTGTGTCTGAAATCAGGAAGATTGCTAAACTCTTCAACTTTACTGGGGTGAACTATTCTCCTAATCTTAGCTCTCTACTTTCTGTTCACCATCCTATTCCCCCTACAAGGGAGCTTCTTCTTAAAATCAGATGCCTTCCTTAAATTAACTCTTACCTTACTCATCACCCTCATATCATAAACTGTTGTTTTCTTTTACGAACGGGTCAAAGTTGGAAATAAAGTTCAATGGTACTTAATCTAACCACAAAGTCCTCCCAAAGCACGAAGTTTCTCTCTGAAAGGAGATAGTCCTGACGTTGACACTCTTTCATTTCACTTGAGGAACTGAACTGGAACTCTACTCCCAATTTTTATACCTTAAGAAATGCTTCCTGTGAGTGACTAATATAGACTCTTACTTTTCTATCTCTAGAGATCCTGTAATGTCCTAGATTCATTAGCCCATATGATAATGAATCACATTGTCTTGGGACTTTTTTCTGGCTAAGCAAGGGGGGGAGTAATACAATAGCTAACACATCCTGTTGCATCCAAAAATGGTATACATATTTTTGTAGAAATAAAACTTGGTATAGGTAGACCACTCAGTTACAATGGCAATTGAAATTTTATAAAAATGGCACCTCTTCTCTGGCTATACATAAATGAAAATAGTCATTCAGGTCATAATACTAATAATTGTAATTTAAAAATCATCCAGAAATGCAGTCATACAAAAATTAAAATACATCATACTGCTTTGACCAATGATTTAATAAGGCTACCCTAAACATCACTGAGAGAGAAAGACGGTGACTTCTCCTTGTCTCCCTGACAACTATCATGAGATATATAGAAAATTATTCAGCAGACCAATTTTTATTTTCCTCCAATATTACATGCTTTAAACTCTGTCTCCCAGTTATATTTTTGTTCACTGGAACCCATTTTAACCTAATCCATGGATGGGGCTTAAGGTGTTTTTTCCCTCATCGTTGCTGAGGTTCATGGATCATGGTAAAATTGGTTCCAAATACTCCATACATCTTCACATTAAATAATACCCTAGTTGAGAAGTATTACGATTCCTGTTTATAAGGTATGCATGCTCTGATACGATATAAATGGGAACTAATAACACTGATATATTTGAGAATAACAGCATTAGTGGCTTATCGGGGAGGTCTAACTTTTGGGGTCATTAATAATCATGTAACCAAGACAAACTTAACTGAAACCTTGCAAAATATAGCCTTAGTCACTAGAAACAATTTCAAAGACTGAAACGAGGCTCTTGATTCATTAGCCCATATGATAATGAATCACATTGGCTTTGGACTTTTTTCTGGCTAAGGAAGGGGGGGAGTAATACAATAGCTAATACATCCTGTTGCATCTACATCAATACCACAGGTAATATCAAAGAGAGAAGAGATCAGATTTTACAACAGGCCAAATGAGAGCAGGCTCTAAAAAAAAGTTTGGCCAAGAATTTTTGGGACCCAATAAAGTCAAGGATACCCTCCCTGGTGTTGTTTGTTAACTCCATTCCTTGGCCTCATAAGGATTATCATAATGATTCTGCTTTTTGAACCACGAGTTTTTAACTACCTTATTCATTTTGTCTCATACTGAATAGAAGTTATAAATACCTAAACAGTCATGAAGATGCAATCTCCCATTGAGTTTTCTTAAAACTTCTAATGGGGACCCTATGAAAGATATAGGGGTGTCCCTGAATGCCACAACCAATATCCTTTCCATCTGGCAGTAACTACAGCAGGCGTCATGCCCTGTCCCTGATGGCAATTGGGGTTACCTCTTCAGAGAAGGGTGGGGTCAGGAGGAAGAGATAAGACTAGGAAAATAGGGTGATGGACCCATAGATGACTTCCTGAGCAGCAGAGCACAAGCATCAGGTTTTGTTGAGAAATTTGCAAAAAAAGTTATTTTTCAATGAGGACATACATGAAGTTCATGGCCTTGCTGAAGAAGGAAAAATGCTTCATCAGTATTTTGATTGGACTGAAGGCTGCATGAATACCTTTGGATACTGAGTATCTGACCCAGATTGGGCCAGGGGCTGACTTCCTTAAGTCTATAGATCCATATAAATTCCTAGATAATATCCAACCATTGGTAACCCACTCCAATCCCCTCCCAGTCTTGCAACCTTTGCTTACATTTGCTTTAATACATTTTTATACTTTGTTTTCATCCTCTGCTGTCCAAGAATGTCATTCATAGAATTCATGAGACAAAAATTGCACCTGACTCCAAGCTCCAAGTTATACCCAGGACAAGATAGATATACCCTTCCAGAGCATGCCTCCAGTGACCCACTTTCTCTAACTAGGTCCCACCTCATACAGTCTCTACCACCTCCCAATAATGGCATTAACTTAAGACTCTATTAATAGTTTAATCCACTGATGAAATTAAACCCTCATGGACCATCGTTTCCTAAAAATTCCTCTTCTGAACACTGCTGCTCTGGGGAGCAAGCTTAAAACACGAGAGTCTTTGTGGAAAATTTCAGGTACAAACTAAAACATGTTCTGTTCTAAATTCCCATACAATTTTTTTCTTACATTTTTTGGTGCTGAGATATTCCATCTGTTAGCACATTAAAATTATGTGTATCTTTATGTCCTCAAACACATTTAAAATCTCTGTTTTAAAATCTTTTTTGTACTTAATTAAAGGTTTGAGTGTTTCATTGTGCTTCTTTGTACTTCTTTTTATCTCTTGATTATCAATCTTTTTTTTGTTGTAGCAGTTGTTCCTTTGTCTATACAGTAAACAGTGTTGCATGGCAGGCATTTTGGAGAACATGTATTCTCCACTCAAGAAGCTTGTTTTATTTAATCATGCAAGTCAATTACAGGCTAATCATCCTCAACTTGTCTTGATTTTTATTCTTTCTTTTTTTTTAAGTTTTGTTTTATTTTTGTTTTTGTTCCTAGTGGTTGAACCTAGGGGTGCATAACAACTGAGCAGCATTCCCATTCCTTTGGATGCTTTTATTATGAGACAAGGTCTTAGGAAGGAAGTCACTTAGGGCCTCACTAACTTGCTGAGGCTGGCTTTGAACTTGTGGTCTTCCTAACTCAGCTTCTTGAGGTACTAGGATTATAGGCATGTGCCACCACACCTGGAAATTTTTCTACTTTCTCAGTGGAGTGCTGTGAAATATCTGATATCCTTACTACAATGCATATTTGATCAGATGTGTTATAGTTTGGAGGTGAAGTGTCTCCCAAAAGCTCATGTGTGGGACAAAGCAAGAACATTCAGAAGTGCAATGATTGGATTTTGAGAACCTTAACCCAATCAGTGAATTCATCTCCTGGTAACTGAAAGCCAGAAGGGTATGGCTGGAGGAGGTGGGCATTAAGGGGCGTGGCTTTGCATATAATGTGTATTTGGCAGTGGAGTCTCTCTCTGCTTCCTGATCATTATGTGAGTTGCTTCCCTCTGCCACACTCTTCTTCCATGATGTTCTGCCTCACCTCCAGCCCCAAGGGATGGGGCCAGCTGCTTAAGGGCTGAGACCTCTGAAACCATGAATCCCCAAATAAACTTTTTCCCCTATATAATTATTCTGGCTGGGTCTTTCAGTCAAAGCAGTGTAAAAACTGACTAAAACAATATGTAAATTCAAACTTTGCTTCTCCTCCTTCTCCTCCTCCTCCTCCTCCTCCTCCTCCTCCTTATTATTATTATTATTATTATTATTATTATTATTCAGTTCTGGGGATCATACCCAGGGTATTATGAATACTGGGCAAATTCTCTACCACTGAACTACATTCCCACACCCCCACACACACACTCCAATTTTCTTTACGTGGAAAATGTTTCAGGACAGAGGGAGGACAGAGGCTCCCTCTTCAATTCCTGATTCTTGCAGTCATGGCAGAAAGATTTAAGACATGTTTCTCAGAATAAAAGGCATGAGTTTATTGGAATGGGTAAGAAAGGAAAAAAGGAGCCATTCTCAAGGGAGAGAGAGGGTCCTTTCAGAGAGGGGAGGAATAGCTTACTCCTCCTTCCCTCAAGATTTATTAGGGTTCACAGGAAACTTTCTATAGGGTCCCAGTCAGGTGTATGTTTGGCTGACAGTATGGGAATTGCATGGACCATGTTCAAGAGAAAATCCTGTGGTGCTCATAGAGTAGGAGTTTTAAGTTAAGTGATCACCCTTATTTTTGCCTCACTGTTCTGACCCTTTAATTGATTTTTTACCCTGGCAATCTTTCTTCTTGAGGGTTTTGACGTTTTAGTTGCCAAGATGATTGGGGTTTGTGACACTTCATGATAAGGGAAGGTCCAGGCACCTTGCAGCATATGACTTGATCTTGAAACCCTAGTTTTTCTTAAGGGGATGTAATTAATTATGACTGGAGTAAGTTTAAACATATAGGACCCTCATCTTTCTTTTTTTTTTATCTGTTCATAAGGCTCCCTGTGATTTTCAGTCACCTTCCACAGTCTTCTGCTCCCCTAGTCATGAATATTAGCTGCCTAACAGGAAATATCTCCTCTGCACTTTAGAATTATGAAATCACTTTCATTAGTTAATGAATGTATAACAGACTATTTAATTGTTATGGTAGTCAAAACTTCTGTATCTTACTCATATAGTATCTGTTGATTTAATAACAATTAGTTCAGTAAAAGCTCCCACTATGTCTATTTATTCTTTTATCTTGTGAATTTTTTAACATAATTTTAAACTCAATTTGTTGAATATATATCAAGTTTTCATGACTTTCTCTAATTTTCTCTTTATTGTTATAAAATGCTATTCTTTTAAAATTTAGTTATATCACTTGATTTATATTTGACAAACATATTTTATTTTTCACTTTTCTCTCTTGACTTTTTTTAAACTTTTGAATATTGAATTCTGTATTCAATTTTAAACTTTCGAGCTATGCATTCTTTACTCTTCTTTTAATGGATACTTAGCAATTTTGATTTTTAACATTAGCAGTTACTGACTGTATAATTTTATCCCACTCTCCTAGATTTTTATAATTTTAATAACTTTTCCTTTATTTACACTTTAAAATTATTATTTTCTATTTACCAAACCTTTCTTTCTTTCTTTTTCTTTTCTTCTTCTTCTTCTTTTTTTTCCAAAAGAAATTCTTGCTACTTACTCACTTCCTTTATATAAATGCAATATAGTGTGAGCAATTTATTTGATTATTTGTTACTTGTATATTATTTTCTTCTTCTTTGCTTGGTCACATCTAGAAATGACAATATTGGTCTTTGGCTTACAGTCATTTAAAACATATACCTAGTTTTACTATATGCTCTCTTCTGCTTTAAATTCTTCTTCTGAGTACTTTCTTTTAATGCTTTGTTTGGCAAGAACCAACCCCCACATACACACCAAAAAAATAAACAAATAAAAAGAAAGAAAGAAAGAAAGAAAAAGAAAACAATACTCAGAAGAATAAAACAAAGTTGTAGGAAAGGGAACTTGCCCAACTGGTTTCCAGTTTCTTTGCTTCTTCATACTCACCTTATAGGGATTCTAAAGGGTTTATTTGCCTAAAATAATTTTTATTTTATGTTTTATTTCCCCTTTCCCTTTTACTAGGAATTAAGCAAGCAATAGTTGCACCACACCAGATTCAATCAATGTTCAGAGGAAATTGATGTGAACTTCTGACTTTAGAAATTACTTTCCTCCCTCCTCCCCTGCAGTTGTTTTGGTGCTAAAGCAATTTAGAGCAGACTTTAATTTACATGTTAATAAGATTAGATTACGGGTTAATAAAGCCACAGGCAACCATGATTACCTAATGGTTTCAAAAGAATCTTACACATTTACTCAAACTGTTTTACTATTTCAGGTAGTAAATTTTAAGGTGACAAGTGATGGCTTTTGCATCTTCTTTACTATTAGTTAAACAAAGTCATTCAAGACAATACTAGAGATAGTTAATTTGATTGATGATTTATTGAAAATCTTAAATCATGTTTGGAGAGTGTTTTATTTATTTGTTTTCCTAATGAAGCATTTTAGCCAATGTTGAAATGGTGTTTCCTATGTGGACTCTGCTGAGTCTAGGACCCCAGTTAAACTATGTGCTAATTAACAAGTGAAAAACATGAAACTTTCAATAATTTACATGATCTTGCTCTGCAAGAGAGTGATGTCTGAGAAATGACCGATTCATGATTTGTGTACTTTTGTTATTTTTATACACACACACACACACACAAATATAAATTTGTGAAGGAATGACAAGACATATGAATCTCTGAACTGGGGTAGAGATTTCTGGAAACCCACATCATGTACAACCACAATAATGGGATCTTAATTACAATAAGTGATTACTCCATATAAATTTAATATGTCAAAAATAACAAATTAAAAAAGAAAAAAAGGAAATTTTGAGAATGTTACTAAGAAATGTGAAGGCTGATATATCAGAGTTAGTGGAAGAGTTACTTCAGAGTTTTTTGTTTTGTTTTGTTTTATTCATGTTCACTGTAGAACCAATTACCAATCCAGTAATCATCCCACTTTCTAGACTTAGTATTTACTGCATGTAGGGGGAGAGAGATATGTACTTTCTGAAGTTACACTTGTCCAGTGACTTCAGCTTGAAATAATGGATATTACCATTTGGCATTTTGGAATATATTTGCTTAACTTCTTCATCCTTCTCTTTAGGATCCTGGATATTGGTTTTCTGTTTAGGCCATTGTTAGCTCTTTTGCAACTGCAGAAACTCTGAGAGAAGGGGATCATTGGCAAAAGGATTACATGAGTAGTTCTTTTATTTTTTTTTTATGAATCATCAAGTATTTCTCTGGTAAATCAGGGTAGATAAGAAATAGAGAACTTTTGAGGGGTACAACAGATACCCAGAAAAATATTTGTATTGATCTTTCCTTTACTTCAGAATTCTTTTATACATTCCATAACACAAAAATTAATCTATCAGAATAAAAAAAATATTCATGCAAGAATGACCAAAGAGTTCCCAAGTGACTCCTGGAGGCTCCTAGATGTTAAGCCCATTTTCATCTCTGTCTCATTTTAGGGCCAGGAAAGCTTTCAAACTGGAGACTCTTAAGGCTTATGTGCAATGAAAAACAACCTCTGGAGATAAATGTTGAGAGGAAACTAAAAGAGAGAAGGGAGGCACAGATGGAGAGAGAAAAAAATACTGATGAATATTCATCTAGAACCTCTAGGACTGCAGGAACAGAGCTGTGATTATCACAGTAAACATCAGGCAATGGCAGGGAAAATGAGACACTAAATTCTCAACTTCGTAGTTTTAGATAGAGATAAGAGAATTTAAAATTCGCTCTTTTTTTTTTTTTTTTTAAATCACAGTTCTAATCCCAGAGAGATTTGACACATTTCCTTACATCTGAACTAGATGGATTTGGGGACTCAGACAGTTCTTTTCTAGGCAATATATGGGAATATCCTTATTCTTCTGTGCTTTGTCACTCTTGCTGTTTGATTACAGTGAAAATGAGATACAGCACCATGCTATCAAACCCAATGATTAACCTGGATAAAATCTGCTTATGAACTGTCATGATGCTGAACTAAACCCACACATTCCATGCCCCATTAAAAATTCTATTTGCTAGATATATCCTGAAAGTGAAGAGCCTCAGATTTTCAAATGTAGAAATGCAGTAAGTTTTGAAAATTGCAAAAATAAGTAGACTTAATATGAATAAAATAAGTGCTCTAATAACAAATTTAACCTTCATATTTGAAAAATATTTCAGGTCATTAATATACTCAGAACTATGTTTACTAGCTTACCATCTAAAGAGTCCACCCAAGTTGACTTACTTCCTTTTGGTTTCTGCTGTTTTACATATAAAAGTCAAATATAAAAATAGCCCTTTGTTTTATATACTTATCTTCAAATCACTGGCTTTTTATAGGAATTAAAAATAAATATCATTTATCAAAATTTTATTGCTTCTATATAATTTACACAAATATAATAGCCATATGATCTTCCTAGACTATCTTTTAAATATGTAAGAAAATAAAATGAATGTATCCATGATGCATTATTATTGCAAATGATACTTAATTGTCATTTAAATATTTGTATCTCTCATTTAATCTATTTAACTTCCAAAACATATAGTAAAATCTTAAGTTTACACTTAACTTTTCATTGTACACATTGTATTTATTATATAGTTTATCATTTATATAGAAATTCTGATAATCACAGTGTTTCTCACAATGCAATGTCTGAAATATATTAATTTGTTGCAATGAAGATCTATGAAAAGATGAAAGAAAATAATTCTTTAAAAGGATCTAAACAAGATTAAGCATTCCTTTTCTTGCAACATCTTTCATCGTGTTTCTATGAAGACTGTTTTTTTTACCCTGATTACTATATTTAGACAGAATACCAATAAGACACCTTTCCTGTAAGGATATCTTATTCCAAAAATAAAACTGCAAAAGTGAGATCTATTATTTAAAACTTCTGAAGGTTCTGCCTGAAGGAATTAACATACAAAAGAAGCTCTGTCTTGAGAATTTGCATTACATTAAAATTATTATTTTTGTATAGCTAAAATGAACTAATAAAAAAATAAAGATAAAAACTATCCTTCCAACTGGAGGTTCATATTTTTTAAAAATTCAAAGAGCAACGATTTTCCTATAACCTAAACATACTTTGAGGATAAGAGAATGTTGATAAAATCTGCTCCTAATTAGGCTTCTGTCCTTCTTAATTTTCCCCCAAAACTGTCTTCCAATAATCACATAAAATGTTAAGGGCTCATATTAATAGAAAAACATTTCTTCATGTTTCTAGCAATTAATAATTGGAGATTGTGATTCAAAAATAATATTAAAATATTTAATAATATTAAGTGATGAAACTCTCATAGGGTGAATTGTACCATATGCCATTATCATATCAAGATGAAGCATGATAAGAGACAAAGATAGTATGCTACTCATGTCCTAAATCAGATGTCAGTATGAATATCCAACTGAATGAGCCTTTAATGAAAAATAAAATATTTGGTGTGTCATCTTTTATGGTACTAAGTGCTTCACCAGGCTTTCTTTATTCTTGTTGAGTTTGACAAATTTAAGGAGCACTGGTCAGGTACTTTGTAGAACAACCTTCAACTGATATTTTTTTTCAATGTTTTTCTCATAATTTTTTTTTATGGAGTTATATTTTTTTGGAATGAAGAACACAGATGTAAGTGCTGTTTTCGTTACATCATGTTGAGGGAAGACATGTTATCAACGTGACTTACCAAGGTCGATGTTAATCGTTATCACTTGGTTAGGATAGTGTTTGTCATTCTTTGCCACTGCAAAGTGACTCCTATTTTCCCCTTCTCTATTATACTCAAAAAGAAGTGACTATGAACAGTCCACACTTAATGTGTGGGAAATTATAACCCTCCCCTACAGTGATGGAATAAGTTATTTGGAATCATTCTGCATGGAAAATTGGGCACTTCTCCCCTATTTATTTGTGTATTCAAATATTTATAGCAGATTGTACTTATAATTATTTATTTTATTCTTGTTAGCATTGGAAGTGCTCTATCTCAGACTTTTGGAGCTCTTTTCACTTGGATTATGTGTTTCTTTGACATAACACATTATTTTTGTTTCTTAATTTTAGCACTTCCTTACTTTGTGGTACTAAAAATGCCCCAGGTTTATCTTGTATATTTCCTGTCCCAGTTCTTGAATCAGCCATTTCTTTAAACATCCCATATTTCTTTGATGGGTGAATGATATGAAAAGCCAAGATCTGTGTAATAGGTGTGCTCATTTATTGATGTGCTATTACTTATGGTCCACCCTCCCTATGACAGCTGACAGAGCAAAGAAATATGGTGTGTTTACAGTTTGTGCATATCCATTTGCCTATACACATTCTAATAGCTCTATATTAAGGAATGCATGAGTTCATGCTGACATATCTAATCTTCTATTGCAAAGATAATTAATTCCAGCCTACCCCCTTTCCTGGGAAAGTAGTATTATATAGTTGATCAATGGGAAACAACTGTATGGACTGTAGTGCAATTGTTATGGATAGTTTCTCTTGTCCAAAGTTTTATAAAGGACACTCACTTTCAAAGTAACTTAAGTAAGCATCCTTTCGTCCATCACTAGTGAGATTGTTTCAGACACTTGTAGTTAGATTGTTTTGTGACATTATGCATTCCGTCTAGGGATTCCTCAACATGTTAAGTGACTGTTTTCAAAAACAAAATTTGCATACATTAAGGTTCACTCCTTGTGTTTTAAATTTCTGCAGCAAATGAATAGTTTTATGTATCCACTATTTTATCTGCTGGATTGTTATTCTTATTCATGCAGAAGGGAAAAAAAAAAGATCACTACCACAATTCAGATGCCTTGAATTCCCATTTATCTCAGCAATGAAAGCTTATTTGTGATACTCTTTCTCATTATGGACAAACCACTGATTTTACTAATGAAGACCCATTTCTAACATTCGGTGTGGGGTTTAGCAAAGCATCAATTGTTGATTGAAATATGCACAAATGTGGCTTTTTTTTTCTAAACCAGTGTCACTTAGCTGACTACGTCTGTACTGCGAATTTTGGAATGGAAAGATAGACTTACCTTAGATGGAAGTCAATTAGTTGACAAAATTATAGCATTGCACAATGTAGTGCAGATTGTCTTAAATGTGAATGAAAAAATACATATTTTATTATATATACAGACTTTCTTCCAAATGATATATTTTCATGAAGTTTGCAAAGGTTTATTGTATGACAAAACTAAGCATTGTATATTATAGTCCATAAAATATTTTTGAGCAAATCAATTTATTTAAAATTGATTGGCTTAACTAAATTTGACATTGGAATTGCTCATCAGGGGCTGCTGCTAGCTCAGTAGGGGCTTCTGCTCAGTAACTATAGCATATTTGCTGTCATAGAAACCTGGAGTGCTGTTTCAGAAAAAGAATAAATATATCCAGCAATTCACTCTACATTGAAAATTACTACCCTCTAAATATAGAGTTGATCCTTTCTTAGTTCTGTGAAAGGCATGCTGCTAGGCACTTTAAGTGTTCTCTGACATGCAAGTGAGGGAAATTTTTTTTATTACTTTTTGTCCTTTTGTTGCTACAGGAGGACATTACAGAAATTTAGACACAATGTTGCATCCTGGACTTGTTGGAGATGATTTAATTTTTGGATGAAAGTTGTGAGAATTTTGAAGAATCTACAAATGTTATTATCATTTATATACTGAATTCAGTGACTACTTTAATATTTTAAGTTTCTCCCAAATAAGACTGTGGTTCTTGAAAACAAACTTCTCTATAATTTTCATTACATTTTCTATATGACATTCAAAGATTACAAACATTTTACATCCTGACACCCCAAGGGTGGTAAGAAAGTTGAGAATATTTAAAAAGCTTTTATCTCTTTGATTTCCCATGCCTCTATTCCCTCTGTCCCCAAAACATAGGAGTTCACAGTCTGAGAAACAATCTGTAGACTCTCTCTCTTAAACAAGGGAGTGTTACCAAGTGTATTTTTAGACCATACTGAAGGTGAACCAGGATGTGGAGGGGTAAGAAAGATGAGTAAGTTTTTTTTCTTAGTGAGGATTGTCCAAAACATATCAGTATGCATCTTTTTAAGACACTGATTAAATAGTTCTTTCTTGCCATGTGAGTAATCAGGGAAGGGTGAAATATAATCACCACCTGAAATGGATCATGTTAAGTCCTGTTCCAGGACTTATTCCAAGGTTAATGTAAAACTTGTTTTATAAGGAGATATATATATATATACATACATATGCAAAATTTTAACATGTGTTCAAACTATCACATATGACTTTTAAATTATGTCATCCTAGAATAAGAATTGTGAAATTGTGCACATTTATATAACCAGAAATAAGTCACCCATGACTTATTTCATGGGTCTGCTCCCAGCACTAGTCTTTGAACTGTTTTCTTATTAGCAGTATATTCTTCACATAGGAGCCAGTTACAAAATTGCAAGTTGCCATTAATAAAATGAGACTAGTGATGTGAATGCCTTTTAATGAGGCATTTTAACCCTTGGCTTCAGAAAGTTATGTGACAGTTAATTATAGAAAAGGCCAGATTATAAATTCTACAAGCTGAAATTTGAACAGCACAATATGAATAGTTTAAGAGACATCTCATTTTTAAGGTACCTGAGAACTGAAAGTATAATTGTAAGAGCATTCCCTCCTACACTTTAATCAAAACACTGCTGCGGAGGAAGAATTTGTAGTACAGAAGAAGCTTAGAAAGGAACATGATGTTACGGAATTATCTCACTACTTGAAAATCGATATGAAATAAGGTGGGAATCACTATGATAAATGTGGGTGGCATTATTTCAAGATGATGAGGTTGATTCACAAAGCTGTAACAATCCCAGAAGGAAAGAAAAAAATCTCAAAAGCAAAGCATAGATTCTGTGCCCTATTTGGAAGAAAATAGAGAGCAGATGGTTCTCTAGTCAACTGGTACATTTTGTGCATTGCAATTTTTGCTGTGTGACCTTGTTGTGTTGAATAAAGTGAAGGCCAGCAGTTGTAAATGCCAGACATTTAGTAACCCTGGCTAAATGGTCAGTAGGTCTTCTAGACAGAGTGACAGACATCTTCCTGCAACAGGAGTACAGAAAAACAGGTTATGACCTTGGCTGGGAAGAGAGCAGGTATGTATCTAAGCGTGTTAGAGGGAGACCCACGATGTCAGAGTATGGACTTAAAAGGAGTGTGATCAAATCTGATATTCCCCCAGGATTCCAAGTAAGACAAACTTCATATTTTATAATCAATTACACAGAAAAAACCTCAATGCTGAGGTTTTATAATACTATGGAAATCAAATGCCAATGAGAAACACAAATTGCAAGCCAGAATAATTTAAAAGATAATGAAGCTTAAACAATGTGAACAGAAATGGCTTTAGAGAAAGCCAAAACTCTTAGACTGAAAATTCAAAATATTTGTCTTTGCATTGTTTAATTTTTTTAAGATAATTATTAATTCATAGGAAGCTGCAAAAGTAGTACAGAGAGATCTCATACCCTTTAATCAGCTTCCTAATATGATTACATCATTTATAATTATATCAGTATAGGACTGTGAAATTGGTACAATGTACATGTCAAGATCTTTGTGATTTTATCACTTGTGTAAATGTATATAATGACCAATGGAGTAAAGTAGAATTATTCCACCTCCAGAATGATCTCCTTCCTGTCACACAGATCTTTCTTCCACCCAAATCCCAAAACACTGACAACTACTAATCTGTTCTCCATTTCCACAATTTTAAATAAGTGGAAACATATGTATCCTGCGTATACATACTTTTATTCATATAAATGAAATCATATATTTTATAATGGTCTTTTTCATCCAGCATAAATGCCCTTGGGATCCATACAAATTTGCATGTATTATAGTTTTATCCTTTTATTGATGAACAGTATTCCATAGTGTGAATGTATTATAGAATTTATAGAAAAATTTGGAGTATCTGCACTTTGGGCTGATATGAGCAATCATGCAAAAGTTTTTCGTAACGTAAGTGTGATTGTGGGATTATATATTAACAAAAGTTTCTGCCAATTTACATTCCAGACTGGTTTGACCATTTTACATTTGTTTAGCAGTGTATGAGAAATCGTACTTCTCTGCTCCTAGCTATTAAGTATTTCTATTATTTTTTTAAATTTTAGCTATTCTAGCAGATATGTACTGGTAAATCATTGTGGTGGTAATGTATATTTCCTTATGGCTAATGATTTTCAACATTTTTTATATGCCTATTTTCTATGTATATATTCTTTTTGGTAAACTTCTCTTTATGGGTTTTGCATATTTTATAATTGGTTTGTATATTTTGTTAACTTTGAGACAATTCTTTATGTATTGTAGATGGTTATCCTTGATAGGTATATGGCTTGCAAATATTTTCTTTCATAATTTATTCTAAATTGATATTCTTTTAAAAAGCTATTTTCAAAAGCATTTTTAAAAAATTTTTAAATGGTCCAATTTGTCACTACTTTCCTCCTGTTCTTAGTATTTTTCATGTACTAATTTAAAAAATCTATTCAGTAAATACAAGGTTCTCCTTGTTATCTCCTAAATGTTGAGTTTTACATTTTATATTCAAATCTATGAATTATTATTTTTTTCTACAGAGTATAAGTATTAACTTGAGATGGTGTTGCTTTGTCAATAGATTTCCAATTGCTTGAGTTAATTTTGAATTCAAATTAATTTGGAAAATGCAAAAAAGTCACTCAAAATGTAGGCTATATCAAATGTGGAAATACAAATGCAATTTTTCACCCATATATTCTTAAATACATTTCAAGTTTTGATAAGTCAGTCACTTTTACCCACATATGAAGAAAGCCTCACAGCTAAATGTCTGCTTTAAATCTTTTATTCCAATTCAGCATTCAACATTTGTAAGATTTATCATGTTATGCTCTCATACTTTAGTTTTGTATACCACATTTGGAACATAATCCATATATAGCTTCCAACATTGGCACATTTAATTACTCTCTTAGCAATTTTGAAATGTACAATACATTATTGTTTACTCTTTTTTACTGCATGGCATGATACATTTTGGAGTAATAAACATATTCCTCCCATCTCTTGAGGCTTCACACCCTTTCGGCATCATTGATCTGTTCCCTCCCTGCCTCTGATAATCACCATTCCATGCTCTACTTCTTTGAGTTCAATTGTTTTGGAACCCACATATATGTAAGAACATGTGGTATTTGTCTTTCTGTTCCTGGTTTATTTCACTTAGCATAGTGATCTACAGGCCCTTTCACGTTGAAAAATGACAAAGTCTATTTCTTTTAGAAAGCTGTCATTAAGACGCGTCACATGCACCACATGTTCTCTATCCATTCATCCATTGATGGACTCCACTGGATCCCATGACTTGGTTATTGTGAATAGCGCTGCAAGGAACACGAAAATGTACACATCTATTCAACACACTGAGTCAAATCTTTTAGATGAATACGCAAAAGTGGTTTGCTGGATCATCTGGCAGTTCTATTTCTTGTGGTTTGAAGAAGTGCAATACAGTTTTCCAGAATAAGTGTACTAATTTACATTTTTATCAATAGTTTACAAATTTTTGGCTCATCTTTGCCAATATTTGTCATATTTCATTTTTAATAAGTCATTCTGAAAGGTTTAATGTGATATCTCATCACAGTTTAATTTGAATATCCATAATTATTAGAGATGATAAGTATTTTTATTTATTTATGTTTTGTCCATTTGTCTTCTTTTGAGAAAGGTCTATTCAAGTTTCTTACCTATTTTTTTTGAAGTGGATATCATAATGCTCCATACAGCAGCACTTTGGTCAATGATGAGCTGCAAATACAATAGTGGTTCCATAACATTTTAACAGAGTCCAAAAATTTTTATTTTCTATTAACAGTGTAGTCATTTAACAATATACCAGAATGCAGTAGTCATGTGTTTGTGCTAATCTTAGTATAAATAAACCTAGCACACAGCCAGTTACATTAAAATGCAGAACATGCATTTCAAAATATAATACATGGTAGTGATAATAAATGACTATTTACTAGTTTATGGATTTGTTATAATATATTTCAATCACTATTTTAGAGTATATTTCTCATACTTATAAAAACTTTTACTTTAAATTCCCATATGTTGTGTTATGCCACAGTGGTATTATACATGATCACATTATTTTTTCTTGTGCTTGATAGAATTTTATGTTCTTTTGTTCATCATGGCCCTAGGAGCAATAGGTTATATTGTGTGTGTGTGTGTGTGTGTGTATGTGAATGTGTATGCGTGTTTGTGTGTAACAGGCTATATGATCTCAATTGTGTAGATATTTTCTATGATGTTTGCACAATGATTAAACTGCCTACAAGCACATTTCTGAGAATGCATTCTCATTGTTAAGTAAAACATGACTATATTTTTCCCTGTGAAGTTGTTAAATGTCCTTATATCTTTGAGTATTAGCCTGTTATCAGGTATACAGTTTGCAAATATTTTTTTTCCAATCTGTAGACTACCTCTTCAATCTATTGTTTCCTTTGTTTTGATGTAATATCATTTGTCTATTTTTTTCTTTGATTACTTGTGCATTGGGGTCAAATACAAAAAAAAATGCTCATCAACCCCAATGTTGTATAGTTTTTCCCCTATACTTTCTTCTAGTAGTTTTAGAGTTTCAGGTCTTGAAAATTCTTCAGGTTTAATGCTTTAATCCATTTTGAATTGATTTTTGTATGTGTTCTGTATAATTTCACTCTTAAATTCCATTTATTAAAATATTATGCACTTAATACATATGCCCTTCATATATGCACTTATATGCACATCATACAAAGTCAATTGAGTGTATATAAGTCTGCTGGTCCCTGGGCTCCCGACTCTCTATCATTGGTTACTGAGTCAATTTTGATGCTAGTATCATACTATTTTACTTGCTGTTACTTATTATTCCATTCAGAAAAGATAAGCAAGGACAGAGAAAGAATTAAGAATGAGTGTAAATAATGATGTCTACCCCACTGACCATGAATTAAAATCCAAGATTTAACCAAGTATGGGAATTCAATCGTTTTTCTATTTCCTTTAAACATTAATATCCTGGTTAATAATTCAGACACCCACATGATTAGACTAGACACTAGGGGAAAAAAAAGACTGTTTTGATTTTTCTTCTTTCTACTTTAGACATGTCAGTATTTATGTGTGGTAATTTGGGGACATTAGAAGACTGTCATTTTCCAGTTAACTCCTTAGTAGATATCCTGAACTGGAGCACCATAATCGAGGTTTTATGAAAGAGTTATGATGAATACTTAGGCTGTCTATGCAGTGTAACAAATTACTACAAATTTGGTTGCTTAAGACTTCACTTTAGTAGAGTTTGAAATCAAGTAGTTCAATGGCTCTGGCTTTGTTGATTATATCATGACTGCTTTGGCTCTTCAAGGCTTCTCGTAGATTGTATTTGGACATATTATACATGCATGGAGTATAACTTATTCTAATTACTTGCATTCTTGCAGTTGTACACGATGTGGAGTTTCACTGGTCATGTATTCATATCCGAACATAGGAAAGTTATGTCTGATTCATTCTACTATCTTTCCTATTCCAATCCCTTCTACCTCCCCTTCATCCCCCTTTGTATAATCCAATGCACTTTGATTTTTTCCTCTGCTACCCTTGTTGTGTGTTAGCATTCATTTTTTTATCAGTGATATTGGCTTATATTTTTCTTTCCTTTTAGTGTTCTTATTTGGCTTTAGTTTCAAGGATACCAGACTCATAAAATAAATTTGAAAGTGTTCTTAGCATAACTTAGGTCATAAATGTCCTCCAAAGAGCCATGTGCAAAACTGTAGTCCCCAGCTTGGTGCTGATGAGAAGTGGTGGAAACACTAAAGGGAAGGAAGGAAGTGGGAAGTTTTACATCATTGATGACAGGTCCTTGAAGGAGATTATGGCACTGGGCCTTTCCTCTGTCTCTCTCTTTCATCCCAGCTGTGAGGTGAGCAGTTGGCTGTGCCACATACTCCCACCAAGATGTGCTGCCCCATCCCTACCAGAGGCCTAAAATCAATAGGTCCACAGGAACATGAACTAGAACCTCCAAAAATGTGAACCAAAATAAGCCTTTCCTCATGTTAAGTTGAATTGCTATAATTGTATTTGTTGCAGTCATGGAAAGCTGTGTAGCAGAGCAACAGAGTTTTCTCATCTCCTTTATTTTTTTTTTCATAGAACTTTGAGAAGAGTTGGCATTAATTATTCATACAATTTTTGGTAACATTTAGCAGTGACTCCATCAGGTCCTGTGCTTTTTCTTTCTTTGATCACTGATCCAATCTTCTTACTCATTTTTCATCATCAGATTTTCTGTTTCTTTAACATTCAGCCTTAGTAGGAGTGTGGGCTTCTAGGAATGTATCCATTTCTTCTAGGTCATGCAATTTGTTGGCATCTAATTGCTCATCTTCTCTTATGATCCTTGGCCTTTCTGTCATCTGAATTGTAATGTCTATCCTTTCACTCACAATTTTGTTTAAATTTTCTCTCTCTTTTTCTTAGTCTAATCCAAGATAAGTCCATTTGGTTCTTATTTTTAAGAAACAAATTTTAGATTCATTGATCTTTGCTATGGTCTCTATTTATTTATTTCTGCTTGGACCTTTGTTATTTTCTTCCTTGTGCTGACTTCCAACTTTATATGCTTATCTTTCTTAAGCAGCATTTGTAATTATCTATGCATTACATCATTGCATATTAAAAGTAAAGACTAGTATAGAAAAACTAAGTGTAAAGTTTTAAAAATGTGATCATTAAAGCTAGTATATCAATTGATTAAATTCCTGTTTGTAATTCAGCCAAAGTTAAATGGTGAGGAGTTGGTAAAGTATTTTCTTATGCAATTTAAGAAATGTGTAGATCATTTCTTGTTTGTAATTGTGGGGCAGGATTATTTGCATTAAGCAAACTATTTTGCTGAACCAACTATAATATTTAAAATATCATAAGTAGCCATAAGATTTATGGAAAATTTTAATACTTCCTTATTATAAAACATTTTAAAGAATGCAAAATTATTTATCTTAGCATAATCATAACCTACTAAAAATAAAACAAAGTTGACTACTTTGAAAAGAATCTGAAATGACAAAATCTACTCTCTCTCTCTGGAAATGTAAAGTAATATATTTATGACTTGATTTAAGTAAGATTATGTGAAATAGTTATTTCTTTTTGATAAATATTATCCATTTTGATGTATATTTTTAAATGTAGAAGTCAGAAATATGAAATTGTAGAAGACAGTGATAGCAACATTCCAGCTAAGCTGGTCATTATTTTAAGATTTGGATGACTTTAGCAATTATGTTTAAGTTTTTCTCCCACACTTCAAGATTATCTTAGGAAATAACTTGTTGATTCAAAAAACTGAAAGAATACTTCATATTTTGCAAATCTTCAATGAACATTAAACCTTGAGTTCACATAATATTTTGGGTTAGTTTGTTTTTCTACACACAAAAATTTAAGAATAGTTTATATATTCTATTCAAGGTTAGATATATAAATGTTCAAAGTGATACAACTATTTCATAATGTAATACACAAATCAGTGTTCATGCCTTCAATATGGTCATGTTGGCAGACACTCAACATGATTCACTTTCTCAAAGAACACTGCATATACCCACACATTTGAATCTTCCCTTTGACAATTATCCTCAGAGTCTGTGAAAAATTATGTGACTACTCTAAATAAGACTACCTTTTTATAGTTTTGGATGTATTTTATTTTTAGAAACACATACATTATTTAAAACAATGTTATCACTTAAATTATCAAAATGAATAAACATGAGTATCAAATAAAAGAATCTTTGAATAAGTTAAAAAATTAAGTTCAGAAAGTTATCTTTTTCATTGTTGCCCTCAACAAACACATATTTACTACATACAGTATGTTAGGTAGAATCTGGTATTGAATATGTAGTTAAAAAAAAAAAAACAACCTCAGAGACATCTATGTCCACTCTGAGCTTATAGTAAAATGGGTACACTAGATTTAAAAAAAAATATATTCCATAGCAACAAATACATTTTTACAAAATAAGATCATTGCTTTAAACCCAGTTTAGAGTATAAAATCAGTAAGGTAGTTTTTAAGACAGGACACATAATTTGAAAGAAAAAAAATATAATTAATGTTATTTATTTTTTTGAGAAAATAGGAAAAAAAACCCTTATAGAAATAAATAGTAACATATGTGAAATCCCAAACGTAAGAAATAGCATGTTATGGTTCCTGAAGTGCACAGCAGACTTTGAGAATAATTTGAGAACTGATGAGTAGTGTCATATAATCATAGTTTCAACCCATAATAAGTATTGTGAATGTTGATTCAGTCCGGTGGGAAGTTAACACTGCTATAATAAATCTCCATTCTCCAAGAGTTACAAACTTAAAAATATATCTGTTAATACTCATATCTTCAGACATGTATATTTTTCTTATACAATAATGTGACATTGTAAAACTACAATTCCAGTACACACACACACACACACACACACAGAACAATTGGAACTCCAAATAAGAAATGCATTATAAAATGATAAATAATTCCTTGTTCAGGAAAACTTCTCTCTTTTGCATTGACTTGACAAGTAGAGAGATACATATTAAGTGCATAGATATGCATCTCTCTGTACCTGTACATATATGTTTCTATATTTGTGTATATGTATGTACAGAATTATTCTATATTATATGAGAGTACCTAGAAGTGTACTGATTGTATCCTGTCTTAATTTCAATTTAATAATACAAAATGGACATCCTAAAATGTCATATAAAAGTGTATACACCAGGGGACTGGAGTTGTGGCTCAGTGGTAGAGTGCTTGCCTGGCATGTGTGAGGCCCTGGGTTCAATCCTCAGCACCACATATAAATAAACAAACCATCAAACAAATAAATCAACAAATAAGTAAATATATAAATAAAATATTCATTGAAAATTGAATTGTTTTTTAAAAAGTGTATATATTATAATTTGTATCACTGTAAGTTAACTTATTGTATAGAGATACTTATTGTGTATAATTTCTCAGTTGACACTCTTCTACTTTGGAAAATCTCATTTTAAATTTCCATTCAAAAAACAGTACTGTGATAAACATCCCTTGCTCCCTGTGTATTCACCTATCTATCTGGGTGCCTACTTACCTGCCCTATCTTTTTACCCATACTTGCAATAGATTTTTGAAGGATGATTCTTAAAATGAATTATCTCTATAAAAGCATATACACATTTTTAAAATTTTGATGAATGCTACCAGATTTCCCTGAAGAGAACACTGAGGTTTTATTAAGTATATGGAGGCTTCGCAATCTATGATGGATTACGATCCAATTATAACATCCATTAAATGTGCTATGGCTTCAATTTTGCCCACAGTGATATATGTGTTTGTCCCTCTTTGCCCATGACTAGGTATTCCTAATTCTAGGGCATTTATGAGGAAGACCAGTGACTATACAATCAAATCCATATTCCCCAGTGTAGACTCAATTAGATAAACGGTTGACAAGTTGATCTTTGTATGTTATTTCTTGCATTCTCTATGGATCCATGATGTAGGTAGGAAAAAAAGGCTGCTTGCTGAATGTTCTTAGCCTCCTAAAACTCTTGTAAAAGCTGATTATTATGAAGTTGGAAACATACTTTCAGTTAAGGACAAAGCACATGTGGGGTATTGAAAGTTTCAATTCAGCTAGAATTGGCAACATTAAGCTTTACTGGTGATAAACCCCAAGGGTACCATGCAGAAACATATTATTCCAATACTTTTTTTATCTAGTAAAATAGCTATGCAGAAAAACTGTTTAGAATGCCTTTAAATAAAAGCAAAAAATTAAATAGTAATTAAAGAAAAATAGGTTAGTTTGCCTTTGAGTGCATTTGTTCATTTGTCAAATAGAAAATTTCCTGTAAATTCTGTACACTAGTTGTAAATATAATATCAATGTTAGTTTCTGGATTTTGATAATTGTGTTTTTTATTAAAAAGTTTCAGTTTCTATGAAACATATATTGAAGTATGTAATGTACAGGGACAACAAATTGGAACTTACACTTGTTCTCAAGATGGTTTAGAAAAAAGTAGAAAGATAAATAAATTATATGTGATAGAATAATAAAGCAAAGGTAGCAAGTTTCATATATTTGAAAGCTCTTAGTAAAAGGTATATATAAATTACCGTAAGTCTTCTGGTGAATTTTTTCTAAATATGGTGTTAAAACAAAAAGTTTAAAATAAGAACAATATCAGAAGAACCACTGACTTTTGTTTATTTGTTCTTTTTAGTCATATGTGACAGTAGAATATTCTTTGATATATCATACATGGAGTATATCTTCCCATTCTTGTGGTTATACCTGATGTGAAGTTTCACTGGTTGTGGATTCACATAAGAACATAGGAAAGTTATGCCTAATTTACACTACTAACTTTCCCATTCCCATCTTCCCTCCATCCCCCTAATTCCCTGATGTCCAATCTAGTGAACTTCCACTCCTCCCTCCCCTTGGCCTATTGTGAGTCAGCATCCATGTATCAGAGAGAATATCTGGCTTTTGGTTTTTTGGAACTGCTTATTTCACTTAGCATCATATTCTCCAGTTCCATCCATTTACTGGAAAATGCCATAATTTCATTCTTCTTTATGGCTAAGTAATATTCCACTGTGTATATGCATCATATATTTTTTAAATTCATTCATATATTGAAGAGCACCTAGGTTGGTTCAGTAGCCTAACTACTGGTAATTGAGCTGCTATGAACACCAATGTGGTTGTGTCACTATAGTATGCTGCCTTTAATTTCTCTGGGCATATGCCAGGGTGTGGAATAAGTGGGTCAAATAATGTCTCCATTCCAAGTTGTCTGAAGAATCTTCATATTGCTTGCCAGAGGGCTTGCACCAATTTGCAGTCCCCCCAGCAATGTATGAGTGAACCTTTTTCCCTACATCCCCACCAACATTTATTGTATTGTTGGTAATTGCCATTTTGACTGGAATGAGATGAAATCTCAAGGTAGTTTTAATTTGCATTTCTCTAATTGCTAGTGATGTTGAACACTTTTTTTATATATTTGTTGACCATTTGTATTTCTTTTTCTGTGAAGTGTCTGTTCAGTTCTTTTGCCTATTTTATTAATTAGGTTATTTGTTTTTGTTTGTTTGTTTTTTGAGTTATTTACATATCCTATAGATGAATTCTCTATCTGAGGTACTGGGGGCAAAGATTTTCCCCATTATGCAGCTTTTCTCTTCATGTTCTTGATTTTTTTCCTTTACTGTAAAGAAGCTTTTTAGTTTGATACAATCTTGTTCATTAATTCTTGATTTTAGTGGTATTTTTTCAATTTTCAATTTACTTCTTGCAGTTTAGGAGTCTTCTTGAAGAATTCAGTTTCTAAGCCAACATGATTGAAATTTGGGCCTGCTTTTTCTTCTAGTAGGTGCAGGGTTTCTGGTTTAATGCCTAGGTCCGTGATCCAGTTTGAATTGAGTTTTGTGCAGGGTGAGAGATACAAATCTAATTTCTCTTAATTATGTGTGGATTTCCGGTTTTCCCAGCACCATTTGCTGAAGAGGCTATCTTTTTTCCGATGTATAATTATGGTGCCTTTGTCTAGTATGAGATAATTATTTATGTGGGTTTGTCTCTGTGACTTCTATTCTGTACCTTGGTCTTCATGTCTGTCTTGGTGTTAATACCATACTATTTCTGTTATTATAGCTCTGTAGGATAATTTAGGATCTGGTCTTGTGATGCCTCCTGCTTCAAGTTTTTTGCTGAAGATTGCTTTGGCTCTTCTGAACCACTTACTTTTTCAAATAAATTTCATGACTGCTTTTTCTATTTTCTGTAAAAAGCATCATCAGAATTTTAATAGGAATTGCATTGAATCTGCATAGTGTTTTTGGTAGTATGGCTATTTTGACAATATTAATTCTTCCTATCCAAGAACATGGGAGATCTTGCCATCTTCTAAGGTCTACTTCAATTTCCTTCTTCAGTGTTCTGTAGTTTTTATTTTACAGGTGTTTGACCTCTTTTGTTAGGTTGATTCACAAATATTTTATTTTCTTTGAGGCTATTCTGATGGGGATAGTTTTCCTAATTTTTCTTTCAATTGATTCATCATGGATGTATAGGAACACAATTGATTGCTGTGTGTTAATGCTAAATTCATTTATGAGTTCTAGCACTTTTCTGGTAGACTTTTTGGGAGCTTCTAAATATAGAATCATGTCATCAGCAAATAAGAATAGTTTGTTTTCTTTATTTCCTATTTGTAGTCCTCTAATTTATTTCTTCTGTCTAATTGCTCTGGTTAGAGATTTAAGGACTATGTTGATTTTTATGTGGGAAAGAGGATATACCTGTCCTGTTCTACATCTTAGAAGGAATGTTTTCAATTTTCCTTCATTTAGAATGATGTTGGCCATGGGTTCCGCATATATAACTTTTACAGTGTTGAGCTATGTTCCTACTATCCCTAGTTTTTCTAGTGTTTTGAACATGAATGGATGCTATATTTTGTTAAATATTTTTTTTCTGTGTCTTTTGAGATAATCATATACTTCTTGTCTTTAAATCTATTGATGTAGTGAATTACATTCAGTGATTTCCATATGTTGAATCAAACTTCCATCCCTGGAATGAACCATACTTAATTATAATGCACTCTCTTTTTAATTTGTATGTGATTTGCCAGTATTTTATTAAGAATTTCTGCATCTATATTAATCAGGGATACTGGTCTGAAATTTTCTTTTCTTCATGTACTTTTGCCCAGTTTTGGTGTCAGAGTTATACTAATTTCATAGAATAAGTTTGGAAGAATTCTCTTATTTTTTATTTCATGAAATAATTTGAGGAAGATTGCTATTAATTCTTCTTTGAATGTCTGGTAAAACTCAGCTAAGTATCCACCTGGTCCTTGGCTATTCTTTATTGGTAGACTTTTGGTGGTGTCTTGTATTTTATTTCTTAAAATTGATCTGTTTAAGTTTTCTGTCTTCCTGATTCAACTTGGGTAGGTCGTATGTCTCTAGAAATTTGTTAATGTCTTTGGATTTTCTATTTTATTAGCGTATACATTTTCAAAACAGGTTCTGATTATCATCTGTATTTCAGTAGTGTCCATTGTGATATTTCGTTTTCATCACAAATTTGAGTTTTTTCTCTCTTTATCTTTGCTGACTTAGCTAAGGGTTTACCAATACTATTGATTTTTATAAAGAACAAATTTTTTTTTTGCCAACTTTTGGATTGTTTCTTTTTTTCAATTTCATTGATTTCAGCTCTGATTTTAATTATTTCCTGTTGTCTACTGCTTTTGGTGTTGATTTGGTCTTCTTTTTCTAGAGCTTTGAGATATAATAATATTAGGCTATTTATTTGTTGACTTTCTATTCTTTTAATAAGTGAACTCAATGCAATGAACTTTCCTCTTCAAATTGTCCCAGAGATTTTGATATGTTGTGTATATAGTCACATTTATGTTTAAGTATTTTTTATTTCCTGTATGATTTCTTCTGCTATTCATTTGTCATTCAATAGTGTATTATTTAGTGTCCAGCTTTTAGAGTACTTTTTATTTTTTATCATTGATTTTTAATTAACATTCATTATGATGGGATAGGATGCAAGGTATTGTCTCTCTCTCTCTTTTTTTTTGTATTTGCTAAGAGTTGCTATGTGGCCTACATATGGTCTTTTTTAGAGAAGGATCTGTGTGCTTCTGAGAACAAAATGTATTCAGTCAAGATGGATGAAATATTCTATGTCTGTTAAGTCTAATTTATTAATTGTATTTTTTAGTTCTCTAGCTTCTTTATTTAGTACCTAGTATTGAGAAAGGTGTGTTAAAATCATTCAGTATTATACTGCTGTGGTCTATTTGACTTGTGATATTGAGAAGAGTTTATTTGATGTACACAGATGTTTCATTGTTTGGGGAATAAATATTTGTGATTGTTATATCTTGTTGGTGTATAATTCCCATAAGTAGGGTGAAATGACCTTCTTGGTCCCTTCTGATTAACTTTGGCTTCAAATGATGGACAGGGAGAAAGAAGAAGTGATATATAATATGATGGGAGGAAAAAAAGAAGATAGAAGTAAAAAAATAAAGGAAGAGTGAAAGAACGATGGAAATGGGCTGTTAGTGGAATGAAAAAAGAGAAAATGAATCAAGGGAAATAGGTAAGAGAAAATAGAGAGAATAAAAATTTTTAAAAAATTAAAAATAAAAGTCTACAAAACTGAAATGTGTTTTTCAAATATCTTAGTCTTCAACAAACTGATTCATGTAAAATAACTGGCTTCAAATCTCTAGGAAAAAAATATGAACGTGTATAAAACTTCATGTAATATTAAGGTCACGATTAAACAGAAAACAGATTTTAAAAAAGAAAAAATAAAGAGAAAAAACAATTTTGATGAAAGGTAAAGAATTATATCTGTTGAGTTAAGTAAAAAACAAATTCTCATCTTCTCTTCTCAGCAGTTTTAGGTGGAGTGTGATGGTCTACCCTCCAGATTGCTGGAGCGAAAGAGGTGATCCCATCTCTGGAACGTCTTGAGGCAGAATTTAGGCTTAGGTGGGCTCCTGGCTATTTGCTGAATGCCAGTTGGTCTGGAGATTTTAAATCTGTGCACCTGCAGGGACCAGGAATTTCCAGTCCATGTTGGAAGACTATATCCCAGGGATCTCCCCTAGGTTTCACTTATGTGGTGGAAGAGCCAATTCTTAGTCCTCTACATCACCTGTGGACCCCACATTTCCTGGTTTGGGGTTCAGTATCCAAACTCAATCACTCCCGCCCCTGCCTTCTGAATTGCAGACCAGACTCATCTCTCCCAGCCAGTCCCCCAAGCAGCCAGATTGGAGGAAGAGGATTACAGCAGAGTGGGGTTCCTGTGACCAGTTGTCCCATGTGTAAACCTCTGTCCACATTTGATTTTTTCCTGGTCAATTAAGCACACTCTATGTCATGTGGTGTGTGTTTACTAGATCTGTATTTTGGGCCAAATTAGGGTTTGTCAGGACTCTGCTCCCTTAGCTTCTGGTCCCCATGCCCTGATTGCAAAACAGTTCCTTCCTTTGCCCTTCACATCCTGCCTGGAGAAATGGGAGGCTTCCTTCCTGCACAAGGAAAGGTAGCAGAATACAACAGTTACTAATATGGCATTATGTAAAAATGTGGATGTGTAACCGATGTGATTCTGCAATGTGTATTTGGGGTAAAATTGGGAGTTCATAACCCACTTGAATCTAGTGCATGAAATATGATATGTCAAGAGCTTTGTAATGTTTTGAACAACCAATAAAAATACATAAATAAATAAAAAAAGGATATTGTGCAGTGTGTCTCTCAGTTTAGTGAGGCAATGCCCTTGATCTCTAAATGCTCTGTACCCAGACACTCTCCAGGTCTCCTGAAAATGTGGGTTCCTTTAATTATCTTATTCCTCCACTTTGCTTGTGAAGGGACCACTCTGGCCTCTCTGCAGCAGGGCTGTGACCCTGGGGAATTCTTACTTATTTTATCATATCCAACCTCCTGAGGCCCTGGTCTGCTTTGAATGTCCATTTTGAATTTCCAATAGGCCAACTCTCCTTTTTTTTCCACTCGCCTTCCTGAGTAGTTGCCTGTCTTCATGTTTTCATACCACAAAGCAGCCAGGAAAGTGCCCTCCTCTATTCCACCATCCTGAACACCCTCTGGCCCTGGCTTCTAAACTGCCATGTTCTCAATGACATATTTTTTACCACTATTTTTTTTTTACTACTGATTTTTACTCTGATGAAATGTTGAAATGCAGCAGGCATTTTGTTGTTGTTGTTGTTGTTGTTGTTACTGTAGAATTTCTCACCACAATATTATACTCTAAAAATTGTCCGTTTCATAAATAATCATGCAAATAAACAAAACCAAGAAAATAAAAATAAAATAAACCAAATGTAAAGATGTAGTAAATTTTATTTTCCCCCTCAATCCTTTTTTAGTATTTCAATCAATTTTAGCACTTTCCACGTTAACATGTCCCTACTATTCTTCATTAATAGATATCTTATTACATATTCAACTAGTTAAAAATGTTTTACTTAAATACCTCCATAATTCTTACCATTTTTAAAATGAACAAAATTTATTGAGTATACTGAATATTCTTGAAAATTGTTTTTGCTTTGATTTATTTTTTAAAAGGTTGTTTCAGTCCAGTTGTTTTTCAGAATTATTAATTATTAGTTTATAGAATTGTAAAACTTACTTACAGTCAAGGATTTAAATTAAACATATATGATTAAATATTATGTCTCTAATTAGATCTTTTAGTTGGATCTATTTTATTTTACAATCTTTTTTCCTCTAACTTCTGTTTAATAAACCACTGGGTCTTCTGAAAGAGAAAAAAATTACTATATAACTTGAGAAATATTTAAATTTATGGATCATTAAGCTCAATGTTAATGAAATAATTTATATATTATTTGAGATTTAATGCTCAATTTATGATTTTATAATTGTTCAGGTTTGTCCTCTCTTCCTCTCTCTCTCTCTCTCTCTCTCTCTCTCTCTCTCACACACACACACACACACACACACACACATACACTTATATTCATTCAGATTCATAAGTTTGTATGTCTTAAAATTCATACAGATAAAAATAAAAAACCTATTAAAACACTAGTGATCATCCTCCTTCTTTTCTTAGAAGTTAGGGTAAAGTTGATGTCTAATTCTATGTTGTATATTATCTAATTTGGAATAATTTTATAATATAAAAGAAAGCATCTATTTAATAATCTCATATGTGTTCACTAACACATCTGATTTAAGAAAGTCACTTTATTATTTTTTAAAGAAAAAGAGAGAAGAGAGAGAAAATTTTTTAATATTTATTTTTCAGTTCTTGGTGGATACAACATCTTTATTTTTTTATTTTTTATTTTTATGTGGTGCTGTGGATCGAACCCAACACCCCATGCATGCCAGGGGAGCATGTTACCGCTTGAGCCACATCCCCAGCCCACTTTATTATTAATATTGTATCTTGATACACACAGATCATGGTATATAACTGCTTATATATCTACTTACAATTCATAATTTTATTCTAAAAATAAGTAAAAGCTCTTACTTTGATGGATTGGATGCTTATGTCACCCCAAAACTCCATACTTAGAAATCCAAACCACAGCAGGGCACAGTGGTGCACACCTGTAATCCCAGCAACTTGGGAGGCTGAGGCAGGAGGATTATGAGTTCAAAGCCAGCCTCAGAAATTTAACAAGGCCCTAAGGAACTCAGAGAGACCCTGTGTCTAAATAAAATACAAAATAGGGCTGGGTATGTGGTTCAGTGGTCATGTGTCCCTGAGTTCAATCCTAGGTACCCCCCCCCCAAAAAAAAAAAGAAGAATCCAAACCCCCAAGATGATGGTTCTGAGAACTGAGACTTTGGAGAAGTAGGCCATTAGAGTGGTATTCTACTTAATGAAGATTAGTGCCTTTATGAACCAGACCCCAGAGACATCCTTTGCCCCTCCTGCCACATGAGGTGAAGTGAGAAAACACCATCTCTGAGGATGCCAGCTCTCTCCAGAACCCAAATATGCTGGTGCCCTAACCTTGAATTTCTTATTCTCCAAAACTGTGAGAAATGAATTTGTATTGTTTATAAATGACCTGTTCTATGGCATTTTTGTTATAGCAACCCGAAGGGACTAAGATAGCACCCTACATATCACTTGTGATGGAAAAGCGCCAATTATAAGGTTTAGATGTGAAGTGTAGATATTGAGTCACTATAAAGACTTCTCACTGTGGTAGTCTGTCAGTGGCTTTAAACAATCTGTCACTTTCCTGATCATTAATATACCATCTGCAGTTGACAGCTGCTGTCAGAGAAGGCTAGAAACAGCTGCTTCCTAATTATGAGGAGTATGAATAGATGCAAGAGAATAATTCTTGGAGCTGGCAAAAATCTGATTGCCATGGTAGAATATAACAGTTAAGTAACATTTTATGAAATAGTCCTTAAGCAGGTTCATCCTTACATGAAGAATCTGCTATTCATGACTATTTTATTACTTAAATATACTTCAAAACGTTGAGTAGATATACCTGGGTTATAAAAAGTTTTATTTAGGAATTATATTTTAACTAGAAATGCATTATCTCAGCAAAGATTTCAGAAAGAATTACATTGTTAAATTGTTTATTTATTCAATTTAAAGACAATGGATTGAATATACTTTGTTTCAACTTGTGATATCTACTGATGAATATTGGTTCCTCCAACAAATCCAAAAGATAAGTTTGTCAAGCCATCTCCCTTTTATTCTGAATTCATTTTACTATTTTCATTTCATTTATGTGGGCTTTTAAGAGGGTACATTTAACTAATGTATTACTAGTGAGAATGCAAACTCGTTTACATAATAATGACAAAGGAGAATTCTATGTATTTTATAAAACATAATATGCACTTAGTCCTTGGCTCAGATTTCCCAATTCTAGGCATTTATCCCAAACATAAGATGTTAAAATATAAGTGAATAAATATGTGTGTGATAGTTTTCTTTTTAACACTATTTTAAGTGATAAATATCAGATGCAACTCAAATGTTCATCAATGGATAACTGGTTTGATAAACTATAATATAACCTTAGAGTGAAGTAAACAAAGATGAAGAATTACATACTAGATCATCCCTGAAGCTGTAAATCATTTGACAAAATATAGGAAGCAACTACTTTCAGATATTGAAAAAATTAGAAGCATTGATCTATGTTTTATTAGAGAACAAAATTCATAAGGTAAAGCCCAAATCATCCTTGGATCTCTGCCTAAATTTATCTTAGAGTTTGAACAAATTTCATCAACATGGAACACAAGGAGTATGTGATGATCTACCTGAACCTAGGAGACTGTAATCATAAGTAGGAACTCTCAAATTCCTGCTGACACTAGGCAGCTTACTAGAAAAGGAAAAACAGCAGGGGAGGTAAAGAAAAGATTTGTATGAGCATTCCTCAGAGATCTTAACCAATTGTATTGGTTGCACTGGGGCAGCAGCTATTGGATTGAGAATAATGGATGAGAAATACTGGAGGTCATGTGCAATGCTAGAAATTGAGGTTTCAGGCCAGTCAGAGCAAAAAACCTCATTACATATCAAAGTTTCTCAAATAAATCAGTAGGATGACAACTCTTAAGAATAGGAGCCTGAATAAAACCTATAATAAAGCCTGCTCCAGGATCTAAGGAATTCTAAAATCAACCTTCAACAAAATTATGTTGAACTGCTCGTAAACCCAATGTCTAGAACAAAATGCAGTATCTCTTAAAAGAAGACAAGATAATTCAGATTTTTTTATAACAAATCATGCAAAAGATTGATCATGGAATGGGAAATAGCCAGGCACATTTAAAAGCATAAAAATATCATCTACATCTAACAAGAAAGTGATCAATAAAAATGGCTACTGAGATGATGGAATGCTTGACATTCGCCGATTAATAACTCTAAAAGAGCTATTATGAATACTCACTCTCTCTACACCTACACACACACACACACACACACAGGGAAATATTAAAGGATTGATGCCTATAAATAGAAAAAAGGAAATGATTTAAAAGAACTAAGTATACAGAGCAGGGAGGAAGAGCAGGAAGAAAAGATTAACATTAAACAGATACATGAGGTGGAGGGAAAGGGAGAGAAAAGGGAAATTGCATGGTAATGGAGGGAGACCCTCATTGTTATACAAAATTACATATAAGAGGTTGTGAGGGGAATGGGAAAATAAACAAGGAGAGAAATGAATTACAGTGGATGGGGTAGAGAGAGAAGATGGGAGGGGAGGGAGGGGGGATAGTAGAGGATAGGAAAGGTAGCAGAATACAACAGTTACTAATAGGGCATTAGGTATAAATGTGGATGTGTAACCGATGTGATTCTGCAATCTGTATTTGGGGTAAAATTGGGAGTTCATAACCAACTTGAATCTAATGTATGAAATATGATATGTAAAGAGCTTTATAATGTTTTGAACAACCAATTAAAAAAAATAAATTAAAAAAAATAAAAAACTAAATTTTAAACAGTAGCTATAAAGACATTCCCCATTTCAATTTACATATTATTAACCAACATTTCTCTTGTACTTCTGTATGTTTTTACATTTAAAATATTTATTTGAATTTAAACCAGAGAATGATGGAAGGCATATACAAGATGTATCTTTTTTTTCAGATAGCTATTTAGTTGTTTAAAATTGACTATTGACAGTCCTTACATAATTTAATGATTTAGAGGGCCATTTTAGTGTATGCCAAATTTTCTGAATGACTTGGCTTTATTTTGGAACATTGTATGTAGGTGTATTCCTTGACTATTAGTGCAACAATGTCATGATTTTTTGTTATTGAAGCTATACCATATACATTCATATCTGACAGCACTGTTCCTCCATCATGCAGTATATATTACAGCATTGTGTATATTTAAACTCTTTTTTCAGATTGTGTAAGCATGTATCTATATTATAGTAATATTTTTAAAATTCTCTATTTAAAAAAAAATAAAAGAACTAAGTAAAAAGTCTGAAAGTATAAACCAAAATCATGTATATATCTGAAATTTTTAAATACCAGTTTTATTGGCTTAACTGCATACTGAGACCAAATAGAGAAGTCAGGGATCCATAAATTAGATTAATAAGAATGACCTGACATGAAAATAGAAATAAAAATGTTTTCTGGAAAAGAAACAAAGCCTTACTGACAATATCAACTTGTAACATATACAGTTGTGCCTTTATAACATTTCAGTCAACTGTATGTACAAGAGTGGTCCCATAAATTTTATGGGCTAGTGACCTCACAGCCATCTTAGTTGGTATAAGTACATCCTATAATATTTCCACGAGGAGAAAATTACTTACGGATACATTTTTCCAGAACATATCCCTGGCTTCAAGGAAACATTACTGAATGCAATTTCAATTCCAGAAGAAGAATGGAAAGAAAACAGATCAGATAAAATCATTTGAACTAGTGATGATATAAAATATCCCAAGTTTGCAGACACTAATCTATAATTCCAAGATGCTCTGTAAACCCAACACAAGATTAAAAAAAAAAGAAAAGAAGCTACTCATATGATTGTTAAGCTGCTGAAAACAAAGAAAAAAATATTAAAAACTGCAAAGCAAAAAAAGGAGACATTACAGATAGCAAAACAAGTCTTTGAATAGCAACTGACATTCACAATAAACAAATGGGAATCAGATATAAAAAAATAATATGTTCAAAACACTGAAAGAAAAATAAAATGGGAGCATAACATTACACATATGGGTAAGATTCTTAAAATAATGATGCAGTCCAGACAATTCAGATAAATAAATTACTCAAACTTTACATTTAAAAAGATATCACAAATGTGACTCAAATACATTGAAAGTGAGTGATAATAATAAAAAAGTACTCAAATTTGTAAAAAAAAAAATTACAATTGCTATGTTAAGCTTTTCATGGACACACAAGGAACATTTCAAGAACCTTGAAATCTGGAAATAGTATTATACTTGATCCATTCCCTGATAACAGAAAACCAACAGAATAATCACTTTCCACAAAACCTGTCAGAGATTTGAATGCACAGGTACTCGTGTAGCCTAAAATCTGAGGACAAACATATAATCCTAAAATAAATGAACTACAAGTTCTGGTTTACTGATGGCAGAACACAGAAAGAAAGTTAAGGGCCTTATACAACAAGAAGTGTGTAATTAAATGTTCAATCAATTTCTAATGACCACATGTGGGATCGTTGAGAGTGTAGATCTTCTGAGAGCTGTACACCAGTGGAGCTTCCAGAACTGGCATGCTTTTCCCCACTGGACCTATTTGTACTTAAAAGAACAATTATTGGTGATGAAGAGAGACCAAATAAGATCTGGCCAGAGGTGCAGGCCTAGAGAAAGAGATTGAGCATTACTGTGGAAAAGCCATGAAACCTCACTTGGACCTTTCTGCTCTGTCTCCCATTGAAGCAAAACTCCTAAGACATTGGGGAAAGGGCAGCAACTATTATTACACTAGCACGCAGGTACAAGTCAATTCTTGTTTTTTTTTTTTTTTTTTTTTTATTGTTGGTTGTTCAAAACATTACATAGTTCACACTTTGATTCAAGTGGGTTATGAACTCCCATTTTTACCCCATATACAGATTGCAGAATCACATCAGTTACACATCCATTGATTTACATATTGCCATACTAGTGTCTGTTGTGTTCTGCTGCCTTTCCTATCCTCTACTATCCCCCCACAAGTCAATTCTTATTGGGCAAAGAAAACAAAATAACCTATTCCAATAAATGGAAAGAATATTCCTATCATGGATTCCAACCACTCTAGATTGACTACTGCTGGAAGAACATGAAACTCTCTCTGGCTCTAGACTCAGTACAGATACAAAGGAGATCCTGACTACCATTCGAAGGCAGAGAATAGTCACTGAGAAATGCCCAACTCCATGAGCTAGTTTCTATGCCCTGTAAATTAGGCTACACCAAACTAATCATGATGCCCTCCCCACACTCAAACTCTTACGTTGTGTGTGTTGAGTGTAAAGGAGCAGGAGAACAGGACTCAGTCTCCAAGTGGACAAGGGCAAGGGGAAAGACAAAGAAGAGGATTAAACAAGAACATGAAAAAAGTCTTTTGCGAGCCATGTCTTCCATGAATAAAAGGTAGCACTAGAAGTATCTGAAACTTTGCACCCTCATCTTTAAGGAAAAGAAACGAGAAACCATTACATCATTTTATGAGACCTGTGTAGCTTATATACAAAAGCCAGACAAATACATTACAGTTAAAGAAACCTGTAGACTCCAAGAATTCATATATAATATTAGAATATTGATTCAAAATGTAACACATCATAACTTGTACTGAATGTTTCTTGTGCAAGTTTGATTGGACATTTGAAACCTGTCAATATTATTATATTAATTGGAATCAAGAATAAGATCATCTTAATAAATGAAGGAAACCATACTTAGAAATTTAATGTCCATGGAATAAAAATATCTACTAGAGTAAACAAGAACTGGAAGAGAACTGCCTCAATTTAATAGAAAAGTCCACTAACATACAGCTAGTATCACACTGCAGGATAAAACAAGAAATTCATTTCCTAGAGTAGGGTACTGTTGTCCGTTCTCACCAACACTTTTCAACATTTTACTGAACTTTTTGGCCAGTGTAGTTCATCAGGAAAACAAAAACAGTAATAATTTAAAAATTAGGTAAAATTTACATTAATCGAGGGGATATTAGAATAAAGTACTATAAGCACCAATTTTCTATTTTATGGTCTTGAGGGTATTTCCAGCTACAGCTAGAGGAGACCAATAGATAGAAATCTCCCTGAGTTGAGGAGGAAAAGCTAAAAATATAGGGAAACTAAGGTAACAGATGTGTATGACAAAAGCTAAAACACAGATTGCCACATCAAGAACCCCAGAGACAGGCACAGCACTGTCCTTGAATATACAGCAGAGAAATGATGAGTGAAAGCCTGAGACTACCATTGTGTAAAAAGGAAGCATACTAAAGGATAAAATAAAACAATTTTGGTCACCCACAAAGGGGTAGGAATAGTGTCTGTCCCTAACAGACAGAGTGAAAAAAATCAATTATCAGATGTAGGTGGCTTGATGATGCAGATAAGCCTTGCTCCAGGAGAGGAATAACTTAGCTTTAGATTGAGAAAAGCTACAGATCTGTGTAACCAACAATACAATCTAAACTCAAAGAATAAGACTGCATCCAAATTAAAAATCTTTACAGCAAAGGAAACAAGAGCATGAAGAAAGACCCAACAGAATTGGAGAAAATCCTTGCAACCTGCTTCTCAGGGCATTAATATCCAGGATATACAAAGAACCCCCAAATTTTTACACCCTTAAAAGAAAAAAACAATAAATGGGCAAAGGTATTAAACAGACATTTTACAGAAGAAGAAATACAAATGGTCAACAAATATATGAAAAAAAAATGTTGAACATCTATAGCAATCAGAGATATACAAATTAAAAATACCCTGAGATTGTTTCTCACTACAATCAGAATGACAATAATCAAGAATGCAACTAATAACGAATGTAGGCAAGGATGTGGGGAAAATGGTGCACTCATACATTATAAGTGAGATTGCAAATTAGGGTAACCATTCTGGAAAGCAGTATGGAGATTCCTCGAAAAACTAGGAATGGAACTACCATATGATCTAGCTGTCTCACTCCTCAATATATATTTAAAGACTTTAAAATTAACATGCTACAGTGACACAACCACATCAATGTTTATACCAGCTCAGTTCACAACAGCCACTCTAGGGAGACAAACTAGGGGCCCATCACAGGTGAATAGATAAAGAAACTGTGATATATATACTCAATAGACTATTACTCAGCCATAAAGGAAGGTGATTTTCTAATATTTGCCAATAAATGTTAAATTATGGTACTGGAGATTATCATACTAAGTGGGTCCATATAAGGGGTCCCAAAATGTCAAAGGTTGAATGTCTTCCATGATATGCAGAAGCTAATCCAAAATAGGAAAGGGGGATATAAGAAAAGAATAGAAGAATGATTAGTGGATTGAAAAAGGTTAATGAAGGGAAGGGAGGAGGGATAAGATAGGGAAAGACAGTGAAATGAATCTGACCTAACTTTGTATGTACATATATGAACATACCACAGTGAGATTCATGTGCATTCAAAGTCTATCTAAAAAATGAAAACAAAATAAAACAACAACAACAAAAACCCCCAATAACAAAACCCCTAAATTTATAAATAGCAGAAAGATCAGTAGAGTAGAGGGAAGGGAACAGGGGTAGATAGGAGGGAAGGCTAAAGGCAAAGGGAAAATAGGGGGAACTAAGTTAAAACAAACTATATTTCATGCCTTTATAACTATATCAAAATGAATCCTCTTGTCCTATGTAACTGAAAAGAACTAATTAAAGTATTATATTCAATAGGTTAACAATTTAAAAATACTATGTATCTAGAATATAATAAGCATATAAAATATTGAAACAAAATAAAAATTAAAGGTAGAAATAGACATCAGAATTATGATCTCAATATATGTTTTCCATCAAGTGATAGACTAATTAGATATTAAGTAAATACAGATATTGAGGATTTAAACCACATAATTGAACAATTTGACCCAAATGTCTTTATAGAATGTTTCATCAAAGAATACTAGAATAAAAAATCTTTTTGAGTACATACAGAATGCTTATCAAGATAGATCATATTCTCAGCCATATAACAAACTTAAAATCAAAATAACTCAAGTCATGCAAATTATGTTCTTTTCAAAATGGAATTATATTAGAAATCAACAAAAGAAAGATTCCTGGAATATATACAAATACTTGAATATTCCTAACTCACTTCTAATAACCTATAGGTTAAATCAAAAACATCAAACACACACACACACACACACACATGCACGCACACACACACACACACAAATTTTAGCTGAGAGAAAATGAAAAAAAATATTTCAGGATTCAACTGAACCATTAAAAGAGTACTTAGAGGAAATTTACTACATTTAAGCTTTATATTAGAAAGGAAGAAATATTCAGTCATGACTTCAACTTTAAAAGAATTAAAACAAGCAAATTTAAGCTAAAGAAGACAAAATAAAGAAAATAATGTAAACCAAAATAGAAAAATAAATACAAAGCCAGAACAGAGAAAATCAAGACAAACAATAGTTAATTCTTGGAGATACAATCAGTAAACCTCTAAGCTGGGCAGTAACAGAAACAGAACATAAATATCAGCAGCATCAGAGATGAGAGGGTTATCTCTACCTTTGCCACAGACATTAAAAATGCATGAGGATATGTCATGGAGAGGGCATTCCTCAGAAATTGGATAGCTTAGAGGAAATACAGGAATGCATAGAAAGATACAAACTACCAAAAGTAACTCAACAAGAAATAGGTCATCTGCAAGCCCAATATCTACTGAGGAAATTGTAGTGAAACTTGTTGCACAAAAATTTTTCAGGCTTGAAGGCTTCACTTCTGAATTCAATGCAACATATAAGGAAGAAATAATATCAATTCCATGCTCACCTTTTCAGAAAATGAAAGAGGATGAAATACACCTTAAACTCATTCCTCAAGGAATCTTGATAGCAAAATCACACAAAAACATTACAAAATTTCAAAAGTATATTCCCCACAAACATAGATGCAAAAAATATTAAACAAATGGTTAGCAAAGTGAATCTAACCATTATATAAAAAGGTCACTATATTTCAACTAATTGAGGTTTATTCTAGAATGATTTGTAAGTAAAATAATTATTAATACAGTGTATAGAGTTAATTAAATGAAATGAGAATAAAATTCTTATCATGATAGATGCAGAAAAAAAATTTAACAAAGTCCTCTTATGGCAACAACTTTCAGGAAAGTGAGAATAATAAGAACCTCCTTAGCCTTATAAAGTGAATCTTCTAAAAGCACGCAGTTAACACACTTAATATCCCTGATGGTGAATGAATGAAAGTTTAATCCCTAAAACCAGCAAAAATCAGATGCTTTTTTTTAAAATTTCATCACTTCTATTCCACAGTGTACAAGAGATTCCATCAGAGAAATAAGGCAACATAAAAAGATGTTACTAATATTCAAAGGCAGTAAGACTTTTTTTCTTTACAGATGATTTGCTTACCTACACAAAAGTCTGATGGAACCTAGAAAAAACTACCAGTTTTCATAAGTGACTTTGCACAAGGTTATAACATAGTGTCTGATTTCAAGATTTTTTTATAAAGCTGCAGTAATCAAATCAGAACAATATTAGCATAAAATTTTAAAATATAGATGAAGTTAAAATAATAGACAATCCAGAAATAGATCTAGATGCATGCTGATTTTCAAGAAGGACTCAAAGGCAAGCCATCAAAGGAAAGAATTCTTCTTTGATGATGTTAGAAATATTGTATATTTATATACAATCCAAATATTAAATTGCATGCAAAACAATCACTCATACTACTATAGAGACATAAAAGTAACACCTAGAACTATAAAAAATGCCGAAAAAATACATGTGACCTTGGCTTAAGCAATTATTTCTTAGATATAACATCAAAATTCAGTCTACAAAAGAACAAAGAGGTAATTTGGAGCTTGTCAAAATAAGAAACTCTTCTTAAAAAGCACTGCTAAGAGAAAGAAACCACAGTGCACAGACTGGAAGAAAACATTTGCCAAGTTTATATCTGACAAAGGATTGGCATCCAACATATATGAATAGCTGCCAATGCTCAATTTAAAAAGACAAAAATTAACAACCCAATAATAAATAGTTAAAAGATTTTAGCAGGCATTTTGCCAACTATATGAACAAGTCATTCCATTGTAGACTTTAACCAGGAGAAAGTCCACTGAGTTTTTTTTAAAAAGCCAATTAAAAGGACACATAGTGTATCATTCCTTTTATAACACATTCTTAACATGATGAATTATATACAGGAAGAAAAAATAATAATTTTCACCTTGAATTATGGATAGTCAGGGAACAGTCACTAGAGAAGGGAAATGAAATAGAGATCTTTGCAGCAATGGAAATATGGAAATGTTCTGAATTATGACTGTAGCTATAGATATGCAAAATTCACATGGAAAAAATAACAGAACTAAACACATGCACGTGCACACACACCTAATCTCTCTCTCTCTCTCTCTCTCTCTCTCTCTCTCTCTCTCTCTTCCTCTATTTCTGTCTCTTTCACACATAGACACACACATACATACCCACACAGGAGTAGAAGATAGATGAAGATCCATGAACTTATTCAGCATACTATGTTGATTATATTTTAATAAACCAGGAGACTCTGGGTAGGCACTTCAAAAAGTAAACTCATTCTGCATGTCATAGCACATACTATATGTTTTCTTCTCAAATTGGACCATAGAAGAAAATGCTAAAGTTATAGCTAAAGGAAAACAGAAGAATGTTATTACTATTGAGTAAGTAGAACTCAAGACCCATGAAACAAAATGCATACATATAAATATATAATGTAAAGATATATACACATACATATTATATATAAAATATATACATATATTTATGCATGTATAAACAATTTCATATTACTTTACTAAACATAAAACTTCTATTCTTCAAATAACACTGTAATAACAATAAAAATAAGAAAAGACAAATTTTTGGAGAAAATATTCACAATGCATGTAGCTGATTTAGGACTGGTATCCAAAATATATATATAAAAAAAGTCTTAGGACAGTAATATTTAGAAAAAAACTAATTTTTGAAAACCACTCCAATTAAAACTGCACAAAGATATTGAGAAACTTCACAGAAGATATATGAATAGCTAAAATGTACCTGAAAAACATGATCAACCTCTTTAGTGATCAGAAAAATGCAAAGTCAAACCAAAATTTGATATCACAACATTTTTTACTAGTGTGACTACATTAAAAGCACGTATAACGCAAACATGTAGAAAGGAGAATAAAAGTTCAAGCTATTATGAAAAGAGTCTATTAACATATTAGTAGTCATAAACACTTTTAGGAACTAGTAATTCTTGAAATATGTATCAGAAAGCACTGAAAGTGTGTCTTTAAAATGACTAATCAAGATTATTCATAACATTTTATTCCAAATTACCCCAAACTCTGAATAAACTAAATGTCCACAAATATGTGCTATGAACTGAACTGCGCTCCAATTAAGTGAAAGGGCCTATAAGGAAGCATCTATAGTTAAATGATATCATAAGGATTTATCTCTGATCTTATAAGGATTACTGTTCTTATGGGAAGAGACACTAAATAGCTTTTTCCCCCCATAATGCAGAGTTATGAAAAGACCATTTTACTTGAAAGAAAAAAGCAGACAGTTAAAATTCTGCTCATACCATTGGATTATGGCTACTTCCATTTTAACACATCATTATATTTCTCTTGATCTCCTTCTGAATTTTAACTTCATACTACTGATACTAACATCCCAGGACGACTCAACTGTTAAATAAAAAACTATTTTAATTTATTTTTATCATTTATTTATTTATTCATTCATTTTTATTTCAGTACTGGGAATATTTTCAATTGCTTCAAGTATTGGTCAGCCCATAAACAGTAGTTCCTTTTCACTCCTGTTTTTCCTACCATTACAAATGAAAGAGACTACTAAAATAGACATAAACATAGCAGTGGTACCGAAAGTGTAAATAAGAAGGTTGCTGGGAAATACAAAGTAATGCCTCTGCAAAAATAAATATTCTGAATTGCAATAAAGGACCAACAAAGTGAAGATTAGAAGAAGAACAGATGCTCTCTCATTCTTTTTCACATCTCATCATTTTTAGAGGGGAGGGGAACTGGGGATTAACTCAGGAGCACTTAACCACTCAGCCACATCCCTAGCCCTATTTTGTATTTTATTTAGAGACAGAGTCTCACTGAGTGGCTTAGCACTTCACTTTTGCTGAGGCTGGTTTTGAACACACGATCCTCCTGTATCAGCCTCCCAAGATTTTTGATTTTTGTTTTGATTTATGAAGCTTGTTGTCTATAATACAGGCATGCACCCCCGTGGCCCAGCTCATATGAAATAGTTTTTTTTTTTTAATTTTTATTGTTGGTTGTTCAAAACATTACATAGTTCTTGACATATCATATTTCACACTTTGATTCAAGTGGGTTATGAACTCCCACCTTCACCCCATACACAGATTGCAGAATCACATCAGTTACACATCCATTGATTTACATATTGCCATACTAGTGTCTGTTGTGTTCTGCTGCCTTTCCCATCCTCTACTATCCCCCCTTCCCTCCCCTCCCCTCTTCTCTCTCTACCCCATCTACTGTAATTCATTTCTCCCCCTTGTTTTTTTTCCCCTTCCCCTCACTTCCTCTTGTATGTTCTTTTGTATAACCCTGAGGGTCTCCTTCCAATTCCATGCAATTTCCCTTCTCTCTCCCTTTCCCTCCCACCTCTCGTCCCTGTTTAATGTTAATCTTCTTCTAGTGCTCTTCCTCCCTACTCTGTTCTTAGTTACTCTCCTTATATCAAAGAAGACATTTGGCATTTGTTTTTTAGGGATTGGCTAGCTTCACTTAGCATAATCTGCTCTAATGCCATCCATTTCCCTGCAAATTCTATGATTTTGTCATTTTTTAATGCAGAGTAATACTCCATTGTGTATAAATGCCACATTTTTTTATCCATTCGTCTATTGAAGGGCATCTAGGTTGGTTCCACAGTCTTGCTATTGTGAATTGTGCTGCTATGAACATTGATGTAGCAGTGTCCCTGTAGCATGCTCTTTTTAGGTCTTTAGGGAATAGACCGAGAAGGGGAATAGCTGGGTCAAATGGTGGCTCCATTCCCAGCTTTCCAAGAAATCTCCATACTGCTTTCCAAATTGGCTGCACCAATTTGCAGTCCCACCAGCAATGTACAAGTGTACCCTTTTCCCCACATCCTCGCCAGCACTTGTTGCTGTTTGACTTCATAATGGCTGCCAATCTTACTGGAGTGAGATGGTATCTTAGGGTGGTTTTGATTTGCATTTCTCTGACTGCTAGAGATGGTGAGCATTTTTTCATGTACTTGTTGATTGATTGTATGTCCTCCTCTGAGAAGTGTCTGTTCAGGTCCTTGGCCCGAAATAGTTCTTAAGGGAAATGATCTACACCTGTCATAATCTAACAGAAATGTTAGTCAGTAGATCCAGATTAGAATGATCAGAAAAAAGCAGAAAAAATGAAGGAGTAAAAGAAATTTGACATCAATTATAATATTTTTTTTTTGTTTATGTGAAAACAATTTCAAAATGTTTGCTTAGTTGTAAACATAACTGATATTTGTTGAGTGTTTCATACCAACACTGGAAAGTGAGCATTTATAGATAAAGATGGCAGAAAATAATACAATGCAAATAATACAGTTTTTATTGACAATGCTAGTACTAGACTTCCAATTTCCTAAAACCAAAATAGTTATAGACAAGAAGTAAAATACAGATGCATAAAAAATCTTTTGAGTGCGTGCGTGTGTGTGTGTGTGTGTGTGTGTATGGAGGATTGAACTCAAGGGCACTCAACCACTGAGCCACATTCCCTATTTTATTCCAAGACAAGGTCTCCCTGAGTTGCTTAGTGCCTTGCTTTTGCAGAGGCTGGCTTTGAACTCAGGATCCTCCCATCTCAGCCTCCCCAGTTGCCAGAATTACAGGCCTGTGTGACCACGCCTGGCCAAACAATCTTTATGACATCATTGTTAAATAATAATAGTTGACTGACACACAATCTTACTGATTTAGTATCAGTAAAATTTCGTTATTTGCCTCAATAACAGTTCATTGCCAATATATATAGAAATAACCATTATTTCTAGCGGAATACAGTTGTTTTTGTTGGTTGGTTGGTTGGTTAGAGAGTTGGTTTGCTTCATTAAAGTTATTGTCAATATAGGCCTTTCTTTGTGTCTTTACAACTAACCAGTGTTTAAACTGTCTTGAAGAGAGTCTCTTTTTTTTTCATTGTTTATCGAGTTTGCAAATAAATAAAACAATTTAAGGATTCATAGAGATAATATGTTAGCTTGATTATGCCAGAAGTGATGGAAAGATAAAAGTGTCTCAGTCGGCTTTTGTTTTTATTCTTTTGCAGTTGATAACTTGATGGGTTATGTTGCCATTAACCGAGATGAGAATGATTAACATTGGGAGAACCTACAAAATTTTGTTTTGATTTACGAAGCTAGTTGTCTATTATTTTCTTTCCTCAACATCCTCCTGCCTCGACCAGGCTCATATTGTTCTCAGAAGCTATTTTTACTTCGTGGCTCAAGGTACTATGTAAACCAGGCTTACTCTCATCAGAAAATCTTATTTCTTAATACAATTTATTATTTCACTGATTGATATATGAACGGTATTTTCCCAATGAACCCAAAGTAAAGTTTTAATAGGGGTTTATGGAGAACGAAACTTCCTGTTGTCTGAAAAATATTACAAAGGCAACTCTGTATTTCTCTGGAAGGGAAAATGTGTCACAGTAATCAATTAAATATTGTCAAAGAGGAAATTGACAATTTTTACTATCACATAATTTATCAAAGAGCAAAGGGCCATTTCAATTTCATTCAAAGTTCGTTAAACACTCCTTATCAGCAGGTGAGAATCTACTAAAGCATCTCCCTTTCAGGAAAGAAATTTTTAATTAGTTAGCAGGTTAGTATTTTAGTTAGCATGTTAGTATTTTTCCTGGAAACAATGCCATCAGAACACTGTGTTTTGGATCAGAAATGTTCTTCAAAGTTCATGTTTGAAAGGGTTGGTCACAATGCTCCTGCTATAGGGAGGTGGCAGGACCTCTGGTCAGGGGGCTGGTGGGAGGTCCTTAGGTCACTGGATTGTTTCCTCAAAGGTTACTGTGGGACTTTTACTCCTCTCTCTTCCTTTCTTGCTTCACATATTTAAGGTGAGCAGCTTTGCTTCACTGTTCCTCCCACCAAGACACGTTGCCTCGCCATTGGCTCAAAAACAACGGGGATAGTAGATCATGGACTGCAACCTCCAAAACTGGGAGTCAAAATAAACACCTTCTGTTTATAAGGTTATTATCTCCAGTATTTTGTTAGAGTGATAGTATCCTACCAAATACCTTGTCCCAGAGTCATGGAAATAGAGCAAAATAAAGTTGAGCTGCAAATATCTGGGTATCAACCCACTCAAGAGAATAAACTCACTTTTTTCTCCTTTTAATAGACAAAGTAGAGACCCATGGAGTTGCTGGCATTTATTTGTGATCGTGAGAGGAAGCCAGCCTCAGCATGAAAAATGGCAAGAAAGTAATTCTCTATTGTAACTACTACACTGCTGAATCCCACCAATCCTGAAGCTGTTCTTTCCTCTTGATTTGTAGTCCCTTATTGTTTAAGTCATTTAGGTTTGTTTTTCATATATATATATATATATTTAATGCAATATATATAAATGAAATAAATAAAAGACATCCTAACCAAAGCAATGCAAAAAAAAAAAAAAAGGAGAGAGAGAGAACATGTAGATCATTGGGCATACAGACCTGGGACCATGCAGGGAAATAGGTAAGAGCTGACTGGTATCCACTGTGAGTTTACAGTCATGAACTGGAGGGAGAGCACTAAGAGATGCTGCAAGACATGGAGCTGCAGAGTCCTGTTCTACAGTGTGTGAGACACTATGTTACTTCCAATGGCTGTTGAGCCCTAATATGACTGGCAGGTTAGTAAAAGGAGCAATTAGTTCAGTATTAGAAGTTTTGCTAGAAATGTTGCTCTTTCACATTTTTTCAAATGCTTCTCTTTTATTAGAAAATTTAGTATGTGTTTAGTATGCTTTGGATATGAAGGTTTCCCCCCCCAAAAAAACTCATATGTTAGAAAATAAAGGAATTTTTAGACATGAAAAGATAAGATTATAAGGAAAAAAATAATCTAATCGATGAATTAATCCATCTGATGGATAAATAATTTGAATGGATATTAGCTGGTAAATGCTAGCAAGTGGATTATGGCTGGAGAAAGTAGTTCAATGGGGGTGTGCCCTGGGGAATTGGATCCTGTCTCTAGATCCTTTCTCTTTCTTTTTATCTCTGTGCTTCCCTGAGTGCAGAAGCATCCTTCCACCTTACCTCTCCATCATGTTTGTCCTGCCTTATCTTGAGCCAAGAGCAATGGAGTCAGTCAACCATGGACTAAATATCTAAAACTGTGAACCCCAAATAAACTTTTTTTGTTGGATACTTTGGTCTTGGCAACAAAAAGCTGGCTAACACATACACAAGCATATAACTTTCTTACAAGTGTTACTATGAAGCCTCCAGACACATTTTCCATGTTAATTAATATTATACCATAGTTCAATCATGAGTTATACAAGTGTATATTTTATTTAATATGAACAAAACTCTATTTATTCCACCTTATATATTCAATTCTACACATACTCCCAGTCTTGATCAAAAGTGACTTTTGTTCAAACTAGAAAACATAGTTATTTTCACATTAACTTAGCCACTGATTTCTGCTCACTTTGTTTCAGAGATTTCCCATGGAATTTACTTCCTCATCTCTATTTTCCCTACCCAATTCCTGGTCATTGCTTCACACAGGTGCTAATGCCTTTACTTCCATTTCTTTTAGAAGGCTCACCAGGATTCTTTTTCTAATTCATGCAATTCCCCTGACTTAAGATATTTGACATTTGTATTACTTTTATTAATAAATCTCATTCTTTTAGAATTAAAAAAAAATGTAGATCATGAACTCACTCCCACTTCAAATGGGACAAGAACAGGTCATTCCAACCACACGGATCAGTTCCATGACAAATGAAAGATTCTCTCAATGAACTTGTACCTAAAATACTTTCAGCACTCAATACAAGCCCTTCCTGCCATTTTTTTTCTTGCTTGATAATCCTGTATATTTACTGCTCAAGGATTTCCTTGGGTGTGTTCTCCACTATCCAGGCTTCCCTGTCCTTCTCCCTATAAGCACAGTTGGATGGAGGCTGTGCTCTCATTGTTCAGAGCACACAGGACTACTTAATCTGATCAACTATATTGTTATGACCTGACCCTACCTCCTATAGTAAGAGCCAGTGACTGAATGTAAGTGACTTTCATAGCCCCAAGAAAGGAGTGAGAGGTGATTGGTAATTATAAATACATGGATACATTTAAAATATTATTAAAATGTTTATTTAAAGGTAGCTCATTCTATTTATTCATTTGTTTATCTTATTAACATATGTCTTATACATATGAATATGGCATAGTGTGGTATTTCAACATAGGCATACATTTTTGTGCACTGATCAAATCACAGTGATTAACTTTTATTCTTGCCATCATTTCTTTGCAGATTTAGAGCTCCTTTTTTCTAATCTTTATAAAATATACCTTGGTTATTGTGAACTGTAGTCATCCCACTGTTGTGCAAAACATCAAAACTTTTACCTTTATCTGTTGGTTTTTTTTTTTTTTATGTGAAACTTACCTCATCTTAAGCTTTCATTTTCTCTGGAAGCTGAATATCTTATAAAGACATAAAGGAAATCCCTTCAAAGTTTCTGAAAATAAGTTCTTTGTTAAGAAGATAATATTTTGAGATCCACAACTCCCATAGTGTCAATTTGAGCATATGCCATTATTGTTGTGAGCTGTGTCATCATAAACCCAGACAACTAAAGAAACAATCCAGTTGGAGCTTACCAAAATTCTGTATAAAAACATATTTATTATAGCAAAATAATAAACATAAATCTGAGTAAAGACAACATTAAGGACATAGTATGCTAAATGGAAATATTCTCCAAATGCAAAAATTACATAATTAAAATCTAATTATATATGAATGATGTTTAAAATAATTAAAATAATTTCTTTATAAACTTAAATACAAATTCATGAGAAAAACGTCAAATTGAAATTGCAGAACATACTATAAAAATACCTGGACGGAACTTAGAATATGGAAATTATGTTTCTTTAAAAATTTAGAATAAAAGTTTAAAATTGAAATCTTCTATAAGAATTGTAGGTTTCTTTTTAGAAGAAAATACGTATGTATGTATATAAAACATCAACTTGAATCACACAGCAATTATTACTTTAGTCTATATAGAGTTTATATATACCCCTTAAAATCAAAATCAGTGAACTCCTCTCCTCCCCATAAAATGAATAAAATACATAAATATTTATCACCATGTTCAATGGAGAATTTCTAACCTCAGAAACAATAAGTCACAATAGAAAGATGAATCACTATCAGTTTCAATAGTCAAATCATCCATGAATTATTAATTTTAAATAATATTATTTTACTAGAATTAGAGGAATACAAAATAAAACCACGAGCTACTTTTTCAAAGAAACAAAATTATTATAAAAGCAATGTAGGAAAAGAAACAAAATTATTATCAACTTTCTAGACTAAATTACTACATATTTTACATACTAAATTAATATGGACTAGTCAGTGCCCACCAAGTTTCACAGAGAACATTTAGAGATTCTCATTAATTCAACAACTTTTCACATGGATCCCTTTCTCTTTTTTTCCTGCTAAAGCACTGGTGAGATTTTAATAGGAGCTGTAGTGAACACAGAGATGAAAAAGAATGCAGTTCCTAAATGAGATTGCTAAGAGGTCTTTCGGCTGTAAAACTCTGTAATAAAAAATACTCTGATTGGAAAATTATTCTGCTCACAAACATGGAAGGATTAGACATGAAAAGAAGAGAAGGAGAAATGCCAACTATCATGGTATACAGAAAAGGGGAGAGAAAACTGTTGGTACTAAAACTGGATATCTATGACAGAAATGAAGAATGTTTTGAAAGAAGACATTTTAACTTTCCACACAATTAATTTATTGTTATGTGATGAACACTAACTTCTTCCCATGTACATACCTTTCTTTTTTAGGTAAAATTACAAAACCACTTGACGGGATGAACATCATGTTTGAAACACTGCATGACTAACAGTATCTACTACAGCATTTTATAAATAGTGGGCATTGAAAAAGAAGTTGTTTCATTAATTAATAAATTATTTGATTATTTTAAATTGATCAGACTGAGGTAAGTGTAAAATTTGATAGAACTAGAGATTGTTAGGAGACCAAAGGATGAATTCTGTATTTGGTTTGTTTGCAGAAATATTTCACTTGTGAAAGGAAGATATACAGAAAGAAAAATCACTATGAACATTTTAGACGTAATATATACATAATTTTGGTACATAGAATCTGATTATGTAGCCAACAGAATCTAATTGCTTTCTTGAGTATTGGTGATTTAATTTAATGAGCAACATTTGAAATAAAAACCAAATTTGTTCTATAAAACATCAAAAATTGCTAAAGTTTAAGCTCTAAATGACAATAGTAATCCATCTAATTGCCTTCAAAATGCACACATAATTAAAATAATATTAACAGATAGGCAGATTCTCATTATACAAGGTAGCACATTTTAGTGTTATATTTTCGTAGATAAAACTAAAGTGCCACCAAAGTGTGGCTTCACATCTTCAAATAGGCTTCTTTCCTGGAGGTTGGGATGCCCCTGAGGGTTTTCTTAGCAGTACTAGTGACAGTAATGTCATTATCTTCAACACCCACTGTGAATTTGTAGATGTAAGAAGTTTTGACACAAATGGCTCTAAGAAGAGGAGATAACAAGAACGGTATTCAAGATTTACTTACAGACACAAAAAGAATGAGGTCTAAAACACGTAGATGATTGCTCCTTCTTAATCCCCAGAAGTATACCAAATTTCTCACACCATTTTGTTAATACCTCAAGTTTCCAATTAGTCAAGCACATTGTGCTTTTGTGACAAAATTTACATTACCCTGCCTTCAAATCTCAACATCATTTTCTCCATCCCAGTAAACAGTGTTGTTGAGAGTAAGAATAGATGGAGGCAGTGGATGGAAAAACTAATGGAAAATAAACTTTATTCGAGAGGTTTCCCCCATCCTTAACTAGAGCTGCATTTCTTTTCAAACAGCTTGTCTTTAGAAGGAATAAAATTCACTCTACAATGGATACACAAAAGTAAAAACAAATAAATTTGGCTGCTACTCTTGAGGATAAGATAAGAATTCAGCTGCAAAGGCCTTCAGCTGATTTCCAAGTTTGACCAAGGGTATCAGAGCAACTCCTTGCTTTACAATGAAGTTAGAGAATCTTAAATATATGCAAGGCAGGCAAAATCATGGATCTCAAATCTTTTCCTAAAGTACAGTGATCAGTGTATTTCTGTTCCTCTTTTTCAACAAGATAAGGAAGTTAATTGCCTGTGGCAGCATTTGCATACTTGATGATAGACTAATTAATTCAACCCTCCCCTTTTATAAATGCAATTTTAAAAATACAGAGGTTACCTCTTAATATTTTGAAGAAAGTTTGATTCTTTTCACCTCAACACTTTCCAAAATATCTTTAAATCCATATATATTATTTTAGATTAAGATGGTTATTATTTCTTGGTAGCTGTAAGCAAGGTTCTGTGAGAAACTGATACTGTTGCATTCAAAATATTTTCTGTGAAGCATATAAACCCAAGACCAGTAAATTTTGGAATGTTATCATCCTCTCTGTCCTTTAATGTTCTATTTAAAATTGAAAAATAATAAATATTCTAATAATTTTATGAAGTATTAAATACAAATACAGATACAAATGACACTCCCAAAAGTAATATGTCTGTACTTATTCAACTGGAAGCTTGCACACTTTTTTGGTTACCGTGGAATCATTATACAAATTCATAAAACATCACATATCTTTTTTATATTCTAAGGAATCAAGGTCAGTTGCATTTATAATGTGATTCAAAAGATCTTGGGAAGGTTATAAGCTGTTACATTTACACAAGGATTCTCTCTTACAAAGAAGATAAATATATCGGGAATATATGGCATTTCATCATTCATTCTTTTATAGTATATCTTTGTATAACTATGTTAAAACTAGGGCTTGGGTATGAATGGGTTTTATCATCTTTTCTGTGTTGTGACAAACATGGTCATTTGTCAGAAGTGGGGCATGACAAAGAGTAATGAGAAGATATTGATAAAGGAGGCATAAAGCAGAAGAAATAAAGCAAAAATCTACTTAAAAGAGATTCTCAGGCTATTCCACTAGAACCTACCCCAAAAGAATCCTGACGTCTAGGAGGACCCCTGGTGGTACTGGGAGTATGGACAGATGCACCCTTCCTTGGTGCTTAAAAAAAAAAAAGATGCAAACTTTGTATCTGCTTTTTGATCCATTTTTACTTGGGTAAAAATAAATTTTAATTTATATCAATATTCACATTCTCATTGTGCCTTCAAAAGTCAGAAACCACTTTTCATATTGTAGGAATTACTTAAAATATGGGTCCAGAGGAGGAAGTATCCTTTGTAAAACTTCCCTTTCCTGCTCAAACTTGCACATTTCCCTTGCCCACTTAATACTGCTTGAACAGCAATACTGCAGGAATACAGACAAGCAATTCTGGTGTGATGGGACATGTCTTGTCCACAGCCAAAGTAAAAATTATGTGGAAAGGGGCAAAGGATTTCAGTTCATCAACTTCCATGATACTATCCTAAAAGCACAGCAGAGAATGTGAAAGTGTTTCTGCTTTGCTTTGTAGAAGGCCAGCAAGGGCCTTTGAGATCAGAGAAGAAGGTCTCCCTCTCCTGGAAGAAATTTCTCCCAGTTCTATTCATGATTATCTCTGCTTGACAGTCCTTGCCACCCTTGTGCTGTTGGTCAGTCTGTGGGCAGACATTTTCTATGAAACATTATACTGACAAAATGTTTTTGGGGAAAAAAAAGGAACAGTTAACACTTATGATGACATTATTAAGCTTTCAAATTTGTTTTCTGTTTGTTTAGTTTTATTGATTTATTTTTTTAAATACACGACAGCAGAATGCATTACAATTTTTATTACACATGTAGTAAAATTTGTTTTTTTTATGTCATAAATAACAGGTCATTCTTTATACATAAAAATATATGACCCAAGTAATGATTTAATATGTCTGTTTTTATTACTAAAAGTAGTGGTACTAGCAGTAATTACAGCCTTGATTGTCTGTATCTTAAGGCTAAATGAGCTAATTATATTTAAATACAATCTTCTAATGTAACTGTCTTGATGGGGGTTGAACAATTTGAAACAGGTCAGTAAATGGAAGACAGAAAAACACCTCCTCCTCCTCCCTTTGCTGCTCTTCCTCTTCCCGCTGTTTATGACATCCAAGGCTCAATTTAGTTGATCAGCATAAGAGAGTTAAAAGAACTAACAGGACTTAAAAAGGTTAAAGATGATCAGAGTCCTTTGTTTCCTAGAATGAAGTTCAACCCTCTCTGCTGCAGATGAGTCCTCATCTAATCACATCCCAGATTAGAGTAGCTGTGACTTTTCATGGGCTCTTCTCTAGTTATCCAGGCCCATTTCCAAATAAGCACTTTTTTATTATCATTCCTTTTACTCCCAGAAGCTCTCATGTACATTTTTCTCAAATCCAATTCTGAACAATATCCTTCTTCTAGTAAGGGAATAATACCCTGCTGTGTGGTTCCAATCTACACAATTTCTAAAAGAATTTTCTGATGCTCTTTGACTCATGCAAAATAGTCTATGACTATACCCCCCTTTTATGATTCAGTTAATATGATTTCATTATTGCATCTTTTCCACCTTTTATTCAAATAACAAAGGTGTTTGCTTACTATGTGATCATATTTTCTCTTGCATATATTCTCACATATTATAGTTTTTATTTTTAAATTCCCTTTTTCTGCATACATAATGTCTTTTATTTTTGACTATATACAGGTTTGATGCACAGCTGAAAGGTAGGTGAAAAAATTTAACAAAAATTCCTAAGTTCTCAATATATTTAAGGGACCTATTTTCAAGTTTGACTACCTACCCCAAATTATTGTCTGAATTGAAATACATAACCCACACATGGTAGTTTGAACATTTGCATGGGTAACTGAAATCTGTCCTGCGCTAAAGGCAGGACATATTTCAATTTGCTTGGATGGTTTTATTGTTTTTTTACATTGGAAAATCCAGACAAGAATAGGAACTATTTTACACACAGATTAACATGGGTCTTCCGTAGAGGGTATAAAATTGGTGTGAGGGTTTAAAATATAGAATGATAAGAAAGAACACGTAGTCTCAAAACAGAGTCACATATCTGAACATTTATCCTGTGACAAAAGTGACAGGGCAGAACAGTATGGCAAAGTCTGCCTCCATTTAAACAAGTATATTAATAGAATTCCTTTATGAAAAGAAATCAAATGAACCCAGCTTCACAGCAAAGAATGAATCAAGTACTGGTGTATTGAAGATCTAATTTTGAAATGCAAAATAAAGTTTCTAGAAAATTATACAGTAAAAAGATTGCTAGTAACATAGAATTTGCATCATGGGGCTTGTCTTAAAAAGGGAGGTTCATATAATATACTAACAGGTGCTTCCAGGGAGAATAAGAGACACAGAGGCTAAGGAGGTAACTTCCAACACGCTGTTATATCCAATTTCTTGGTCCTGATGCTTGTTTCATGGTGGTTATGTTTCATTAAAAGGTACATTTATGTTTTGTGCTTTTTAAAAAAATATGCTATATGTTTTCATGAAACAAAATATTAATAGATTTTTAGGACGGAAGATTGTGAGCAATTATAACTTTTTAATGTTTGGAAATGGTGAACTATATTCTTGTGGAATTCACTAAATTTAGAGAAAATTATGTAACATTGATATTTATACATAGCCAGCTATGATCACATAGTACCACAAAATATGATAATATTTTAAATGAAACATGACCATACCATGTCAGAAATCTAGGCATTTATCTCATTTGGGAAATATTATGCATAGGCAAATGCAATACTTCCCATAATTATATTGTTCCACAGGTAATGAGAAAAGGAATGGCACTCTGTATATAGCAATTATGCCAACAATTTTTAGTATTAAGACAAGAATAATGGGCTGGGGATATGGCTCAAGCAGTAACACGCTCGCCTGGCATGCGCGGGGTGCTGGGTTCTATCCTTAGCACCACATAAAATAAAGATGGTGTGTCCACCGAAAACTGAAAAATAAATATTTAAAAAATTCTCTTTCTCTCTCTCTCTCTCTCTCTCTCTCTCTCTCTCTCTCTCTCTCTCTCTCTCCTCTCTCCCTCTCTCTCTTTAAAAAAAAAGACAAGAATCCATATATCACACTAGATTCACTCTTATTGTTAAGTATATGGAAAGGAAGCAGTTTGATGGAGATTCTTCTAAAAGTAATGACTCATTGACTTATCAAAATAGATATCCATAACAAAAGTATTTATTATTATAAATTAATGTGGCTTTACTTAGGAAAAAAAACCATTATTTTATTCAGTAGTTTGCTAGCAAACAGGATGAGAAGCAGATTAAATAAAATAGATCAAGATAAAAGGTATTTTTCTACTGAAATGTCAGAAGAAAGGCAAAATGAAAACAATCATTTTAGCACAGAGCAGAGAAGAAAATCTGTTACAGAGCAGGATGATGTTAAAAATAAATCTGAATAATAAGAAAGTACTATAATCACACACATACACAATAAAAAGCTAGTAAAAATTACCAGTGATTGGTAACGTGGAATTTTCATCACAGAGCTTGTCTTGAAGTGAGAGTGGCCTCAACAAAACAAGTACAAGGCTTGTTTTTCAAGTTTAGTTTGAGAGAGGAACTGTTCCCTACTACCACGTCTTTACTGAAGGTGCAGGGATTTCAATAAGGGACTTTAAGCTCACCCATCCCACTGCAAACCAGACTGTGCAAGCTTGAAATATTGATATGGTTCTTGGGCTATGCATCGTCTTGCCTCATTAATTTTATTAGGGATCCCTATGCAGATTTCCAAGCTTCTTGCTTTACATGTTTCCTTCCTCTGTTTATTAGTATGCCACTCAAGTTCCAGCCACCTCCTCTTCCATTATTCTTCCTTTAATGCACCTTCTGTATTCAGAAACCTTCCTTTCTCTCTGCTTGGGCCACCCGCTCAGTGCTCCTTGGCCAGAACTTGCCTTCAGAGAGTAGCAAGCACCATCAGGGACGTTTCTCAGTTGTTGCCCAGTTCCATGGGTCACAGCCCTGTGCTGCTTGTTGTAAACTGCCTGCAAACAGATTTGTCACATATTTTGTCCACTTCTCTGGTTGTTTACAGTGGGAGGAAATTTAAATCCAGGTTAATGAGAACCAGAAGCCATAAAGCTTCTGAAGATGATAAACTTGAAACCAGGAGACGTGTCTATTTAATAATTTAACATGAGGGATATTATGGCAACATGCATTAAAGTTCTCACCATCTATATTTGTTGTTTGCTCCAATCAAAGTAAAATAACTAAGTTATTTTAGTAACTTTATGCACAATTCATTAAAAGTAATAATATGGAGGGTGTTAGTGTTTACTATAGTGTTTATTATATAATATATATATATATATATATATATATATATATATATATATATATATAAAATATATTATTTGTTGTTGTTTATACTTGAACATTACAGGTCTAATCCACACCTTGAAATAATTTTGCCCTTTCAACAGGAAATTTTAAAGTAAGAGAAATACAGTATTTCCAGGTATAGTGGCACATTCCTGTAATCCCAGCAGCTCAGGCGTCTGAGGCAGAGGATCACAAGTTCAAAGCCAGCCTCAGCAAACAAGGCACTAAGCAACTCAGTGAGACCCTGTCTCTAAATAAAAATACAAAATAGGGCTGAGAATGTGGATCAGCGGCATAGTGTTCCTCAGGTCGATTCTCAGTACCTCCACCCCCCCAAAAAAGAGAAGTGCAGTTTTATATTAAAAGTATAGAATAAACTTCTTACTTTTTGATCATGATTTTTCTTTTATTTAAAGAATGATAGGATTTACCGCTTTTGAGTTTTTACTCACTTTGAAAAAGAAAAGGAAGTCTGTAGAAATATTGACAAGACATACTCTGTTGACATATAATCTCATAAAGCTTCTTTGTTAAGAGCCAAGAACGGATGGCCAGAATATGCCCTTGATGTATTTGAGTATCACTGCACTCTTTACTGAAACTTCAGTACATTTATTACAGGAAGGCACTATTAGAAAATATACAGGTTGAGTCAATGAGGCTCTGCCCAATGCTCTCACAGTTTCTAATTTGCCAGAACCCACACAGTGCAACCCACAGATGTACAATCAGACCAACAAAATGACCAAGTACAAAAATGAAGTCATAAGCGAGTAGTGAACTAGTTTTCCTTTATGGGATCTTCAGTTTGAAAGCTACCTTCTGCACTGTTTAGATCATGTGGAATAGGATCAAAGAATCATCTTTCTGAAAGAGAAATGGTTTACAGAAGAGAAAGCATTTCATGAGCTCTTTTTTTTTTTGAAAGAAAGGTCAAGGGTTGGTCATCTGACAGAAACTCTAGGGTTGTTACTCCTCTGATGTTGTTAGTAGTTTGAGAGTTGCCTTACATCTTAGTCTTGAATTTCTGAGCACCTTCACATTGGCATTAAACTGAAAATAGGTGTGAAATTACACTCCTTGAAAAACATAAGGTAGCTACAGTTGAAACTAATGTGTGTGTCTTTTCTTTCTTCTTCAGGCTACTTCAATACAAACACAGGTCTCAGACTCCTTGCTTTCTATTTGTGACATCTCAGGTCACAAAGGGTTCCTTCTACAGAAAACTGTACTGATAACCTTGCCACTATTCCAGGATCTAGCTTCCTGATACATCTGTAGGAAATCCCTGCTTTTGTCTTCTCAGCTAAATTATTTCCTGCATGCTAAAAAGGGGAAAGTGGTGAACTGTTTCCACTGAAGGCTTTATTTGTTTTTTCCTTTTTTCATTTTATTAGTTTATTTTAGTACAATAACATAATAATGGATTTCAACATGTAAATGACATACTTTGATCATACCTACTCCCCTCCTATCACTCCCATCACCATCACCGCCTCTCTCTGATCTCTTTCCTCTTCTCTAATAATCTCTGCTACTTTCATGTCTCCACCTCCAAAGTTCCACTAATGAGGGAAAGCATGCATTGATTTGTTTTCTGAATCTGGCTTATTTTGCTTAACACGATGATCTCCATCCAGTTCCATCTATCTTTCTGCAGATGACCTGGTCTTATGCTTCTTTGTAGCTAAGTAATACTCCGTGCTGTGTAGATCTCACATTTTCTTTATCCATTCATCTGTTGATGGGCACCTAGGCGAATTTTTAACTTGACTATTATAAATTATGCTGCAACAAACATAGCTATTCAGATATCTCTAAAGTATGCGGACTTTTAATTCCTTTGGGTATATACCCAGGAGTGATAAAGCTTAATCATATAGACTTTTTATTTTTAAATATTTTTAAAAATTTTATACTGATTTACATATTGTCTATACTAACTTACATTCCATCATCAATGTGTATAAGAATTGCCTTCCTCCTCATTCTTGCCATCATTTCATTTTTTAAAATTTTTGATGATAATCATTCTGACTTAATAATTGGATTGCACTCTGATTAAAATTATTGACATTCCCAAAGGAAAAAGGAATTAATCTGAGGAAGATTGATTTTTTTGCTAAAAGAGGAGGAGGGGTAGAAGAGGAAAAGGGGAAAGGAAAATATAATCACATAAACTATTTCCATATTTATCCATACTTTTTTTTTTCAGGAGTGGAGAAGTTTTGACAACTAACAATTCAATGTTCTGGCCTTACAATAAAGACCATCTTTCCTGTACATGCTGATGTGCCAGGATTTGTTAAATTAATAAAATGAAGTGATCCAGACTTTATGCAAATCATTTTGTTCTACTTTGTTTCACATGCTGATTTAGCTTCCTTCTTACGTCAGTGGGGCTGGCAATGCTGCTGGTTTGCATAGATACCTTTGGGGTTCCTTTGATCACTTTGAACATCCTCAAAGTTTTAATGTGGTTTTGCTTACAAACAGAAAGTATCCCTACAACTCAAATTTTTTTTTTTTTTTGGAAGACTGCCTAAGGGCCCCTGAGTCCTCCTTGACTGCATTCATGGAGAACAAAATGACCTAGAAATTTTGTCCCTATAGAAGGGAGACTTGAGAAGTTATTGACAGGTGCAGAAGCATGAAATCTCCAGCTGCCTTGATTTGAAAGGATTATTCTGAGGTTTAACTTATACTCCAAATTCCCCAGGTGTCTCTGGAACACTACAGATAACATCCCTACTTCCCTATCTCACATCCTCCCTTCCTGATTCTTTGGGAATACTTATTGTTGTCAATGTTGCCTATATCACTAACATGATTGACCAAATAAAATAATATAGGAGACAACATATTGAATACACTTGGTTATAGTTATTGTGTATATAACTCAAGTATTATTTAATTACACGAATACTTAGATTTCTTTTTGATTTTTCCTGGAAGTGTCAAAGTCTGATACTCACAATTGTGGTCTAACATTTAAAATAGAAGTTCATCAGTTACAAAGGGTGTTCCTTGTACCAGAAGGCACATCTTAGTAATTTATACTGCATTATTTTGAAATATTCAGCCAAATTAATAGCCTACAATATGAAATCTGACAATTCTACTTCATTGTGTATTTATAAATATCTTATCATTTCTGATTGACCAATACATGTAATTCTGGTAGAAAATGTGTCTTGCTCTAGCCAATCCCTAAAAAACAAATGCCAAATGTCTTCTTTGATATAAGGAGAGTAACTAAGAACAGAGTAGGGTCGAAGAGCATGAGAAGAAGATTAACATTAAACAGGGATGAGAGGTGGGAGGGAAAGGGAGAGAGAAGGGAAATTGCATGGAAATGGAAGGAAACCCTCAGAGTTATACAAAAGTACATACAAGAGGAAGTGAGGGGAAAGGGAAAAATAATACAAGGGGGACAAATGAATGTCAGTACAGGGGGCAGAGAGAGAAGAGGGGAGGGGAGGGAAGGGGAGGGGGGATAGTAGAGGATAGGAAAGGCAGCAGAACACAACAGACACTAGTATGGCAATATGTAAATCAATGGATGTGTAACTGATGTGATTCTGCAATCTGTATATGGGGTAAAAATGGGAGCTCATAACCCACTTGAATCAAAGTGTGAAATATGATATATCAAGAACTATGTAATGTTTTGAACAACCAACAATAAAAAATTTAAAAAAAAAGAAAATGTGTCTTGCAAAACATCAGCTGGTTTATTCTTTGAATAAATACTGATGAAGTAAGTATCCATTATGTATCAGACATTGTACAAAATGAGTCAGAGCAAAAAATAAATAAATAGAAATAAAAATAAAAAAGAACATACAGACCTTGTCCTCAAAAAGCGTAAAATCTTGTGGAGGATACAGAAATATAAAATCACACTGTAATAAGATGAATGCTGTGGCAGAGCCAAGGAAAAAATTTTCATTCTGTTTGGTATTTTAACTTTATATCATCCAAGAAGTCTGTTTGGGGAACTATTAGCAATCTTTCTTCATTGTTCCCATTTTGACAGATCATTCTGATCACCTTGTCACATTCTTCATGTTCCCAGATGTCCTGCTTAACTTTATTGTCCTGGATTTTAAGACCTCATATTGTTCCTGAAGGAGCTGTAAAGATTCTACATTTTGTGTCTGCCAGACTGCAACTAACAAAAAAGAATAGCAATTTAAAGGCAACAAGATGTATTAATATGCAGATGTTACAAATAAGTTTCACCTTCATAATATAAGGCATCAGAAACTTTGTCTCCAAATAATTTTGAGGTAGCTTCATAAAAATGTTTGCATTATATTGATATTTCTCTTGTATGTTGAAGGAACCTGAAGGGTCAAGTTCATATATGACCTCTACTCTATTTCTAAATTATAAATTTATCAAATAGGGCTGGGGGTATAGCTCAGTTGGTAGAGTGCTTGCCTCGCATGCACAAATCCTTGGGTTGGATCTCCAGCAAAACACACACACACACACACACACACTTCATTTATTTGATAAACAAACATGACCAGACCACTTGTTAAACTAAACAATGGAATTCTAAATTATTTGCATACCCTATTAAAATGCCATTTATGGGCTGGGATTGTGGCTCAGTGGTAAAGTGTTCTCCTAGCACATTTGAGGCCCTGGGTTTGATATTTCAGCACCCTAAAAATAAATAAATAAAATAAAGACATTGTGTCCAACTACAACTAAAAAATATTTTTAAAAAATGCTATTTATAATGATAATGCTTTACATTTTATGAGAGAATGTGAAATGATACCTTTCTTGTTCTTATTAATAGACATATTGTATTAACAAGCATAATAGCAAATATTAAAAAAGCCGTTCTCGCCACAAAATGTACATTACCTAGTGGAAGAAAAATTGTTAGATATGTTTTTAAAGCTTAATGAACTGTATCAAATTTCTGTCTCAGTTACTGCTTACATTACTGGAGATTAAACTCTGAGGCACTCAACCACTGAGCCACATCCCCAGCCTTTTTTGTATTTTATTTAGAGACAGGGTCTCACTGAGTTGCTTAGGACCCACTTTGGCTGAGGTTGGCTTTGAATTTGTGGATCCTCCTGTGGAGCTGCTGGGAGGGATTACAGGCATCGGTCACTGCAAAAGGCTAATGCATACTTTATTAAAATTTTTAATTTTTTATGTATGACAACAGAATGAATTACAATTCATATTACACATACAGAGCACTTTTCATATATCTGGTTTTACACAAAGTAGAGTCACAATCTTCGTATCTTCATACTGGTACTTAGGGTAATAATGACCATCAAATTCCACAGTCTTTTTTACCCCTGCCCCCTCTCTTCCTCTTCCTCCCCTTTTCCCCTTTGCCATATCTAGAGTTCACTTAATCCTCCCACCCCACCGCCCACTGCATCATATTATGATTCAGCATTCTTAAATCAGAAAAATCATTGGCAATTGATTTTTTGGGATTGGCACATTTGAAGGTTCTGTTTTTCTGATTTTGCTCCAATTTGGCTACACATTTTATAAACTCGGTACTGTAAAAAGTAAAGAATTTCAATGTATTACTATTATTGAATTAATTAAAAAAATTTTGATAAAGTTATTTTGTGTAATTGATTAGCCTCTGTTTATGCATTCTAATTCCTTTTTATCACCTTCTGCTACACTATATGATAATTGAAGGACAAAGTAAAAAAATGTTTAAATAGGTCATAAAAATTAATTCAGGCTGATAAAGAGTAGTATATACTTTAGATACCATTGATCAAGTTAGAAAGGGCTTCGACTCATTCTGACCTAAATCCTTTGATATCTCTAACATGAATCCAGATTATGATAAATAGCAAAATTGGACTTCATAGATCTGTTGTAAGGGTCAAATAATGCTTTTTTTCTACGTTAAAAAATTAAAATCAGAATACATTTTGTATCATCCCAGGTTATGTTCAGTATGGAACTGTGCCAATTACTACTGTTCATTATCATTTCAAGGTCAGAACATTTCATATACACATTATGAAAAGCATTACATCAGTGTATCATAATTCAGTCATCACAACTATTATGCAACAATTGTTGTACTGCATGACTATTTTAATAGATTTGTGCTTTGTCAAGACAAGCTCAATGTAATAAAATGAAAACAGACCCAAATCTAGTGAGTTTGAATGCCACTGACATTGTTAAACTTTGATTAATCTTTTTTATTCCATTTTCCCACATGTGGAGCACCTATAAAAATATAAATCAAGCAACAGATACACCATTTATGGTGACTTTGAAATAATTATTATTTTATTATGGATCTGTGCTTTTGAGAAAATAATAGGTAAATGATTACAACGATTAATATATATATATTGCATATATATGTATGTCCTATAAGTCCCAGACTATAATTTTCAACCAATTTTAAAGCACTTATGTCAATTTCATTGAAATATTTGCAGAATTCAAAGCTTGGAACTTAATAAGTTAATATAATAGGAAGTGGATGTATCTAAAAGGGAATTAATCATGGTGCAGGACAGGCAGAGTAATAACAAGAAAGAAAATTGATTGCCTAATATTTGTCAGTATTTCATTTAACTAAAGCAAAATAATAATGATAAAATAACACACTAATTATTAATTTTCATGCTATTATATGAGAATACAAGTGGCCCATGCCTATAATTCCTCCCAGCAGCTCCACAGGAGAACCCGCAAGTTCAAAGCCAGCCTCAGCCAAAGCGGATGCTAAGTAACTCAGTGAGACCCTGTATCTAAATAAATTACAAAATAGGGCTAGGATTTGTCTCAATGGTTGAGTGCCCCAGAGTTCAATTTCCAGTAATGTATGCAGTAACTGAGACAACAATTTGATACAGTTCTTTAAGCTTTCAAAATAGCTTTCCATGTTATAAGTCTACTTTTGAAACAAAGAAAAATAAATAAAATTTATTTTTTACCATGTGGTGAAAAGATTGTTGTACCTCGTTTAATGATAAGACTCCTTTTCTAAAGATCATTTAACTATATATGTGAAGATTTCTTTCTGGGATCATTATTCTATTCTGTTTTTCTATATGCCTGTCTCTAATCCAATAGCACACTTTTTTGTTTGCTACAGATTTTTAATAAATTCTGAATTCAGAAAGTGTGAGATCAAATTTGCTTTACTTTTTAAAGACTATTCTAGCTATTCAGTCTCATGTAAATATTTAAAGGGTGTTTGTATTCCTGCTTAAAGCACTTTTAGGCTTTTTATATAGATTATGTTGACTCTATAGAACACCTTGGGTGGTACTGACCTCACAACAATATTTAATCTTCTAATTTGTGTACATGGAATATCCTTTCACTTATTTGTGTTTCTTTCAACATTTTATAGTTTTCCTTGTATAAACATTTTGCCTTCTTGGACAAATTTATTTCTAACTATATTATTTTTTTATGATTTTATATATTATCTTGTTTCTATATTTTTTTCAGATTGTTATGTTAGTATATAGAAATGTAATTAGTTTTTATTTGTTGATTTTTGTATTCTAAAATTGGCTTTATTCCTTTATTACTTGTAATACATTTTTGGTAGGTTTTAAAATATTTTCCACATATATGTGTATTCCATCTGATAAAAGGCAAACTCACTCCCCTCTTTTCCATTTGGATACCTTCAATTTATTTTTCAGTCTAATTTTGTCTGGGAAGAACTTATGAGACTATAGTAAGTACAAGTGGCGAAAATGAGCATCCTTGTCTTTTCCTTATGTTACAGGAGAAGATTTCAGGAGAAGATTTCAAAGGTTTCATCATTGAGTGATTTCTTAGATGTGATTTCCAAAACATAAGCACCAACAATTAAAAACAAATAAATAGGGTTAAATAAAGAACAGAATCAAAAGACTGACAAGACTACCTTAAGAAAGGGACAACCTGAAAGATCATTTGTAAGTCACACATCTAAATAACAGTTAACATCAGAATGCAAAATGCACTTGTATAACTTAACTAAAAAGCAAACAATACAATTCAGAAATCAGCAAAGGATTTCAATAAACATTTCTCTGAAGATGGTAAGCAGAACAACACACAGCAAGAGTTGCTCAGCCTCACTAGTTAGGAAAACAAAAACTAAAACCACCATGAAGTACCATCTCACTCCCACCAGCATGTCTACTTTTGAAACAAAGAAAGAAACTTTGATAAAAATAGAGAGAAATAAAACACTTGAAGACGGTGGCTGGAAATGCAAAAAGGTGCAGCTATTGCAGAAAATAATATTGCAGTTACACACAAAAAAAATAAAAATAAAAAAATACAATGAGTATGTAATCCAGCTTTTTCATTTATGATTATCTACTTAAAGTAATTGAAAACAGGGTCCTAAAAATTTGCTTATACATATATGATTACTGAATCACAGCCAAAAGGTAGAGGTAACCTATGTGTTCATAGATGATGTGTAAACAAAATGTGATGTACATAGACATCGAAAACTTTGCAGACTCACAAGCAATGAAAATTCTGGTAATTGTTACAATATAGATGGACCTTGTTGATATTCGGCTAAATGAGATCAACTAGTGACTCAAAACAACCAAAACAAAATTTTAAAAACAATGTATAATTCTACTTATATGAAATATCTAGTATAGCCAAATTTATAGATAGAAAATATAATGATGTTGACAGGAGCTAGGAGGAATGAGGAATGAGAGTTGTTACCTAATTAGAAGAGTGTTTAGCTTTAATAATAATAAAATTTGGAAGTTGTCACACAGCCCATGTGAAGGTACTTAAACTCAACAGTATACTTAATAATGATTAAAATTATATTATGCATATTTTACTATAAATGTAATCATAAATAAACATTTTAAGTATTTCTTCTAATTTTAGTAATACAGAATGAAGTCTCAAAATCCAGTGTTAATATAATTTATACATTTTACTAGCTTTTAAAAATTTGTTTTAATTAGTTACACATGACAGTACAATGATTTTGACATATCATACATTTGAATCAGATGGGATGTAATTTCTCATTTGTCTGTTACTATTTTTTTTAAGAAATTTTTAGTTTTATTTCTTGAGCTTTAGGAGTCTGATTAAGGAAGTTTGTGTCTGCATCAATATAGTCAAGTGTTGACCCCATATTTTCTTCTAGCAGATGCAGTGTTTCTGGTCAAGTTTCTAAGTCTTTGATCCACTTTGAATTGATTTTTGTGCAGGGTGAAGAGATATCATATCCAGTTTTCCCTGCACCATATTTTAAAAAAAAAATTTTAAAATTTCTTTAGTTGTGAATGAACTTTTATTATTTATCTATCTATCTATTTATTTATTTATATGTGGTGCTGAGAATTGAACCCAGTACCTCACACATGCTAGGCTAGTGCTCTACCACACAGCCAAAACCCCAGCCCCCCTGCACCATATTTTAAAAACACTCTTCCATTCTGCTTTTAAATTGTCATGTCCTGAGCTGCTTTCCTCTGCCATACCTTCTTCCAGAACAATGGGTCGGCCCTGTATAGACTAAGAACTCTGAATACATGAGAAAAAATAAATTATTTTCTCTTTTACATTGCTCTTGTCAGTTCTTTTGGTCACAGCAATGAACATGTTGATTAAAACAGAAATTGATACTGAGAAGTGAAATCGTTGCTAACCTGATCATGTGATTCAGAATCCCTTGGAGCTGGTTTTCAGGAAAAAGAATTAGGAAAAAGTTCAGAGATGCAAGCTGGAAAACTTTTATAATGTTTTAAGTGGAATTTAATGGGTAAGTCTGGTGGGAGTTCGGAAAATAAGAATTCCAATAGAACTGTGTATAGTAAAGACTGGATTCGTGAGGTTTCAGAAGAGGAGAACTCTATTGGAAATTGGACTAGAGGCCATTCATATTACATTTTGGCAAAAAAAAGCTGCCTATGTTTTTCTCATGCCCTGAGAGTTTTTGGTAAGCTGAATTTAACTGTGATGGATTAATTAATTGGGTGGAGGAAATTTCCAAGCAGCACATCATTCAAGTGGTGGCATAGATATTGCTGGCAACTCTAGGCCAAGTTTACTGTGATAGTCAGGAGCAGAAATATTTGAAAACCTTGCACTTTGACTAGAAAATGAGAGTTAAACTCAGGCTAAGGAGATTATGATTGTTAAAGATATTATAGCCACTAAAGTAGATGCTAAATACTTTACCCCAGAGACAACAGAAAAGATGGCTTGAGTCTAAGCTGCACTAGAGAACAACAGGATTAAGAGATGCCAATAATGTGGATTGACTGCTGAGGAAAGTGGCAGAAATGGAGCAGAGACAAACCAAGAGAGGGCATGTGGCCTGTTATCATGGGGAGGAGCTCCACAGACTTTCTGGAGAGAACATCAGGGTGCCATATTCCTGCACATGGAGCTATAGATCTTGTTTCCTTGTTTTCATCATTTCTCTCTATTCACATATTTCTCCCTTGTGGAATGGAAATGTTTACTCTGTTCCATCATATATTGATTGGATATATGCAATTTGTTTTTTATTTTAACAGGGCTTATATTTAGAGTTAGATTTGAGTCTCTGGTGCTTAGGACTTAAACTTTTGGGCAATGCTGGAACTGTTAAGAATACAGAAACACTTGAAATGGACTAAATATATTTTGCATTGGAAGGTGGACATGACCTTTTGGAGGTCAGAGTGAAATGTCATATGTAAGGATTTAAACATAAGGTGTCCCCAAAAATCTCATGTGTGAGAAAATGCAAGAATTTTCAAAAGTGAAATGATGGGGTTGTATGAGCCTTAAATCATATGTGGATTAACAAACTGATATGGATTAACTGGGATATGGTCACTGTAGGCAGGTAGTGTATGGCTAGAAGAGGTAGGTCACTGTGGGTATGTCTTTGGAGTTTATATTTTGTTGCTAGTGAGCAACAAAGGTATATTGAGGTGTGGTGCTCCCTATATATCTCAGAGAGCTCTCTTTGCTTCCTGTTGACATGTCCTGAGCGTCTTTCCTCCACCATGCCCTTCTGCCATCATGTTCTGCCTCAAATTGGACCCACAGTTATGGAGTTACCTGTCTATGGAGTGAAATCTCTGAAACTAGAAGCCCCAAATAAACTTTTCCTCCTGTATGTTGTTTTTGTTAGGTCTTTTGGTCACAGTGATTTTTTTTTTAAAAAAAAGCTTGTTAAAACAACAAATAAAAAACTTTGTATATAAATATGTGGAAATTTCTATGCAAATACCAAGTAAAGGCAAAACCCAGGAAAAATCTTCTAACCAAATTTCTACCCTATACCCACCCAAGCAACCCACCTGTCTGATTAGCCAAAAGCATATTACATTTTTATGCCCCTTTCTTTCATTAAACACAGATATTTCCAAAAATAATGATGAAATAATACACATAGATTCTTCACATGAAATAAATAAGTACTTGCCACAATCTAAGAATAACTTGCAGTTTGCATTCATTCTTTTAGTACTTTAAAATTTAAACATGAATGACGACATAGAATGATAGTATCCAAGTATCTCCAGTTGTTTCTTTACAATCTTTGTGCTATTAACTTTCTTCCAAATCTTTTTAAAAATAGGAACATAGAAAGGACCTGGAGAGAGAAATTTCTCTCAATGGAAGCCCTAAACATTCTGAACTGAAGGCATATGAGTCCACATGTGTGGAGGAGTGGGGGCAACTATTGAAAAAGTCAGCTCCTGGGCAGAATGCAATGTTTATTGAAGGGTAAGTGATACAAATTTTTAAAAGGTTATCTTTTCTCCAATGCATGTTTTTTGACACCTTTGTCAATAATCAGATGATTGTATCTTGTGGGTTTTTCTGTGTCTTCTATCTCATTGATCTTCATGACTTATATGCCAATACCATGCTACTTTTGTTATTATAGCTCAGTAGTACAATTTGAGATTGGGTGTTGTGATGCTTTTAACTAATGGGATGACCTCAAATTGATAAGCTTCTACACACAACAAAAGAAACAATTATGAGTGTGAAGAGAGAATCCATAGCATAAGAAAAATATTTTCCAGCTACTCTTCTGACAGGATATTAATATACAGAATATATAAAGAATTCAAAAACTTAAAACCAAGCAAAAATAACCTAATAAAAAATGTACAAATGATCTAAATATATATTTTTCAAAAGAATTAATACATGGCCAACAAATATATGACAACATGTTTGACATCCTTAACACTCAGAAAATGCAAATCAAAACTGAACTGAGAGTTCATCTCACTCCAATTAGAATGGCAATCATTAATACTACAAATAACACTAATTATTGGCAAAGAGACAGAGAGAAATGTACTCTTATACACTGTTAGATTGCAAATTAGTATAATCATTCTGGAAACCAGTATGAATATTTTTCAAATCTATATGGAGCATGGAAACCACCACATGATCCAACTATTCCACTCCTTAATAATTATACAAAGGAACTAAAATTTAGCTTCTTGTAGTAACACATGCATACTGATGTTCATAGCAGAGCAATTCACATTTGCCTAGTTATGGAAAAAGACTAGATACCTATCAACAGATGAATGAATAAAGAAAATGTCTCATACACACACACACACACACACACACTCACACATGCACGCACACACAATGAAGTTCTCCTCAGCTATGAAGAATGAAATTATGTTATGTTTTGGTTTTGAAGTAAACCCTAAAAGCTCACATGTGAGACAATAGAAGAGAGTTCAGAGAAACAGTGATTGGGCCATGAGATCCTTAATCCAATCAACAAATTGTTCATCTGATGGGATTAATTCGGTGTTAATGGAAGGCAGGTGGGGTGTTGCTGCAGGAGGTGGGGCATTGAGAGCATGACTTTGGGTATATATTTGTATCTGGCAAGTGGAGATCTCTCTCTCTCTCTCTCTCTCTCTCTCTCTCTCTCTCTCTCTCTCTCTCTCCCTCTCCCTCCCTCCCTCCCTCCCTCCCTCCCTCTCCCTTTCCCTCTCTCTCCACCTCTGGTCATCATGTGAGCTGCTTCCCTCTGCTACACAATTCTGCCATGATGGTCAGTCTCAGCTCCAGTCCCCAGAATGAAGCCAGCTGTCCATGGTCTGAGTCCCCTGAAACCGTGAGCCTCCAAATAAGCTCTTAATTCTCTAATGTTGTTTTGGTTGGGTCTTTTAGTCACAGCAGCAAAAATAAAAGCTGACTAGTACAATTATATGCTGCTAAATGGATAAAACTGGAGCTAAGTGGAAAATTTCCAGACTAGAAAAGTCAAGGTGCTAATATTTTTTTTTTCTCATATGCCAAAGGAAGAGCCAAGTAATCAATTTTTTAATTTAGAGCAAACGATGGAGAGAGGAGAGATGGGAAAGAGGAAAAACAGTGGAAAGAAATTGACCAAACTATATTCTATGCATGTATGAAGATATCACAATGAATTTAATTTTTATGCATAACTATAATGCACCATTATAAAAACAATAAATAAATGGAAGGAAAACCTGTAAAGGAGAGCAAGCAGATTGGAGGGAGGGGGGAGGCAGGAGAAAAGGGAAGTACTGGGGATTGAAGTTGAGCAAATTCATGTTTATGCATAGATGAATATGTCACAAAGAATTTCATTATTATATATAACTATAATGCATTAATAAAAATCAAAAGTTTTAAAGATTTTTTGAAAAAGTAATTCTTAGAATAATTACAAAATTTATTTCTGGTATGAGGTAAAGCAAAATTCTAGATTTGAAACTGTATGCTCTTTACCAATGATAATAATTTCTATAGCTTTTATAATTACCACACACACCTCAAATAGAGTACTAATCTATCTTATAATTATAGTTTTATAATTTTCATAATTATAAAGCAGCATATGGTGAAATAACAGAAAATAACTCAAGCCTTGTTTTCAGATCACTGCTCTTTAATTTATATTAACAAAATTTGTGTTAGTTTCCAATATGACTAGATTTTTAAAGTACATGTGTGAGTTGTCTTTTTGTCAACATGCTGATTTTAAATTCTTTTGGTATAAACCAAGGAGTGGGATAACTGGGTCGAATGGTGGTTCCATTCCAAGTTTTCTGAGGAATCTCCATACTGCTTTACAGAGGTTTGCACCAATATGCAGTCCCACCAACAATGTATGAGTGTAGCTTTTTCCCCACATCCCACACACTTACTGTTGCTTCTATTCTTGATGATTGCTATTCTGACTGGAGTGAGATGAAGTCTTAGCTTTGATTTGCATTTGTCCAATCACTAGAGATGATGAACATTTTTTTTCATATGTTTGTTGATTGATTGTATATCTTCTTCTGTAAAGTGTCTGTTCAGTTCCTTAGCCCATTTATTGATTGGGTTACTTGTTTTTTTGGTCTTAAGTTTTTTGAATTCTTTATATATCTTGAAGATTAGTGCTCTATCTGAGGTGTGTGTGTGGTAAAGATTTTCTCCCATTCTGTAGGCTCTCTTTTCACATTATGGGTTATTTCCTTTTCTGAAAAAAAAGCTTTTTTGTTTGAGTCTATTCCATTTATTGATTCTTGATTTTATTTCTTAGAGTCTTGCTAAGGAGATTTGGTCCCACTTTTTCTTCCATTAAGTGCAGATTTTCTATTCTACTGCCTAAGTCTTTAAGCCACTTGGAGTTGATTTTTGTGAGAAAAATAACTTCAAGGAGGGAAAAACTATTTTCGCTCAGTTTCAGACATTGTATTTCATAGTCATCTGGCTCCATTTCTTTCTTTGGTCCTGAGGTGAAGCAAAACATCATGAGAGAAGGGTGTGGCAGAGGAAAGCTACTTACCTCATTGCAGCCGGAAAGCAGGAAGAGAAAGAAAGGAGAGGCCAAGGGACAGGACAAAGCCTCCCTGAACCTACTTCCTCCTACAATCACCACCACTTTCTAATAATGCAGTTAGATTATGAATACATGAAATCAATTAGTGCATTGATGAGGTAAGAGCCCTATGGTCCAGTCAGTCATCTTGCTAAAGATTTCACCTCTTAATACTGTTGCATTGTTAAATAACCCTTAAACTCATGAGTCTTTAGAAGACACCTCATATGTAAACTATGGCATATTACTTCTTTCATAGCAGGATATCATACAAATAATGTTAAGAAGGTTAAGTAATGCACATAATGTTAATACATATACACACACGCATATGTTTATTCACTTTGGAAGATATATAAAATAATTATTAAGCAATTTTATATAAAAATGCATAATCTAAAGTTAAGTGGATTTTACATACTAATTTTGTTTGTGGTTGTATTATCAAGAGATGCTAAAAAATGTCATTATTTCAATTACTGTGCCTAATAATATTTTCTTTGCATGATTTGATTGACTTGTAGATTTGCTATGTGCATTTTAAAGTTTTCTACTGAATATTTCTTTCCAGCAAAGTTACTTTCATAAACAATCATATTAAAATCAGCAATAGAAAATAGTCCCTAAAAAAGCCATAATTGACTACAAAGAAAAAGTCACAATGTTTTCAAGCAATCGTTCCCATTTCTTTGCAAATTGTGATATGTACAGAGGGTTTTACCTATGCAATTAAGTTAATATGGAAGGTGCTTGTTCCACTTTATTTTCATAACTTCTTAATTCTAAACAAAGATACAAGTTATTCTGCAAAAGGTCAAATAGTAATTTGAATGAAAGTAAAGGAAGGACATTATTTTAACTTTAGTTAAACTTTCTTCTGTACTTACACTAAACTCAAGTCAAATATTTTTGGTTCACTAAACTGCAACAATTTTTTGTGACAGTTTTATAAATGTCAGTTACTCATTTAAAACTTTGATATGAATAGTCTTCCTTTGCTTTTCAGAGTCTTGGCTAAATTTTGTCCTAAAAGTTATTTGATCTTTTAAACATTTAATAACTTTAGAAAACATATGATTTAAAATGATTATTTATTCCACTTAAAATAATGGAGTGTATTTTTTTCAGAATTTAGATATTTTTTTAATTTTTAAATTTGTTCTAATTAGTTATACATGAAAGTAGAATGCATTTTGACTCATCATACATAAGTAGAATGTAATTTTTCATTCTTCTGGTTGGGTCAGGTCCAATAAAAAGTTGCTATTTCACACACAAAATAAAGAATAGAAAGAAAGAAACTAAGGCACAGAGACAGAGAAAGGTTACTTATACTTTTTCTAGAAAAGATCCAGCTCATAACTGTTGATAGTTCCAACCTTTGATGTGTTTCATTTCAAAGCCTAAGTATTTAATCACATTGGTGTATTCAGATCCATTCATAAACTATAAGATGTTGACATGGGGTCAAATTTGACGCCCCCACACACCATGTTTTGGTTTGAATTTGGAATGTCCTCAAAAGCTCACATGTTGTAAGCATGGTCCCCAATGCATCAAGGTTCAGATATGGGAATTTTAGTCAATAATTAGAGCTCTGACCTCAACAATGAATTAATACATTTGCTAGATTAATTCAATGGTAGGATAATAGTTGATGAGCATGGTTGGAGGAAATAGATCACTGGGGACATGACCTTGGTGCATATTTCTTTCCCTCACCCTTCTTTATCTCTTTGTTTCATAGCTGGCATGAAGTGAGAAGCTTTCCATTGTCATGATCTTCTACCATAATGTTTTACCTCATCTTGGGTCTTAAGTGTTGGATTTGGACAACTATGAACTGATATCTGTGAAACTGTGTGCCCAAAATAAAATTTTTTGTCCTCTAAATTTTTTTGTAAGTATTCTGATCCCGCTGATAGAAAGCAGACTCACACATATAGTAACACCACTGATGTGAGGTAAATCTTGGTCCCCAGTTTATTCACCTCTGAAATTTTCTCAAACTGTTTTATATAATGCTGCTTCCCAAATACTTCATTTACCTTCATTAAATACTGGTTCCTGACTTCATCCTCATATCCATAAAACACTCCTTCCCAGAAACATTGCTAATTACTTAGATATATGGTTCCATTTGGTGAATGTAGCACAGTTTATCAGCAATTGGGTACATAATAGCAAGAGGGTTCAGAAGAACAAATAAAGATATTACAGAGATGGAAAAAAGAAAGGTGAGAAATAAAGAATATATATATATATATATATATATATATATATATATATATATATATTTCTTCTATAAAATTGCCAGATCTCTATATATAAATTGATAGATTCTTATACTTGTAAGAATTATTGTAACTAAGTTAAGTTATACTATAATTTTTTTGTGATCTAATAAATAGTATTCTTTTTTTTCCTTTCTGTACCAAATTCATAAATCAATAGACAAATAGAGATCAAAAACTTGATTAGTCTGTGTGGACAGCTATAAAAAATATAAGCTGAATGACTTATAAACAACAGAAATTTATTTGTCACAATTCTGGAGAGTGGATGTTCAAATCAAAGTACCAACAAACTCAGTGTCTGATGAAGGTATACTTCCTGGTTTGTAGATGATGCCATCTAGCTGTGGACATGGTAGAGAGAGGGATCTTCCAGGGTCCTTTGTATAAAGATGCTAATTCCATTAATGAGACTCTGTGTTAATGACCCAATCACCTCCTAACAACCTTAGCTCCTAATACCATCACCTTAGAAGTTATATTTTAACATATAAATTTCAAGAGAACACAATTTTCAGCCTCAACTGATATGGTACATTGAGAAAGTAGCATCAGGATTATTGGTGGAGCTGATTTTGAAGCCTTATAGAGAATTATGTCTTCAGTGGGCTTTTTCAAATGTGCATTTGAATTAGGCCCACATCATTCCCTAGTCCCCGAGTCTAATAGACTATTAGGGGCCTTCCATTAAAAGAAAGTATACTTAAGAAATTGGAAATGTCATTTGATTTGTTATTATTAAGATAAATTCCTGTTTTATATGGAGCAAGCCAATTTGATCCAAATCAATATTTCTGAGTTTTTCACTAAAGAGTTATAGTTATATAATTCATAACTTTTAGTAAACAAATAATTTTTTTTAATTTATAAGATTTCCCATAAAGAGGTCTTGAATAGTCAAAATTATGCCCTCAAGATTATAAGTCAGCATGAGAATTATTTCTAAATTCATTTATTGTTCAATAAACATGCTTCTGTGTCTTTGCTGTTTGACAGAACTGGACAGAAAATCAATCACACTATACAAAGTCACTGAATAACTGTAGAGAAGTCACATTTTTCTGGTAATAACTATGTACATATGCACTGAGAAATTTTGATAAAACAAGACATAATGAATATCTCAGAGCCTGTTCTTCTCAGTTCTTCATTTAAGGACATTTACTATCGATTGTTTTCTGATGCTCTGACCTCAGTTATTCTTTACTTGATTGATCTAAATAATAGAAAATGGGTGTTTCAGTTTGGGTTTCCCTAAAAGGACACAGAAATAATGATGTTGACATTCTTGTCCATCACAGGAGAAATTAAAAGCTAGACAGGGGCGGGAGCAAGTGTCATAAAGGTTGATCTAATGAGGACGATGGTTTGAAAGGTGAATTGTATTTACTCTTACGTACACTACTCTCAGGTCTAGAGACCTGACTTTTTATGTATTGTTTATACTATTTGTATCCACTCGCTTTCACCTTTAGAATAGATGAAATGAGAAACATTAAACTCTTTCATTGTGTCTTGTGCTTACTCTTCTCATACAGTATTGAGCTGTGGATGACTAGAAATCAGGAATCAACATTTTCACAATATCTACATGTTTAGGTTCTTTGTGTTTGCTTGCTTTTATTTTTATTTTGTTTTGTTGAAGTCAGATATGGCTATAAAATATATAAGATATTAAATATTATAGGTTTTACTGGAAACAAAAACCCTCTGATACATACCTTAAGAGAATACTTTTTTAACACATTATATATATAATGTGTTTAAAAAAAAAAAAAAAAATATATATATATATATATATATATATATATATATATATATATATATACATACACACACACACTGTACGAAAACAAGCTTTGGCCACTGGAGTATAGCTTGATCTAAGGGAAGAAATATTCAGTATTTAGGGTATATGCATGTCAAAAGAACCTAACTGGAAATAGTAGTAATTAAGTGAATATATTCATTATCTTTGCCTGTTGTAATGAAATGCCGAAGGTAACCAACTTAAAAAAGAGGAAAGGTTTATTTTGGTTTACCGTTTCAGAAGCATCAGGCAATGGTTAGTTCATCTATTGCTTTTGGATGTGTGGCGAAGTAACATGATGAGGAGAGCATGGCAGAGAAAATTTCTCATGATTGATGGAAAATGAAAGAAAAAGATAAAGGAAGGGTATGGATTTTCACTATCCTCTTGAATGACACTCTCCCAGTGAACTAAGTTGTCTCAATTGTTGCACCTATTAAAGGTTCCACTACTTTTTAATAGCACCATGCAGAAGACCACACTTTAACATATAGGTCTTCAGAGGGTATTTCAGGTCCAAACTACAGCAGTGAACTTTAAGAAAATATAAGTGTTCAGTTCCCCACCTGAGGTGTTATCAAAGAAGGTCTAGGAGGGGGCCAGGACTTTCATCCTAGCTGGATAGTACCAAGCCTCCAGGCCCATGGTATCAGTGAAGATCACATGCACACAGCATGAACGTTCATCTCACCTACTGCCAAGAAGAACACTTCTCCACTGAATATGTGGTGTTAATGGAGGTCGAGAGTCACGACTCTCACCCCACTCCACTGTGGATTTGGTGAAGGCTACATGGAGAGAAGTAACAAGGAACTCTCCCAGCAAAGAATGGCATCCATGAAGGCCTATAGGAATCCATGTTGTCCCGCCCCCAACAGCAGCTAACAGAGGGCAGTGAGGAGCATGAACTTCTGCCTCCATTCAGCAAGACTGAAGCAGTACCTGCTCTATTCCTCCAAAGCACTGCCACAGAAAGCAGACTACAACAGGTAATAATACTTAACCATTTAATACTTAATTCACCTCTAAATCAGTAATCATAAAAATATTTCAAGGAGCTATAATAAATGAACTAGAAAGAAAGAAACAACTAGAAAGTCCCAGCAAAAACATAGAAATTTGAAGTCAAGAAATGCAAGATAAAAAAAACAATCAATGAAAAAAACATTATAATCAATCACATAATTTTAATGGATGAACTGAACAATAGAATGGAAAATGTAAGTTGCCATATAGGAACAAGAGAGAAAAAATAGACTTCAAACAAGAGAATTGAGTAGAATTTTGTTATATTTGAAATATATCAAAAGATAGGTGCAATCCTAAAAAGCGAAGCCAAAGTGGGCATGACTGAAAAGTTTTAAAAAATTAGTGTATGAAAATTTTCCGAGTTAACAAAAACCATAAGTCTACAAATTCAAGAAGCTAAGCAAACTACAAAAAGAAAACCCTAAAGACATGTTTAAAAAGACAGATAATAGTTAGAATTTTATATACTACATATTTTTAAAGAGAAAAAATATGACCTAAACTATAGAAGAAATAATATAGTTTTTTTTTTCTCAAATCTACAGGAAACAGAAACAACTTTACTGTACAATCCAAGTACTGAAAAAAAAATGTCAACCTAGAATTATACCTTTCAAAACTAATGTAGAAATCAAGAGCCTCTGACATGACTGGAAATTAAGTATTGTCATCAGAAGTGCATCTTATATGAATGACAAAAGGGAAGTTCTCCAAAAAGAAAGCTAATGATTAAAAGTGAAATCTTGAAATATTGAGGATGGGAAAATGATAGAAAGGATAAAATTATAAATTTTATAAAGGATAAAATTATAAATACACTACACTGCACTTCTGATATTAATTTTTTAAAACAAAAAGATTTAACACTTTAGATAAGCTAAAACAGTTGGCAGTACAAAATGGTTGTGAGAGTATAAAGAAATTGCATCACTTATTTATAATCTATGGCAGTACAAAATGGTATAGAACTCAAGAAAATAGTTCAGCAGTCTCTTTAAAAAAGGCTAAACATACACTTATCATAAATATCAGTAATCACAGTCTGGGATATTTATCTGAGAAAAAAATGAATATATATATATATATATATATATATATATATATATATATATTCCCACACAACGTCTTTATTTGTTCTGATGTCCTACACTGCCTGAATAGTTAAACAAATGGTGGCACATATATACAATTTAAATAGCATACAGCAATAACAAGAAAAAAAATGACAATGCTGGAGAGGTTGTGAAAACATTAGAGCTTTCAAACACTGCTGGTGTTGCCAAGATAAAACAGTTAATTGTTTGCTAAGGACTGAATGTAGAAGTGCCCCTGAAGTTCACATGGTGAAGCTCTATTCCCCAATGTGATGAGATTTAGAGGTGGCGCCTGTGGGAGGTTAACTATATTTAGAAGATATCATGAAGGAGAGTCCCTATGGTGGGATTAGAGCGCTTTCTCTCTGCCATATCTGCATATAACAAGAAAATGGTCACCTGAAAACCAGACACGATTTATGTCTGCACCTTGAACTTGGACTTCCCAGCCTCAAGAACTATGAGAAATCAAATTTGTTACTTAAGCTAGTTTGGTATTTTGTTATGGCAAAATGAGCTGAAGATAAAAATACTAAAAAATTAAGAATATATATATATATATATATATTATATATACATATACTATATATCTATATATATATATATATATATATATATATATATAAATCAGAAATTTAAATTTGCAAAAGGGAAGAAAGCCCAATATGAACTAAACTAAACTCTGACTTTTGGAGAGGTTGAAGTAGGAGTTTAGGGATATCAAGATGGCAAAGGCAGGATACAGGAAAAATGCCCTCAGAGTATAAAATATGGGGGATGAGTCATCTTAGTAATGTGCCCATGCAAATGTTTGTTCACAAATATAGAAGAGGGCTAAGAGGGGCTTAGCTAGTTTGGTCAAGTACAGCATCATTGTTAGTGGGAATCTAAAATGTTCAATCACAGACTTCTTGATTATTAAACATGGGTTTTCCATATGACCCAGCATTTCCACTCCTACACACATCTGAGAGAAATTAAATATATATGTTCACAAGAAAACTTAAATATTAATGTTTATAGAAACATTACTCATAAAAGCCAAATAGCATAAACAATCCAAATTGATGAAAGAATAAACAAAATGTGGTCTGGGTATAAATGGGATATTACTTGGCTATTAAAAAGAGAGAAGAATATGACAGACTTTTAAAATCATCTAACTTTCCTGAAAAGACAAGTCGAATGGTAATAATGGAGATTGTTTCATAACATATGTACAAACAAAACAGTGAACCATTGATAGAAAGGCTGGAAGAAGAAAAATGGAAGCACACTATTATTGGGATCTCATGTCATGAGTGACAATGTCACTTAAAGGCAGGCTGTAATAACTTAAAGATATACATCATAAATACTAAACTATAAAACAAAGAAATAAAGTGATATGATCAATTAGTCAATGACATTAAATGAAAAAAATTAAATCAGTAAAAATGAAGTTAGAAAAATCATTCCATTAATCTAAAAATAGCATCCCATTTTTATTATCATTTTTTTTTCTGAGAATTAGTGGGTCCAGTGATAGGGAATGTATGTAAAATACTTGGAACAATGGTTTGCAGAGACTAAATGTCAAACATGATCTCTTGGATTTTATTTTAATATTGCCTTTCAAACAGAGAGAACAAACTTCTTCCTTATCAAAAGGCATCCAGAGAGTTGTCTAGAAATGCTTACCTCAGCTCCTTATTCCCCATGCTTTTCTCCATGCCCTGGATGTCAATTAGGATTTCATCTTCATTACTGCACCGAAACCTGTTGTCTTCAAGGTCACCGATGACTTCTGCCTGGTTATTGTCCCTCTTATTCTTCCTTAATACTTATATCTCAGAACAATTTGTGGCTTTTCATCACTTCTTCCTTATGATGTTCTCTTGATTTTCTTCTTTACTCATTGACTTTCTCGCCAATGTCTCCTGTTTCCCGTCTCCAGATGTTGAATTCTCAGGCATAGCACTTGGCTCCATCTGTTCTCTGGGCATGTTTACTTACTTGGTGTCCTTCCCAATGCCAGGACAGAACCCACAGCTGACGACTTCCACATTTATATCTTCAAATCTGACATTTTTAATGAGATTAAAACTCATACATTCAACCAATTAATCAAGATTTTATCTCAGAATTTTATTAGACAGCTGCATATAGGCACACCTTAGAGAGATCTTCCTCACCTGGCTCATGCTCATTATTTCCTCATCAAGACAAAGATCCAGGAGAGCCCTCCGAGGCTACTCCTGTCTTCATAGCTTTTTTCTGGTTTTCTTACTTCGCTCTTATTTCCCTGTGTCTGTCCTATAGGCATCCATCAAAGACTCTCCGGAAACACATCAGAATACATCACTGTTTGGTGAGTCTCCTTGGTTTCCAAGTCATGTGGCATGTAAGGTGAATCCTACTGCACTCTTGCTTCTGAATGATCCACCCTAGCTTCCTCTCTGACTTCGCCAACTCATTGTCCCTCACTCCTGGCCTTCAAGGCACACCAGACTCTTGCTTTTTTGGGTGTTCCAACAAAACGGGACCACCTAACCTCATGTCCTTTACACATTCCATTACATCTCCACTTTCCAGACATTTCAGTGCCCTCTGCCACAGGGTACCTCCTCAGACACATGTTTCGTTGAATGCACCACTTTTGTCATAGTTCATTTTCCCTGGTTTACATTTCTTTAAAGAACTTACACTTATATTTATTTATCATCTTACACTTATATTTATTTATCGTTCTTCATCAGACCCCAAGCTCTGTCTTTTCACTGATGTGAAAATGATTTTAGTTGAATTCCATTTTGATATGATTTCAACTGAAAACTCATTGCTTTTTTGGTGTTTTTCTTTTTTATGAAAGCATGAATGTAAATTTTATTTTTTAAATTTGGTTGAAGCAGTATATGATAATCCCAGATGACATGAATTCCAACCAAATAAAAGCTATCAACCTCCATGACCAAATACAGTCTCATTCTGTTAATTAATAATTGCACATGAAATACATATCCAAAATATTATTAGACTTGTGTAAAAGTAAACATATAAAACAGAGTGGAAAAGATGAACCATGATTTTTGGCCTAGTTAGTAATGCTTTCTTTATGAAATCACATAAAACTTGTTGTTACTTAAGACCAAGAATATGAGTGAACTTGTATCATGCCCAAGTATTCACGCTTAGTGGAAGACCTAAAATTAAAATTCTTCTTCCAGAGTATTATCATGTTAAACTCACTAATCTGCCTAATTGAAACCCTACATTCCTGTATTTTCTACCTCCCAGCTTTTAAAAATGTCACTAGTGGGCTTGGGTTGCAGCTCACCTAGCATGTATCACACCCTGGAATCAATCTCTAGTATCTCCTAAAGAAATGACCAAATAAATTAAATAAAAGTATAACTATTATAGCTCTAATATTTATGAATTATTTCAAGTAATAAATGCCATATGTGATAAAAATATATTTTTATTCTTACAATGTTTCACTCTAACAGTAGAGATTGGTAAATAATTTCAACTAGGTACACCTAGAGGGATTAAAGAAGGAGATAAATTTTGAACTGCATGTTGATGAAAGGGAAGCAGTTAATAGCAACAAGACTCATAAAGTACTTCCCTAAAAGTGCTCTATGACAAGCAACAATGGCAACTTGGCAATTAATGATATATGAATAGAATTCTGTGTTCACAGGGACAGAATGGGGAATAAGGTTAATGAGAGGCAGTGTATGAAGATAAGATATTAAAAACCTTGAGTGCCCAAGAAGGAGATTAGACTACTTGAAGGTTTTGTAGCAGAGCAATGAAAGATAAGTGTTTACAAATCCTAGAACTATGTAGAAAAGGGATTGGTTTTGGCGGTAACCTGAGCTCAAGGAAGGTTAGTTTTCATTCCACTTTAGTAGTTCAAGTGAGAGATCAAAATGAACATTAGGGCAATGGTTTCAGCATCAGAGATAGGAGACATTGCAAAATTATGGAGAAGGATCTAGTCCTAGCCCTGACTTAGTTTCTTATAACTGTTTGGGACAAGGTCTCTAAATTATGTTTTAATATATAAAGGGGAAGTAATAAATGTGAGCTAGGTCAATGTGCTAATTTAAGAAGTTACATAGTCATTAGTGGCAAAAAATGTTCAAATGGCTTGTCATGAAAAAGTATTTCTAAACTACCTGTTCTTGCCACATGCTGTATTTAGGGGTTTGGGGTAGTTATCACCAAAGGATGTGTAGATTCCCCCAAAAATTCAAGAAATAATCATTCTTCTCCAGGTTCAGTAACAAATGAGAGGCAAAGAAATTGAGGAAGCAGATAGTAAAATGTCACTTCATTAATGAAGAAGTTGTTGATAATAATTGCTTACCTAATTGTAGACCCAGTTGGATAGGAAGTGTCTCCTTCACACAAGTATCTACTCCAGAAAACCTAAAACATGAAGGAATAAATATTTTATTTCTTCCTCCCTCCCTACCCCTCCTCTTCCCTTCCTTTCTTCCTTCCTTCCTCCCTTCCTTCTTTCCTCCCTTCCTTTCTTCTTTACTTCCTTCTTTCTTTCCCTCCTTCCTTTTCTTTCTTCTCCCTACAGATAGACAAATCCCAAACATAAAGGAGATGGGCCTTGGCTATTAATACCCTGTGATTATTCCCTGCTTCCCAGCCACAAGTTTACTGATACCTCTCTAGGCAAGGGTGACTGAGAGTGAGGGTCACAGTATTCTAATGCAAGGTCCTGGGAGGAAACTTACTAATGAAGGAATAGGTGTTCCTGCCAAGAACGCCAGCTCTAGGGACCAGGAGAGGCAGGCATGGAGGTAATCAAAGGTGAGTTGATACTCAGACGGCAACTAGTTAATGGTTTGTAGTTTATTCGTCCCACAATGTGGTTGACGTATAAACAGACTGGGAACAAGAACTGCTGGCTGGGGGTGTAGGTCAGGGGGAGTATGATGTATATCTACCTAGCTTCCAGGTAGACCCTGAGTTCAATTCCCAGCAACCCTCCACAAGAACAAGAATTGCTAAGACCGATATAGTAGACTTAAACGGGGTGCCATTATAGGGGTGAAGCAAGGAGAGAGCACAGGTAGCAAGAAAAAAGGTGATTTCCATCTATTCAACCAACCCCCTCCAATCCTCAAATTATAGAAACTGGTGTGGTTGTTTTTTTTTTTTTTTTTTTTCCTTTCTTTCTTTTTTCCATCTGAGTAGTTCTGTTTTATCTGGGACATCATACAAATAGGAAAGTATAGTAAGTTATCTTTGCAAACTGGCTTTTGTTCTTAGTGATATGCCCCTCAGATTTATCTAGGTTACTTCTTGGATTAATAATTAATTTTCTTATATATAGCTGAGTAGTATGCCATTGTATAGATAAAGTATAATTTCTCCCTTCATCCTGTGAGGGATAACTTGATTCCTTCCAATTTGGGAAACTTATGAATAAATTAAATATGTAAAAGTTATCAGTAAAACCTTTACAAATATTTATTTACAGAAGTTTATCTATTGGCTTCAATTTTTAAATCAATTGAAAAAAAATTAACTAGAAATTCAATTGTAAAATCACACATTGAGACTACTTAGCTTTGTTAAAATCTGTCAAAATGTTTTCCAAATCATTCAGAACTCTTTGTATTCTCAACCACAAAAGATGAGACTTTTTAACACTGGATAGTTATCAACAATTCTCTTGGCAGACTTTTGTATGTGATCTCCTTACATTTTGATCTAATTTGCGTTTTGCCAATGAAAAATGATGATATAAATCTTTTCTAAAACTTTCTTGTCATTTACATATTTTTGGTGAGGAGTCTGCTTAAACATTTTACATTTATTAATTAATGGCGTGGTTTTCCCATTGCTAACTTTTAAGAAATTTTTGTATGCTTTGAAGATAATTCCTTTATCAGATATGTAATTTGCAAATATATTTCCTCCAGTCTATAGCATATCTCAGTATACAAAGCAGAACTAAATATGGAGATTAATTTTTAAATTCACATTATTTATTATAATTACTTTAGCATGGGAAATAATCTTGTCACTAGAGGATGTCCAAGGAGCATCTGGAGAAGGAGATCTCAACTCAGGACAAGTGGGGTTCATGCAATGTCCAAGAAATGAGTTTAAGGATGTGTCAGAAACATAGATTTATTTAGGAAAGCAGAGAGACATTCAAGGGAGAATGCAGGTCATTTTGTGTGTGATATGCTTTAGGTGCTTTTAGCTCTTAAAAAAAACTCTGCATGGAGATGTGAGTTGGTATAGGGGGATGGCGTCAGTCTGGTGATGGTTTCCTGAGGTTTCTTTGATCTCAGGATCCTTAGGTTGACATGCTCTCCATTTTCTGATCAGAAGATAACATTGGAAAATACCCTAGATTACATTCTTGAAATATTGAGTCTCCCCCTGCTTAGTCACGGTATTATGTAGGCTAGTTAGCAGTGTGCAGGTGACTTTCACGTGAGTGAACTTAAGGTAACTCAGATTTACAGATTTCTCAGAAACTTGAAAGTGACAGATCTGGAAGACAGAACTGGTTTAGGCAGTGACAGGCCTGGGAGGAAACCAGTGTATGGCTTTGGCATAAAGCATGAGCTTCTAGATTAAATTATAGTTTCCTTGTCCTTCCTGTTAGCTCCTTTTTACCTTTTATTTTTATGTTACCATATTTCCATACCTTAAAAATACACAAATTGGTGATATTCTTATACTTCAACCCTGGAATTTTTATGTTTATTTCATAAAAGTAAAATCATTTTCATTTTTAATAAGGGTTTAAGTGATTTTAAACTGTTTTCTGTTTCTTTCCTCTTCTTTCCTGAAGACAACATTAAGACTTTAATCTTAATTATTCCATGAATTATCTAGACCATTTCCAAGACAAACAAGTGAACAAAATTTCTTTTAGTTATTGTTCCACTTTTCATATTTTCTATTGAATAGATCACGGATTTCTTTTATAAAAGGGGCCACCAAAAACATGAAGATAATGGAATACAGTTATATTATTATGTATTCACAATCATTAAATCATTAAAAAGAATTCATCAGAGTTTTTAAAAGCATTATTTTTGAAAGATAGATTGAAATACTAATTCAGCTTGGTATTTTATTGAAATAGCATGTCTATTCAGAAACTGCTTCAACAATCAAAAGTAAAATGTTTTGTATTGTCTAAAAGAAGAATTTGCTTTTAATCGGTTTAAAATTATTAAATTTAGTTCATATTTTTAAAAATCATTTCTTCCATTTTAAAAGTATCTATTACATAGAACATATACTGTCTCCCCAAACATATGAAAGAAAGATGACGTTCTCTTATTCAAAGCAAAATGGAAGCAGGTAGAAGGTAAAAATCACTTGTTATTAATAGCATGAGCTAGAAATTATACCAACTCTTCTGTAATGAGGGAGTCAGAGAGGAGCACATTGGATCTTTTCATCTCATGCAGTAGAACAGGCCATGAAAGAAATGTCTTGAATTGTGAACTGAAAAATTGGTCCCTGTGTCTTTCAGAGTGGTACAGGATAGCTGGAAGGCCAAGAAATGTAGGCTCACAGTGTAGGCAATCATCTTACTTCTAGAGTGACACACAAAATTCTTTCCCAATAGTTTTGCAAAGAAGAATCCTAGGGCAGGTTTATCATAGTCTCTTCTGTGAATATTGTCAGGCCTGAAACTGCAGTTCAACATCAGAGCTTTACAATATCAAAACAAGAACAATGCTCCTTTCTGTATACCTGCCTGCCCCAAGGACTTTACTATCTGGCATGCACAGAACACACCTTCCAAGTTACAGGAGAGATTAGATCAAGATCTAGTAACCCATCACTTTTTAAAGAAAGTCAAAGTTTTTTTTTTTTTTTAGGTTATTTAGAAACCTTTATTTTATTTATTATATGCGGTGCTGAGAATTGTGCCTCCCACATGCCAGGCAACTGGGCTACTGCTCACCTGCAGCCCCAGCCCCAAGAAAATCAAAGATTACTTGAAAAGTTCTGAATCTCTAATTTAAAACTGCTGTCAGCAATCAACTGAAACGAGAATACCTGTGTACACATTGTTTATCTACCTCAGGTGGCTATTTTAGTGTGATCCTTAGGTATAGCTAACTATATGAAATTTTCCTTTCTTTCTAATGAGCTGCACTTAACCTCTTCCGATTTTCACAGTGCAGAGCCCCCAGGGTTAATGGCAGCGACAAAAAATTTCATGCAGTATGTCAATTTCAATTCGTGACTTGAAATATTTTTAGCCTGTTATCACAATCACCACAAGAATTCCAAGACATAGTTATTAACTTTAAGAAACTTGACTTTTTTTGTATAGATGGAGAGAATGTTCATGGAAATTCCAGAAAATTAATCATTTTTTCATCAACCTGCTAAAATGTTTCAAAACCTAATGAAACAGTTCAACTCGTACTTGGTTTTCTTTTCTTTCTTTCTTTATTTTATTATTTTATTTCAGCCCCAGTTAACAGTTGCTGGTAATCAAGGATTTTTTCTGGACGTTGTATGGGAATGACATTTATCCCCAAAGATTCTTTGCTGAATGTAGGAAAAAGCAGGTCAAATGGCCCTTAACAAATTTCTAGTGCTAAGTGATTTCAGCTTGAAATAATCAATACACCAATACAACATATTTTAAGGTGCTACATCTTTAACTCCTTCCATTTCTTGATTGGTGAGTTGTATGATTTAAATACTAATTACTCTTCTGCAGGTATTAATGTTAAATTTAAAAATGGAATGCAAGGATAGAGAGATTCTGTGGAAAGTAAATGAGGGTTGACAATAAGAACCTCTGTAATGGCATTGCATAAATAAAGGTTCAGATATCTTACAGAAAAAAGATCAGTTAATCTTTTTATTTTTATTTTACCTACTTCTTATTAAGTGACATAAAATATGACTTCATCCTCTCCCATGATAGAGTTTCTCAGGACAATGGAACAAAATAAATAAATGACTTTCTTTACTTTAGAATGGCATTCTAAAGACATGCAAATGAAGATTTACAAAATACCACCAAGAATATAGTAAGACTCTAATACAAAACATGTGCACATTAGAGTATCATATACAATATAATGATTCTTTTAAACTAATATGAAAGCAGTAGTCCAAACACTTATTAGCCAATTATATATAATTGGGGAAATATATACAAGAGAAATGATTGGAGCATGTGGCTTCATAATTGTATTTATAAAGTAATTTTTGGAGAAATGTGGATAATGTTATGTTAATACCCTCTGGTTATTTCTATGGCTTTAGGCACCTGTTTCCACTTTTATAGTAATTTTTATGTCTTGTTTTACTTTTGTACTGCCTAGATTCTTCTTTCAAAATCAGCCACTTCTTTCCTTATTTACTAGAACATTATCTGCTGAGGGCTTATATAGTTGACTCCTAAAATTTTTCAATGCACTATTATGAATGTTTTCTTTCCATATATGAATGGCCTATATTTTATTAGAAATAAATTCCATCATATATATAATTTTTAATTTCTTTTTTGTGGAATTGATTAATCTAGTATTACAGGGATTGCCTTTAGGTGTGATATTTGACAAATCACTTATTAAAGAAAAATGTATGCCTGTCCTATATTCAACAATCCCACTCTCTCTACTTTTCTGACAATTTTTTAAAAACTGTGCTCTCTTAATATTTAAATGAAGAAAAACTACTTGGAATTATGTGAATTGAAGATTTATATATTTTTTTCTAAATGAATAGCTAGCTTTCCCAAGATGGTTTCTTAAATAGTTTATTCTTTTTCTACATATATGAGATACGTTCTCCGTCAGAATACTGACGTTATATGTTGATTTTTTTGGCTTGATTTTGCTTTACTGATTTTTTTCTTCCATGATAATATCAGTTTTAGTCAGCTTTTTCATTCCTGTGATCAAAAGACCTGACAAGAAAATGTGGAGGAGGAAAAGTTTGACTCATGTTTTCAGAGCTCTTTGTCTCCATAGATGGCTAACTCTGGCCCTAAGGTAAAGCAGAACATCATGGCAGAAAAGCTCAGCAGAGGAAGGCACCTTGGGATATGGCAATCAGAAAGCAGAGACAGCTCCATAGATTATGGACAAATTATAAATCCCAAAGGCACATCCCCAGTGACCTACCTCCTCCAGCTACACCCTACCTGCCTAGCGTTATAAACCAGTTAATCAACCTCAGTGAACTAATTCACTGATTAGGTTACAGCTGACATGATCTAATCTTTCACTTGGAAAAATTCTTGCATTGTCTCACACGTGAGCTTTTGGCAGACACCACATATCCAACCCACAATATCAAAGTGTTTCTGCTGTTTTACTGTTTATAATATGACTTCATTTCTAGTAAGGGAAATGAGTCTATTGAATCATACCTAATTCAAAATATAGACTATTTTTAGCAACCCAAAGCATTCTCTTTGTCCCATTCATTAAATATCCCCCACCTCAGCATTTCTCTGTGTTGTAATTTCTCTAATTGTCAAGATCCATAGGTGATTTGTTAATATAGAACGAATTGAGGCAACTACTATGTACTTAATTAACTAGCTTCTTTTGCTTGATGTATCATCAAAATCATCTATATTGATGCATTTATCAGTAAAATGTGTGATATTGTAGTAACTGAATATCACAAATTATTTGCACATAGTAAGTACCTTTGTATTTGGTATTACCTTTGTAAATCTGGTATTCACATTACTTTCAATTTCTGCTTGAATTTATCTACTTTGAACATGAATTGGAAAGTAATGATTCTATTTGCATATATGCATAGGAGTGGGATTGTGGAAAACAGAAAAGAAATACATTTTTCTTTAATAGAAAACAACTTTTCAATGTCTTTACCATTTTTTCGTCACATTAACAATATATAAGAGTACCAGTTTCTCCAGTTCCCTGCTATCAGTAAATATTGTCAGTTTACTATGAGCATTTTGTTTGCTAGAGTCTCAAAATGTGTACAGAGTCTCATTATGGTTTTAGTTTACCTTTTCCAGATAATTATGCTGAATGCCTAATCTAGTGAATACTGGCAATTTTTACATTCTCTTTAGATACCTCTTCAGATCCTTTGCCTTGCAATGACTGCATGAGTCAGATGATGTAAAATTTCAAAATATCACCGTACATACTCACAGAAAGATTTTAACAAAAGCAAAAGTTATGGAACAGCAGAAAAAATTTAAAAAGAAAAGAAAAAAATACTAACACAGATTGAGGTCCTAGAAGAACTAGGTTTATGGATCTGTTTCTGTAATAATATCAAAGTATTTTAATGTCTTTATTGATTATAATATGACTGTTTTCCATAAGAGAAATAAGACCATTTAACCCTACCTCAGTCAAGACTTCCATCAACCCAGTAGGTTCTCAGGCTCAGTCCCAAGAGACTTCCTGAGTTGCTCCCTACTCATTTCATCTCTGTATTATGAACCAACAGGGAAGTGCAAGGAATATTGTTGTACAACAGTTCCTACAAAGCTCCCTAGTGCAGTCTTTTATGTTCCTGCAGTTAAGCAGTCGAGCTGACTGGTTATAGCAGGTGTAAACCATTTACACACAAGCTTACCCTATGTACAGCCAGGGGAATTTAGAAGTTTAAACAGCATATAATAAATAATCAACTAGCTCATACATCCTTTTTTGGCTAACAATCAGTTCCAGATCATGCATTCTTAGAGATCAGTATAGAGCTCCCAGCCCAGCTGTAAAATCATTTGTACACATACACATTTGGGGGTTTGAGAATGTTTATTTGTAATGTATTAGGTATAGACTTGTGGAAGTTCTTCACAGAGTCTGGATAATATTTTCCTTTGTAGATACTTATTGTGAATATTTTTATTCAGTGTGTAGCTTTATTTTCACTTTTAAGTGTTCTGTGTTTGGGTTTGGGGTCTCTGATGACTTCATGGCTGTGGCATGCTTAGCTGTTGGGAAAGTTTCTGTGCCAAGATATGGAATGCCTATCTGCTATAGCAATGCCCTGCATGAGGAGGCTTTGTGCTACAGTCTTTTCAGTCTTGATCTTGATCTCAGGTTCACAGCTCCTGGAAATAAAGAAACTCTCTTCTTAGACCACCACAGTGTTTCACCAAGTTCCAGTGTGCCTGTCCACATAATAGTAACTTTGAACAATGGGCTTTCTTGAGAGCTACACAAAGCTTCTAACATTGCACATTGCAACTATAGTATGTAACTGAGGAATAATCTGCATAATGTTGTGAATTCCATAATCTGCCTAGTGACACAATGAACAATAATGTACTACTAATGCCAGTGGCCAAATGTAACCTATGGATATAAATAAGGCTGGCAGCTTAGGCAAGAGGCCATTCTGCCATTCTGCCTCTGCATCTTGCTTCTCTCTCCTTTGACTTCTTTTCATTCACTCTATGAGTGTCACCATTTAAACACACATTTTTAATGAAACAAATATGAGCAAGATTAGGATTTTTTCAAAGAGAGAGAGAGAGAGAGAATTTTAATATTTATTTTTTAGTTTTCGGCAGACACAATATCTTTGTTTGTATGTGGTGCTGAGGATCGAACCCAGGCTGCACATATGCCAGGCGAGCGTGCTACCGCTTGAGCCACATCCCCAGCCCGAGCAAGATTAATTTTAAGAATTGATTTACAAAATTCATTGTAATGAGTTCCACTGTATTTTATTTTATTTTTTTATGGTTGGTGCCTGCTAAAGAAATCTTTTTCTATCTCAAGTTCAAGAATATAATATTTCATTGTGTTTTTCTCTACAAATTTGATGGATTTACCTTGTATGTTTTGGTCTATAATCCATCTTAACTAAGTTGTTAACTAATTTCTTTATTTTTTCCATTTGGATATGCAATGGGTTATTCACAATTTATTAATAGACAAACACACACACACACACACACACACACACACACACACACACCTTTTGCCTGTTGGACTCTATTTCATTTCAATTATCTATCTAAGTCAGTTCCAATAGTGAGGCAGAAAGGTAAATCACTAATAGGCAGATAGAGTCTCAGAGGAGAAGGGAAGGCAAGAATGGGACCATGCTATCCCAGAAGGAGACTCCAGGCAGAACACCCTGTCTCTGTCTCTGACATCCTCACGCACAGTGGCTCCTCCTTAGCTAGAACATCCTGACACTGACAACTTCAACCACAATGGGTCATTCTGGTTACCCCTACTTCAACCCCTAGCAGTGACCAACAAAATCTTTTTTAAAGAACTTCTTTTTGTGCCAATAAACCCTTTCCCCACACTAATGTTAATAAAGACTGAGAAATCACTGTCTCGAGATTTGCTGAAGAAGAAAAATAGATTGATTGGCCCCTTTCTGAATTCTATAGCCCACCAATCACTTATAGGGATAGATCAAGCCCATAAAAAAACCTGAAAAACTGAAATCCATTGGCAACCCTCTCTTGAGGACCCCTCTCTATTTGGGAGTTCTGCTTTCTTTCTGTTACTCTAGTAAATCCTGTCACTGTGTTCTCTTGTGCCTGTGGATTTCATTCTTCAAATTCACAAAACAACGAATCTGCTTATCTATGCTCTATGTTACAACAAAATTTGTCTTATTTATTTTATCTTTATATTATATGTAAGTGTTGATGTATATTATAAGCTTTTCAGCTATGTTATTATTTGTATATTTCAGTATTTTCTGGGCTATTCTAGATTATTTGCATTTCTTTCCAAATTTAATAAAATGCTTGCAATTTTCAAATATGTAATGGGATTTTAACTGTAATTTCATTGAATATATAGGCACATTTAAGGGTTAACTGGCATCCGAAGAAGATTGAATATTCCAATTTATCAAGGTTATATATATTTCTTCTTTAATTTCTATCAGTAAGATATTTGTACTTTTCAATATAAAAATATTACATATCATGGGTAGGTATTTGAATCTCTAACAGTGTAAATAGTATTTTAAAGTTACCATTATTTTGATAGTATATAGAGATAATTACTTTCATATTTTGATTGTGAACCTATTTCCCATTCCAAATATTCTTATTTGATGGATTTATTTGTAAATGCTTATTGAATGCATCAGAATTTTGTAGATTCATTTCTATTTTCTATATGAATGATCATGTCAGCTACAAATAAACAATAATTGTTTTTTTATCTTTACATTGTTTAATTGTTTTGCATGTCCCATTGCACTGGCTAGGACTTTTATTGTAATGTTAAATAAAAGCCAAGTACATACCTTTGTCTTTTACGAACAATGCCACAATTATGATGGGTATAATTTTTGTTGAGGCCCTTTTCAAATAGAAAGTCTGCTTCCATATCTAATTTCCTAAGACTATCAAAAATGTGTACTAAATATAGCAAATGAGCATATATTGAATTGTGTAACTATGTTAATGGAATGAATTGCATTGATTGATTTTCCATTGCTGAATTGAATCGCCGCATTAGGAAAATCACCTCTTGAAATATTATCTTTCTGATATTTTTGTGGATCTAGAAAGCCAATACTTTGTTAAGTTTGTCAGTCAATGTTACTGAAAGTCAGTAATTTAGTTTTTCTTCCTTTCTTCTTTCCATTGCTTTATAGATAACAGCATCTATATTATGCTGGCTTTACCAAACGAGTAGGGAAGTTGTCTCCCTTTCTTGGTTTTCTGTGAGGATTTGTTTGAAATTTCATTTTGCTTTAATGTTCAAATGAAATAGTTTTTGTTCTCTAGCCAAGTGCCCAAGGCACTGAGGAGAGGAAAGAGCACTGGAAGGGGAGTCAGAAGGTCTGCATTCAGACCTCTGATTTGTGGACCTGGGCAAATGGGTTGACACAGTGAGACTATGTCTTGGTCTGAAAAATGACATAATAATCCAAGTCCTGCCTTTTCCCCATGCTCCACCAGTCTTGTCTAAACTCTAGATTTTGCTCTTTTAGCATTAAAAGGACAAAAAAAAAGAAAGAAAATGTAAAATATGATTAGTAAAAAATGAGCATATACTCAAACAAATCTGTATACATAATTTCATATCTGTGTATGTGTGTGTGCGTGACTGTTTTGATGTCAAGTTTGTTCAACACAAATGAAGGTGGAACCTCTTGGAAGCTGACATGCAAACTAAAGTGGCTGTGCTGTTTCCTTCTCTCTCCCATCTCACTGGCCACCTGGGCACACTGGAGACAGTACTCTGAATGTCATAGATTATTTTTCTTTCTCTAAATATGATACGTTTTTTAAAGTCTTGATACTCAGTTATGAACCGGAACCCCCCCCCCCTGCATCATCAGCACTGATCCGAAGAGCAAAGCCTCACATCCTAACCCAGACTTGCTGAGCCAAATTTGCATTTTATTTATTTTTTTTTATTTCTTGTAATTTTTTTTTAATTGGTTGTTCAAAACATTACAAAGCTCATGACATATCATCTTCCATACATTTGATTCAAGTGGGTTATGAACTCCCATTTTTTACCCCAAATACAAGTTGCAGAATCACATCGGTTACACATCCACATTTTTACATAATACCATATTAAATACAATCTCTAGAGAATTGTGGGTGCATTGACAGTCCCTTTCTTCAAGTAAGCTTCCTTCAATCAGTCTAAAGAACTGTGGCTCCCCTTCAAGACTCCAGGAACACAGGGTGTTACCAGTCCTTGGACCCCTTCCTGACCACGCAGTGACTCCACAGAGTTAGTGGAAGCCACAGCTCTGATCCCAGGTGCCTTAGTGTGCTGTTTGTGCAGTGAAGAATCCTAGATGCCTACCTAATATCTTGATCAGACTTGTCAGTCTGCCTGGTGCTCAGGAATATTCACTGAAATAAAAATTCAAGGGAGCCTGTCGTTGGAATAAAAAAAAAAAAAAAAAAAAAAAAGAAAGAAATAGTTTTTTTTTCAGGAAATGTTGGTTTGGAGTTTTTATTGTGGCAAAAGTTATAATTATGGATTAAATTTCTTTAACCAATGCTTTTACTTTTTCCCATTTTTTTCAATTTTATTTTTCATTAAAAATACTTCCCTATGGGGCTGAGGATGTGGCTCAAGTGGGAGCGCACTCGCCAAGCATGCATGAGGCACTGGGTTCGATTCTCAGGACCACATAAAAATAAAATCAAGATATTGTGTCCACCTAAAACTAAAAAAAATAAATATTAAAAAAAAATACTTCTCTATAACAGTACCAAAATATTAATTTTGTGTAGTATTATTATGAACTTACAGATGTCCAGTTTTCTATTTTTGGTATTAATAATATGTGTTTACTCTCTTATTTTGTATAATTCTTAATTAGAATTTATCTATCTTATTAGCCACTGTTATAGCAACTTAAATAGATTTTTCATGTCCTATTTTTGTTTAAAGTTAATCAACATATTCTTTATTTCTCTTTTTTCATTGACTATTTGAGGAGGTATTGCATGATTTTAAAATAGAGATGCTTTTAAGGTGTCCTATAATTTGTATCTTGTTTATGTCCTCTGCAATGTAAGAACAAATGTTGGACAAATTAATTCTTTGGAATGTATTGAGACTGGTTTTTGTAGCTCAGTGTATGTTCTCTGATAAGTGCCCACTTTTCCTCCAAGTGATATGTCTTAGAGATTTAGAGTATGATGTTCTTTCAGTGTCAAATAGGTTAACTTAACTCATCATTCTCAAATTTTCTGTATGATTACTATTTTTCTACTTCATTTATCACTTATTGGTATTTATAACAGGAATTTTGTACATGTCTTATGTTAGTTCTGCACTTTTACTTGTATGAATTTAAAGGTATAATTCTAAGACCTGAAAATTATAGTATTGTTCTGCTGAATGATCACATTTGTCATTACAAACTATAGGCTTTTATCTCTGATGATACTACTTGTTTTATATTCTACCTGTTTAATTGGTTTGGTTTTGGTTTTGGTTTTTTGATTTCATTCTTGTTGTAGATCCAGCCTTCATGCATGCTAAGGGTACATGCTACCACTTGCAGCCATCCAATTCTTAATCCACAAAAATCATCTTTTGATAGTGCTTGCATGCTGTATCTTTTCTGTATTTTTACTTCAGTTGTTTCTGCCCTCTATATTGTGATGCTTAAAAACAGCTTAAAATTGAATCTTTTTTCTTGAGTATTGAGTATGATAATATTTCTTTTAATTGAGTGATAATACATTTTATATAAGTATTTAATACAGGTAAGTTTTAATGGCAACAATTTTTTTCATTTGTCTTTTTTTTAAATTCTTTCTTTTCTGAATTCCTTTGGGATAACGCAAATATTTATTACAGTTTTATTTTCTCCTCATGGTTACAATTTAACTGTGGCTTCCCACATAATTTATATAAATTGGTTCGTTAGAATTTTCATTAAATTGATACTGTAGCCACTCCCCCACCAAATTAAAAAAAAAACTTCAACATTTACCTCCATTTATTGAGCCATAAAATTTTTAACACTATCACTCCTCATTACAATTTATGTAATGAATAATTACATAGTTATTATTATTTCTTTATTCAGTCAAAATTATTTGATCCTCATCCATACATTTATTTCTGGCTAGTGATATTTATCCTTCCTTGCATATAATAGTCTTGCAAGCAATGGCATTTTGAATAAGGGGTTTCACAAAAGAATTAGATCATGTTGAAACTGTCAAAGGACCTAGAGAAAAGAAAGTCTGAAAAGAGACTTTGAGGTACAAAAGGAATTGTCAATAAATCAACCCGAGAAGTCTGGGATGTCCAAGTGATTATGTGGTCTACAAAACAGTTACTAATGAAAGAATGTTTGGGGAACTGTGGCCTTTGTAATTTTTGAAGTAAGTCTCTGGTAATCAGCCTGAGCCATGATTGGTCATTGAGAACACTGACCAGAAGAGAGAGGTTAGCGAGAACTCGTCCATAATATCAGCATCATCAAATTCCATGCTGAATCATGGCAACACTCAAGAGTAATTGCTTTTGTTTTCCTCCTACCTCCCAAATCAGGCACGGCTTACTCCTTCCGAACTATGACTTGTAATCATACACTAAAAGAGAGTCTGGAAAATATAATTTCTAGTTTAATAGTACAATGAATCACCCAAACCCAACCTTTGTTAACATGGCATCCATATATTTCAAAACTTTCAAGTAATAACAATAGCAAAATTATGCTTACACATTTTATGATTAAACCATTACTTATACAATCAAAAACATTGTAATTCTTTTCTGTGAAGAAGATGTGCAAAGTTCTTTGATACTATCTTTGGGTTAAATCCATTCCTCTAGCTCAGTTGCATCCTACAACAAATGGGTGCAGTGGTACAGTCTTGTAATCCCAGTAACTTAGTTGGCTGAGGCAGGAGGATTGCAAATTCAAAGCCAGCCTCAGCAACTGAGCGAGGCCCTGTCCCAAAATAAAACATTTAGAATGGCTGGGGATACGGCTCAGTGATTAAGCACCTCTGGGTTCAATTCTTTGTTGAGGGCCACAGCCGAGTCGGGATGAGGCATGGCATTTTTGCCAGAAGTAGTGGTTGAGAGGTGACGTCAGCGAGTTCTCATGGAGTTCCCGTTGAGTTTCAGTTGAGCTCTCGCGGGGATTCCCAGAGAGTTACCATTGGTTGGGGAAGTGCCAGAGGAGGGATATTTCTGGCTGCTGGTTCTTGGACGAGCTGCGTGGCGTTCGGGGAGAATTCCTGGGGAGCATATGTGGAGTGTGCTGGTGGAGTTCAGAAATAAAGTTTGTTCCTAATTCAGTGGCTCGTGATTTGTGCCCATCCAGACTGCTGCATTTGGCGGCCCATGCGGGGAATGCCTGAAAGTCGGGGGTAAGTGAAATTGCTCACCCCTAAGGGAAGGCAAGAGAATGGGTGACCATTTTAAAAAACAATGTGTTCTTGTTTTGTGTTTGTTTCAAGCTGCCTATCCCTAGAATTTTCTCAGGCAAACTCGGAAAATTGGTTGGCTCAAGGTTTGAAGTTGTTCGCCCCTGAGGAAGAGATAGAAATAGACCACAAATGCACATGTTAAGAAAACAGGAAAATTGAGATAACGATTTTTTGTTCCGTTTTTGCTTCATTCTGTTTCGGTTTTGTTTTGTGTTATCTTATTAGGTTGTGTTATCTTTATGGTAGATTAGAAATTAGTAAAAAACAAACTGAAAGAGTGTTAAGTAAACTGTTAGAGTTTCAGACCATGGAGAAAGACATTTTAGATCAAGCAAAAGAGAAGGTCTCTCGAGCTAGTCAGACAGAGGAAGAAAATTTAAAGGAAAAGGGGCTATTAGGGAAAAAGCTATAACAGGAGGCTCCTACTAACACTGTTCTATCACCAGAGGGTGTAATTAAACCAACAGCTCCACCTATAGAGACAGCTGAGTGGCCCTCAACCCCCGTAGTTGATAGATGGGATCCTGAGACAGGACCTCAAAGATTAGCATGCCCTGTACTTGAGCAGGCAGGAGGGCAGTGAATTCACCGTGCTTTAGATTTCAAAACAGTGAAGGAGTTAAAGGAGGCTGTAACAACCTATGGTCCTCAAGCACCCTTCACTGTAAACATGGTCAAATCCATTACCAACTTGGACATGACGCCAGCAGATTGGGTTAGTATGTGTAAATCTGTGCTAAATGGAGGACAATAGTTGTTGAGGAAGGTTGCCAATGAGGAATTTTGCATGGAGACAGCTAGGCGAAATGCAGCAGCCGGTTACCCTCAAAGAAATCTGGATATGTTGTTAGGAAAAGAACCTTATGAGGGTCAATGGCAACAAATTGAATATGAGCCTGCTATATATGCACAAATTGCTGCAGATGCAGTTAGGGCATGGAAGACTTAACAAGGACATGGAGATTTACAAGGTCAATTATCTAAGGTAATACAGGGAGCTAATGAACCTTATGCTGAATTTGTAGATAGGCTTATTCAAACAGCTACCAGAGTTTTTGGGGATACAGAACAAGCAAGGCCATTAATTAAACAACTGGCTTAGGACCAAGCAAATCGTTGGTGCAGAGAGGTCATTAGACCATGGAAACATGGAGATTTAAACACATATACTAAATTATGTAGAGACATTAATGAACAAGGACAAGTGTTGGCAGCTGCAGTACAATAGGCTTTAGATGCCAGGCCAAAAACATGCTACAATTGTGAACAAACATGACATTTTAAAAGGAATTGCCCCATAGGAGGAGGGTTTAACAAAACTAGGTATCAAAGGAATAGAATATCGGGTATTTGCCCACGATGCCATAGAGGGAGACATTGGGCTAATGAATGCCGTTCTCAAACCACCATAGAGGGTAATCCATTATCAAAAAATGGACAAGGACCAGTTGATTACCTACGATATCGTGGAGAAAAGCATCGGGCTCCATTTCCAAAAAACGGACAGGGGGGCCCAATGCTCCGGGGCCCACGACCACAAATGTACGGGGCACTGGAGGAACCCAGAAACACCATCAGGGTAGTGCCCAGGACACATTATCCATCAGATCTCTCATCAGACGAACCAGAGGGAGCCCAGGGTTGGACATCTGTGCCTCCGCCAGAACAGTACTAACTCCAGAGATGGGAGTTCAAATCATTCCCACAGGAGTAAAAGGACGTCTTCCCCAAGGAACAGTAGGCTTATTGTTGGGACGCAGTTCTTCTACTCTAAAAGGACTTATGGTAAGTCCTGGGGTAATTGATCCCGATTATGAAGGTGAAATAAAAATTATAGCCAGTTCTCCAAAGGGTATATCAGTAATTTCACCAGGAGATAGAATAGCACAGTTATTAATAATACCCAGCCTACATGATAAATTTTCCAGTAGTAGTATAGAAAGAGTTTCCAGGGGATTAGGCTCCACAGGTGTAGATTGGGCTGTAGTGTCTTTAAATTTAGATTCTCGCCCAATGCTAAAACTAAATATTCAAGGACATGAATTTAATGGGCTACTTGATACAGGTGCAGACCTGAGTATCATATCTCTTCAAGAATGGCCAAAACATTGGCCATTATATCAAGCCACTCAAACGCTTCAAGGCCTAGGAGTGGCAACTAATCCCCATAGAAGTGCAATGGTATTAGATTGGAAGGATCCTGAAGGATGTGAAGGAACTATACAGCCATATGTATTGGATCATCTTCCTATAAATTTATGGGGACGAGATGTCCTAGATCAATTAGGTTTGATATTAACAAATAACATCAATCCAAATGCGCCCACTATTAGGGCTAGACAAGGTTTCAGGAAAGAAAAAATATTAGGAGAACAAGAACAAGGTATAGCAGCACCAATTCAAATAGATCAAGGAATAAATAGACATGGATTGGGTTTTCAGAAGGGGTCACTGAGACAATCAAAATTACGTGGAAATCAGAAAGACCAGTATGGGTTCCTCAGTGGCCCCTGACTAAAGAAAAGATACAAGCAGCCCATGACCTGGTCAAACAACAATTAGCGGAGGGACATATACAACCTTCCATATCTCCCTATAATACTCCCATTTTTGTCATTAAAAAGAAATCTGGTAAATGGAGATTATTACAAGATTTAAGAGCCATTAATAATGAGATGGTTTTTATGGGATCTGCTCAATCAGGGATTCCTCAATTGTCTGCTTTGCCAAAACCCTGGTGTGTTTTAGCTATAGATATTAAAGATTGTTTTTTTTCAATTCCAATTCATCCTGAGGATAGTCCAAGTTTTGCATTTACTATCCCTGCACTGAATCATAAAGGTCCTGATCAGAGATATAAATGGAAAATACTCCCTCAAGGGATGGCTAACAGCCCAACTATGTGTCAAATTTATGTTAACAAAGCAATCCAGCCACTTAGAAATCAAAATCCTGAACTACAAATATTTCACTATATGGATAATGTATTGTTAGCACACAAAGATAAAAACACATTGCTAGAATGTTATGCCACACTTACAAATTTATTAAAATATTATAATCTAGAGATAGCAATAGATAAAATACAATTAAATTTTCCAATTAATTATTTAGGAGTTCTATTATCCTCAACCATGGTCTGTCCACCAAAAATTCAAATACGAATAGACCAACTCAAATCACTTAATGACTTTCAAAAGTTATTAGGAGACATAAACTGAATAAGTCCTTATCTAGGCATACCAACAGGAGAGTTGGGACCTTTATTGGATATCCTAAAAGGTCCATTAGATCCAAATTCACCCCGAATGTTAACGCCTAAAGCAAGAAAGGCATTAAAAATTATTGAAACATATATGGAAAATATGCATTTGGATAGAATTGATACAAGTTTGCCTTTATTATTTATTGTAATACCAACAAAAAATATTCCTACAGGAGTATTTTGGCAAGAAGGTCCATTATTGTGGATACATTTATCTTATTCTCCTAACACTGTTCTTACTAGGTATCCTGAGGCTGCAGTATAATTAATACTCAGAGGAATAAAAGCAGCAAAGGGAGTGTTTGGAATTTCTCCCAATAAAATTATTACTCCATATACTGTGGATCAAATTGATGAGTTAGCTAATGAGTTAAATACTTGGGCAATAATCATGTGTAAATCTAATGTTTCATTTGATAATCACTTACCATCTAATCCTTTGTTGTATTTTTGGTCCTCGCATCCTGTAGTTTTTCCAAAAATGACAAGAAAAACACCTATCATGAATGCTCCAAATATATTCACTGATGGGTCAAATAATGTTACAGCAGCAGTAGTTACCCCTTATCAAACTTTTACATTTTTAGTACCGAAACAATCAGCTCAAAAGGTAGAGCTTAATGCAGTTTAACAAGCTTTTCTGATGTTTAAAGATTCTGTATTTAATTTATTTTCTGATAGTCAGTATATAGTTAATGCTATAGTATCCCTTGAAGATGCAGGTATGATTTCTCCTTCCTCTACTGTTTTCTCTTTGTTTTCCATTATACAAAGTCTAATCTGGGACAGAAAAGATCCATTCTTTATAGGACATATCAGGGCACATACAGGATTTCCTGGAGCCCTTAGTTTGGGCAATGATTTAGCAGATAAAAATACACATGACATACATATTTTCTCTACACTAGAAGAAGCTACAAATTTTCATAAAAGGTTCCATGTCAATACTAATACTTTACAAAAGTGTTTCAAAATAACTAAGGAACAAGCTAGACAAATAATAAAACAATGCCAAAATTGTGTGACCTTTTTACCACAAGTTAATCTTGGAGTCAATCCTAGAGGATTGATACCTAACCATATTAGGCAGATGGACGTCACACACTTGCCAGAATTTGGAAAATTAAAATATTTGCATGTTACAGTTGATACTTCTTCTGGATTTTTGATGGGCTCCCTTCATGCCGGAGAAAAAAACTAAAGATATTATAGCTCATTGCTTACAAAATTTTGCCACTGTGGGCGTTCCAAAACAGTTAAAAACAGATAATGGTCCTGGTTACACTTCTACCTCTTTTAAACAATTTTGCTCATCATTTGGCATTACTCATATAACAGGAATCCCATACAATCCACAGGGACAAGGCATAGTTGAAAGAGCTCATCAAACTATTAAAATGTACTTACTAAAACAAAAATAGGGAATTGGAAAGGGGTATATATCCCCCAAAGATAAACTTAAAATAACCCTTTTTACTCTAAACTTTTTAAATTTGGATTCACCAGGGCTTAGTGCTGCGGAAAGGCATATGTGTCCAAAAAACGTATGTAAGCCTAAGGTACTTTGGAAGGATATTTTAACAGGACAATGGAAAGGTCCTGACCCAGTGATTGTCTGGAGTTAGGGTTCTGTTTGTGTGTTTCCACAGGGAGAACAGCAGCCGATTTGGATTCCAGAGAGATTAACCAAAGCGATTTCTACAGACCAAAAAGAAGATGATTTGATTCAAATCCATAACAGCTGATATCCAGAGCTCTAGCTTGGCTATTCTTACATCTTCGACAGTGATTCTCCCACACCTGGAGGCTAATGAATAATGAACACCATTAAGGCCTATTTCAAATGTAAAAAACCTTGGGGCTTGCTTATGGGAATACCTTCAGACCCATTATGCAAGTTACAGGAAAAAGAATGGGATATCCAAAAAAGAGTCAAACCCAGATGGTAACCAGGATGTCTTTTTTCAATATCTATCTTATTATTGCCCTTTCCCACATCATAAGGTTCTATTTTATTTTTTGAGCTCATACAGACCTAGGTTAATGTTTTTCTGATCAGTTTTATTTTTTAACTGTGGAGTTTTTAAACATTGCAATGGAGATTTCACCTGTGTAAAGCTATAAGGCCTTTACTATTGTCTTATGTGTTGTATGTTTGTGTGCACACTTGTGGTTTTGTGTTGTATGTCTGTATGTGTGTATGTCCATAGATCATATATGAGGAGCGCTCATGAAAAAATGGATCCAAATGTTTTTTTTATTCATGTGATTTTAATGGTTTAATTTAAATTGGGTAAACATCTGTTGAGGATTGTTTTAATATGTGAACAAATAAGGAGGTTAACAGATCTGTTGTTTACTTTCACCTTTCCTTTTCATTATATTTAATAATTCTGTTCAGGATAATGTAAATTGTTCAGAAAATTGTTTTCTTAGTACCTGTTGGAATGTTACATATTTTTTTTAGCATCATTGCCAGAATTCCTATCTTCATCCCAGTGCCAGTGAAGACAAAGATAAAACCAAACTATAGCTTCTTTGATAGTTATCACAGTAAACTGTATAAACTGATGCATCAATAAATAATAACTCAACAAGTAATGCTCAATCAAGAAGTCGATTTACTTTGGGAGGAAATGGACATATTGATGGATTCCTCTACTTTGAACTGCTTGCAGAACTTCCCTGGACTATGTATCACTTGTATGCATTGTGAACTATCTGTTGGTGCAGCGAATTGTGGTAGTGCTGGCGTATCTTTGCTGATGGTGTCACTGGTGATACAATTTTTCCAAAGGAGCTGTCAATTGGCTTGGTGTCGTGGCATTTCTGTATCCTCTTCCTTTCTGCTAGTGATGGTCTAAAATTTGGGGGCCAACAGAGGTGAGGCAAAGAACCTTACCCCCCCCCCCACTGGTGCAAAGGCCTATCCACAAGTATGGCTGTATGCTGGACCAGTAGTCAGTGATGGGTATGATCCAATTGCAGTGGTACCAACCTAAGACAGGAGGTTGACGCCTAGAGGTCAGCTCATCCAATGACGGGTAAGGACCATGTGTAGTATTGGACAGCCTAACAGGCATGGTTCCTAAGCCACATTGCTTGTTGTTTAATTGAACAGAAGTGGGGAGATGTTGAGGGCCACAGCCGAGTCGGGATGACACATGGCATTTTTGCCAGAAGTAGTGGTTGAGAGGTGACGCCAGAGAGTTCTCGCGGAGTTCCTGTTGAGTTCCAGTTGAACTGGAACGGGGATTCCCAGAGAGTTCCCATTGGTTGGGGAAGTACCCTGGAGTGTGCTGGTGGAGTTCATAAATAAAGTTTGTTCCTGCTTCAGTGGCTTGTGATTTGTGTTCAGCCAGACTGCGGCAATTCTTGGTACCAAAAAGAAAAAAAAAAGTTGAAACATAATATATAGCATTTTAACAATTTTGGGGGGTGGGGTGTTCCCAGAAATTGAACTCATGGGCATTAGGGGCATTCAACCACTGAGCCACATCCCCAGCCCTATTTTATATTTTATTTACAGACAGGGTTTCACTGAGTTGCTTAGCATCCACTTTTGCTGAGGCTGGCTTTGAACTCATTATCCTCCTGCCTCAGCCTCCCTACCTGCTGGGCTTACAGGTGTGCATCCCTGTGCCTGGATCCATTTTAATAATCTTACGTAAAATACATCCATGTGTAAGGAAAAATAATTTTTAAGTTATATACACACACATAGAATATACAAACTTTCTTAAGTACTGTAGTTCTTACATCTACAACTGCTCACATGGTTATAACTAGCTAGAATTTATAAACTTAATCTTCCCTCACATTCTCTTTGCCCATGTGCTGCTGATCATCCTTCCTTACCTGAGAATGACTAAAGCTTTTATCAGCAATGAGTCTGTTCATTAAAACTTCTGAAAATGTTGGGTTATTTGAACTTAATTTCACATTTATCAAAAGAAAAAATACTGAAAAAGGATTTGCTAAATCCCAAACTCTTCCCTATTCCCACTGTATAATACAAATTCACTTTCACCCTGATGTCAAGGAACAATAATTCTAACCAATACAGTAGTCATCTTTGCCAGTTGATTCGATGGTCCAAGAAACTCCATATGACCAGAATTCATAGTGAGAGTTTAATGGGCCTGTTGTGCTCACTGATTGAAGAATTTGATCTTTGCAGACAAAGACCTCTAAATAAGGACAGTCCAAAATTGGAAAAATGAGAAGCAAAAAATTTGCTGGTTAATCCTCAGGGTAATCATCAAACGAACCACTTTGAATACCACTCCCTGAATCCAGACCTATAAATCCTAGTTAGCAAAGATTGAGGACCACATACTTGTATTGATTCCTTCTTATGAAGTGTTTACACCCAGCTGGTATTATTATTATGAATTGAAAAAAAGAAATGAATAGTTAAATGAGTTAAATTTTTAAAAAATGAACATATCATGGATTTAATTGACAATAATTTATCAATTTTGATTCATTAATTTCAAGAATTTTAAGAAAACTAAAAAGTTTTTTTTCTCAGCAAGAGAAACAATAAGAGAGGTAAATAGGGAGCCTACATCCTGGGAACAAATCTTTACTAGTCACACTTCAGATAGTGCCCTAATATCCAGAGTATACAAAGAACTCAAAAAATTAAGCAATAAGATAACAAATAACCCAATCAACAAATGGGTCAAGGACCTGAACAGACACTTCTCAGAGGAGGATATACAATCAATCAACAAGTACATGAAAAAATGCTCACCATCTCTAGCAGTCAGAGAAATGCAAATCAAAACCACCCTAAGATATCATCTCACTCCAGTAAGATTGGCAGCCATTATGATGTGAAACAACAACAAGTGATGGCGAGGATGTGGGGAAAAGGGTACACTTGTACATTGCTGGTGGGACTGCAAATTGGTGCAGCCAATTTGGAAAGCAGTATGGAGATTCCTGGGAAAGCTGGGAATGGAACCACCATTTGACCCAGCTATTGCCTTCTCGGACTATTCCCTGAAGACCTTAAAAGAGCGTACTATAGGGATACTGCTACATCAATGTTCATAGCAGCACAATTCACAATAGCTAGACTGTGGAACCAAACTAGATGCCCTTCAATAGATGAATGGATTAAAAAATGTGGCATTTATACACAATGGAGTATTCCTCAGCACTAAAAAATGACAAAATCATGGAATTTGCAGGGAAATGGATGGCATTAGAGCAGATTATGCTAAGTGAAGCTAGCCAATCCCTAAAAAACAAATGCCAAATGTCTTCTTTGATATAATGAGAGCAACTAAGAACAGAGCAGGGAGGAAGAGCATGAGGAAAAGATTAACATTAAACAGGGATGAGAGGTGGGTGGGAAAGGGAGAGAGAAGGGAAATTGCATGGAAATGGAAGGAGACCCTCATTGTTATACAAAATTACATATAAGAGGATGTGAGGGGAAAGGGAAAAAAATCAAGGGAGAGAAATGAATTACAGTAGATGGGGTAGAGAGAGAAGATGGGAGGGGAGGGGAGGGGGGATAATAGAGGATAGGAAAGCTAGAATAATACAACAGTCATTAGTATAGCAGTATGTAAAAACGTGGATGTGTAACCGATGTGATTCTGCAATCTGTATACGGGGTAAAAATGGGAGTTCATAACCCACTTGAATCAAATGTATGAAATATGATATGTCAAGAGCTTTGTAATGTTTTGAAAAACCAATAAAAAAGAATTTTAAGAAATACACAATGTTTGTATAAAATGTTTATGAGAGAAATCTGGTGTGGTAGCTCTTTGTAGTATCTTCTTAATTTTTTCATAAAATAAAACTTATCTAAAACATATTGTATTTTTAAACTCATCACATATTAAAGGAGGGGGAAATAAAACAAATGCCACCCTACAATTACCAAGTGATAAAAAACATGACAAGCCCAATAAATCCAGGCTGCACTTCATTTGCTATACATCCAATCCCATGTTCAAAATCAATGCAGTATGGATTACGATGACATTAAATAATGTGTTAGGTGAGTTCACAGAAGAGGATTGAGTTAGAAACACTTATTTTCCTAAAAGGAAGGCACAGACATGTCTTAGGTAAGCCCCTGGTCCTATGGTAACAAAGATCTGCCACTTTCACAATGGAAAGTGTCCAGTGTGACCATCCTGGCAAGTGTTTGGCCAGAAAATGTTACAGTTGAAGGACAGTGGTGTGCTCTTAGCTGAGCAATTGACAGAGGTGACTTCATTGTTCTCTGTTAATGGAAACTAATGTTTCTGAGTCCATTCTTACATGCAAGCATTTTTCATTCTGTGTTCATTTGTTGTTGTTTTTGGTTTTGATTTTTGCTTTTTGTTCTTAGACCTGAGATTGAACCCAGGGACACTAGGGAACTATATCCCTATATTTTTTACTTATATAATTTTTTAATGTAATAAATTTCTGAAGCTGGTCTTGAATTTGCCATCCTTCTACCTCCAACTCCAGAGTTATACTCTTGGCTCTTTCTGCCCATTTGGAAAGGACATTCTATACCTTCTCCCAGCTTCTATTCTCTACCTACGTATGTATCTACCTGTGTATCTACATATCTATCTATTTTTACTAACTTATAATTATGTTTTCTCAATATTTTCTGTCTTTAAGTCAGACGACCATCCATTGTTCCCAAATCAATGAAGATCCTCATGGCCATCTCTCTTCCTAGCCAAAAATAATCAGATGACTTGCTCAAAATTCTATCCATTAGATTTAAGATCTCATCTGAATTTTAAGCTTCCAGATGTCTGCTGCTGACTAGCATATAGTGGAGAGCTATCTAGAAATCACAGGCAGCTTTTATTCCTCAGTTCACAGGTCATAGGGGAAACTCCATTTAGACTGTGGGAAAGAAAGCAATGTGTATGGAACGAATGTCATGGTAATCTGAATTATTTGGTCATGAATATTACTTGTGCCCAATCTCAGTTATACCTTTCATATGATAACGGGGATATTTGATGATTCAGAAACCATGCTATTCTTGATGAGCAGTTCAGATTTTTGAAAGCAGGGTTGCACATGGCCAAGAATTGGTCTATTCAGGGACCAGGAGTAAATCAGAAATTGTTTCTCAATTGGAGAATATTTTCCTAAGAGAACAGCATATTTTTCCTTCAATCTTAAGTCAAGTAATTTATCTTAATTAAAACAGAGAAAATATGGAAAATTTTTTAAAAATCAACAAGAATCTTTCAGAAAAGTAAAATTTACAACTGATAAAAGTTGTAGAATAACAAAATACAAAATTTGGTGAAAAGACAATTATCCAAAATTCATTTTTTTTTTGTCAAATGGAAAAGGTCAACTACATGCCAAGCACAAATGATGCAAAAACTTTTTTTTTCATTTTATTTGATACATATTTACAAAATCTGCACTATTTCCCAGGCATGTAAAATTACAGTGGTAATCAAAATAATAAACATTGCTCCTAGATTCAGAGAGCTGATATTCCTTCCAGGGAGATAAGAATAATAATTAATACATGCACTTAAACAAATCTGGAGGAAACATTAGGACAGACAAAATACTGAAGCTTCAATAAAGTGGTTGCATCAATCAGAATCAGAAACTATAAAAATTTCGTAAAATATCAAAATATTTATAATAGCATGGCATATTAATAGCATTATTATTGCAAAAACATTTTTTGCCTGTCTAATGTTTATTTGTTTATTTTGTAAATTATATTAATTATTGTTCCAGTTACTCTAACAGCTTGACTAATTGCTTAAAAGACAATGATGGGTATTAAACAAAGCATTTATTCAGACAGATACTTTGAGTCAGGAATTTGGACAGGGCACAAGGGCACAGGGAATTATTTGCCTTTTCTCCAAAATATCTTGAGTCCTAAGTTGGATGTATCAAAGCTTAGTGACTGAAATTAATTGAATATTAATTTGCTCAACCATTGGGAGGTAATGTTTATTGGCACCTGAAATTATTGCTGAAGTTCTTTTCGAAACACATACTTGGCATCCTCATGTAGCCCCAGCTTCCTTAAGTTTTGTTGGCTACTTTGCAAAGGTGAGTATTCCATGAGAGAGAGAAGGGAAGTGAGAGGCAAGACTGATGGAAGAAACCTCCACAATTTTTATGATTCAGCTTTGATTTTCACATATGCTCCCTTCCACTGTACTCTATGTACCAGAGCACCAAAGTGGGTGGAAGTATCCTCTATTTCTTGATAGTGTTGGGAGAACAGAAATAACTGAGCATACTGCTGTGGGTGTTTTTAGAAAATGCAGACTCTTACAATCATTAAGGTAATTATTTCATGTAATTGTCTTTTGGGGAAATCCAGTTTAGCAACCAGTGAGCATTTATTATCACATGTGAAGCATTTTTTTCTAATTTCTGAGAATATTTCAGTAATAAGGTAGACACATCAAAGTGATATTTAGTGTTGATAAAAATAATATCATTCATTTACTTACTAACGTTCTTCTTACCCTTTAAAGGCACCCTTGAGCCAACACTGATGGACATGACAGGGTTTACTGACGACCAACTGACAAGGTCAAAAATAAAATTGTCAAATGACATAAGAGTGATTTAAGAAAAAATGCTTCACATGTTAATGGCTATACATTTTGAGTAGTATTCGGGGTTTATGCAATCTGGTAATCTAATAAAAAAACTCCTAAAAAACTTTATTATCATTGGACTTCTTGTGTAACAGTCTATATTGGACATTGAATTTGGAAGTACATATATGAGGAATATGGAAGACATCAGGGAGACATCAGGGAGTTTTGTCATATATGAATGCAATCTGTATTAGAGAACTCTTAATGGACTTTTGAAATGGGTCAGTCATGTTCTGAAGTGAGAATAACCTTGAGTCTCTGCCAACTCAACATTCTTACCACAATTCACAGATGTCCGGGCTTTGCTGTCTTGTCCAGTTGACCAGCTCCAACTAACTCATTTCTGTGGCTTATGACCAATGTATTTTTTCACCACATAACTATTTGCTTGAGTTGACTGAATCATCTATTTCAGGGAATGTTGGTTGCATATATATAATTTTCAAATATATATATATATATATATATATATATATATATATATATATTCACTTTAATTTTTAAAAACTATATCTCAAAGCATTTCTGGGAAGAAAAATTAGTTAATCTGTTATGTTGGCTTTGGAAAAGTAATTCAGATTGCTTCAAAAATCTTCTTATTTTCATGTTTATGTGGTACTAGTTTTGATCATAATATAAAGAACATGTTCAAACTCAGGATATTCTACTAACTTTACTTTTACCCCTTTTTAAATGTCTTTCCTCCTCAAAGAGGCTGAATGTAAGTTCTTTCTTGTTTGTTTGTTTTACCAAAACTAATATAAATCCTTCTGAGAAATGGTCAGTTTTTCTTTGTCAGCGAATCCCCAAAACCCATTTTCAAGAACTATCTATAAAAATGAAGGAAACATTATAAAATAAATAAATAAATAAAAGTCACACACATAATAATGGAATTATTATAACATTAGCATTTATTTCCCAGACAAAATAAATAAATTCATTCATTTTCCAAAGCATCCTATATCAAAATTTATCATTGAGCTTCTCTATTCAACTAAGAAGGGTATTCAAGTTTACTTTGGAATAATATAATTTAATACCAATAACTAGCTACACAATTTCAGAATATTATCTGATTTTCTAATTCAATCTGCATGACACACCTATGAGATGGGTTTTTTACACAGATTAAGGAAGTGAATATAAAATTAGGGATACAGCTCAGTGACATTGACCTTGCATAGCATGCATGAAGTCCTAGTTTCCATACCTACCATCATAAAAAAATAGTGGCTATAAAGAGAATAAGGCACTGGCTCAAACTTACATGTTTTATATGGCAGTCTGAGTCTGGGTCTAGGTCTTAGAACAATAAGCATTGCCTCTTAGAAGAGGGGTGGGGTGTGAGGAGGTTAAGAGCTTCAGGTTACATTAGCAAATTTGGGGCAATCTGAAATTAAGACCTAAATGTTTACATTTCTATCACTCTTTTTTTTTTCAATATCTTAATTTTAAAAAAGGTGTTGTTTGCAGAAACTGATGAATATTTTCCCCTGACACTATTCTGGGAAAGAACAGACTTACTATGTTTTATCCACAGATGCTGAAATGGACAGTGATAAGCTCCACAATAAAAGTTTAATTTTTAGGAACATAGAATAAACATAAAACAGATCAGATTCAAGTTTTATCATTTATTCTCTGTTTCTGATTATTTATACTTTATAGATTTCATATCCTGTCACCCTTATACAAAATTTGAATTTAAATACCATCAAATTTATGTGACTATTTAAGATAATAATATCAGCAAAGTATTTAGTTCTAGCCTGAGAAACAACCATACACACACTGAACGTTAGTTATTTTTATTGCTATTTAGGAAAGAGTTGTGAAATAGTTCAATAGATTTTGTTTATTTTGAGGCTGTATTCACAAGGGGTCAGAAACGGTATGTATGGTCAGGACAACTTCTGTGTTAATGAAGAACCATTTTATTATTATGAAGAGGCAGCCTTGTCTTCATGCACTGTTCCCTGTTTAATTTTTTTTTTCATGCCATATGAAGCGTATTAAGATTGGGTTCTGAAAATGAATGCCAGGACAGTTTCCCTCAACTCTGAGCCAGATGCTCAGAATTCAGTGAAAACTGATTTAAAGTATTACAAGGAGAAGGAATATGTCCTTATTTGAAAAAAATCAGTAAATGGACAGAAATAGCTCAGGTTGGAGCCAGATGATATAATGATAGTCATTTTCTTTCTGCTTTGAGAATTTGTTCCAATGCTATATTGTTGTCCTTCCTATTTGAGCAATAACATTATTGACTGCAATTATTCTCTGTGTGGAGGTGTTTACTAAAAAGACCCATGTGCAATGATTATTTTATTCCACACTGTGCATGCCTGAAAAGAGATCCATAATTTCCAAATGCAGCCATTTGTTACTGTTAGTTTTCTATTCTTTCATTTTAAACTCATAATCTGAATGAAACATCAGTGCAAAGAAACTTATCTCCAGTCATTCCTCCCTGCAGATATCCAGTGCCAGAACTCCAATAAAAGAAGCAACACAGAAAGACACATATCCTGAAATGATCCAGGCTGGAAGCAATTACTGCCTTGAATGAACCATCAATAAAGGGTTTGGGTAGATGTACTGCCCTCCAGTATTCTTTTTACATATAGCCTAAAATTCTTGTGGTCAGTATATATGCAACATTATTAAGTTACATTTATACCACAAGCAATTACTGCTGACTCAGACATTTCTTTTAAAATTTAATGTCTCAAAGGTTGCTACAAAGTGACATCAGCAGAAATATTGAAGTAAAGCCTCCAATATTCATCTCTTCCATAAAAGGAAAGAGAGAAACACTATCAAAAATTGTCAGAATCAACTTTTTTTAGCACTCTGGAAATTATCCATCACTTTTAACAGCTTGATGAATTTTTATTCAAGAAAAACAGCTGAAATTCACTAAATAGAGTAAGCTACATGGCATTTTAAGATGGCATTTTATTATCACCTTTTCTCCATCTCTATGATAGACTAGAAAACTAGCAGATCAAGTTAGAAGATGGCCGAGTGGATCTTGTCAGCATTCTCTGACTCCCTCCACAACCAGAAAGGAAACACTGAAAAAACAGAGAGGGGGGTGACAGAGGAATTACTCTAAAATTCAATATTGAATAGCTAAAATTTGAAGAGATTTAAAATTTGGTCACTGAAGCAGAAAATAAGGACAGAATTCCTTAATTCCAAATCAAGCCCAGTGTGGGATCACCAGGGAGGGGTAACAATTAGAGAAAGAGAGAGAGGAAAAACATATAAGATTCCTACCTTAACAACAGCTGGACAAAAGAAGAAGACCAAGTCAAACCACAGCAGAAAAACAAAGATAGTGGAGGAGATAAGCAGTTTCACCCACATATTGAACTGAAAGCCATGCCTAGCTGTGAACTCTACAAAATGGCAGCCATTAAATTAGCACAAACACTCGCCACCTTCAAATAACAACAAATAAAACCAGAGGGGATTGCTGCTGGCTGAAAGACATTGAAACCTCCTTCCTGCACCATGAACAAGGGGAATAGAATTCAATCCCTGACCCAGCTATCAACACAACTTCTGCAGGAGCTCAGGCAAAGGTAAGCCAGCTGACATTCCACCCTCATCTCAGTTACAGACAAAACCCTGTGAGCTACACCAGTCAGAAAAGAGGCTGCTGGGCCACAGCAGCCCAATGGAGAACCTTCACCCATAGCCCCCATGGCAGTAGCAGGCACAAGGTGACTAGATAGCACTAACCTGAGGATAGCACAGTGGAGGGGAACAACTTCTATAATTCACAAATAGGGACAGTGAGTTATCCGAAGCAGGTGGGTCAATGGACTCCTTTTCAGTCACAGGGATGGCACCCTAGTGATCTGTATCAGCCTGGGCAGAGGCTTCCATAACTCAGATGGCCCAGTCAAGGTATTAACACCTGGACTTTACCATCCCTAAGGCTTGTAAAAGAAAGAAACTCACTAAATAAGGCCTTACATGAAAGTAAAAGTAATAATCATGACAGCTGATGAGTAGACATACAAATAAGAAAACAAACCACCCCAAACAGCCCACAACACTTCAATAACTGATCCCATTGATACCACAGTGGAGGAAATGTTCAAGAAAGAATATAGAAAGTTCATAGTTAAAATTTTCAATGAACTAAAAGAAAATGAACTTAGAAAATATAGAAAGTGAAAACTCATTTAAATAAAGAATCAGAGATTAGGAAGAAGAACCCAATGGAAATCCTCAATAAATTAAGATTCAATAAATCAAATCTAAAATTCAATGGAAATTAAATTTCCATTATCAATACATGAGAACACTTTGAAGACAGATTCTCATGCCTCAGAGACAAAGTATATAATGTTGAAAATAAAGTTGGCAATAAAGAAAAGATATGAAGAGACCATAACCAGACTGTTCAAGAAATCTGGGATAATATTAACAGACTAAATAAAATTTTATTGGAGTAGATGAAGACTTTGAACTATAAACTTAAGGAATGCACAATTTTTTCTTTTCTTAAATATTTTTTTTAGTGTTGATAGACCTTTATTTTATTCATTTATTTATATATGGTGCTGAGAATTGAACCCAGTGCCTCATGCATGTGAGGCAAGCACTCTACCACTGAGGCACAACCCCAGCCCCAGGAATGCACAATTTTTTCAATAAAATAATATCAAAAAAATTTCCAAATCTTAGCCATACAATGGAAATTCAAATATAAAATGCATATAGAACCCCAAATAGGCAAGATCAGAAGAAGATACTTTCCAAGACACATTATAATGAAAATGCCTAAAATATAGAAAACAGAATTTTAAAAGTTTCAAGACAAAAACAACACGATATATGTAAAGGTAAGCCAATTCAGACTTCAACTAATTTTTCAGCCCAGACTCTATAAGAAAGTAGGCCTTAGAATAATATACATCAAGCTCTAAAAGAAAATGGGTGCCAGCCAAAATTACTTTATCCAGCCGAACTATCTTTCAGAATTCAATATTATATAACATCTTTCATTGTAAGCAGAAATGAAAATAATTCATAATCACTAAGCCTGTACTCCAAAACCTACTCAATGAAATATTTCATGCAAAAGAAATGAAAAATAAAGCTGAAAACAGCATAGGGATAAATTAAATTAAAGCAGAGGAAAATCAAGTCTGAAATAAGCTTTAAAAATAGATCAAAATGGCAGTAAATAGAATCATCTCTCTATAATAACACTGAATGTCAGTGGTCTAAACTCACCAAGGAAAATACATGTACTTAAAAATTGGGTTAAAAAAAAAAACAATAACGCAAACATGTTTCCAAAAGACTCATTTTACAAGCAAAAAACATCTACAGACAGATGGTGAAAGTATGGAAAAAGCTATACCATGAAAATGGTAACAGAAAATTAGCAAAGGTAACACAGTCTATTTCAATCCAAAATGAATTACAAGAGACAAAGAAGGTCATTTTATACTGGTTAAAGGAAATACCCAACAACAGTAATAGAAAATAATAATAACCAGAGCTAAAATTAATGAAATCAAGAATAAAAAATATATACAGAATCAGTAGAACAAAGAGTTGGTTTTTAAAAAGATAAATAAGATGGATAAACCCCTCATCAAATTAACCCAAAGAGAGAGAAGCCACAATTCAGCAAAATTGGAAATGAAAATGGAGATATCACAGCAGACCTTTCTGAAATCAATGTTATTCAAATCTGTTTTGAGAATTTGTACTCCAAAAAACCAGACAGAAAATCTTCAAAGTACTGAAAAATTTCTTGGCACATACGACCTACACAAATTGAATAATGAGAATATAGGAAACATAAAAAGAGCAATACCAAGCATTGAGATTGAAATAGCGATTAAAAGCCTTTCAACAAAGAAAAACTCAGGACCAGATGGATTCTCGGCTGAGTTCTACTAGACCTTTAAAGAAGAACTAGTGCCAATCCTCCTCAAATTATTCTGTGAAATAGGAAAGGAGGGAATTCTGCCAAATTCATTCTATGAAGCCTGTATAACCCTGATACCAAAACCAGGCAGACACAACTAAGAGGAAAAACTACAGACCAATATCTCTAATGAACATAAATGCAAAAATATTTAATAAAATATTGGCAAACCACATTCAAAAACATATTAAGAAGGTAGCACAATATGAGAAAGTGGGCTTTATCCCAGGATGCAAGATTGTTTCAACATATGCAGATCAATAAATATAACTCACCACATAAGAACACATTATCTCAATGGACACAGAAAGAGCATTAAACAAAGCCAGCACTCATTCATGTTTAAAATGCTAGAGAAACCAGGGATAGAAGGAACTCTCTTCAACATTATAGAGGATATAGACAACAAACTCAAAGCCAACATCATCCTGAGTGGAGAAAAACTGAAAGCATTTTCTCTAAAATCAAGAAAAGACAAAGATGTCCACTCTCACCTCTCTTATTCAGCATAGTTCTTGACACTCAAGCCAGAACAATTGGACAAGGGAAGGAAATTAAAGTGATCCAAAAATGAAAAGAAGAAATAAAATTATCTCTGTTGGCTGATGACACGATCCTATATTGAAAAGACCCAAAAAGTCTCATAGACAAATTTAGATCTAGATCTCATAGACAAATTTAGCAATGTAGTAGGATGCAAGATCAACATTCAAAAATCCATCACTTTCCTGTACTCCAATAATACATCTACTGACAAAGAAATGAGGAAAACTGTTCTATTCACACTAACCTCAAACAAATAAAGTACTTGAGAATTGGTATAATGAGGAGGTGAAAAGTTTGTACAACGAAAATTGTAGAACACTGACCAAGGAAATTGTAGAAGACCTTATAAGACAGAAAAACCTCCCAGGTTCTTGGATAGGCAGAATTAATATTGTCAAAATGGCCCTACTACCAAATTGTTATACAGATTTAATGTAATCCCTATCAATATACCAATGAAATTCTACATAGCTGTAGGGGGAAAAAAGTCCTAAAATCAATTTGGAAGAAAAAGAGACTCAGAGTAGCCAAAGCAATCCTGAGCAAGAAGAACAATGCAGGAGGGATCTCAATAACAGACCTAAAATCATACTACAGTTACACTAAATGAAACAGCATAATATTGGCACCAAATCAAACATGAAACAATTGAAACAGTATACAAAGTACAGAGAAAAATCCCCATAGATACAGTCCTCTTATAGATAACCAAAAATCTACATTAGAGGAAAGGTAGTCTATGCAACGAATAGTGCTGGGAAAACTGGATATACATATGCATCTGCAATCCTGCATGAAAGTCAACTTGAAGTGGATCAAAGACCTCGGAATTAGATCAGAAACTCTGTTAGAAGAAAATATAGGCTTCAGGACAGGCACTGACTCCTTTACCAAGACTCCTAAAGTGCAGGAAATAAAACCAAGAATGAATAAATGAGGTAGTATAATTTTAAAAGCTTCAGAACAGGAAAGGAAACAAGAGCATGAAGTGAGAGCCTATGCCGTGGGAACAGATTTTTTCCACCTGCTCCTCAGGCAGGAGATTAATATTCAGAATATACAAAATAATAAATCTTAACACCAAAAAAACCCAACCAAAATTAAAAATGGGCAAAAAAATACTAGACAGAAACTTCTCAAAAGAAGAAATACAAATGTCTGACAAATATATATATATATATAAAAAAACTTTCAACACCTTTAACAATCAGGGAAATGTAAGCCCAAACCACATTGAAATTTCATCTTCACTGTAGTCAGAACAAGAACAGAAATAATAATTAAGATGGTGAAATTTTGGGAAAAAGGTACACTCATACATTACTGGTGGGACCACACATTGGTGCGAGCACTCTGGAAAGCAGTATGGAGAGTCCTTAAAAAACTTGAATAGTAACCACCATATGACCCAACAATTCCAATCCTCAGTGTTAATTCCAGAGAACCAAAATCAGCATACAATAGTGATGCAAACACCTCTATATTTATGGCAAAGCGATTTATAATAGCCACGCTATGAAACCAACCCAGATGCCTGCTAACAAATGAATGGATTAAAAAAATATATGCAAAATGAAAGTTTACTCAGTCATAAAAAATAATAAAATTGTGGCCTTTGCCAGTAAATAGACAGAACTGGAGAACATCATGTTAAGTGAAATAGGCCAGATTCAGGAAGTTAAGGTTGGAATGTTTTTTTTTTTTTCTCTCATATGTCAAAGATAGAGTAAAATAAGAGAAAACAGAAGGGCATAGGAGTAATCCCATGAAAAAAGAAGTGGGATTATTGGGAGTAAAGGAAGGAAATTAATAAAGAGAGATGAAGGATGGGAAAAGGGAGGAATATGGAAATGAAATAAACCAAACTAACCTGTATACATGTATAAATAAACTACAGTGATTTCACCTTCAGGTATATCTATAAACCACTAAAAAAGAAACCTATAAGTAAACAGAAAAAATGTCAGCAGCATAGGGGAAAGGGAACAGGGTGAGAGGAAGGGAGGGGAGGGGAAGTATTCGGGACTGAATTGAAGAAAATTCATTCCATGTTTGTATAATTATGTGAAAATGAACCCCAATATTATATAACAATAATACACTAATAAACTAAGGGAAAAATAAAACAACAGGCCTGTAATCATGGTGAAAAGGAGATGAATTTAGAGCTCCCTAAAAGCATCCAGATGTTTCTTCTTCTTTGACTTATTGGGCAATTCCTTCAAATTCTCCAGATATAGGACTTAGGTTTATTTGACCTGAATTAGAATTCACTCAATGCAGTCTTTCCCCAGATAGTAGTAAAAAAATTGACAGACATTGTTTAGCACTGCAGGTTCCTAAAGCAGAATTACAGCTTAGGCAAGCAGAGTGCTGACCAAAATTCTTAAAAGGAAAAGATGGGGAAAAACATGTAATTTGAACATGAAATTTGAAAATTTCAGAGATAGTCCTGGGAATCAAAAAGATCACATGCCTGCGTGGAATGTGGACCTCTGTGCGACTACATATATTTCCAAAAAAGACCTGAGAGACACCTGAACTTTCATGTCTAACAGAGCTTCAGGTTCTGCACAAGTAGGAAGTGACAAAGCTAAGTAAGAGGAGGAAATTGCCTGCCTCAGCATTGAAAGGCTGTCACACCATGCACACAGAAACCCTTGATGACGTCATGAGGACATCTTGGTTCCAGATATTTAAGGAAATTCTTAACTGATTATTTGCTGATTTCTATGAGTTAAAAAAAAATAAAAAATGTAGACTTTAATTTTCAGTGAGATCTCTAAACAATTATCAGCAACAAACAAGAAAGCAAGCATTGTAAAGGGGGTTGGAGATGGAGTTAGTATTCAGTCTTGCTTTAAATATTATCGGATATGTAGTTATACAAAAATAATTATGAGACATCTAAAGAAATGAGGAAGTGAGAATTCTGCACAGGGCAAAGTAGGTGACAGTGATAACCTGTGAGAGGGCCCAGACATCAGATTTATCAAAGGCTTCAGGCAGCTATTATAATGATAGTTAATGAAGTAAAGAAAATTATCCTTCAGAAGTATAATAGCGATTTCTTATCCAAAGACAATGTCCATAAAAAACATAACTAAATGGTCATTTTGAAATTAAAAAAATAAAATAAGTAACATAGGTAATTCACAACAAGGGGGTGAGGATAAATATTCAGTGTATTAGACAAAGGGGAATGAAGGAAAGGGAAGGGAAATGGGAATAGGAAAGACAGTAGAATAAATCAAACATGAATTTCTGGTGTTCATATATGAATATACAGCCAGTGAAACTCCATATCATGTGCAACCACAAGAATGGTTATATTCCAATTATATATAATAGGACAAAATACACTCTACTGTCATGTTTATCTAAAAAGAACAAATATAAAAAGAAAAAAAACTCATAAAACAAAGAATAAGCAATGTGAAAATAGATCAATAGAAATTATGAAACCCAAAGAACAGAAAGAAAAAATAATAAAGATGAACAAAGCTTCAGATATGTAGACAACATATGTTTACCTTTATAGCTTTATACGTTATTAAGAGAAGACAGATCTCTATTCAATAATCTAAGCAGAAGCCTTGAGCAAGTACACACAGAGCAAGTACACACAAACTAGCATAAGGAAGAAAATAATAAAGATCTAAGCTAAAACAGATAAAGTAAAAACAGAAAAGTGAAATAGAAAATCAAAATTAAGTGAGTTATTTAAGAAAAAAAAAAGTATTTTACAATTTTATTTTGTGGTGCTGGGGACAGAAACCAGGGCTTTGTGCATGCTAGGTAAGCATTTTACCACTGAGCTACAAACCTGTCCAAGTTCTTTAAAAGGATTAACACACTTGAAAAATTTGTATGTAGACTCACCAAGAAGAAGAGAAGACTCAAATTATTTAACCAGAGGAGAAAGAAGCAGCTTTAGTGCCAGCCTCACCAGAGATACAAGGTTGTAAGAGAATACTGTGCGATATTGAGTCCAACCTCTGTATTACTGGGTTCTCTATTTATGAGTTCTGAATCCATGGGTTCTACATCCACAGATTCAATAAGCTGCGAATCCAAAACGTTTCAGAAACAGATTGTGTTTATACTGAATATGTACAGTTTTTTGTCATAGTTTCCTAAACAAATATGGTATAAAAACTATTAGCATAGTATTGGCATTGCATTGGATATTATAAGTAAACTAGAGATGATTAAAAATGTAGAAGATGTGTCAGGGGTACAGGAAACACTTTGTCATATTGTGTAAGGGACTGGAGCACCTGCAGCTTTTGGTATTCTCAGGGAATCCAGGAACCAATTTCCTGCAAAGAGGCAACTGTCCATGCCAACAAAAGAGATAATTAATAATATGAACAAATGTCTAGAAGGATACTAAGTACCAAAACTAATTTAAGAATATATAAAAATCTAAGTTGACCAAACAAAAATAAAGATATAATTAAATTAATTTTAAAAAAAACTTCCTAAAATGAAAATCCCATGCTGAGATAGTTTATCTGGTTTATTTTATTAAATTCTTAAGGAACTAAAACCAATTCATTACAAACTCTTCAAAACAAGTAACAAATGAATAAAAAGTTCCAAATTAGTTATGTTAGGTATTACTCTAATATATACTGATGATGTAATGATACAGAGAAAAACACATACACACACACACAAAAAAAAAAGAAAAAACACCAACCAATGTTCTTATAAACATCGGCATAAAATCCTGACTAAAATATGAGCAAAACCAATCCGTAAATAATTAGAAAGCATTATCAGTCAGAACAAGTTGGTATATCATAACAGTGTAACATCGAAAATCAATTTATATAATGCACCATATAATGGTATAAAGTACTCATTTCAATTTAAAAAAATGATTTGATAAAATCCAACACTCTTTTCATGATAAACAATAGTAACAAACTAGGAATGGGGAGAACTTCCTCAATCTGATAAAGGTTCTTTACAAACAATGCATAGCTAACATAATACTTAATGGTGAACGAAGAAGAAATGCTTCCTCCAACAGGGATGAGAAAAGGATGTCTTGTCTTTACTACAACATAATTCTGGACGTTCTAACAATTAGTTAAAAAAAAAAGTTAAAAAGAAAGCTGAGGTTATGAGGATATAACTTGGTGTTAGAGAATGTGATTAGCATATGAGGCTCTGGAGTTGATTCCCAGAACTACAGAAACAATTATACAAACAAAACCAATTGTATATGTATATATACAAACAATAAATATCCTGAGACAGAAATTATGAAAATACTCCACTTACAATACTGCTAAAAAAAAAAGACTTCAAAATATGCTGAAAAATGCAATGCTTCATTGGAGGATATAAAGATGATCTAAAAAGATAAAACTAAATCTCATGTTCATGGATCAGAAGAAACTTAATATGGTTTAACTGACAATAATTAATCTCTAAAAAGATGTACAGACTCATCCTAGTCCCTTATAAATCCCAGTGTATTTTTTTCTTTTCATTTCTTTTCTTGTTTTATAGGAAATTGATATCTGATCCTAAATTCATGTGGAAATGTAAGGAACACAAGATTAGAAATATCCAATAATAATCTTGAAAATTCAAGTTATAGACTCATTCTTTTTTAATTCTAAATTTTTCTACAATTCAGTAGCAAAATTATAATGTCCAAACAAAAATGTTTATGCATTTGAAAAATTAATTAAAAGAAAATATACAAACAAAAAATGAGTACACAAAAGTATTTCAGCATAGTCCGGTGAGAACTCATAATGAAATACCACTATGGATACATTTTTTTAAAAAAAGATGGATAATAAGTTTTGGTAAATTTGTGGAATATTTGGACCCACTTATATAAGGATCAGATTATAAAGTGGTGCAGCCACACTGAAAAACACTTCATTAATTCCTAAAAATGCTAAAAAGAGAACTATAATATAACATGGTCCAGCAATTCTGTTCCTAAATACATGTCCAAGACAATTGAACCCATATACCCATTTAGGCATTTATACATGAATATTTATGTTAGCATTATTCATAACTAAAAAGTGGAAACAACCCAAATCTTCATCAGCTCATAAGTAGATAAATAAAATGTGGTATATTCATACAATGAGATATTATTCTGTCATTAAAATGAATAAAGTACTGATAGACCATGACATGGGTGGATTTTGAAAACATTATGTGGATGAAAGTCAGTCACAAATTCCAGATATTGTGTGACTACATTTATTTGAAGTGTCCATAAATTGTGACCAAAACTAGATTACTGGTTGCCTAGGACAGGGGTGGAAGACAGAGTAGTTGCTAATTAACCCATTTAGGGATGATGAAAATATTTTAAAATCATAGTAGTGATGGTTGAAAAACTCCATGAATCCTAAAATGTGCACTTTGAAAAGGTGAGTTCTTTGGTATGTGAATTACGTCTGAAAAAGTTGTCATACAAAATAAATCAATATGATATTGAAATCAAGTACATGAAGTTGAATTTGATTCTGGCATATATCTTCTATTCAATACAATCAAGTGTTTGAATTCAAATATAAATAAAAAATTTAATGACTTACCAAATATTCAGAGATTATTTAAAACTTAATTTCACATTTTAGCATTTTAAAGCACTTCATTTTAAAATGTAGATATTTTATATCACTCACTAAAAAGTAGAAATGACCTGTTCCATCAGGTAAGATTGGAGCTCTTGGATTAATTATCAGATATCCTGCTCATCTGCTATCTCTGTTTCCTATTGCCTGCTCATTTAAGGATGTCTTTTCTTTGTTGGTTTTCACAGTATGTTTTCTTGTCTGCTCCTTTCATTTTAATATATAACATATCTATTAAACCTCTTTATACTATTCCAGGTTAACAATGATTACCAATACTCATATCACACAGAATATGTGTCTGAGAGTTTTAAATCACTTTAGATATGAACTCATTAGATTCTCCCAAAGACAGGGTGAGGTCAACACTGGTATCTAAATTTATAGATGAGAAAACTGTAGTACACAATCATTGAGTAATTTTCCAAGGCCACTGAAATAGTGGGTAACAAGTTGAATAGCCAAGTGGTTTGTTTCTGTGATCTTTCCCTCACATATTTCTTGGGATTTTAAACTTTGCTATTATTTTCTAGACAATTCTGACATAGTATGAATACTAAAATCTTTCCACTGAGATTTATAAACAAATGAAAATTTCCAAATTTCATTAACAGATTGGTAGAGTGGATTTTTTCCAACAACAATGACAAACAGATTATTGGATATTTTTCTTTCTTTCTGAAGGTTACCTCTATTTCCTTAATTTTATTAGTGACTATGAAAGTGATGAATATTGTATGTTAGATTACGTTATTGTGATTATTAACATATGATGCATCTAAATGATGAAATAATATACATCATTAAACTAAAATAATGTATATTCTAATAAAATAAAAATCTAAAGTCACCAAATATTGACTGACTGTGCTCTTACAAGGAATGGCTCACATTGGTCAAATACTAAACATATATATATATATATTTCTCATAATGCATAATATTTCATAATGTATAATATTTCCTAGTTGTTTTCTTTCAGGACCTATTTGCTTTTTCTCTTCCCTGTTTCCATTAAACAAGTGCAGAGTTTTATTTTATCTTATCTTGCTTATCTGTAATTACTTAGGCACATCTTTTGAGATGTTTAGACCATCATGGATGGTTATTATTTTAATTACATGGAATTTCAAACACTAATTCATGATCTGTGAATATAGTTTGGTTACTTTATATTATGGTTACTTTTGTGCTAATGAGTCTAGACTGTAGTATATGGTCATTTAATAAAACGCTAATCTGGATGTTGCTGTGGAAGTACCTCCTAGATGTGCTTAATATCTTCAACTGTTAACATTAAATGAAGGAGCTTATCCTTGATAATGTAGTGGGGCCTCCTCCAATCCTATAAAAGAATTTATTTTCTCAGACAAAAAAATTCTGCCTTTTTCTGGCTTTATTAATCCTCCCTGAGATTATGGAACTGAAATTCACCATCCCCTAAAATCATATGAGTCAACTCCTTAATATTTAAAACTTTTTTTTGAGAGGGGTACTGGGGATTGACCTCAGGGGCACTTGACCACTGGGCCAGATCCCCAGCCCTATTTTGTATTGTATTAAGAGACAGGCTCTCACTGAGTTGCTTAGCACCTTGCTTTTGCTGAGGCTGGCTTGGAACTCAGGATCCTCCTGCCTCAGCTTCCTGAGCTGTTGGGATTACAGGCATGCACCACCAACATTTATATCTTGATATATCTTCCATTAGTCTGTTTCTGCAGAAAACCCTGATTGTCATGATTATCAGTGTTTCATATAATTTCTTCCTATAACATTTCTTTTTTATTTTTTTAATATTTATTTTTTAGTTGTAGTTGGACACAATACTTTTATTGTATTTATTTTTATGTTGTGCTGAGTATCGAACCGAGGGTCTTCCACGTGCTAGGTGTGCACTCTACCGCTGAGCCATAACCCTATCCCCTTTCTATTACATTTTTGAAAGGAGGAAAATATTTTCATAATGCACACTTGGTTCTTGATATCTTTAAACAGAAAAGATTTATAGGAAGAGCTCTTTTCCTATAATTACCATTTAAAATAACCTTAGGCAAAGGGTCTCATAAATTGAATTTTATTACAACTTTCAGAGTTCTTTTGAGTTCAATTGTTTTAGCATTGGTTAAATACTGTAAAGACACAAGTACTGTTTACATGTTGGTATTTTGTTGTTGTTGTTGTTGTTGTTGTGTAGGCTTAAGCTAGACAAAAACTTGAAATTACAATTTTTTTTTAGTTCACACATTCCTATATGATGGAAATCAACATTTTTTAATGAATGGTTTTAGTATTGCTTCTCTTCAATTCAAATGATCATTTATTGTATTCAGAAACATCCAAGAATGGTTTAGGTATTGAAAGCTTTCAATATAAAGCCAGTTGCCTAATATCAACTTTGATTCTCCACTTTCTAGCTTTGTAAAATTGAAGTTTTATTGACATTGTTTTTCTTACGTGCAAAATAAGGATTTTTAAAAATCATATCTTATGGGCTGGTGATGTGGCTCAAGGGGTAGCACGCTCACCTGGCATGCGTGTGGCCCGGGTTCGATCCTCAGCACCACATACAAACAAAGATGTTGTGTCCTCCGAAAACTAAAACAATAAATAAAAAAAAAATTCTCTCTCTCTCTCTTCTCTTTTAAAAAAATCCTATCTTATAGGTTTGCTTTGAAAAACAGCATGTGGAAATAATATAGAATCATAACTTGTTCAAAATACACACTCAGTACATATTGATTATACTCATCACTCTCATTGCTTTTTATTTAAAGTATGTTCTTTGTCAGTCTTAAGGCTCTTAAAGTCCAGTTGATTTGATGAGTGCCATCATGTCTAGGAAACACTAAACTAAAACAAAGTCTATAAACAAAAATAATGTTGCCAGTTCTTAAGTGTATGCTAGGCTTGTTCAATATCCTTAAACACAAATTATGTGTGTGTGTTTTTTTTTGTTTGTGTGTGTTTAAAGATATTCACAGTATCTTGCAATTCACCTTGTGATTCCATAGGTGGTAATTCTCCTTTTTCAGTGATGGCATCCAAACTCTGGTGTTGGTGCACCAGCTCCAGTGACACAACTATAAGGAAATAGCATGTGTGTGTGTAGGGGGGAGCAGAATTAGTGAACAATATGAAGACAGGCAGTGTGTAACCATGATTGTATCTGACTTATGAAAATGCTCATGTGAAAGAAATATACTGGGTGTTGAGATAAATCTGTATTCTGAAGCAATATGGCAAATAATAAAATTGTGTGAGTTTTCATGCATTAAATTACTGAGATAAGACACAACTGTGCTTGATCCTGTCACTCCAGTTTATGCTTTTGTCATTGCATTTCCTGATTGTCTCACCTTTGTGTTTTCATTATAAGGACATATTATATTGCACCCTCGTTGATAATCTGGGGTAATTCCCCATATTTATGCCTCACCCAAGACATACTTCTCGATTTTTCCCTTCACTTGCTAGCTGGCCAACAGAGCATAGCTGACTGCTCATGTTCTCTGTTGCTTCCTGTCTTGGTACTATTTCCAGACTCCACTTGAATATGAACTTATTTTATCTCCTCTTTCTCACCTGCTTTATAGGGTCCATTAATTCTTCCCTGCTCAGGTCTGCTGGTGGCACTCCTTCTAGTTTTAAAATGGTGAAATAAATTAAATTTTATTTTTATATGCAGTCATTGATTCCAATAGGGCTTTCAGAGAGAAAGGTGCTAAAAATGTGTATCTCATAAACCATATCGAGTAGGAAGGTTGTATATTTCATATGGAAAAAACAGTGTTTTATATGTAAAAAACTCAATTCTTTTGAATACAACATTGCAAAGCTATCAGACAAACCAGGTGAAGGTGTTATTCAGAATTAAGGGATTATTAACCTGTTATAGAGTGTAAGTTTTTCTAAAAAGCAATCTTCTATTGCATAACCAGTATGACATTAGTTCTTATTCTTCAATAGATTATTGTAAATGAATCTGTTGATTTCCAAATAATAGTCACTGATGATGCTTTAGAAAAGAACCCTTGAAGTAAAATCATTCTTGGTACATTTCTAGAACCTCTGATACCTGAGCACTTCACATACATACCATGCACACATATCTTTCAGAAAGCCCTATCAGTTATATATATGGTTTCAAGATGATCTTTCACTTTTATTGCCTATTGAGTTCAATATCCTTAAATGAAGTCTATAACTCTGCATGACATGGATTGGCTTATCTCTATAAAACATCTTGTAACTCTATTAATTTCAACGGCTGCTATAGACTGACAGATAGGAACTATTTTTTAAGAGCATGATAAATTGGTTTGTGGTTTTGCCATTGAATTTCAAAAGAAGATGATCACAAGTAATCAAAGGAATACCTGATACAGTATCAACACCTTTACAACATTTTTAATATATTTTCACTGTGAGAGTCTCTATATATCAATATCACACTTTATCACAACATTTTTTGAAGTGTGGTAAACATAGCTGCTATGGTTTCATCAATTCAATCTTACTTTTCCTTTTCCATTCTTTGATAAGAGAGCACATAGTTATTATTGAAAACTTTTCTTTGTGGTTTACATGAAAATATGCTATTTCCACATTATGGAAGAATTAGGTGTAGGACTAGATCCTGAAGGATTGAATGTGTGCATACTGCTGGGTTTAATAATTAATCTGATATTAATCAAATAATATAGGGAAGAAAACCTAGGAAATATCTGAACTTGTTGAGGAATAATAATCCATGTGATTGGGAATGCATTGTGAACCTACAAAAACTGTTGCCCTATTTTTTTAATCTCATAGAATACAGCTTATTTGAAAATGAATACCGTGGAGAATGCAGGATGAAGAGATAAGAAATTCAAGTTTCTGGATTATATTATTTGACATCCTAATCAATCCATACCTGAAAATTCACTTCTTGATCTTCCTCATTTAACAAGTTAATAAACTCCATTTTTATGAGCTAGCTTGAAGATGAATATCTCTCATTTGCATCTGAAATACAACTGTCTAACAATTAATAGCAGTAATTGTGGCTTACAAGATTGAACCTTGTGATGGGATGCAACTTGTGTACTGGACACCCTGGGTTTAATCCCTAGCGGGCACATGTGCGTACATACACCCCCCCACACACACACACACACAAATGACACTATAATTGGAATTTCCTGAGTAGAAATATCACTGATTTTGTCATGCTGGCTGTATTATGTTTAAGTGATTGCTAAGTGGCTGGTAATCTATTGTTCAGTGGATTTTGAGACTGAAGACAATGTGTATAACTAATCTAAAATTTTACAGGGTAGAAGCAAAAGGCAGATAGCCCTAATAATTTGCAAACACAACGGATGATATTAAATTTAAAAAAGATTGATGAATATATATATTCAAGCACAATATAAGAAGAAATTTTGCTAAGAAATTAAAACCCTAGGGATTGGAACCCTGTCAAGGGTTGAAATCAATTTTTGCCTCCTAGATAATGATACCATATCAGGATATTTGTTTCAAGTATGAAAAATAAAAGCAGGGATTAAAAACAATCAACAAATGTGGAATGCTGAACCTCCAAACTGATCTCATCCCTTAAATTCCCTTTGTTTAAATAACTTTCAATAGTTCATAGTTCTGAATATGAAATGTTTAGGCATCTTAATTGTACTTTTATATTAAATCTTAAAATACAAGGGTTGCTATAGAAATTGCATGACATATATTTGTCACTTCTATGTTATAAATATCTACCTCACAAGGGCTTATCTTCCATTATTATAGAATGCATAACATCACACATCATATGCTCATTATTTATTTAAATCTCATCATTATTTTAATCTTTTCATTTCTGAGATCAAGACAGGAGTTTTACATTTCTAAATGCCAAATAATCTAATTTTCATATAACAGAGGATTTCAGACAGAGAGAAGAAGCCCATAAGCTTATATATGATGAAAGTGTTGAAAATTAGCAACATTTCCTGGAAATCTAAGGTATTGCTAGAAAATATAGTTATCACCAGAGGTGATCAGAGGAGAGGAAGGCAAGGGGAAAACTTAGCTTAGGTGGACAGCATCCTTTACAAACAAAATAAAACTGAATTTCTAGACATGTTGGATAATTAGGCATAGAGATTTATTTTAGAAAGCAAGGAAGATACATTCAAGGGAGAATGCAGATGATCTTGTGATAACTCTTTTTGTGGTTCTCAGGTTCTTCTTTTAAAGGAAGGCTGGGCATGGGAAGGTACATGAGAATGACATCAGTCTGATGGTGGTTTAAGGTGATCTGGCAGTTCTCAGAATCTTTGTGTTAAGGCCTTCTCCATTCAATGATTAATAGATGGAACTAGAAAGATACCCTATGTTATAGGTCTCATATATCCCTTTGCTAATCTATTTAAAAGCACATGTATTAGTGAGCTAATTAACACTACATAGGAACTATATTTTCATAAGTGGGTGAATTTTCAGTAAATACCTTTATAATTCCAAGGGAAAATTTGCAGATTTTCCACAAATTTTGGAGTGATAAGCCTGGAAAAAGAATCAGCTTGTGGAATGAAGACATGAGAAACTTTTGTTCAATGCTTTTAGATTGAAGTTATATTATCTAGTTCTTTTGACTCTTTTCCACATATTCTTTAAATTCCTATCATCCTTGCCCAATAAAATGTTTTTTTTTTGGCGGGGAGAGGGGATACTGGGGATTGAACTCAGGGTCACTCAACTACGGTGCAACATTCCCAGCCCTATTTTGTATTTTATTTAGAGACCAGGTCTCACTGAGTTGCTTAGTGCCTTGCTTTTTCAGAGGCTGACTTTGAAATCCCAGTTCTCCTGAGCCACTGCAATTACACCACAATGTGTGGCTTCAGTAAAGCATTTAATGTAATTTTCTGTGCAAATAAATAAAGTTAATGCATATTCCCTCTTCCTCAGTACAGGGATCTCTTTATACCTATATAGAGTGAATCTGAATAGTTCACTCTAAATCTTTTTGAATATGTAAATTCTAGAACATTACAAACCCATAGTCATAACTGCCCATAGTTCCTTGTTTTGATATATCAGTCCAAATAATTTATAAACAAGTACTTTGGGAATTATACATCAAATTTTCTTATTTTCAAGGTTAAATGTCAAGAGAAATCTTATGTCAAAACTGTTTTTATAAAAAAGAATTATTTTAAACAAATATTTATTGAGCACAAACTGTAATCAAAGGTGACCCTACAGTGAGTACACTGTGGAATACAAAAGGAGACCACTTGATACCATGGCATAGGGAGCGAGAGGCAATTCTGAAGCTGGACAAGCCTGGGTTGAAGTTGAATTTCATTCTTGTCTTACCTGTGACCTTAGATAGGAGGACAGTGAAGTACTGCTTACTCTTTAAGATAATCTTTTCACCTGTAAAATGCGGAAAGTGGAAAGACAGCATTGGGAGAAGGAAGAAATAAAGCAGCAGGGCCAGGCAGCTCAATGTCTGGTCTGATGCCTGGGAAGGTTTCTCCTCACCACTCAACCCTGCTTGAGTCTACACTCGAAATACACAGGACATATTCTTGACTGCGTGAGTCTAGTGAAGCCCTGTCTGACAATAAGAAGAATCCACATTTATCATGCTCCTAGTATTTGCAAAGAATCATCCTCAGCAGTTTGTATTTATCAACTTAGTTAGCCATCTGAGTTGGCTACTATTAATAATATCAACTTATTGATGAGTCAACAGAGGCACAGAGAAAAACAATCATTTTACCAATAAGAGGACACAGACGATGTATGACAGAGCTGTGTGTCTTACGCAGGCAGTCTGAAACTAAAGCTTTTTCTTTGACTCCCTATGTTTTAAGGAGGTGTGTGTGTGTGTGTGTGTGTGTGTGTGTGTGCATGCATGTGATTTCCAGGTAACCAAGATGAGTAGTTGTGGGTTTAGTCAGCAGTAACACTTTCTTTTCCTTCATGCAATACTGATAAACTATTTCTTATTTTTTTTTTTAAAGAAAAACGAAATAGAGAAAGTGAAGACTAAGAAAAGCCATATGGGAAAATAACAGACGCTTAAAAAGTGTTCAAAGAAAAAGAAAGATATGGCACTCAAAGAAACAAGTTTAAAGTATACAGAAATTTTTATTTCTGGAGAAAAATTTAAAAATACTCCTAAATATTGTTTAGATATGTGCGTTTCCTGAGGTAAACTTGAAACATTAAGGAAATGAAACAAATCCCATTAAAACACTGGGAAGAATCTCAGTTCTCTGGGTGAAAAGTCATTTATTAAAAAACAAAACAAGGGCTGGGGATGTCGCTCAAGCAGTAACATGCTCACCTGGCATGCACGGGGCGCTGGGTTCGATCTTCAACACCACATAAAAATAAAATAAAGATATTATGTCCACCTAAAACTAAAAAATAAATATTAAAAAAAACAATCAAGGGGGTCAAAACCAATTGAGGGGACTGTTAGTTTTTCAAGCTGGCCCCACATCTGACAAAATGCACTTTTGCCACTAACCACAAAAGCCTCTTACAAATAGAAAGGAACATGCTAACATTACTGAGTTTGACCTTTGAAGATATATGCATTATTCCCCGGGAACAATTCATGCAGAATGGGATGGACTTAGCACAGCGGTGCCTTCAGACACAGGGAAGATATGTTCTCGCTGTCCCAGGAGAATGAATAGGTGGGGAGGGGTTGGTGAGGCAATATCACATTTCTCTGTCAGTGAAATGACACATATAAATACAGGGCACCTTTGATTATGGAGAATTACCCACAGCAGGACAGAATAGAAATGTCAGAAAGAGGAGGAGGAAAAAAAAAACATAATGGAATTAATTAGCTCAATTTTAAAATAAAGAGTTGGCAAAATTGGGAAGGAAAAATAGAGAAGAAAAGCACTGTGAGAGTTAGGTATTTCAAGTTAATAGGAGAGGGAAAAAATCAAACTTTTTGGGTACATGTTTCTTTTTCTGAATGTTTGAAAAAGTTTCAGGTTAGTAACATTCAATGTTTTTGCAACATTTCTCCTCTCCCTAACTGGTTTCTGAGTGTGTTTTGTAGTCACATAATGTCCTTGACTCTGTGGTTAGTTTTTTAAGCCTTTGAGGGTAGAAATTATAAGATGAATATGTATGTTCTGGCATGGAGTTCATGAAGTACTTTGAATTTATGTTCAATTCAGAATTATTTTTATAAGCCATGCTTTGAGGAAATGATGATGTCTTTCTGTCAGGTTGGATGTGTCTGTAAACCACTGTGGGTCACTTATCATTTGAAAACAGACTATGCCCTTGATGTGAGTAGATTTATCTGGAGGTAAAACATACATAAATATTTAATAATTAAACCTTGAGATATTCAACATTTGAAGTCCCAGAACTTGTAAGTATGTGTAAATGTACTATTATTGTCTATAAAATCTGTTCTTGCAGAATACCATATTTCATGATTCCACTGAAGCATGATTTTAAGACCATGCAACAGTCTGTCAGGTTTATACTGATTGTCCACTATGAATCATCAGGCTGTCCAGGCTGTGAGTTAGCACAGGCTTTCTGTCCCATGCTCAGCCTTGTAGAGTTCTGTGGTCACAGGCTTCCTCTATCTCTGACTTCCACCTGGAAAGTCAGTGTTTGCCATTATCTGAATTCCAACAGAAAGCGTGGAGCTTGTAACAGAGTTGCATCTGGGGTATTCCTGGGAACATTTGTGGAGCTTGTAACAGAGTTGCATCTGGACATATTCCTAGGGAATATTGTGACCGCACTCAACTTGAGAAAGTAGGGTAAGAAATTCAATTGAAGTTTCAGGGAATGATCATGTTGGACTGAAATTCTACTCTGGAGCATGAATTATTTCCTATTTGTCACTTTAGCCTGGTCATAGGAACGATTTTATTTTAAGGAGTAGCCACATACTTTCTTTCATAATAAGAGACTGGTTAAGACAACAATTTTAAAATGCCCTACCTTTGCCTGTACATCTTAAAACTGAAGAAACACATTAAAATTTTTTGATGATATTACTTGAAAGAAAGAGACAAACTAATAATAGATAATAGATACTCCTGTGTGTGCGCGTGTGCGTGCGTGCATGAACACACATCAAATATGTTTTTTATTTATAAAATTGACATATACTTTGTGTGCATACACTTTAAAACCAACAAAATATCCTCTTATGTAAATACAATACCATCAGATCCCTTAATGTTTAGTCAAACAAGGTCTTGAGTCAATTTGTAAAAACATAGCTTTTCACCTCAATTCACAATAGCTAAACTATGGAACCAACCTAGGTGCCCTTCAAATGATGAATGAATAAGTAAAAATTTGGAATATTATTCAACCTTAAAGAAGAATAAAATTATGGCATTTGGCAGCAAATGGATGGAGCTGGAGAGTATCATACTAAACAAAATAAACTAATCCCCCCAAACCAAAGGCTAAATGTTTTCTCTGATGTACAGATGCTAATTCACAGTCAGAGGAGATAGGGAAGAAAGGGAAGAATAAAGTACAGGGGGGTGAAGAGAGGGAAGAAGGTATGGGGGTAGGAAAGATAGTAGAATAAATCAAGCATTATTACCCTATGTACATACATAATTATGTGGGATTATAAATCATGTATAACCAGAAAAATGAGATATTATACTCCTATATATATATATATATATATATATATATATATATATATAGTATCAAAGTGCATTCTATAGTCATGTATAATTAATTGAAACAAATTTTAAAAATTAAAAAAACATGGCTTTTGCTTTGTTATTATTTTAAGTATTTTTGTTTTCTTTCTACTTTATTGAACACTTAGTTTTTATTAATACATAAACTTTTTGCTTAATTTGTTTTTTTTAAGAATTCCTATAAAAGAAAAAAACTGCATGCATTACATTTTCTGGTTTTATACCATCTGCTATTTCACCCTAAATAGAATAACATTTGGTCAGAGTTCCGCAGAAAATATAAGGCCTACACATCTTGGATAAATTAGTTCCACAATACTTTTTGCTGGTATTTTTATACTGATGTAAGGACATTTCTGTTATCACCATTGGAAAAATGCTAATACCAATCCTGATCAGACTCTGGTATCATGCTATATGGCTATTCATTTAGGGAGCAAAATGACTCATAGTTTCCTGTATGGCCTCTGGGGAAAGCATCTGTGAAATAAAATGTTGGAAAAATAATAACTTTTTTTTTCATTATATTCCCTTAGAAAAGTTGCCTTTGTACTCACTTATTGAAGTTACATTATCAATTTTTATGTATAAACATGATTCATCTTCTAGTTTTTTTTATAATTTTAATAAAAATTCAGCTCAAATTAGCAATTCATCTATCAAGTTCTGCAGGCAATTTGACCATTCAATGGGCAAATTTCTTATAGTTTATGGTACAACCATGAAATTATAGTGCTTAGCTGAGTGTTAATTGTGGCCTAATGATATATTCATATTGTATATAGAGAGATATAAATGGATAGATATATTAATAACTATAAGCAAATGCCTGCAAAATTTTACCTCTCATCTACTTTTAGGACTATGAGGTATATACCTTTAATATTAAATTATCATTTTTAAAAAATTGATTTTTATGATTATAAATTTAAGAATATCTTTTTTTACTTGTGAATTTAATTTGATTATTAACAAACACATAAAAGCATGCATAATACATGTTTTCCAAGCACCATGTGGTATTTTGATACATGTATACACTGTGAAATGTTTAAATCAGGGTAAACATGCAATCACCACATTTATTGTTTCTTTATGTTGATAACATTCAAAATCCTTTCCTATGCATGTTACATTCCTCTTTATAATATGCAATACATTATTCTTATTCTCTGTAGTCACTACACAGTGCAATAGCACATCAGAATTCCTTATTAGCATCTAACTTATACCCGTTGATCACTCTGTCCTCATCCATCTTTCCCCAAATTATTCTCAACCTCTGAAAACCACCATTCTCCTCTCAACTTCTATGAGATCAACTATTTTAGATTCCACATATGAATGAGAACCTGCAGTACCTTCCTTTATGTGCCTGGCTTGCTTCATTTTCTGTAATAATCTCTAGTGCCATTCAAGTGCACATCTCACAAAGAAAGGTTCCTTCTTGGTTTTTTATGATTGAATGATATTTGATTGTGTGTGTGTGTGTGTGTGTGTGTGTGCTTTCTTATATACTTAAGTTAAATAATTAACTTGCTTCATCGGTATAGTTTTTTACTAGATTTATAACAAAAGTCTAAGAACACCAAACAATTTTGTGATGAGAAAACAGATGAGAGGAAGATGGAAAAAGAAGTTAGCATAGAGGGGAATTGGAAGGGGAGAGAAGGAAAAGAAAAAGACAAATATAGGAAAATCCCTTGAAATGACTTACTTTCCCACTTGTCTCTGTGTTATGTTACAGAATGCTATGAATAAGGATGTAAGAGCCTGTATTTGAATGGTCTCTCTGAATACTGGCAGACATATTGTAGGTGCTCAATAAACAATTATTGAATGACTATTCAGTTGACCCTGTTTCGACTTTAGCCAATTGCAAATAAATTTGCATAATTTCACTCCAGTTGAGAGGACTGCTTCCTTTTTTTCTAACAAAGTTTAACATTTCAGAGTTGATTTATTCTGATTATGCTAATGCAAATAACTCGGCACACATAGTATAGCTATAAGAGAAAAAATAGATCTATGGCATGCTAAATTATGGAATAGGGGAGACAGAGAGGCTGCAACTGCAGACACTAGCAGACCAGGTGAACATAGATTAAAATGAAAATTAACCATTATTTAAGGAAATGTGTGTTAAAAATCAGATTATAATAATAGCAATATAAAACATCAATGAAGACAATAATGAAATCTGATGATGGAATGTGAAATCAAAAATATCTAAATTCAAAGATTAAAGGAAGAAAATTCTTTTTTGTGGGGAATGTACCGGGGATTGAATTCAGGGAGACTCAACCACTGAGCCACACCCACAGTCCTATTTCGTATTTTATTTAGAGACAGGGTCTCACTAAATTGCTTAGCACCTCACTTTTGCTGAGGCTGGCTTTGACTTGTGATCCTCCTGCCTCAGCCTCCTCTAGTTGCTGGAATTACAGGAATTTGCCACCATGCCAGGTAAGAAAATTCTTAATAGCACATAAATTAAGTGTCAAATAAGAAAGGAAACTCCATGTCATGTTATAATTTGTAGTCCAAACATTAGAGCAAAATATCAGAGATGTTAAAGGAACAAAAATGTAGGTGTGGCTAATTATAATTTTAAAGTCCGTCAATCAATAGTACCTGAGGCCCTACTGCAAATATTGCAGTAACCCCTGAAATGACTCTTCCACTTCCCTGTCTCTCCTAGTAGTACATAGATATGTACTACCCTTAGGTCCTCTTCTCCTTTTCACACATTCATTATCTTGGAAGGCCCAGTTGCATGCCTACTTCCATGAGCCCTTCTCTGATAACCATTATCTCCCTCCTCTAACTTGCCATAAAACTTTATCATTGCCTCTCTTATTCATGACTCAGAACTTAACACTTTGCATTTTAGTGACTTTGCATTTTAAAAATTGTATTTTAAAAACTTTCTTATTATTTCATAAACATGGGAATAAAATTTCTGTGTACATTCTGCAGAGGTTATTAAATATCCAGGACACAGGTCCTCCAGGGAAAAAAGTAGACAGTGCATGACTTTCATGAATAGATTTTGTCTAGAGAGCTTCAGTTTTCTCTTTCCTCCCCAATTGCTCTTCTTTGATCTTCTAAACCTGGCTCTGAGATACCATACAATATTTAGTTCTATTTAAAGAAAAAATTAATTTGTTATATATGAGAAGAGAATGTATTAAAATTCACATTACACATATAGAGCACGATTTTTCATATCTCTGGTTGTACACAAAGTAGAGTCACATCCTTCAAGTCTTCATACATGTACTTAGAGTAATGAAGACCATCGCATTCCACTGTCTTTCCTACCCCCACGCTCTCTCCCTTCCTCTCCCTCTCCTTTTCCCCTTTGCCCTATCTAGAGTTCATTTAATTCTCCCATCCCCCACCCCCCACACAGCATATTATGGATCAGCATCAAGAGGATTGCTTTCTTTGTCAGAGATAAATCAGTGGTAAGTAAGAACTTAAAATATGAGAAAGCAAATTTTAATTTTTAATAGTATGACTTTTTAAAATCATTCTTATTGGAGAATTTACAGGTACCCATGGAGCAGAATTTATTTACAAGTAGGTTAAAAGTAGAAATTATACTAAAAACAAATGGCTGCAATGCATTTTCCATGAAGGTTACAATATTGAGAACACAAGCAATTTTTTGATAATATTTTTGGAAGATATGTAACAAAATCCAGGGAACCAGCATAGGAGAAAAAGCATAGGATCAAAAAAAAATGAGTATTTGGAATGTTAATATGAGAAATTTTTAGACGGGAAACATTTGTCAAGGTTTTATTACATAAAACTATGGTATTAATTTCTATAGATATAACCTAGTTTAGCAATATATAAAAATGACAGAATTTGAATTCAATTTCAAAGATGCCTGTTGTAACAGCATTATTTTAGTTGCAACTAAAATAGTGATATATTGCTAAGGAGCAAAAATATTTAATGTTAAAAACTAAATGGAGGAAAAAGTCACTGAAGGGCATAATTCTTGGCTACAAACAGCCCACTTGTAACAAAGTCTTGGTTTATTTAACTTTATGTAAAAGATGATACATAATTATTTATATGGAACATTACATATGTGTCAACCTGAGATCCACACAGTAAATACTGATGGTAGTGTCTGTCAGGGGAGAAAAGATCTCTCTAGATGAGGGTCCCAGGGAGGTTCAGGAAAAGTGGGATAACAACTCAGGACAAGTGGGGTCATTTGACATATGTAACAAAAAGAACTTTAGCACATGTTAATAGGGGGCACGGAGATTTTTTTAAGAAGGTAAAAAATTCACATTCAAGGGAGAATGATGGTTATTTCAAGAGTGAGAGATGGATTTGGGGGATTCCCAGCTCCTCTTAGAAGGGATACTTAATGAATGGAAAATATGGAAATGTATGGTAGGGAAAATATAAGTCTGGTAATCTCAAGATGGTTTATGATGTTCTTGTCATTTTCAGAATCCTTAGACCATGTGATCTCCATTTCTGATCTAATAGAGCTTTTCTTGGTTGGTAGCCTTTTGATGGCATCTGCTATCTTGTTACTTGAAGTTGATCTATTTAAATTATGTATATCATCTTGATTCAATTTGGGAAAATTATACGACAATAAAAATTTTTCAATGTCTTTGATATCTTCTATTTTATTGGAGTACAAGTTTTCAAAATAATTTCTAATTATCTTCTGTATTTTTGTAGTGTCTGTTGTGATATTTCCTTTTCATCACATATGTTAGTGATTTGAGATTTCTCTCTCCTTCTCTTCATTAGAATGGCTAAGGGCCTGTCTATTTTATTTATTTTTTCAAAGAACCAACTTTTTGTCCTGTCATTTTTTTCAATTGTTTCTTTTGTTTCAATTTCACTGATTTCAGCTCTGATTTTAATTATTTCCTGTCTTCTGCTGCTTTTGGTGTTGTTTTCTTCTTCTTTTTATAGGGCTTTGAGATGTAGTGCTAAGTCATTTATTTGTTGACTTTTTCTTCTTTGAAGAAATTTACTCCATATAGTGAATTTTCCTCTTAGTACTGCTTTCATAGTGACCCAGAGATTTTGATATGTTGTGTCTGTGTTCTCATTCACCTCTATTTTTTTTTTAATTTCCTCATTGATGTCTTCCATAAACCATTGTTCATTCAGTAGCATATTATTTAGTCTCTAGGTGTTGGGGTTTATTTTATTTTTATTTCTTATTTTATCATTGATTTTTAATTTCATTCCATTATGATCTGATAAAATGCACGGTAGTATCTCTACTTTTTTATATTTGCTAAGAGTTGCTTTGTGGCATAATATATGGTCTATTTTAGAGAAAGATCCATGTGCTGATGAGAAGAAATTATATTCTCTCATTGAAGGATTCAATATTCTATATATGTCAGTTAAGTCTAAGTTATTGATTGTATTATTGAGTTATATAGTTTCTTTATTCAGTTTTTTTTTTATCTATCCAGTGGTTAGAAAAGTGTGTTAAAGTCACCCCAAATTATTGTTTTGTGGTCTATTTGTCTCTTGAACTTGAGAAGAGTTTGGTTGAACAACATAGCTCCTCCATTGTTTGGGGCATATATATTTATAATTTGTTAAGTCTTGTTGGTGTATGGTACCCTTGAGCAGTATGTAGTGTCCTTCTTTATCCTTTTTGCATTTGGAAAACCAAATACAAGAGGCTTACAGGATACCAAATGTACAAAATTGCAACAAATCTACACTAAGGTGCATTATAATAAAAATGCCTAGCATAGAGAATAAGGATGGAATCTTAAAAGCCACAAGAGAGAGGAATCAGATCACATATAGGGGGAGACCAATTCATATCTCAGCAGATATTTCAACCCAGATCTTCAAAGCCAGGAGGTAGTGGAACAACATACACCAAGCTCTGAAAGAAAATGGATGCCAACCAATAATCTTATATCTAGCAAAACTAAGCTTCAGATTTGATGATGAACTAAAAACCTTCCATGATAAACAAAAGTTAAAATAATTACAGCTAGAAAGCCTGCACTACAGAACATCCTGAGAAAAATTTTCCAAGAAGAAGAAATAAAAAAATCAGCAGAGGGAGGGATTACACTAAAGGAAAATCTAATCAGAGGAGAAACCAAGTCACTTTAAATGCCAAAAATAAACAAAAATGACTGGGAATACAAATCCTGTCTCAATAATAACCCTGAATGTTAATGGCTCAAACTCCCCAATCAAGAGACATAGACTAGCAAATTAGATCTAAAAACAACAACAACAAAAATCAACAATATACTGCCTCTAAGAGGCTCATCTCATAGAAAAAAAATATTCACCGACTGAAAGTAAAGGATTGGGAAAAATCATACCACTCACATGGACATTCTTCATGCTTGGGAAACTTTCTGATATTATCTCATTGAAGAGATTGTGCATTCTTTTGGTTTGAAACTCTGTGCCTTCTTCTATCCCAATAACTCTTAGGTTTGGTCTTTTGATGCTGTCCCATAAATCTTGGATGTTCTATTCATAGTTTCTAACTTCAGTGTGTGATCAACTTTATTTTCCAGATTGTATACTTTGTCTTCATTATCTGACATTCTGTCTTCCAAGTGATCTAGTCTGTTGGTTATGCTTTTTATTGATTTTTTTATTTGATTTATTGTATTCTTCATTTCAAGGATTTCTGTCTCTTTTTTTCAGGGTCTCTATCTCTCTCTCGAAGTAATCTTTTGATAATTATATTTGCTCTCTTATCTCATTGTTGGAGTGATCAATTTTTTGCTTGTATTTGCTCATTTAGGTCATTCTTTAATTCACAGATTATTTTAATTATGAACCTTCTGAACTCCTTCCCTAACATTTCATCAACTTCTCTGTCCATAGGTTCTGTTATTATAGTATCGTGGTTGTTTGGGGAACTTTCCTCCCTTGATTTTTCATGTTGTCTATGTGTCTTCCTTTCTTGCACTGTGGCTCTGAGATATTACAGTTTCTTCCCTATATTCTTGAAGTACCTGTGCAGATTGTATGTACCTCCCCTTGATGTTGGGCTTCTAAACCCTGGGGAGTCCCTCAATGGATGCTACTGCATCCTGGATCTGGGACCTGTGAAAGATGGAGTGGGTTAATCTGGGCTCCTGGGCTTGACCTCCCACAGTAGTCTGCTTATCAGAAGGGGTGGTCCTGAGCCAGAGGTTAAGTTCTGGGGGTGTCTGCCCCACAGGGGGAGGGGTGAACCGGGCCTACTGAGATCCTGGATCTCGCGTGAGCTGGTGTGGGTGGTATGGCCTGAATCTTGGCTCCTGCAGTAGTCCACTGGTCAGAAGGGGCAGTTCTGTGCCAGAAGCTAGGCTATGCCTGGTGTCTGCCCTGCCTGGGGAGTGGGAGTGGACTGGGCCTGCTGTGAGTCTGGGTCCTGCTCAGGCAGGGTTGGGTGGATCTGGGCAGCTGAACCTGACCTCCTGCAGTAGTCTGCTGGTCTGGAGGGGTGGTCCTTCACCAGAGGCTAGGCTCTGGAGAGTGTCAGACCCACCAGGAAAGGGGTGGATCAGGACAGCTGCAAAATTTGTCATTCTAAACCTGCAATTGAAGTGACCACATATTAATACACACCTACAGAATTACACTCACTCCACGATACCATATGCAGAAAATTAGAAAGAAGCTCTGTGTTGAATTAACTTTTAAGACTTGAGGAGATGGTGTTCAGCTATTCCTTTGGTTTGGAAACTCAAACCAAATCATTTTGATCAAGATGTAGTGGCACTGTGTAAGATTTATGTTTTACTTTCTATCAAAATTAAACCAGGTAATGCAACACAAGCACATTTACTATAACTTAAGTCCCCGATATATATAATGGAGCCATCATAAATTAGGGAAACGTGGTCAGAATGGAGTCATTTTTAAAATTCCCTTACAGGTATTTAATCACAACTCTAGCCCTTTTCTGTGCACACCCTTATTTTAAATTAACTAATCCCGTAGATTTTTCCCTTGAACTCTTCTTATTAGGAGCCAGGGGCAGTGCTTCATTAGGGATAAGTACTGGAGGACCACCTGCTCAAGTGTATTAGCTGGCCACATGGCCTTTGGGGGTGCAGTGCACCCTTCTGCACAGGTATAATTGTGTATTGTTGACCCACTTCCTAGCAGTGTTTGATTTATCCAGGTACATCAGAACAAATCAGATTTTTTTTTCTTTTTATAGGTACATTTTGTTGGATTGTTAATATAATTAATTATATATCTTCTGAGTCATCAAATAACTCATTGAGATCAACTATGGCAGGAGAAGTTGTGGTAAAGTGCTATCATTACTTTTTTAAAAACAAATTAAGTTCATATTGTTTTAACATTTGGAAGTATATTTTTAGGAGTAATAATTTAAAATGTTAATGTCAGACACATTCCTTACACTAAATTTATACTTTTTCAGAAACTAACAAACAGTACCTCATCATTAGTTTTCTTCACAAAGTAATTAACACATAGACATGTTCCTGTATAACTAATGCACATTCTCAAAAAAAGGAAGTTTGGAATATAACACTAAATTTCAGACCCAGAATTAGGGGAATTCCAAATTTTCTCAGTCTCAGTGATGCCAGGGTGAACCATGGGCAGCTATGACTGGGTAGTGACAGTCCCTAGAATGCTTCAGTGACCGGCAAATCATGAAACTTCCCACTCAGTGATGCAAAGCAGGGAAGGGTAATTGGAAATCTGAAGGCCTGACTTTTAATAAGGTCAGGTGTAGCTCCCCTCATTTGTTAAATCCAAGTTTTCAAAGCAAAGTAAAATGTAGTATAGAGAAGCAAGAGGCTCAAAGTCCACCAGAGCAGTTCTCCAAAGAAGTTCAAGGAAAAACTACAGAAGAGGGAAGAAATAATGCAAAAGAGTGGTGTAGATCAATTTCATAAAAGTTAGAGCGATTTCAAGTTTGGAATTGATGTTAAAGGTGAGATGAAGTGAAGTACCCTACACCAAATCAAGAAAAGAGAAAATTCTATTTCACTGTAGTTTTCATCATTTAAAATACATTTTTGTAGGGGCTGGGGATGTGGCTCAAGTGGTAACACGCTCGCCTGGCATGCACGGGGCACTGGGTTCGATCCTCAGCACCACATAAAAATAAAATAAAGATGTTGTGTCCACCGAAAACTAAAAAATAAATATTAAAAAAATTCTCTCTCTCTCTTACAAAAATACATTTTTGTAGAAGGAAGTTCAATAGAGTAAAGAAAGGGATAGAGAGGGAGAGAGAGGTTGGTGCATGGAGAAGTACTGGAAACTGAAATCTACCAAATTATGCATGTCTGTACATGAATATGTCACAATGAATCCCACCTACATATATAATTAAATTGAACTAATTGAAATGATGATGATGATGATGATTATGATGATGATAATAATAATAAAAAAATAGAAGGGAAATCAGGGGGAGGCAAGAGGGGAGGAAAAGGAAAGCTACTAGAGAATGTGATCAAAATATGTTATGTGCATATCCAAATATAAAATAGTAAATCCCACTATTATAAATAATTTTAATGCACTAATAAAAAGAAAATAAAATGCATTTCTTTTGTATTTGTGATTAGGCAATGGTACAGTATAATTAAAAATATAGCTAAATTTTCTTCTTTATGTTGGCTTAAATTTAGTTTTGGAAATTTAAATATTAGGGTTTTAGCCCATATGAACCAGTTTTCCTGACATATTTTCAGATGAATGTTATCAAGTTACATTTTAAAAATATTTATTTTCAAAGCCTGGGATGTAAGTAGGCTTATGGTGAAATCTTATGTATTCTCTCATATTATATGAAATTTGCAAAGAGCTGTGGTTAAGAGGATAGGTATAAACTTTTAAATAAGAGAATAAAAATCTAATAAAATGTAGCTTTAGTCAGTGAAATTCTAGCAAAAACATTTAACATAAGCAAAAATAAAGCAATATTCAATATAAATAGCTTGCATTGTAGCTATTGTGCTTTGTAACTTATTCAGTTAGCATTAATGTATTTAAATTTTATGCTAAATTTTAATTTTACTCCATTTAATGAAATGTTGAATTAATATTTTTTTTCAGTAATAATATTTTCCTAGCCAAGTACATGCCATAAGCCCAGTGGCTCTGGAGGCTGAGGCAGGAGGATCATGAGTTCAAACCCAACCTCAGCAATGGCAAGATGCTAAGCAATCCAGTGAGACCCTGTCTCTAAATAAAATACAAAATAGGGCTGGGGATGTTGCTCAGTGGTTGAGTGCCCCTGAGTCAATCCCCAGTACCAATAATAATAATAGTAATAAAATAATATTAATTTCCTGATAATCAAAGTCACGTAGGGTCATAAAGTTTGCTTTATTGTAAAATAACTACTTTGCATTATCATGGTTTTCCTTTTGCTGTACACAAGAATTTCTTGCAATTGTATTACTTCCTTCGATGTTAATAACTCAGGAATCAGAATATGGACAATATAGACCTTAAACACTGAATACAACATATATATATATATATATCTATATATATATATCTATATATATATATATATATATATATATATATATATATATATATATATATATATATATCTTCCAAAAAATACAAATGAATGAGGAACAAAATACTAAGAGTATGTGGAGTAACGGCTTAAACCATATGTTTTTCTATTAGTTAGACAGGACCAAGAATAAGACACAGAGATGTTAAGTGTAATCTAATTTCTCACGATAACACACTGGAATCCAATACAACACCCCCACTTTATCTTTAGTGCATGTGTGTGTAAGCATTCTTTTCTGAGGTTCTTAGCCAGTGTAACACTTCAGTTCCCACAGAGTAATAAATATTTTCTCATTTTTTCAAACACATAAACCTTTGACTCTATAAAGGATGGGTAATAATACATAGACAAAACACTAATTCATAGAAGTATGTTGCATATGTGTAAATATATACATATATTAATATGAAAATGCCAATATTTAAAGTAAGGGGATACATGTTCATAGTGTGTCTCATGTGTAAGCCATATGCGGAGAATGGTGACTTGGATCATGGTCTGTGACTGCCTCGTGGCTGTGCCTGCACTTGTGCTAGGCACTGTTTGGCAGAAGTGCAGGACAAGATTGCACAGTTGCTTGGGATGCCCTGCCTGAGGAATCTCTGTGCAAAGGCACAGAGTTATATCAGTCTTGACCTTGAGTTCAGACATCACCTGCTGCGGATGAAGAATTCTGGGCCTAATAAGATAACCACAATGTCTCACGAGTGCCACAACCTTCAAGCCTGTTGGCTTTGTAGAAGCTTCCCAACCAATAACCGTTTGATGATAAAAACCTATGTAATACACTTGCTGTACTAGCTCTGGGCCAACTGTTTCTCCATCCAAGGATGGTGTTTCACCTGGTACCAGCTTTCTCTCTGCAAATGTTTGTCTTTCTTAATCCCCCATCACTCCTCGCCAGTTTTCTAAGGTTCAGCCATTGCAGGTTGCAGCAGCCACATGTAGTTTGATTTGGCCTTTTTGAAATTAAAGCACATACTGCACATGATCCCCATACCCCTGGATCAGTTCGCCGTTTCCTCAAAGCCCTAAGACCTTAGTGTAGCATTTCCCTTCCATATATTCTTTAGCTACTTTTCATCTATTGTTCCTGGACTACTATAGAATTTCTAAAACAGTCAATTAAACTTAAAATTTTACTTAAAAAATGTTTGGTCAATGTAAAAGGGCCAAATATTTTACACAAATTGAGAGACAACAAGGATGCACGTCTGTGTGTGTGTGTGTGTGTGTGTGTGTGTCTAAGAAGCTGCAACAAGACTTATGAAAATATTTTTAAATTTCTTGTCTCATTCAAGGACTTACTGATTACTCCATTTTTGATAGGTTTATTCTGTTGTTTTCGTTGAAGTTGTCATGTAATAGACTCTTTTTTTTTTTTAACAAATCCAGCTGTGTTTTATAGCTTAATCACAAATTCTCTGATCCTAAAAAGAGGAGAATATATGAAATCCATGATGATTAAAGTCACTTTGTATTTATAATTTTTAGTAGTAAATACAGTTGATATTTCCATAGATGGGCTCTGCATCTGGAATTTCAAACAACTGAGGTTCAAAAATCTTCAGAAAACAAAAATAATGGGTCTGCACTGAACAAGGATAATCTATTTCTTTCCATTATTATCCCCTAGACAATAAGGTAGATAATCTACTTATGTAGCATATACACTATATTTGATATTATAAGTAATTTAGCTGTGATTTAAAACATATGAAAATTCAGTGGGGTAGACGGCTCAGCAGCAGTCTTTTTTCACTTCATTTTGTTATTTCTGGACTTTCTGAAATATCACTAGGGATGGGTTATAATAAGTGCCTAAATAAAAATTTTCTCTTCTTTCAGTAGTTGTTGTGCAATGCCTTTCTTGAGGATCAATGGGAGAATTTATTTTCAACCCCTGATTTGTATGATCCAGTCTTTCGATCATTTTATTCTTCATAACAAGTAATGATTTGCTATGGTAAATATGAAAATGAAGTTCTAGTTTTCTAATTAACATGTATTTTCATGGACAATGTTAAGTGGTTCTGAGTGCTGCATGTTGCCCTGGTTACAACAAAATTAGTTTAGTCTTTTTTCCCCTAAATTATCTGTTTTTTATTGTCAATAATTTAAAATATTTTAGCATGTGCAAGACCCTGCCCTCAATGCCCAGAAGCATAATGTGTGTGTATGTGTGAGATGTATGTGTACGTGTATATATTCCATATATATATATATATATATATATATATATATATATATATATATCAGATATATGATATATACGCCATATACAGGTGCTCCCCCCTCACACTGTATATAATGTGTGTGGGTACCTGCGCAGAGGCAGAGGCTTGGGTTGATTCAAGATCAGGTTTCTCCAGCACCCACTGCCATGGCTAGCTAGGGAAGGCTTATTGCTGGAGGTGTGATGGATATCAATACTGCTTGACAGGAGGTGCTGAAGACTGCAATCATGGACAATGATACCCTTGCATGTGGAAGCCAATCACCTGGTGGGTCTTTGTGTGCTTGCATCCAACTGTAATGAGACTATGTAAGTCAGATTTATTGAGGCCTTTTGTGCTGAGCCCCAAATCAACCTAATTAAGGTTGATAACAACAAGAAACCAGGAGAATGGGTAGGCTACTGTTAGGGTCTGTAAACAAGTCAAGATGGTGCCTGGCATTTTGCCAGAGGGAGTGGTTTGTGAAGTAACGCCAGTGAGCCATTAAGTGTGGAGATTCCTTATTGGTTGACTGCTATATCTAGTTTATGTTAATTAAGATAAGGTGTGTGTAATGTATATATTTCCCTCCTGTCCTACAATAAACGGCTCCCACTCCTGCTGTATCAATGTACACAAGTTGTTATTCACCCCCCGGTTAGTTTGCCCAGCCAGCCTGGCTGCGGCAGGCTACTATAGAATGGATTGAGTAAATCTGAAAAGTGGTTGGTTGCAGTTATGTAGAGGTGAAGGAATATGGCAAAGAATCTCAGGCCAAGGATGTCATTGAAGAGTAATTTAAATGAAAGAAGTGAGCAAATTATATTTTGGCTCACATACATACACTCTCTCTATATATATGTATATATAGAGAGTGTGTGCGCATGTGTTTGTATAAGAAAATAGGCATGTTATAGGATTATAGTATACATGCAAATATCCACAGGTTTTGATATCTTACAGGGGAGTCTCAGTAACAAATCTAGATACAAGAGTGTATTAAAATTGAACTGGCATGATAAAATATAACCATAATGTAATATATTCATATCTTTTGTAAATTATGAAACTGGGGAAATAAATGTCCTGATATCAGCCTATTCCACCTTTTGATCTTTTGGTGCTCCTCTTGTTCATGCTCAAGCAGAAGGCAAGAGAGCCCTGCCATGTGATAGGCTAGAGAAGAAATTGGAGGGGTTGAGTAAAAAAGACCCTGCAGAGGTAGTGAATAAATATGGTTGACTCTTGCCCTCATGGAGCTTATAGTCTTGAAGAGAAACAGATTTGATTTTATGTCAAATGTCATATAGCAAATATGTCAACAATGTTTTGAGTTTTAGTGTCTTGGATGTTTGTATTATGAGACATTTATAACAGCTTCAATAGAAAAATAAAAGTGATTTAATAATAAAACCTCTAAATTGGCATCACTAATCATGTGCAATTGATTGAGGACTTTCGAGAATATTAGGATTTTGAATCAGAGGAATTGCAGCAAACTCTCAGGTAGCTCACTCTACTGAGATTCACCCTCACCAGAGATGCCCTGCTCATGAAGATGAAGTCTCCTATGTCTCTATAACTTGACTTGGCTGCAGCCTGGATAGAGTTGACTGATGAATAACAAAATGTTTCACCTTGTGAAAGTGAATTAAAAGATGGGCATCTGTAAGCATTCTGGATTTTGAGGCAAGAATTTTTATCTGGTTGTTAGAAAAATTCTCAGCAAATGCTGGCATTGAGCCACTGAGATTCTAAGAGATAATAATAATGGAAGTGTGAAAATTAAGAACATCAAGAAAATTAATAACATTGGTTTCTTTGTTTGCTCATTCATTTACTATTTATTACATAATATGAATAACATGATCATCATTCCAGTCTCTCTTCTGGTGGTGATTAATAACCAAAACAGAACAAACCAAAAACTCCTGTGTATGTGATTTATACCTGGTGGAGATGGAAGAAGTTCCATATTCAATACATAAGGTGTGTAAAGGTGCATGGTTGGGAGTGGAGACTTTAGCAATGGTAATTCTATGATGATTGGTCTTTTCAGAAAAGTTTCATTGATCTGAGATACACAGGAAATGGGGTGATGAATATTAAGTACCATTTCAATTCATGTAACAGGTACTATTATGCTCCCAATTTTATAAATAAAAATCATAGGCCTATTTTCACTTCATTTTGCTTTTTTATACTTTTTGATATCTCATTAGAGACAGATTACAGTAAGTTCCTAAGCTCAAGATTTTCTCTTGCTTCCTGTGTTTGTTTTGAAATGCCTTTCTTGAGTAAAGAAGGAGAGAATTCCCTTCCAACCCTATGATTTTTATGGTCTAACCACTGGTTCATTTTATTCTTCTTTAACAAATATTTTGAATAATGACTTATTATAGTACATATGAAAATGTAGTGTAGTATTCTAATTAGCATGCATTTTTTTGTATCCACAATGTTTAGTGTTTCTGATTGCTACATGTTATCCTGGCTGAAAGACAACTAGTATAGTCTTTTTTCCCCATTATTATTTAATTTTTATTTTCAATAAGTTATAATGCATTGACTCATCAAAAATTAAGCATAGTTGAACAAATGATAAATTGTTTCCCTAAGTTAGTTATACTTGTATCATTTTAGATTATATGGAATACTTCCCCACCCAATAAAAAAAATTAAGCTTAAATTAGATGTGTTTTGTGACTCCAAACTCATTTATCAACTGTATGAAAAAATAAATGCAATTGTAATTTCTTTCATGTGAATGTCATGGGCTTTACTGAGATTTGTGCCCCTATTGTATTTATTGCATTCCCATCAATCAGGAGGCATAAGATATCATTAGGGATTTGAAGAACATGGGTGGTTTCTTCATATGCTCACTTTGCTCCTCAGCAGTATAAACAACAGAAAGCAGTTTGTACCTTGTCACAAAATACCTTCTTTTTTAATTTAATTGTAATGGGTATTGAACCCAGGGTCACTTTACCATTTTACCACTGAGCTACATCCCAACAATTTTTATTTTTATTCTGAGACAGAATCTCACTAAATTGTTTATGTCCTTGCTGGGTTGCCAAGGCTTGAACTTGTGACCCTCCTGCTTCAGTATCCTGAGTTGCTGGGATTATAGATGTATGACTTCACCATTCTTGAATGCTCTAAAATTTTTCTTTCCCAAAATGGATTTTTTTTCTAATGACAAAAGAGTATGCATCATGGCTTGATAATTCCTTTCATTCAAACTAATTCAGAGCATGAAGAAGTTTAGGCCATAATAGTCAATGCACATGTAAGTAATATTTATTCTTGGGCTGGATAAAATTAAATGCATATTATAAATATATGGATGGACAATTGATATTTCCATCATTCTTTAACCTTGGAAAGAAAGCAATTTCAGTCTTAAAGCCAATGATTACAGTTATTTCAGTCCATTTTGGTACAAATATGTATGGAAAAGGGTAATATCAAAAAGTAACATTTATATATTTTGAATAAGGAATCCAGATACATGAAAAACCTTAATTGCAGCTTGATATCTTAAAAGTTTAATATCATAAAAATCTACTTACTATTTCATGATGACTCATTAATAACCAATTTCACTTATTCCTGGGAAGACCTATTTTATGTATGCAGTAAACTTAAGACATTTTGCTAGTATTCTGAATGACAATATAAAAATAAATCCAAATTTGGGATAATTTTTTTGTAATAATGTGTATATAAGTGTAAGAAACTAATATTTACTAGTTGTTTTTTAGCTAATGCGTATATAAGTGTAAGAAACTAACAGTTGGATATCAGGCTTCTGTATTACCAAAACACTCATATATGAATACTCAATACTATCTTTTGGCCATATTGAATTCTCTTTTTCTTTCTTTCCCTCTCTGTATATGTGTATGTGTGCATATATGTTATGATATGCATATATGTGTCATAGATACACAGCTGTATGATATAATACATTATAAATTCTTCATTTAATGTTTATTCAAATGCTATTATGTAGTTTTTATATCTAATTTAGAGATGAGAAAATATCTTTGGCTTGAATAGCTACCCTATTTTTACTTCTTTCATAATGAATAGAAACAGTATTTTAAACCGTGACTGACATCAAAGATGTCTACAACAAACAAAATAGTAAACATTTACTGAGTGCTTATATATTTGCTATGAGGATACTTCACCAGCATTGTTTTCATTATAAAATAACAATAGCTCTTTGAAGTAGCTTTTATTATCATTGTCTTCTTTTGATAGATAAAGAAAGACAGGAAAAGCTCTAAGAAGTGAAGACAGAGAACAGCTGGGAACACAACTATTTACCTAATTTCTTGAAGGGCTCCCCAGTACACAACATAATCTGTTTAAGCATTCTTAAATTCAATCCACACCAATTTATTTTTACTTGTATGGGTTTCAGAAGAACATCTGTCAGCAATCCTTGGAACAGATACAATATCATTACAGAAAACAGTTCACAAATAGTTTTAAGAGACAGTACCTAAGACTTGTTATGCTATATTTAGAGGGGAATAATAGTATATTTAGAGGGGAATAAAATATCCTCTTCTGCATATGCAATGTTGAAATAAGTGAATAAAAAGTACAAACAAGACCACTACACACAAAATTATATTTCTAAATCTTTGAAGCTGTTTTTGATGCAAGTTTGATAACAAAATTGTTTTTTATGTACTCAAACATTTTTCTCTTAAACATTGAGTTTGCAGATGCCCCTAAAAAGCATGTCAGTTCCTGGCTGCAGTATTTCGAGGCAGAATGATAAATTTCCTACAGACTCAGCTCCTTGTTCTGATGGAAGTGGTCTGTCACACCCAGGCCACCAGAACCAAGAGCAGAGGAATCTGTTTTTCAGTGGTGGTGCATCTGTCAGTGTGTGTGGGTTGCACAGGAAGAAAACATCATGTTCTACCCAACCTTACAATCAGCTGTCATTGTGAGTTGGACAAAATGTCTAAGAATCTAAGACAAAGATAAATTTACAGGAGAGCTACTGTTAGCAGAAATAAGAAATCCAGTAAAGAGAATATTTACCATCAACTGGCCAAACTTCAGTAATTTAAGTTTCCAATTGCTTCTTATTCAGTGTTGTACAGATCGAGTACTGTGATAATATGTCTTAAATTCCAGCAAAACAGGGAAATTTGTTTTATTTTTGTTCTGGAGGCTGAAGATTTTTCCTAGCAGTCTGGAGGGATAACAGTGTTTCTCTTGCAGCACCAACTTTTTTTGTTCTGTAATCCTATGATAGTGACAAAAAAAATACTTTGGATAGAACAGAAACTCCAACTTAGACATTCTAAAATAAAAATACTAGTTTTTAATTTGGAAATATTATTCCTATTTTCTATTATTTTACTTTTCACTATGAATCACATTTACAGCCTCACATATGATTCTACCCTTTTCCCTGTTTTTGAGAGGTTGGATTCCTTCAATTTATATTTGAGAGACAAGTATGATAAACCAAATCTAGCTGTATGGTTACAGTACATTTAGGAAACTGTTACAGAAAATTTGACTTTTTTCCAAGCTGAGGAATTAAAATCTTTTTAGCCCCCTATCAGCATAAGCTTGCATGTATGAAGTTATACATTGAACATAAAAAATTGTCTAGTTCCTGTTTGGTACCTAACCAAATGTGACTGGTGAGGTTCACCAAAAGAAAACATGAGGGTCCAGGTAAATGATGGCAATGATTATGACTTTTATTTATGAGGCTTCTTTGCATCATTTCCAGGTTGAAAGTCTAGGAAAATATTAAATCTCTTTTGGACCTAAGGTATTTTCTGCCTCTGAAAAGGATATCCAAGTTTTTCTTTCGATTCAAAATTCTCTAAAGTTATTATTTTACAACTTGCTCTCAAATCACAAATATTTAAAAAAATAGCAACTTCATGAAACATTAGAAAGTATTTCCAAACACAAAATTCAATCTCCATCTCTCTCTCTCTCTCTCTCTCTCTCTCTCTCTCTCTCTCTCTCTCTCTTTCACACACACACACACACACACACACACACACACATTTCTCTTGGCATTACAAGTGATCTTGCATTGCATCGTTTTTTCTCCCACTTTTCCTCTCTCTTCAGCTAAATAGACACAAATTGCAGGAGTGAAGATTCTGAGACATTAACTTTATTCACACTTAATGAATTTGGGGAGTCTATGAAGGGCCAAACTTTTTTGTTAAATTAAAAATGAAGAGTGGTTTGAAAGAGCTCACTTGATATGAAAACTTTTATTAAATGGTGAAGACTGACAGTGGAATTCATTAACTGGTGACATTTTCTATGCCAACATATTGAGCATTGTGCTAAAGAAGCATGGTTTTGACTGTAGCCAGGGAACATTTTCTTTTTCTTTTTTTTAGGATTCAGTCACTGGTCCTGATGTCAGAGTTACATATTTAAAGTGCAGAAAACTCAAAAAGGGCAAAAGGCCGTGAATAGGTACGTTCTAATTTTACATTAAAAATATGTATTTTTAATATTCCAAGAAGCTTCAATATTTAAAAATTGTCATCATGAATGATATTTTAGTTTTATTTCCTGAGATAACTTTATCTTTTATGGCATGAAGTCAGTTTTCTTTTTTTATTCCCATTTACTGCACAAAAATATGATCAATGATATTATGACAACTGTTTATTGGCCAAGCTGACTGGTAGGGAATGATGGATTGAAGACAGAAATTATGAGTAATAGAAAGTCCAAATGAAGAAATTTTTCTCTTGCTTACACTTTTATTAGTTGTTTTCAAACTTTTCCAAACCTAAAACAGATTTAAATCACATATAAGGTAGAAATTGTTTTCCTCACTTTCTTTCTAACATTCAATTTCAATTGTTTATCATTTGAATCTTTAAAATTCTATTTCATTTTTCAGCATTATCAGAAGTAATAATTAGAAGTCAAAAGATGAATATTTATAAAATAAAATGTAAATTAATATCTCAATAAGATATTGTAATACCTCAATAGAAGATTTTGGGTGGATAAGATAACCGCAGGTTTACAAGTCAAAACTGAATTCAAGAAGCAAGAAACACACACTGAGATTTTATCTTACTCTAGTCAGAATGGCAACTATCAAGAATACAAGTAACAATAAATATGGGCGAGGATGCAGGGAAAGAGGTTCATTCACACATTGTGGGTGGGACTGCAAATTGGTGCAATCACTCTGGAAAAGAGTACAGAGTTTTTTAGAAAACTTGGAATGGAACCACCATCTGACCCAGTTATCCCAATCCTCAGCATATAACATAAAACAAACTCACCTACAGCATACTAGAGTAATGCAGCCACATCAATGTATATAACAGCTCAGTCTACGACATTTAAGCTATAGAACAAACCAAGGTGCCCTTCAATAAATGAATGACTAAAACTAATGTGGTATACAAGATGGAGTATTACTCATCCATAAAAAGAATTAGTTATGACTTATGCAGGTAAATGGATGGATCTGGAGACTATTATGCTAAGCAAAATAAGTCAAACCCCCCCAAAAAATGAAAGATCAAATTTTCTCTGATATGTGGATGCTAACATACAACAGTGGCAGGGGGGAATAGAAGTTCATTATCAGGCAAAGGGGATTGAAGGGAAGGGAGGGGGACAAGAATCAGAAAGACAGTGGAATGAATCTGACATAAATTTTCTATGTACAGGTGTGAATACACCACCGTGAATCTCCGCATCCTGTACAATCACAAGACCGGGATCCTAACTAGAATAAGATATACTGCACGTTTGTATAAAGATGTCAAAATATACTCTACTGTTTTGTATAACTATAAAGAACAAATTAAATAACAATTTTAATATGTGATCTAAGGTCCTGCACTAATATTAGGTCATGACAAGAAACAACTGAATTATTAAGAGCAATAAAATGCACTTGAAGCAATGGGTTCCGAGGACATGGGTGTATTTAAAGATAGAACAGTGAATTCTTCCCAAGTTCACACTTCCTCCTCTAATACCAATGCTGCTAGAGTTTCAAATAACAGAAAATGACTCTGGGTAATGAACATAGGAAAGGAATTTTGGAATTCAGGCAACTCACAAATTCACGTGTAGGCAAAGAACCAAGTTTAAGTGGGGGGCAGGGATGACAGAGCAGAGACGTCCAAGGGAGCTTCATGGCAAAAACCATTTAAATTTGTGAATGTCTTCGTGGTTTCTGTCATTTTCTTATTCTTGGATGATTTGTATCATGACTAGAAATCCTGAGGGAAGCATTAAGTTGTATGTCACCATTTAAAGTGGTATACCTTGATTTAGGATGGACAGAAAATGAGTTCAAATATGAAGGATGCTATTGTTTCTGGGTGGCCATGATAGTGACCTCTTCTCTGACCCCATCATCCATCAGCCTGGTGAGCTTTTTGTAATCCACACACTTCTGCTGACTCTTGCCCCTCAGGCTCTTAAGGACACAACTACTGTACTCACCTACATCATGGCTGCAATCATGTTTCACTTGAACAACGAATATATTTTTTCTATGTCTGAGTATCTTGTCTTCATTTTTCTCCCCACTTCTAATGAGTCTATAAATAAAACGTTTTTAAGAAAACTAATCACTCACAAATTTTAACATTCCCCTTGATTTATTTGTATTCTCTATTTTAAAATCCAAAAGTACAAAAAGTAATTAAAAAACTCCCAGAAATAAATGACCAACCAACTGACCACAAACACTATATTCTTTACTTCTTTATTTTATATTGTTTGTCCTGGGAATCAGTCTAGTACAGAATAGAAATGCAGGTGCTCCTCATCTTACGATGTGGTTATATCCTGATAAATTAGTTGTGAGTTGAAAACATCCCGTTTCAAGAGTCAATTTAGTACACCTGATCTAAGAGAGACCCCTGATTATCAAAGCAATACATGTTGGCAGTGAAATGTCAGCAGCTCCTCTTGTGTGTGTAGCATACTATGAGCTGCTCCTGTGCAGAATCAACCGAGAGGATTGTATTCCATACCATTAGACTGTGAGAGATAAGATCAAAATTAAAAGTCCAAAGTATAGTTTCTGTTGGATATGTTTTCCTTTTGCACCACATGGAAAAGTTCTAAGTGGAATAACTGTAAGTCTGGAACAACATACCAAACCACTTAATATATAACATAAAACAACACTGTTTCTGCTATATGTGTAGTACATTGTACGCCTCAGCTAAAGATAAACATTTCTGGTGTCTGGGATATGTTGCATAATAACAAGAGCAGTGAATGAGAGAGAAGAGAATGTAGTTGTGATCTATGTAAAAAAGGACTGGATTGGTTTTTTGAAAATTGTGGATGCTCTGTGTTAGAGAAATGAGGTTCAATTGACTATTTTCTCTTTTGTGTTTTTTATGGTTGAGAATTTACAAAATGAAGATTTAAAAATGAAAGCAGAATATATATTATGATTTTGGACCATCAGAAATATTGAAAAATTATTAGTTGAAACATCATAAGTCAGAAGCCATCTGTATTTTTGCTGAATAGATAAATGAATGCTTAACTTCACATCTGATATAAAATCTTCCTAAATTCCTTATCTCTTAAGTTTGGCTCAGTCATCAATTCATTCTGAGCTCCCAGGATATCTTAGTATCCTCTCTCTGTGTTTTGGTATACCTAAGTTATTCTTCTGTCACAATAATTGCTACATTATTTTGGAAATCTGTTTGTCTTTCTATCCCACAAACCATAAGCTTTCCAAAGACAGAATCTATGTCTTTTTATCTTTACTAGCTAGATCTTGGAAGCATTCTATGAAGGGGTTAATTCTCCATGAGCCAGACTGCTGGGGTTCCAATCCTAATTTGGTCATTTGTCACTGCTGCGAATCTTGTCACAGAGTTGTCTGTTAGCCAACTTTCTGATACTATAACAAAATAGGAGAGATAATCAACTTAAAATCAGGAGAGATTTATTCTGACTCTTAGTTTTGGATATTTCAGTCAGTGGATGTTGGCCTCATTGCTTTTGGACCTGTGACAATGTAGTACATTATGCATGGCAGAGGAAATGAAATGAAATGACCATTTACCTCATGGCCAGAAATGAAAGAGAGAGAGAGAGAGAGAGAGAGAGAGAGAGAGAGAGAGAGAGCGCATCCCATAAAATCCTGCAGAACCATACCTCCAATGACCTAAGATCTCTCATTAGACCATGCATAGTATAGTTTCTATCACCTTTCAACAGTGCTGTGCTGGGGACCAAACCTTGAACACATAGGCCTTTAGAAGTCATTCCATGTCCAGACTGTATTACTGATCCAGAGATCACCCACTATGGTGAGGTTAGTATGGTAGCTTGAGAGCTGAGATGCTGTATACTCCTATCAGGAAGGTTAACTTTAAAACAATAATGTCTAGGGTGCAGGTGACCTGAGGTTGGTTGCAGGTGGGCATAGACAGGGCCAATGTAAAAGGAACCGGTTTTCAGACCAGGAGATGCAAGGAACTGTAGAGTGTGGGTCTACCCTGAACAAAATACAGAGTAGTAGTCCTGGGAAGGACCATGACTGTGAGTTCAGCAAGAGAATGGACATTCTGATAAGAAACTAGGGCAGAGTACCTGTCCTGTGAGATTCCTTAACAACCTCTTGAAACCAGGTGGATGCATCCAGAAGATAAAAGGAGAAGCATATCACAAACCAAAGGAGGGGACCTTTTTTATGATCTTATTGTGCTTTCAATTACAATGCTTAAGATCATGCTTTGCACAGAGAAGAAATATCCAGTGAATGCAGATCAATCAAGGCAAAGAAGGTAAAGAGGAGGAGTCTTGGAGGTAAGTTGATATAAACTGATGATTTTCACAGCCTAATAATTTTGTATATAAACCCTTCTAATGTAATATTTAAATGCTGACACTCTGTGAAGTTACCTAAGAAGAAGGAAAACTGTGACTATATGTGAACTTCTACTGTTTCTCTAAAATGAGGAGAAGTGCAGTCTCAAGATACCTTACATCTTTCTGGCTACATTAATAATCCTCAAAATTAGTCACAGTCCCAATGAGTATTCTATACTCAAAGATAAAATCCTAATGCTATATTTCAACAGCTTGGAAATAAAATTAAAATGGGTGAGAGGGGGCTAAGAAATGGCTTTCATACATATATACTACCTGTAATTAATTGGTCAAGCAGTGGAAGTTGACATCTATGGCTTCCTGTTTTCATTACATGTCACATATTTATTTTACTCTAAGTCATAACCTCTGCTGGTCTTTGTTATTTACATGGTGGAATAGACCAAGCCTTCATCTCTCAATGGTTTATGTCTCCAGCCACCCTGATAGGTAACAGAAAGATGTAAGCAGTGGAAACCTGAGGTTAACAGGATAATGCTATAAAGCGGTCCCACTGTTCTGACCCTTACATGTTTTCTTTGAAAAAGGATTTGCATGCAGCTTGTCCTGACTTATACAAGGTCAATAGAAAATGCTACATACTGCCTCCAGCAACCAGTTATCTGCAGGAAAAAAAATGTAGGTACAAGGTCTCTACCCTGCTAATAAGAATATGAGTTACTTTAAAGGGGGGATTTTTCTGAACTTTACACAGACCAGATTTCAGAACTCAGGGAGATAGGATCATTGGAAGCAAATGTCCCAACCATAAAATGTGTATGAATAAGTTTCAGTTAATACCAGTCAATGGGGGCCAAAGTGACCCAGAGTTGCTTTGTGTCTTTATTATTTCATTATAACAAAAAAAATCTTCTCTCCATGGTGAAGATCATGTATAGTGGAGACTTAAAATTTGAGGCAAACATACTGTCAGCCGAAAGTTAAGACAAGGACTTGGGTGGAAACTGCTCTGAAAACTTCCCCAGACCCCCCAATAAAGCAGGAGGTAAAGAAGAGGGTGTCATCCCTCTCCTCTCTGAAAGGATCCACTATCTCCCTATAGAGTGTCCTCCTTTCCCCTTTTCATATCCCTCCTAATAAAATCCTGTTTGATAATATGTGTACCATATTAAAAATACTTCCGGTGTTATTGCAAGAATTGATGAGAGAGGGCATCTGCAGTCATTCCATTCCAAGTTTTCTGAAAATCTCCATACTGCTTTTCAGAGTGGTTGCACCAATTTGCAGTACCTCCAGAATGTATGAGTGTACCTCTTTACAAACATCTTTGTCAACATTTACTGTTACTTGTATTCTTCGTAATTGCCATTCTGACTGGAGTAAGATGAAATCTCAGTGTAGTTTTAGTTTGCATTTCTCTAATTGCTAGAGATGTTGAACAATATTCATATATGTTGACTAACCATTTTCTTCTGTAATGTCTGTTCAGTTCCTTTGCCCATTTCTTGATTAGATTATTTGTTTGTTGGTGTTAGGCTGTTTGAGTTTTTTATATATATCCTAGAGATTAATGTGCTATCTCAAATGCAAGTGGCAAAGATTTTCTCCCATTCTGTAGGCTCTCTCTTCATGTTCTGGATTATTTCTTTTCCTGTGAAGAGTTGAAGTTTAATTCCATCCCACTTACTGATTCTTGATTTCACTTCTTGTGTTTTGGAAGTCTTGCTATGAAAATCAGTTCCCAAGATGATCTGATGGAGATTTGGGCCTATTTTTTCTTCTAGTAGCCTCAGGGTCTTTGGTCTGATGTCTAGATATGTGATCCAGTTTGAGTTGAGTTTGGTGCAGGGTGAATGATAAGGGATAAATTTCACTTAAGTACATATGGATTTAGAGTTTTCCCAGCACAATTTGTTGAAGAAGCTATCTTTTCTCCAATGTATGTTGTTGGTGCCTTTGTCTAGAGTGAGATAACTGTATTTACATGAGTATGTCTCTGTGTCTTCTATTCTGTACTATTAATCTACACCTCTCTTTTGGCACCAATACCATTATGTTTTTGTTACTGTTGCTCTGTAGTATAACTCAAGTTCTTGTGTAGTGATGCTTCTTGCTTTACTTTTTCTCACTAAGGATTACTTTGGCTATTTTGGGCCTCTTATTTTTACAAATGAATTTCATGACTGCCTTTTCTATTTCTATCATGAACATCATTGGAATTTTAATAGGAATTGCATTAAATCTGTATAGCACTTCTGTTAATATGGTCATTTTGACAATATTAATTCTTCCTATCCAAGAACATGGGCGATCTCTCCATTCTCTAACATCTCCTTCAATTTATTTTTTAGTGTTCTGTAGTTTTTGCTGTAGAGGTCTTTTCCCTCTTTTTTTAGATTGATCTCCAAATATTTTATTTTTTTGAAGCTATTATAAATGGAATATTTTTTCTCATTTCTCTTTCAGTTGATTCGTCATTGATGGAAGGAACACAATTGAGGGAACCCTTCCAAATTCTTTCTATAAAGCTAATACCAAAATCAATAGCTAATACCTTGATACCAAAACCAGAAAAAGACATAAAAAGAGGGAAAAAACCCCACAAAACTTCAGACCAATATCTTTCATTGATATAGATGCAAAAATGCTTTAAAAAATACTGGCAAATTGCATACAAAAAAATAGTGAAAAGATAGTGCACCATGATCAACTTGGGTTCACCCCAGGGATGCAAGGTTGTTTCAACATATGGAAATCAGTTGTAAACAAAATTCATCACATGAATGCATAAAGACAAGAAGCACGTGATTATCTCAAGAGATGCAGAAAAAGCATTTGACAATATACAGCATCCCTTCATGTTCAAAACACTAGAAAAACTAGGAACAGTAGGAACATATTTCAATAATGTAAAAGCTGTCTATGATCAATCCAAGGCCAACACCATTATAAATAGAGAAAAATTGAAAACACTTCTATTCAACGTAGTCCTGAAAAGTCTAGCCAGAACAATTAGACAGGAGAAAGAAATTAAATGGATACAAATTGGAAAAGAAGAACTCAAAGTCTGTATTTGCTAACCACTTGATTCTATATTTAGATGACTCCAAAAACTCCATCAGAAAATTTCTAGCATTTATAAATGAATTCAGCCAAGTAGCAGGATATAAAATGAACACCTATAAATCAATTGCATTCCTAGGCAAGTTATTTTGAAACATTATTTCAGTTATCTGAAATACTTTTTTGAAGGGTTTTGCAAACTTCCTAAAATCCATGTATGAATCATCTAATGGAGCATGAGAGTTAGTTTAAAAATGACTGAAACAAATTTCCTTTCAATTGTTATACTGTTCTTTTGAACATTAAGAAGGCTGAGTACAGTGGCACAATATCACAGGGATGTTTCCTTGTTTTCTCACACAAACCAAGAATTCTGAACAGAGGTTTGATAACCTCACAAACGTCTTTCCTACTCTACTACAACTAAAAAGAAGTTCTTTTCCTTTGTGTTCCTTATTGTTATAATTTAATCTGCATTTTGAGCAAAACAAATGAAGGGATGTCAGAGCAATAACAAGATACAAAAACTGTGTGCTTGTTAGGCTTATTGCTTTTTACAATTAAAATCAACAGCATTAATTTTTTTACAATTATAATTAACAGTGTATGCCAGTGGTGTATGCCTGTAATCCCAGTGACTTGAGAGGCTGAGACAAGAGGATCACAAGTTTGAGACCACCCCTAGCAATTTAGCGAGGACTTGAGCAACTTATCGAGACCCTGTCTCAAAATTAAAAAATTTTTTTAAAGGGCTGGGGATGTGGCTCTGTTGTGATTAAGCGCCTCTAGGTTTAATCCCCAGTAACAACAACAACAGCAACAAATTTTTTTTCTATTTGTTCTCAAGTTAAGAGAATGACCAAATATAAAGCACTTTATAAGCTATTCTAAAATAACAAAAAACTCTAGAAACATAAGCTATAATTATCTGCCATTTTTACCCCAACAGAAGCAGAGCATTTTTCATTTCTATCTATTATAAATGAACACGTAGATGCATACACATTCTTGAAAATACCTCAGAGCCTATATAATATTCAACCTTAAAAAAAAAAACAAAAAACAATTAACAGCGTTCCTGGATTTGGTGCAACCGTGCACCAACACATCATGCCCGGGCGTATGTAACATGACTGCTTCTAGCTGCAAAGTGCTGACTCATTCAAAATCTATATTCAGTTATTAAGTAACAAAAGAAGATAAGGTATTGATTAGGCAACCAGCAGTGTCTGCCATAGAGAATTATTTAAGGTCACTTTTTGCACTTTCATTATAGATACTTAATTCCTTTTTTCCTTTTAATCTTTAAAAAGCATCTACCCTTAATTGTAATAACTATTTTTGTCCATTTGAAATTAATATAGGCTAAAAAAGAATAACTTTACATGAATCCAAAAAGATATTTCTTTAGTAACTGGTATGAATCACACTATTTTAGCCACTACAGATATACTGATAATCATGTCATGCACAGTATTACATTCATGGAGCTTATATTCAAACTTCTGATGTATAGTGAAGAATCGTTTTATGTTGGGGCCTCACAAGGAAATTAATTTCTGTTATCTCATGACATAAAGTATACATTGTGGTAGATTAACTTTTTGACATTTTGCTATGCATCTACATTGTATTACTTTTGTACCATCTTTGGAAAACAGAGAAATTAGTAACTCAAATAATTTTTCATAGTTGGAGAACTGACTATAGCTGAAAGGGGCATATTGCTAAAATGAATTAATTCTTTTTAAATTAATTTATTTATTTTAATTAGGTATATATGACAGCAGAATGATTTTGATTCATTGTACACAATTGCAGCACAACTTTACATTTCTATGGTTGTACAAGATATAGCATCACACCATATGTGCAGTCATACATATACTAGGGTAATGATGTCCATCTAGTTTCACCATCTTTTCTGCCCCTATGGACCCTCCCTACCCTCCTTCCACTTTGCCCAGTCAAAGTTTCTCCATTTTTCCCCTGCCTCCCTCCTCCCCATTATGCATCAGCATCCACTTATCAGAGAGTAAATTTACCCTTTGTTTTTTGGGGATTGGCTAACTTCACTTAGCATTATATTCTCCAACTCCAACCATTTACCTACAAATGCCATAATTTTATTCTCTTTTAATGCTGAGTAATATTTCATTGTGTATATGTATAACAGTTTCTTTATACATTCATCTGTTGAAAGGCATCTAGGTTGGTTCCACAGTTTAGCAATTGTGAATTGTGCCGTTATAAACATTGATGTGGCTGCATTACTATAGTATGCTGTTTTTAAGTCCTTTGGGTATAGATCAAAGAATAGGATAGCTGGGTCAAATGGTGGTTCCATTCCTAGTTTTCTAAGGAATCTCTATATTGCTTTCCAGATTGGTTGCACCAATTTGAAGTCCCACCCACAATGTAGGAGCGTGCCTTTTCTGCTACATCCTCACCAACATTTATTGTTGTCTGTATTCTTGATAATAATTTTCTGTTTATGTCTTATTTGGAAAAGTTTTCACTTCTTCTTCATTTTGGAAGAATACTTTGGCTGAACACAGAATTCCAGGAGTCCTGCCTCTTCCACTAATCATTTTTAAACACAGCATCTTATTTCTTCATAGCATTTACTACTCTCTGTGATAGTTTTAAGAATTTTATCTTTAGCAACATTCATTGATGAATTAATTCTTAAAACTATCACAGAGAGTAGTGACTGTTATGAAGAAATAAGATGCTGTGTTTAAAAATGATTAGTGGAAGAGGCAGGACCCCTGGAATTCTATGTTCAGCAAAAGTATTCTTCCAAAATGAAGAAGAAATTAAAACTTTTCCAAATAAGACATAAACAGAAAATTATTTTCTAGCAAAAATGCCTTGCAAAAAAATACTACAGGGAGTTTTTCAGGTTGAAATAAAAAATATATTAGACAGTAATTCAAATCTACATGAAGAAATAAAAAGCACTGGTGAAGGTAACAATATGAAGCATAAAGTGCTACAAATGCATTTTTGGTTTATAAAACTTTTATTCTCTTCATTTCAAAGACCACTGAATAAAGTAATATAAGTGCAATGATAAAACTGTGTTGATTGTTTATATTGCTAAAGATAAAATTTGTAGGACCAAAATAGCGATATTCCTGGAGGTTGGGTAAAATAGGAATATGGGAAGAAAAATATTTTATATATTATTAAAATTAAATTTCTATTAATCTGAAGTAGTTTTATTTGAGTCAAATGTCAGTTCTAATCCCTAACGTAACTGCTAATAAAAAAAAAGGTAGAAAAAAAGAAAAAGAAGAAATTGAATTGACAAATAGAAAGTCCATTTTTGAAAAACCACACAACGACCATTATACTTTGTGGAGGAAAAAAAGTAATATATTTCCCTTTAGATCAGGAACAAAACAAGAATTTCCACTTTCCTACTTTTTTTTTTATTATAATGGATGCATAGTAACCATGACAGTGTGGTACAGGCATAAAGATAGTCATATAGATTATTTGGAAAGATTGGACAGTCCAGAAATAAGCCCTAGAGTCATGTGTGGTAGTGTTTGACCACAATCCCAGCTGCTTGGGAGACTGAGGCAGGAGCCTAAGAAGGTTGAGGCCGTCCTGGGCTACACAATGACACCTTGGTCTCAAAACACAATCAAACAAGCAGAACAAAATAAGCCAGAAACAATTCCTATATTTCTGTATTTACATGGCCAATCAAAGTTTGAGTGAAGCTTAAAACCAGTTTAATAGAGAACTGTTTGTTTTTTTCAACAAATGGGAATTCTGGAAAATACATGTGCAAAAAGCAGAAGAAAAAAAAGAGAAAAGAAGCTTTTCTTTTTCTCTCTACTGGGCTAGGTCACGGTTCTCAGATCTTTGACGAAACATCAATCCAGATGTTGTTAAGATTCTTTTTACAACTAATAATAAAAAAAAATTTAAAAAAATATAAAATAAATAAATAAAATCCAGCTCCCAAGGAAGGAATAGTAAATATATATATTCTTTTTAAAGATGAGATTTGCTTAAAATCAATTAAAAACCTTCATAAAAGCAGAATACCTTCTAGAATGTTAGTAGGCCCCATTTAGTGGGTTCCAGGTTTTAAGAGAAAACTTCTGAGATCCTTCAGGAAGAAGGAATTTTGCAACGTTAACTATCCTTGAGTCTCCAGTCTGCTGGTCTGCCTGGAGGAATCACCTGAAAAAATTCTTGAAAATAAATCTTTTTTTGTTCATTTATATCCTATTTGTTCTGCTGTCTTCATGATCCTGATGAGTGCATCTTCCTTACTCCACAAGCAACACTTAACTCAAAATGAATCATAGATCTAAATGGAAGAAATACAATGGAAAAAAAAAAACTTGGAATAAATCACAAGTATAAATCTTTGTGATTCTGAGGAGGCCACAACTCCAAAGGCATGGGTCATTTAACACTTGATAATGAGATTTTTATCAAAATTAAGGCATTTAGGAATGCAAACAATAGCATAAGGAAAGCAAAATAATAATAATAATAATAATAATAATAATACACAGAAATTGATGTAATATTTGATAAATATATGGTACCAAGAATATATTAAAAACTTATAAATCTCAATAATAAAATTATAACCCAATTTTAGAAATGGCAAAAAATCTCAATAGACACTTTTCCGAAAAAGATATACAAATAGACAACAAGCACCTGAAAAGATGCTTAATGTCATTAATCAGAGCAATGCACATCAACACTAGAGTAAGATTGTATTTCATTCTCATTGGAGTGACTATAATCATGGAAATAGACAACAATATTTTGACAAGGATTTGGGGAAATTGGAACAACCATATCTTACTGGTGGGAATGTGCTACATCACACCATCTTTGAAAAACCACTGGAGACTTTCTCATAATGTTAATAGAAATTCTACTTCTATGTACAAACCCAAAAGAAATCATCCAAATGTGAAAACAACCCAAAAGTACATCAAACAATTAATTCAAAAACAAAAAGTATGTATTCTTAGAGTATTATTCATCAAAACAATTTAATGATCCACTGATACATGCTACAACTTGGATTACCTTTGGTAACAATCTTCATGATAATGAAAATTAGACTAAAAATATCATATTAATTATTCTATCTATATAAAATATTTAGAATAGGCGAATCCATAGAGACTAAAGGTAGATTAGTGTTTGCCAGGGATTAGAAATGACTATATGGATGTAGCTATTACTAGGTAGTTGACTTCTTTTTGGGATGATGAAAATATTCTTAAATTAGATTGTGATAGTTGCCCGGTTCTAGTACTATGTTAAAAACTTTACCCTTTAAAGCGGGAATTTTATGCTATATGAATTATATCTTGATAAAGTTACAAAACACTGGATGGGCAGGTATCAATGGCTTTGATTTGGACACTATGTTTTAATACACTCAGTTCACCTATACAGATGTCAAAATGTATGCATAGTAGACTGCTACTGAGAAGAGAGATCAAAGCTAAAAATATAAATTCAACACCATCATCATATTGCTAGACTTTAAACCTGGGACTAGTCATAGTCTTCTAGTTTGTGTTTGACAAGTTTTTTTTTTTCTTTTATGGACAGAGAAAAAGATAAACACATACACACACACACACACACACACACACACTCATTAAGTTGACTCTTCATATCTGTGAATTTTTTATCTTAGGATACAACAAATCGCAGATTAAAAATATTTGAAAAAAGTTAGGCTTGTGCTGAATATATAATTTTGTTCCTTGCAATTATTTATTAGTTAATATATCATAACAATTATTTTCATTACACTTGCATATTGGATATTATTATTTTATAGTAATATATAATATAATAATATATTACTATATATTATTGGATTTTATAATCTAAAGTGATTTAAAGTTAGCTAGAGTATTATTCATGTGTCTGTAGATAATATGCAAATACATTTTTTGTACCAAACATTGAACCCAGGGACACTTTACTTCTGAGCCACATTTCCAGCCTTTTTTTTAATACGTTATTTTGAGACATGGTCTCACTAAGTTGCTTAGATCCTCCTGGCTAAGTTGCTGAGACTGGCTTTGAACTTGCAATCTTCCTGCTTCAGCCTCTGGATCTACTGGGATTATAGACATGTGCTGCCATGCCTAGCAATACTATATCATCTTTTCTAAGGAACTTGAACATGTGTGGATTTTGGTAACCATGAAAGGTTCTGGAACCAATTCCTGGTGGACAGAGGGATGGCTGTGTACACACTCAAAAACTGAGGCAAAATAAAAATATCATATAGGTACTGAAATATTATTGATGGAATGACAAATATAATGATAATTAGGTTTACTTTTTTGAAATATGGATGAACTATAAAAAATGGAATCTTCTGGTAGATAATATTTCATTTCTTTGAAATTAAAAATTATTGTTCTCTGTCCTCACACTCAATGGCAAATATTCATCTCTTAATTCTAACCTGAAATGAGATTTTTCATGGCTTAGTTTTGAGATTTTTTTAAAAAAATATTTATTTTTAGCTGTAGTTGTCAATACCTTTATTTATTTATTTTTATGTGGTGCTGAGGATCGAACCCCAGGCCTCACACATGCTCATAAATAAAGTTCACCAAATACAGATAATCACCTATGAACATACAATTTTAATGGAGCATATTTATTGCTTGGAAAGCATTTATAGAATGCTATTATTCTTCTCTTGATATTTAACTTTCAGTATGCCCTTACATTGCAAATTATCTCTAAACAAAAGTTAAATGGAAGTTCTTCAATTGCTTAATTTAATGGATTCAAAATACATTTCTTTTGCACTTGCATTGATGTATGAATTCCAGAATAATTGAAATTATACTTTGAAGTTAGAAATCAAATAAATCTATAAATAACTTTTGCACAATTTGTGAGTGTGTGGAGACTGCTTTTCTTCTTCAACTTTGCCCATGAAATGTACCAAGCGGCTTGCTGTTGCTTCAATTCAAGCAACATTTGACATGATGGCAGAGATCATTTCCATAGGGTCCATACTTGGAAGTGTCCAGCACTTAGTTTAATGCACTGCTGACAGAATCCTGAAACTTTTAATATTACTTTCTTTGAACTTTAAATAAATGAAATATTCATGTCTTCTGTTCCTTGTCATCCCATCTGCCTACAGTATTCACAATACCCCCAGAGCATCAGGTATAATTTTTGTAATATAGGTCAATTTATTTTAAAAAAAAAGGAATCTTTTGGAGGCTATTAGTTCATCTCTTTCCTATTAAAAGTGATTGTTCACTAGCCTCAAAATTGAAAACATCCATCTCAATACTGACCTGAAATAAAATTTTTCATGTTTCAGCTTTGAAATGTCTTTGCACACATGTAGAATTTAACAACTACTGATATTAGCCTGTGAACATTTGATTTTAATTGCATTTATTTATTATTTATTTATTTATTTATGGCACCAGGGATTGAACCCAGGAGCACTCTACCACTGAGTGATATCCCCAGCATATTTTATTATTATTATTATTTCTATTTGGACACAGCATTTCACTAAGTTGCTGGTCACAAACTTGCACTTCTCAAGCCCCAGCCTCCCTAGTAGCTGGAATTATAGGCATGGCACCACTATGCCTGGCTAGTGTATCTGTGGTTTGTACCTGTGATGCTTGGACTCTGACTGGATCTAAAAGCAATTAGGAGACAAGTGTGTTATGTATCTGTGGTTTGTACCTGTGATGCTTGGACTCTGGATCTAAAAGCAATTAGGAGACAAGTGTGTTATGCTTACAACTTAATGGAAACACAATGCAGATAAGGGTTTCATTTGCCGTTCAAAATAGAACCTGCATCCAGGCCCTGGCATTCGGAGAAATACAAATGACCAAGGAAGCTCATCATAGCCTCCTTTACTCAGGTCACTTTCTTGTTTTAGCAACCACTTACACAAAAACATGATGACACTAAAGGAGGGGCAAAGATCAGGTAAACCACACTTTCATTCCGAAAGTAGTTTTGGCAGAAGGTTGAGTGTATCAGAAGGTCTAATATTGAGTTACTCTTTTGCAGTGTGTTTTAGTTGGGGTTCTGCTAAGGAACAGAACTAGGAGAGAGAGAAAGGTGAGAAAAGATTTTTAAAGGAAATGAGCCTACTTGAGTATGGAGGACGAGAAGGTCCAGGATAAGTTAGCTGTCAAATGAAGAGCCAGTGAGTCTGGTAGGGTGATTTCAGTCCAAGTTCAAGTGCCACAGAACAAAAGAAGACAAAGAGCTAGTGGTGTAACTCTCAGTAAAATACCCAAAGCCTGAGAACCTGGGGGGTGGCGGGGTACAAGTCTCAGAGTGAAAATGCTGAAGAATCTTGAGTTGTGATGTCATTTTGGCTCCACAAGACAGAGAACAAGAATTCATCCTTTTCCCACCTTGTTGTGCCTGTAGCTCTTTGGATGGTGCTTACCCACACTGAGTGCACCCAGTCTACTGACCCGCATGACAGTCTCTCAGAGAATTACCCTCAGACACTCCTACAGGAGCTCAATTATTCTAATCCAATGACAGACCTCCTGAGTTTCCCTTTCAGCAAAAGAGGGATAGACTCAATGTCTATTGAAGCTTTGAGAAAAAGCAATGCTTTACCAACTCTCTAGGTATCTCTTAATCCAGGCAAGTTGATACCCAAAATCCACCATGACAGAGTGTTTCCACTGCTCTGGCACAAATAGAATATGTGCATAGAAGAGCTACAAAATACGCACTGGGTGATTTTGGTAATTTATATATGAGTTAAGTCCTCTTCTGTATCGTTTTCTGGTATTGATCCATATAGAGAGTAGTGCAAAAATTTATTTGCAGTGTGCCCAGTAGCAGGGTGCAATAATAGATGTATCTTATATTGCCGCTTTTCAACACAACACCACTTCATCTGTGGTGGTGCTAACACCACCACAGAAAGGAATTAAACTAAAGAGTACAGGGTTTCCAGTGAAGCTTTACTTGTGGATTCTGAAATTCAACTTTTAGGTATGATAGAATGATTCTCTGTTTGGTTTCCTTTCCTTCTTTTTTTTTCATTTAAAGCATAAAAACCTTTTTTTTTTTTTTTAACTTGTGGGTCACACAAAAACAGGAGGCTGCATGGATTTGGAACAATCTTTATGCCACATTTTGATATGGTTTGGATGTCCCCCAAGGCTCTGTATTTTGAAATTTAACTTCCTGTCTCTTGCCATGTGGAACGTCCATCACCGGATGCCACATTCTAGTCCTTGCACCTCCAAAACCATGGTTAAAACAAACCTGTTTTGTTTATGAACTTTCTCAGCCTCAGTTATAACCTTATAGTAATAGGAAGCAAACTAATATACTTTTTATACTATGAAAGATATTGATTCCAGGCCAAGTTATGTCTTACCTCAGAACTGATATTTAAATCAGTGAGTATCATGTTTTTCCATCTTCCCAATACAGCATTCTTACTGTATTTCTGGGGTTTCCTCTAGATTCTAGTGAATATCAATTAATTTGTGGAGAAATGAAATATTGCTTGTATATTTGGGGGGGATTTTCTGTGTTCAGACAACATATTATGTTGTCTCAAAAATATACTTCTCTTACTTTATTTTCATTACTTATTTCTGCTCTTGTTATATTGTATTGGTTTGGACCCCCTGTAAATTTTGAGTGAACATAGTAGTGCTGAGGATTTTTTATAGTCCCCAATGTCAACAAGAAGTCTCCATGTCTCAAAATAAATATTAAAATTAAAAAATATATATATTTGTGATTTAAAATAATTATTAAAATTTAAAAATACATTTGTGATTTAATAAAAATACAATTTTAATTATACAAAACAAAGCAAAAATAATGTTAAAATGAAAACATAAAATGACAATCAAATGCCCTTTAAGATGCTTATACAATGTATTGCTCTTATACTTAAGTGACATGTGGCTATATGTTTTGTTCTTTTTTTTTAATATTACTGAGGATTGAACCTACAGGTCTTCAATCACTGAGATATATCCTCAGCCTTTATTTTTATTTCATGAGACAAGCAGTCTCTTAGTTGCTCAGATTGACCTTGAAATTGTGATACTCCTATTTCAGCCTCCCAAATCACTGGGACTATAGGTCTGCATTACCACACCCAGCTGACAATGTGTATTTTTGCATAACTCTATATTTTGCATATAAAGATATTTCCTCAAAACTTGAAATTGTAGAAAATGACATTTTTCTTTCAGAAGGAATCTTTAATTTATATTGTCATTTAGAGCTCTACTAAAACAATTATCATCTCCCCAGTTGGGACTTTCCTGTTGATTGCCATTCATTTATAAGCATCTTAAATTAATCTTTTCATTTGTATGCCTATGTGATAATTGTCTGCATCTTTCAACCAAGTTCTTTGGGACTGGGAACTGTGTATGTTTTATTCATGGCTGAAGAGTTACAGCCACTTTCCTAATATGTAGAATAGTACTTGGCCTTTGGTGAGTATTCAGTTTTTATTTGTGTGCAAATGAGAATAAATAATTTACCTAATTGGAAATATGCAAAGTTACTTTAAAGCATGGAAATAATTGTTAAGTTACTAACCTTTCTAATCAAATTTATTAAAAATCATTTGCCAATATATATAGAGAGCTAGGAAATTCTAAATCACAGCAAAGGTGACCACGTACTATTTAAAAAGATTGTTACGTAAGGATTTAGCAAATCCCTACCAAGAGGCAAAGCCGTTTTTAGCCACAGGAATGGAGATAAGCAGGTGAGTAAATCTAATGTGTCTCCGTTGTAGAGCTATTCATCCTGCAAACAGGGCCTTTTTAATATTCATTAACCACTTTGCAAGGATTTTCATGTTGTTATCTCTATATGCTGTGAATGAACATCTAAAATTTCTTTTAAATCTTTTTTTTTCCTCCTAATTCTGTGCTGACAAGTCCATTATCTGAGTATGGATTATCACTGCAAATATATGTATTTACAGTGGAAAAGTGTTCTGATGTTATACTAAAGTAATCATGCTCCTCGAGTTCCTATGTGTGAGTGTTTGTAGAATAATACTCACTCTGGAAAACTTTCATTGCTTTCTCTACCTTCCATTTCACACAATCCCTACCAAAAACAATTCTTCATTAAACAAGTATAAAGTGGCTTTCCATCATACACCTGGGCCATTCTCTTCATCTTGGAGATTCTGGCCACAGTGTAGAGAACATACATTAAAAAGTGATTTCAGCATTTTTAACCTTTTTGTTTTCTTTCTTTGTAGTGCATCTTTGGGAAATTTTTTTATGGAGACTTCAACTATGAATGACTTCCTGAGAGAAATCTATGTGGTTGGTGTCAAGAATATGTCCATGATCTTGCTCCTAATTGGGAGACACTTTCCCCCGGCTGCCATTTAGAAATACAAGCAGAAACCAGACCAGAGGTCAAGTAAAGTAACATTGAGAATCAAGACTGGACAAAAGGAGCCCCTAAAGATGAGATCATCCTAGCCAAGTGTGAACCAGCAATGTTTTGGGACTACCCTCCTACATACTGAAGGCATGACATTTCTTTTATATGATGAATATTTCTTTCAGAGATCATTAGGATTTCATATTCGGTATGGTGAGCATTTTTTTTTCTGTTAGCAGATATTTCAAATTGTGATAAAAGTGTCCTACAAAGTCATGAGAGATACATGATTAAAAAGCATATCATTCTGTTATCCATATGTGTCACATGGACTTACAAATATTTCTGTATTTGAAGTTCTGTCAGCTTAAGAAAGTATATTTCTGTAGCTCAAGAAACTAAAAATTATCAAAGGTCATAGTAGTATGGTACATTGTATGTTTGCAAATGACCATAACAGATATTATGTCTGTGGCAATGGAGTCCAGCCTTTCTGAGTGTGGAACCCCATGGGATGCAATTCTTGCAGGATACCACTGTCACGTGCAAGTGGTAAGAAGGTTCTTCCTGGGTATGGATAGCTCCCTCCACATCACAACTCAGTCAGAATCTCTGATATATAAGCTCAATGAATAAGTTAGTTGCCAGTGGTATCCTGGGAAGTTGAGAATATTGAACCTAGTATTTAAGAAAACAAAATGCCTAATGTTCATATCTATGCATTTAGAAATCTGTGCAAATTTAGTATTTTACATAATTCAAATTTTTAAGTGAAATCAGCCTAATAGAAAAAGAACACTTGAAATGAAATTTAGAAAATATGCTTTACAATTTTTCTAAGACTTGCAATTTGAAATTGAAATAATACCAAGATTATATACAAATTTGCCATTTAGGGTATCATAATATTTGACACTTAGGATAACTTGAACTTTACTAACTGTAAGGCATTAAATTAATTATGCTTTAAGACTTCATAAAATACTAAGGAAATTTCATCATTTAGAAAATTGACATACTTAAAGAGAAAATCAAACATGTTTTATAAATGTAGCTAAATGATAACAGGCTCATAACTAGCATAAATGTCCCTGTTCATGCATTGTGAAAAACTGCTAGATTGATACTTAGGATTAAAAAAAAAGATTTATAAAGTGGAACCTAAAAGTTCAAAGGAGTGTGTTTTTAAAGTTATGTCTTTAATAAATTGAGTACTAATTCAAGGGCATGAAAAAGTTTATTCTGATACTTTTTCTTTCCACCAAAGACACAATTAACAGGGTTTGTCTTCTTAGGTTGCTGCCTCAGAGGGAAATATATTCTCATCAAGCTTTTTTTCGTGTGTCAGGAAAAATTCTCTCTGCTAGAGTAGGATAATGTATTAGCATCCCGGTTTCACATATTAGTTAGATTGCTCCATTAACATCAATGAATGAACAGGAAGGCACTGAATTTATTTTCATGACAGAACTCCATTTTTACAGTGTTTGGGATCAAAGCCAGTGCCTTGCACACACTGGGCAAGTGCTATACCACTGAGCTATATCCCCTGAGTGCTATTTTGGCATTGGCTCAGCCTCTTGGGGGATAGCACATTTCCCTTCAAAGGAGGGAAGTAGATGCTTTTATAAATCTATACTATTCATTTGGAAATGTCATAAGACAGACATGATGTTTATGGTGTTTTCTACCTATATTTCAATTTATACTAACATCTTTATAAAATAAAAACTTCTACTCTACTGGAAGCAATACCAAAGGTCAGACTTACCTCTCCTCAAGATATTCTTTGAAAATTTAAGACCATTTAATTAATGCTCAACAATATGCTCAGTGTGTCTTTGAAGTTTGACTGGTCACAATGGCAGCAACCATTTAGTAAAGTAAAGAAAATCAATCTTCTACCCTGGAAAATTAAAAAAGGAGAAAACAAAATTAATGAACTTTTAATTTAGAAAATTGTCCTTTTTCATGTGAAAATGGAACAAAATAAAGTGCAGGAATAACTTCTCAGGCAAAGATGGGGTTTGGGCCATCGTTTTGCCAATCTGTCATCTGAATAAGGTTAGTTTCATCTGAAGCTGCATAACCTGAGCCTGCCAAGACTCACCATGTGGCCTGACCCATACTTTTCTGACCTATACACACCTTCCCCTCACAGCTACTCAAAATCAAGACGGCCTTTGAATTAAGACTTTTCATTTTCATCTTAACTTTATGAGAGTTTATTTTCAGTCATGTAATAAATTTTACAAAATACCACTGATTGTGTCAAAACAACTACATTTTGAGTAGTGTTTCATTATTAATAAATCATAAAGTCATTTATGATGGCATTCAATCACTGAGCCACATCCACAGCCCTATTTTGTATCCTATTTAGAGACAGGATCTCACTGAATTTCTTAGTGCCTCTTCATTGCTGAGGCTGACTTTGAAATTATGATCCTCCTGCCTCAGCCTCACCAGCTGCTGGGATTACAGGAGTGAGCCCCTGTTGCAAGCAAATACACATATATTTGTATGTAGCTATAAGCATCTTTTCTTAAACTAATACAGAAGAGTAACGGATGTGACTGTATATATGCATCCTATTAATAGTTAAAACAATGCACACTTTTTGGAACACAAAAACTCAACACTATGCATTGATTTGCTGAATAAGCACATAAAATAAAATCAGTCAGTGTTATACACTGTCAAAATGAAATGATTAATATCCTGATTAACTTTTTAATAATTCTATGCTATATGCTTTGTGAATGTTCACAAATTAGGGTAGGCCCCCATCTGTCAAAGCTCCAGTCCATGACCCTCAGTGGATATCTGAATCCACAGATAATATTTAATCCTATACAAACCATGCTACATGCCCTGCAGCATTGCCACATAGTAGCAGAGTTAATTTGTCTTTCTCTGTTTTATGACCTATGCCACTTGAGCATCACTCTGTGTTTTGGGCCATTCATAATAAAACAAGAATTACTTAACACAAGTACTGTGGTATCATGATAGTTGATCTAAAAGCCTAAATAGCCACTAATAGGAAGATAGTACATACAGTCTGGATACATTGGAAAAAGGATGATTAATATCCCAAATGGACAAGAGGTGCTTGCACAATATTTCATTAAGCGTCTCAGAAAATGAGTGCATGACTTAAATTTCTTTTTTTTTCTTTTTACCTTTATTTCGTTTTTTTTTGTTTTTTTTTTTCATGTGGTGCTGAAGATTGGACCCATTGCCTCTCATGGGCTAGGCAAGTGCTCTACCACAGAGCCACAACCCCAGCCCATAACTCGAAATTTCTGAATTATCTATTTATTCAATTTTCCACTTAATATTTGTGGTGCAGTGTAACTGAAACTGCCAAAAATAAAACTGGGGATAAGAGGAGTCTACCCTACATTGATTGCGAAGGGCCTTATTGTCCAATAGTAGCAAAAAGCTTCATCTGACAGAATAAAGTGATTTTTCCTGAATATCACTGTTGCATGTAGTCTCTAGCTATCAGAAGCAGAACATTTCTGATGTCCCTACTGCCACGCAACATAATTAAACATACTTTTACAGAATCCGACTACAACCAAGGCTGCCTGCTTCTGATAATCACTACATTTTTCAAAATATGTTACATAGAAGAAAAATTAGTTTCCACTCAAGGAACACATACTGTGTTTTGATAAAGGTATCTTCATAGAAATGATTTTCTGTCACTGTGCACAATATTTTAGCCCTGGGCTTTCCATATGCCTCTCTGCTTGTCCAAAGAGTAATTTCCATTCAATAATAAGAAAAATATTTATCTCATAAGATGCTTATTATCAGGACTTGCAAACATTGTCATAGGGATTCACCAGCTTCCAAGGTCCTATTATGTATACAGCAAAATACTAGACTCTTGAGGGATTCAAAGATGAATAAAGCACAACTGTCGCCTTTGCCCAGGTTTATTAGGAGATGTAGGCCAGTTTTACCAATGACCACCCCACCCCCCCACCCCCCGGGACACAGATGCAACCCGCCCTGCTATAGAAGTGAGGATGGAACTGTAAAGCCCTGTCTTGCCACAGCCCACTTAAGCCAAGGAAGTGGTGGTGTAAGTTGTGGAAAAGCCAAAGAAAGTACCCAGAGACAGTGTGGGATATGTATGTTTATTAAGGAAAGATGACAGAAATCAGAGACTGCTTCCAGAAGAGTTCAGTGGCGACAGACTGAAATCACTTCCATTCCCTATGTTGTTTTGTTAAGTAGTGCTTCTTCTTCCTGGTGCATTGTGCAGTGGAAGCCATCTGAAGGAGTGGCTCCGACCCTTTCTACAGAGCCTTTAGTTCCATGCTCATTCCCACCCAGATATTCATTTTATATCTTAGGCTGCAGAAGCAGTAACATCTTCAGCATTAGCTTGGTTATTTGGCTTGTATGACCATCATCCCAAAGAGCAATTGTTCCAGCATACATTCAAGAAAGTAGCTTTATACAACACTCATGTGCTTTAGTTCCCAGTCCTCATAGATAAATTCAGTATCCTTCAAGATAATATGTATCTGGATTTTCTGGCCAAGTCTTGCTAGGATTTTTTAAAATAGATGTGGGACATCCCAGGACATGATGCTTGAGTGTCCACCTCTTCTTTAGGGATGATAAAAGCCCTCATCATGCATGAGCAAATCTTGGTAAATTTTGACTGGGAAAGAATTTTAAGTGGGTCCTCCAAGATGCAGAGGAAATTGACAAGTAGAAAGTAGACATTTCCAGTGATAAATTTCTTAAATAAAAGCAAGGAAACTGAAACATTGGAGGTCTCTTAGTAACCACTAGTTGACTAGTTGGTTATTGTGTATATTCTATAATGAAAATAATGGGAAGAACATGTGATCTGAAAGTCCTCAATGGCAGAATGTGAAAATAGAATAAGTTTGATACGACACTTGGGTGAAGGCCCTGATCCCAAAGATGTTTCAACAAGAAGCCTTTGTAGTTAAAGTTATCAGAATGAAGCACCAATGAAAAAGTAAATAAATAAAGTTAAAATTGTGGAGGAGAGGATCTCATGCACATACCTAAAAACAATTATCATAGAACCAGAATCCTGAACAAAGGCCATTATATTATATCCTTGCAATGCTTATGCAGGGTCATCTTCCCATTGTTTAATCACCATCTTTGTTATTGGTCCCTGTAGCCAAAGATCACTGTTTTCAAAATAAATTATATGCTAGGCACAGTACTGAACACCTGCAATTCCAGCAGCTTGGGAAGCTGAGGCAGAAATATTGCCAGTTGAAAGCCAACTTCAGCAATTTAGAGAGGCCCTAAGCAACTTTGTGAGATCCCATTTCAAAATAAAAAAATAAAAATAAAAAGAGCTGGGGATATTGCTCGGTGGTTAAGTGTCTCTGGGTTCAATCCTAAGTAACAATCAATCAATAAACAAACAATGAATTATGTAATCTTCCTTTTTGCCTACAAAAGCTTTCCTTAACCCTGCTTCCTTTGAAAATATTCATAGTTTTCAGGCTCGTGTTTGGCCTGGAAAGGCTCTGAAATTCCCAAATAGATGGCACTATTCACTGGAAAGTCTTTCTGTTACTTATATTGAACACATTTAAAGTTAGGATTCCATTTCTTGTTCAGTTCCCTGTTTATCCAGATGCCTAGCCCATGTTTTAAAACTTTATGTTTTTAATTTAGGATTCTTCAGCAAAACGATCAGGATGGTGTTTAAACCTCTTGTGACTGTAGGTCAATACTGGAGCTTTGTTATACATATTATGTACGTGCTACTTGATACAGCATTCCATTGGTTCTCAGAGTTGATATTGTGTGAATAATATGATCCTAAGTTAGTATTACCATGTCAAGAGTAAGAAATTTTAAGTCAAACTGAGTATATGAGATAAGGAAGGTTGAACAATCAGTAAACTCATTCTTTTCTTGACTTTTGTTTAGTGTTGTGTTGTTGATAATATTTAATTTATTTTTTCCTCCAATTCTCAACTAGTAATTAAGTCAGGGATTCAAACAAACTGGAAATCTCTTCAAGCTTCCAAGCATTTCTTGCTGCTCCAAATATATATTTTAGGTTTTGAGAGATAATCAAAGAGCTCACATTTGGTCTGACTGTTTTTTTTTTTTTAAGTGGGGTAGGTATGCCAGTGGTTTGAGAGGTTGACTCTGGAAATTCTGATTAAGATAGCAATATCTTTACTGAGAGAATTTAAGAAAAATACCAGATTACACTTTATAAATTTCTTTCCCGTTTTATCAAAGATAAGTTATGATTCAGGATAACAAAGCATAAATTCAAGTCTGAGTTAGTAATTTCTCTGACCTGATAAGAATATATTTAATAATTGATTGTTTTTTTAATAATCTAATGTGTCCAAGATGACCACAATGATAATCACTCCTAAAAGTTGAGCAAGTACTTGTTGTAAAATACAATTTTATGTTGCTTCCAGGCTAGGCAAGTGCTCTAAACCAAAAACCATGACTTGCGATAACATAAAATATATAATAAAAATACATTTGCTGTACTATTTCTAGCAAATCACCATTTATTTCTGTCTGACATCTGCAAATCTAGGCTCAGTAATTTATCTGACTACAGCAAGCAATAATATTCTGAAAGGACCTGAACTGAAGGCAGATGATAAATGTTCAAGTTAACCTTAAAGAATGGTCCACAACCTCTGTATTCCCGTATCAAGACATCTGAACCTAACCTGTGCCACATAAATGACCCACTTGTTGATGAGGTCTGCTAAGTCAAGACGGAAAAGCAGATCTTTTCAGAATGTCATTTGTCAGTTAGTCAATCCTAGAATTACTGTTGTTAAAGGCAGAGAATGTAAGCAATTTCCCAGTCTGGCAACAAAATACAACATAATACTGATAAAAATACACAACTCTTAATTATATTGTGAGCACTAAATTAAATTAGATTGATTACACTCACAAAAATATTTATATGGCCCTGGGATATGAAAAGTACTCAAAACCATTTTTTTTTTCACAAAACAAAATATTCTAATGAAGTATAAAATTAGGGCCATTAGATTTCAGAAGGGTGGTCAAATTTTAGGAGATTCCACATTTTATTGCAGATACTTTTATAATACTATGAGAGAATTAAAGCTTGAGTTCCCATGAAAGGAGAAGACTCGGGTATTTAATCCTCTATTTTTAAATTAAAAAAAATTAACACGTTAAATATTTAGTGGCAAAATAGCCTTTGAGATTGAAAGGAAAAGGAATTCATAATTTGAAACTATTTTATGTTTTAAATATATGTAACATAGGTTAGTGTAGATTACATAAACACACAGGTTGGAATTAATTAACTCTAATTAGAATCATCAGTCTTTATTGTATCTGTCACTTAGTTCAAAGAATTTTTAAGAAAGCACCCAATAATGAGGAATTTTGTTAGATGTGACTTAGTCAGAAACACGTTGATTTATGAAGTCAGGACCTACATAACCTTCACAAGGTCCTTGGGAAGAAAAAAGATTGAGTCTGATGCAGGGTAGGTGTCAAAAACTACAGCAGCTACCACTGTTAATTCAGATATAAACATTCTTGTCCAAGTCACTGTAGGACCATGGCAAAGTATAGAAATATTAATTATAAGTATTATGAAAACTTTGGATGTGTTCATGTATGTATGTATGTGTGTATGAGAATTCAAGTTTAGGTTGAGTGATTGAAAATAATGGAATTGGTTCCAATAGAAATATGTAAAATGGAAGAATCCAGTGGTTGAGAAAGCTTGCAGGTAGATCACTGGCAACTAAGGGATAATATAGATGAAATGGTCACTGCTTACCTGAGAAATGAGAATAGAACTCAAGGGGCTTATAGAATGCTTATGGATGCATAATCATTTTGAATGAGGAAAAATACACTTTTGTAAACATGAGATGACCAAGAGTAATAGAAATTTACAAAGGCAGAACTCTCTGAGGGAACTGCATTCATGTTCTCTTTGCTGTGTAACAAGTGACCACAGGCTGAGCTCCTTAAACCGAGTATATTTATGATCTCACATTGGCACTTGATGAATGGGTCTTCTGCTCAAGGACTCATACATTTGAAGTCAAGGTGTCTGGTTAATGGGTTCTCCTTTGGAGCCTCAACTAGGGAAGAATGTCTTCCAAGATCACTCAGGTTGTTGGAAGTGTTGATCAGCCTGTACCCACAGTACCACAGTCTGCTTGTCTACTTAGCTATTGACCAGAGGCTGTCCTCAGGAACCAGGGGCCACTCCATCTCCCTGTTATGCTCTACATCCCTGACTTCAGGGAATACTCAGTATCCTCTAAGGAACACCCGATTCTGCCTGCCCCATCTGAATAATATCCCTTGGACTAACTCAAATTTAACTAAATAGTGACCCAGTTGGGCAAGCAAAACCCATAATAGTCACAGTCCCTCTCACAGACCAGAGAGTGTACATAGTGGGCAGAGATCTAGGAGAGAATCTTGATTTCTACCTATCACGGGAAGAGAAGAAATGAGGAGGGATTTCATGGGGACATAAGATCCAAAGCTCTTTCATATCTTCACATGTAAATCAAACATCCATACACACAGGGAGAAGGTAAGACATCCAGAACAACAAACGCATGAAAGAAAGGATATATACACTTCTTTTTAGTTTAAATGTGTATTGGAACCACTACTCCAGCTCTAAGAAAATATACATTTTTCCCACCTCAAATAAAGATCATTTCAGGTACTTTATAAACATCAAAATCACATTGATAGAATATTTCCTGTTGATGTCCTTCTGGGAAATATTCTCTGCAAATTTTGCCTCCAGATCTATCAATAATTTTTAAATGAGCTCCATTTAATCAAAAGTAGTTTTCCGTGAGTGTATTACATCCGACACAGTTTTGTATTTGCTTTGAAAAGTAAAATTTCAACCCAATAGAAATTGAAGATTAAATCAAGGATTGTTAAGACTTACCTCCCGAGCTCTGTTTTTGCAGGAACAGTTATAATTGTGAAATGCTACTTCTAGTAGATGATATGGAAATCTCAGAATTTTTCTGCAGTTCAAAATACTGATTGTAATTTAATAATCGATTTCTCCATTTTCTTAAGCAATATGGTAGACTTAATTAAAATGATAAGATGGTCAAATTCTTATGCCTATTCAGAAGTGCTCTCTGGCTCAGAGGGAATGACCCTTCTAAGCTAACAGCAAGTAAGCTTGGAAAGAGGAGGAGTTGTGAGCTCTCATGCCTAACACACCAGTGTCCTCTCATCACCATTTCCTGTGGCAGGTGTATGGCATCCTACATACTTCTGCATGTTTCTCAGTCTTCATCTCCTCAAAGACCAATCAGGAATTCTAGAGTATTCTTCCAATAACCTTTTTATGAAAATAAAGTTTTTAAAACATAGTCAACATCCACTGAATGCCAACAATTACTGTTAACATTATCATAAGAATAAACAAGATTTTAAGTATAGAATTCAGATTCAATTAACTGACCTGTAATCTTGCTTTGGTTAAAAAACTGTTGTCCTTTTATGTTTTATACAATTTTACCTGACTTCATTACTTATTTCTTGTTAGGTTTCTGTTTGACATTCAGCCTCTACCCAAATCTGTTTCTGCCTGTTGAGAAAGATGTTAAGTATTCTTTTTAAAAAAGGAAAAGACACATGTGGACAAACAAAACAATTTTTTTTCTTAGCATTTACTACTTTAGTCAGTTGTTCTTGTGATAAATAAATTGTACTTGATGCCTTAACTAACATTCTTAATGTCTTACACACTTGAAATCATAGCAATTTGCTTTTTTATGATCTTCCACCTCTTTGATAAAATTCCTTTACAAAAGGAGGAAATTTTGTTTTTTGATAATTTATATAATTTATTTATTGGATAAAACCAGTGATTAAATCAAAACATGTAGACTTTCTAATCTCTTCTAAGTAATAGTGATAAATATAACAGAGTAGCAAAATTGGATACATTTATATATAATCCCAAAGTGATGTACAATAGTTCAGAAATCAATATTGCTTTCACGCTGTTTCCAAATATAATATTGTACTAATATTTTGTTGTATCTCAGTGTTTTGAGTGTCACAAAACTCAGAGATAAAGTTTTAGTCAGTGATACAAGCATGTGATATATTCACATTTCTGTTTACTAATTTTGCCCCAGATTTCATCTCAGTACTCAGTATATATTTTCATCTATGATTTTTTTTTACTTAGGCTTTTATTTTTATCTTACTTTCTGTGTATTGATGAATGGCCTATCAAATTCCTTTGGTGAATAAAACATTTAAACATTATCCTTCATTCATAAAAAGAGCAAACAGCCACGATGGTGAATAAATCAAGGGCAAAATAACGTTCTTATTTATTTTTGCTTATGTTTCACAAGACAGATAATAATTTAGATTTTTAAATGACTGGGAAAAGTATGAAGTGAAAGATGTTGCCTTGTGGAATGCAGAACACTTGTGAATGCAAATGAAAACATAAAAAGCCTAAAAATGTGATCAAAAAGAAATATGTCTGTATTTTAATCCCTTCTACAGCTGGAACATTTTAGGAGTGGCCCTGGATTCAATCAAGGATAGTCCAGTGTCTCCATTTGCATATGTATGAAGGAGCGGTTTGCTGACTCTCTCTTGGCTCTATCCTGTAAATAACATAGTAACCCTATTTTATTTTGAAGGTGAATATCAATGGCTGTAGTCACACACAAATGTCTACTTTACTGGAAAAAGAGGATCTCTGACATTGAACATTCATAAATCAATTAGGAAAATCATTCCAACCAGCCTGGGTCCCTGGCCATCACTGGAGGGCACATAAGTAGGCAGGAATACCATGGTTGAGAGGCTGATCATGTCCTTCTGGGGGACAGGGACAGAAGCACAGAGCATGGGGTGTGAAAATCATGAAAGAAACCTGCCTCTGCACTCAGGCAAGGTGATCATCCAGAGGAAGAAGAGGGAGGAGAATAAAAATAAGAGGCCTGCCACACACACAGGACTGTGTTTTCAAGCTATGGTGCTACATTTAAGATACCCTAGAAGATGAGCAGAACACATATGGAAGAAGTCTGAATCTTGATTGAGACAGACACAAAGAGGGAAAATAGGCATGTTCATGCAGACACACATCTAGGACCTTCAGGCATACTAATGCCCATATATATATATATATACATATATGCAGATCAATATATATAGGATATTAATATATATGCATGCACACACACTATATATATATAGAGAGAGAGAGAGTGAGAGTGAGAGAGAGAGAGAGAGAGAGAGTTGTCGTCAATGGGCCTTTATTTTATTTATTTATATGATGTGCTGAGAATCAAACCCAGTGCATCCCAAATGATAAGCAAGTGCTCTACCAATGAGCCTAAACCCAAGTCCCATGGCATATTATTTTTAGTTTTTATTTGTTTATCTTTAGTTTCTCCATGTCCAATTGCAAAATTACTATATTTATATACTATATTTATATATCTGATATTACTATATTTCGAAAACATCCTCTCTGTATATTCCTGTCTGGTTGGAGAAAATGGAAAGAGGAACGCAGGACTTGCTTCTGACATCCTGTATTTCTGTTCTAATTTATCCTATCTGATGGAAGCTTTGCTCTATAGTATGATGTTTCTTCTCTTAAAATCTGTTCTTTCCACCTTCTCTCCCTTTGCATTTCTCAATTAATCATATCCTACATATCATACTGGACTACTTTCCACATGTCAGGCTTGACAGGTGCTTTCAAACACTTGCCTTTCTGAAATGCCCTGCTCTTTCTCTTCAAGACCAAGTTCCCCTTGATCGATGATCACTTTAAATATCAGTCCTCTGAAGACTTCTGCAAACAACTTGTGTCACCACGACATTCGAGATCACAGCAAATATTTCCTTACTTGTTCTACTTAAGATACTTCTTGCTGACAAGAATTTTATTGAATCTTAAATTATTGTTTTATTTTTATCACTCTCATTATATTCTGAAATGCTTGAAAATAATTATGATTGACATAACATTTATATCCACCACAGTGCCTAATACAAGTTTTTTGTACAGTGCACACTCAAAAATTAGTCACCCAAATTTTGGTGAAAGTTATTGTGATATTTGTTTCTTTAGGAATTTAGTTACAATGTTGTTAAAAAGAGGCATCCTTGAATAAAACATGTGAAATGGAATGACTTAGAAATATTTAATTATCTCTCTTCATTGCTAATGTCTCACTAAAGTCATAAAATTTTAAAAATTGGAATTTATGTGGAGCATTACTCACAATATTAATTTCATAAACTCAATTCACTTGAAATTGAGAAGTTTGAAACTAGGATAATGTTTTGGAGCTCTTAGAAGTTATACTTTGAAAAAAGTTAATACAAATGTTTCAAGTAAACACCAGATACGAAATATGGTTTGCAAATATAGAGCACACTTGTACGTAAGTGTTAACTTAATCAGAGTAACCAAAAATCTTAGTATTACTTGTTTTAGTGTTGTATACTGGCAATTATCCTTTCCATTAGGAAATGTTTAAACTCACATTCCCGTGTACATATTTTAAAAACAGTTCTAGAAGCTTGAATATCACCCTGCTTAAGTTCTTCTAGTTTATGGGCTACAAACAAAACCACTCTGTCCCTGAGAGCTATCATAACATAAAGATGATGAGAATGGGAACTTGGTTACATATTCAGAGTGGCAGGTGTGAGACCCTGTGTTCTGGGTCTGCAATGCACTACCCTCAGTGCTCCCAGTCTCAAGGCATGACACATCACTGAGACTTCTGCAATGTGGCAATCTGCCACTCATATTATCAATATTTACTCATCCCCAAACACCCAGAAACCACAGGTAAGACCTCCATCTTAAACTCCTAAGGTCTCTTTGTGGGAAGACAGCTATACTTTCCTGGTGTCTCCAAATCTACAGTGTTTTTCTCTCTTTTTAGCCAGTAGGTGTATGCTACCACTTTCTTGAAACCATCTTATTATCTTGGGAAATTCATACCCTTCTTTCTTCCCAGGAAACACAGAGTAAGCAAGTAGGATGGGATTATTTTCATAACACACAGACTGAATATTCTTTATACAAATGCTTATGACCAGAGTGTTTCAGGTTTTGATTTTGATTTTAGTTTGGAATATTGACATATACATAATGACATGTCTGAGGAATGGGAACCAAGTTTAAACATTAAATTCATTTATGATTCAAATAAAGTTTACACAGATTAGTAAAAGTAATTTTTTGAAGATAAAATGAAAAATGAGTTTATTTTTCCATACATGAGAATAGATTCTGTTTAGTCATAGTTATGCAAACTTGGAGAATAGATATTCTAATTAGGATCTCAGTCTTGTAGATATACACCATGTTGAGTTTCACTATGTCCTATTCATAAATGTGCATAGAAAATTTATATCACAATTCATTCCATTTTCTTTCCTACTCCTATCTCACCTCAATTCCCTTTATTCTCCTTTGTCAAATCCACTGAGTTTCTATTCTCTCACATCCTTGCTGTGTTTTAGCATCCGTATATCAAGGAACACTTGACTATTTTTTTTGAGGGATTGACTTAATTCATTTATCATGAGAGTCCCCAGAACCATCTGTTTACCAGTGAATGTGAAAAAAAATCCTTCTTCTTTATGGCCAAGTAATACACCATTGTGTTATTAACCACATTTTCTTTATGCATTAATCTGGTGATGGACACCTAGGCTAGTTCCATACCTTAGCTATCGTGAATTAAGCTGCTAGAAACATTGTGTGACTGCATTACTCTACTGTGCTGCTTTTAAATATTTTGGATATATATACATAGGAGTGTGGTTCCATTTCCAGTTTTTTAAGGAGTCTCCATACTGCTTTCCATACTGGCTGGATCAATATGCAGTCCCACTAGCAATATATGAGTATACCCTTTTCCCCACATCCTCACCAACATTAAATGTTACTTGTACTCTTGGTAATTGCCATTCTGCCTGGGGTGAGGTGAAATCAGTGTAGTTTTAATTTGCCTTTTTTCAATTGCTAGAGATGTTGAACATTTTTTAATATATTTGTTGACAATTTATATTTTTTCTTTTGAGAAGTATCTGTTTAGTTCCTTTGCCCATTTGTTAATTGGCTTATTTGTTTCTTTGATGTTAAGTTGTTTGGGTTCTTTTATACCTTGACAAGCTTTATCTGAGTTGTGGTAGCCAAGATTTTTCTCCATTCTGTAGACTCCCTCTATACACTCTTGACGATTTCCTTTGCTGTGAAGAAGCTTTTTAGTTTGATGCCATCCTGTTTATTGATTTTTCATGTTTTTGAGGTGTGGATTGATACATACAATCAATAAGAGTGTAAGTTATAGGTTATAGATTAGTAAAAAATAGAGATTATTAATATAAGATTTTGATAAGTGAGATAAGACAATTATAAAGCAAGAATTGTCATACACAGGCCTAAGACTCAATTTTGCTGCCTTCTATTTAAAAAAAAAAAAAAAACTGTTACAAGAGCTGTTTCTGAGAAACTGAAATGAAAGCTGTTTTCTTGGGAGGGAAGATGGCGGCGAGGGGAGTGCATTGCCCCCATGTGAAGTGTCACTGTGCGGGAGAATGATGAGTCAGGACGTCTAAAGGCTATCTTGTTAGGAATTTCCAGCAATAGTGGGGTGCTCCGGAACCTGGAGGAAGGATTTCCATCGCACGAGGATTGGCTACGGGGGCTCAAACACGAGAGATTTGTCACACGGAGGGTCACACTGCTTATTCAGCAAATTGCCCGGCGGCTAGAGTCTGCGGTGCGCGCTGGGAAAAGAGGAGATAGCGACGCAGGGATACAGCGCTGCAGTTTCTGCCAGCCATGCAAGCACCGTACTCAGTGCTGAATTCTGGGTTCGAGACAGGGGAAGGAAGCGGTCCAATTCGGTTCTCCATACCAGTCAGACCACAGAGGAGGCCAGCGGCCACCATCTTGGAGAGCTGACGTCACCATCCCTGTTTTCGACTGATCGCAGCTCATTCAGCCATAGAACAGGTAATTTCAGGCTGCCATTCGCCTGCAGCTTGCAGACAAATTACTCAGGCTCAGTGCTAAATAACCCGCGGTAACTGCTTCTTGGAGCCTGCTCTTATCAGAGCACACACCGAGCACGGAGCGGCCGAGTTCCGGCTCCCGGAACTGCTCTGGCCCAGGGCTAAGGAGCCCGAGGAAACTGCTTCTCGGTCCGGGTCCTGCTGAGTACTGTGGAGATAAATACCAACCGAGCCTTCGTGGGCAGTGGCAACAGGACTGAGACGGGGCCTGTGAGGGCCGGTCAGGACTCACCCGTTGCTTTGGTCACCCGGCAAAGGGAACGAAATGCTGCCATTCGCATAGGATACCAACATGGCAGAGATCTGATGTCATCAGAAAGCGGCGGAGGACAGAACTTCATCAATACCAGCGGCGACAGAAACAGTTGGTCTCCTGGTAGGGAGGGTGAGTCACAGACACCCGAGTCTCTCTCGCTTTGTTGTCGAGCCAGAGGGGAGGAGCCGGGCTGCCGCCCGGGCCCGGAGCAGGCCCAGCGGCTCCTGCGTGGTGGTCGCGTGACCCCAATTGGAGAGGGGGAGGAGCGGAGCCGCCACCCGCGCCCGAAAGGTGGGCAGACCTGCGACCGACCGGCAGCACACGCCCAGTGGTCCGCGGGCATGGTAGGAGGGGCAGGGCAGAGCCGCCGCCCGCGCCTGCAAGGTAGGCAGAACTGCGACAGACCGGCAGATCAGGCCCAGCAGCCTGCCAGCGTGGTACACACGTCACCCCAACTGGAGTAGGGGCAGAGCAGAGCCTTCGCCCGTGCCGGGATCAGGCCCAGCGGCCCGCTGGTGTGGTGGTCACGTGACCCCAATTGGAGTGGGGGCAGAGCAGAGCCGCCGCCCGCGCCTGCAGGGTAGGCAGACCTGCAACCGACCAGCGGCTCAGGCCCTGTGGCCTGCCGGCGTGGTAGACACGTCACCCCAATTGGAGTAGGGGCAGAGCAGAGCCGCCGCCCGCGCCCGGAACAGGCCCAGTGACCTGCCAGCATGGTAGTCACCACACCCCAATTGGAGTAAGGGCAGAGCAGAGCCGCCTCCCGTGCCCGGAATAAGCCCAGCAACCCGCCGGCGTGATAGACACGTCACCCCAATTGGAGTAAGGGCAGAGCAGAGCCGCCGCCCACGCCTGCAAGGTAGGCAGACCTGTGACCGACCGGCAGAACAGGCCCAGGGGTCCGCGGGCGTGGTAGACACCTCACACCAATTGGAGGAGGGGCAGAGCAGAGCCACCGCCTGCGCCTGCAAGGTAGGCAGACCGCCGCCCAACCCTGCAAGGGAGACTTTTCAACTATACAAGAGCAATATAAATATATAGGGGGAAAAAATTTCAAAAACACAGCAGTTTCACCAAGCAGAAAGAAATGCAAGCAGTATGAAAAGACAAGGAAAGAAAGGACCACAAGCAATGCAGGTCAACTCAACTTTAGAAGAGATAACAGCTGCAGCAGATGGAATGTCAGATAAAGAATTCAGGATCTACATGCTTCAGATGATCTGGAGTATCAAGGAAGACATCAGACAGCAAAATCAGACAATGAAAGAATTACACAAACAAATCCAGGAAGCAAAGGATCAACTATATAGGGAGATAGAGGTTATAAAAAACAAACAAACAGAAATCCTAGAAATGCAGGAAGCAGTAAACCAACTTAAAAACTCAATGGAGAATACTACCAGCAGATACTTAGAAGATAGAACATCAGACAATGAAGACAAAGTATTTCAACTTGAAAAGAACATAGACAGCTCAGCAAGACTGTTAAGAAACCATGAGCAGAACATCCAAGAAATATGGGATAACATTAAGAGACCAAACTTAAGAGTCATTGGGATACAGGAAGGGACAGAGTTTCAAACCAAAGGAATGAGCAATCTATTCAATGAAATAATACGAGAAAACTTCCCAGACTTGAAGAATGAGACAGAATTTGGGAAAATTCTAGAAGCCTACAGGACGCCGAATGCGCAAAATCATAAGAGACCCAAACCTAGACACATTATAATGAAGATGCCCAACATACAGAATAAGGAGAGAATTTTAAAAGCTACAAGAGAAAGGAAGCAGATTACATTTAGGGGTAAGCCAATCAGAATAACAGCTGATCTTTCAACACAGACTCTGAAAGCTAGAAGATCCTGGAATAACATATTTCAAACACTGAAAGAAAATGGGTTCCAACCAAGAATTGTGTATCCAGCAAAATTAAGCTTCAGGATGGAAGATGAAATTAAAACCTTCCACGATAAACAAAAGTTAAAAGAATTTGCAGCTAGAAAACCATCTCTTCAAAACATCCTTGGCAAAACATTACAGGAAGAGGAAATGGAAAATAACAATGAAAACCAACAGTGGGAGGTAGGACAGTAAAGCGGGGGAAAATAATCAAAGAGGAAAACAAACCATGTTTAGTAACAGAAATAAAAAAATATGGCTGGAAGATCAACCCATATCTCAATAATAACCCTAAATGTTAATGGCTTAAACTCACCAATTAAGAGACACAGGCTAGTAGAATGGATCACAAAACAAGACCCAACAATATGCTGCCTACAGGAGACGCATTTGATAGGAAAAGACATACGTAGGCTGAAGGTGAAAGGTTGGGAAAAATCATATCACTCATATGGACTTCGGAAAAAAGCAGGAGTGTCCATACTCATATCAAATAAAATAGATTTCAAGCCCAAGTTAATCAAAAGGGATAAAGAGGGACACTACATACTGCTCAAGGGAACCATACACCAACAAGACATAACAATCATAAATATATATGCCCCAAACAATGGTGCAGCTATGTTCATCAAACAAACTCTTCTCAAGTTCAAGAGTCTAATAGACCACCATACAATAATCATGGGAGACTTCAACACACCTCTCTCGCCACTGGACAGATCTTCCAAACAAAAGTTGAATAAGGAAACTATACAACTCAATAACACAATTAATAACCTAGACTTAATTGACATATATAGAATATACCACCCAACATCAAGCAGTTACACTTTTTTCTCAGCAGCACATGGATCCTTCTCAAAAATAGATCATATATTATGTCACAGGGCAACTCTTAGACAATATAAAGGAGTAGAGATAATACCATGCATCTTATCTGATCATAATGGAATGAAACTGAAAATCAATGATAAAAGAAGGAAGGAAAAATCATGCATCACTTGGAGAATGAACAATAGGTTACTGAATGATCAATGGGTTATAGAAGACATCAAGAAGGAAATTAAAAAATTCTTAGAGATAAATGAAAACACAGACACAACATATCAGAACCTATGGGACACATTGAAAGCAGTTCTAAGAGGAAAATTCATTGCTTGGAGTTCATTCCTTAAAAAAAGAAAACAACAACAAATAAATGATCTCATACTTCATCTCAAAACCCTAGAAAAAGAAGAGCAAACAACAGCAAAAGAAGTAGAAGGCAAGAAATAATCAAAATCAGAGCTGAAATTAATGAAATCGAAACAAAAAACAATTGAAAAAATTGACAAAACTAAAAGTTGGTTCTTTGAAAAAATAAACAAAGTCGACAGACCCTTAGCCATGCTAGCGAAGAGAAGAAGAGAGAGAACTCAAATTACTAGCATACGGGATGAAAAAGGCAATATCACAACAGACACTTCAGAAATACAGAAGATAATCAAAAATTATTTTGAATCCTTATACTCCAATAAATTAGAAGATAGTGAAGGCATAGATAAATTTCTTAAGTCATATGATCTGCCCAGATTGAGTCAGGAGGATATAGACAACCTAAACAGACCAATATCAATTGAGGAAATAGAAGAAACCATCAAAAGACTACCAACTAAGAAAAGCCCAGGACCGGATGGGTATACAGCAGAGTTTTACAAAACCTTTAAAGAGGAACTAATACCAATACTTTTCAAGTTACTTCAGGAAATAGAAAAAGAGGGAGAACTTCCAAATTTATTCTACGAGGCCAACATCACCCTGATACCTAAACCAGACAAAGACACTTCAAAGAAAGAAAACTACAGACCAATATTTCTAATGAACCTAGATGCAAAAATCCTCAATAAAATTCTGGCAAATCGGATACGAAAACATATCAAAAAAATTGTGCACCATGATCAAGTAGGATTCATCCCTGGGATGCAAGGCTGGTTCAATATACGGAAATCAATAAATGTTATTCACCACATCAATAGACTTAAAAATAAGAACCATATGATCATCTCGATAGATGCGGAAAAAGCATTCGACAAAGTACAGCATTCTTTTATGTTCAAAACTCTAGAAAAACTAGGGATAACAGGAACATACCTCAATATTATAAAAGCAATCTATGCTAAGCCTCAGGCTAGCATCATTCTGAATGGAGAAAAACTGAAGGCATTCCCTCTAAAATCTGGAACAAGACAGGGATGCCCTCTCTCACCACTTCTGTTCAACATAGTTCTCGAAACACTGGCCAGAGCAATTAGACAGATGAAAGAAATTAAAGGCATAAAAATAGGAAAAGAAGAACTTAAATTATCACTATTTGCAGATGATATGTTTCTATACCTAGCAGACCCAAAAGGCTCTACAAAGAAACTATTAGAGCTAATAAATGAATTCAGCAAAGTGGCAGGATATAAAATCAACACGCATAAATCAAAGGCATTCCTGTATATCAGCAACAAATCCTCTGAAATGGAAATGAGGACAACCACTCCATTCACAATATCCTCAAAAAAAATAAAATACTTGGGAATCAACCTAACAAAAGAGGTGAAAGACTTATACAATGAAAACTACAGAACCCTAAAGAGAGAAATAGAAGAAGATCTTAGAAGATGGAAAAATATACCCTGTTCATGGATAGGCAGAACTAACATCATCAAAATGGCGATATTACCAAAAGTTCTCTATAGGTTTAATGCAATGCCAATCAAAATCCCAACGGCATTTCTTGTAGAAATAGAGAAAGCAATCATGAAATTCATATGGAAAAGTAAAAGACCCAGAATAGCAAAAACAATGCTAAGCAGGAAGTGTGAATCAGGCGGTATAGCGATACCAGACTTCAAACTATACTACAGAGCAATAGTAACAAAAACAGCATGGTACTGGTACCAAAACAGGCGGGTGGACCAATGGTACAGAATAGAGGACACAGAAACCAATCCACAAAACTACAACTATCTTATATTTGATAAAGGGGCTAAAAGCATGCAATGGAGGAAGGACAGCATCTTCAACAAATGGTGCTGGGAAAACTGGAAATCCATATGCAACAAAATGAAACTGAATCCCTTTCTCTCGCCATGCACAAAAGTTAACTCAAAATGGATCAAGGAGCTTGATATCAAATCAGAGACATGCCGTCTGATAGAAGAAAAAGTTGGCTCCGATCTACATACTGTGGGGTCGGGCTCCAAATTCCTCAGTAGGACACCCAAAGCACAAGATTTAATAACTAGAATCAACAAATGGGACTTAATCAAACTAAAAAGTTTTTTCTCAGCAAAAGAAACAATAAGAGAGGTAAATAGGGAGCCTACATCCTGGGAACAAATCTTTACTCCTCACACTTCAGATAGAGCCCTAATATCCAGAGTATACAAAGAACTCAAAAAATTAGACAATAAGAGAACAAACAACCCAATCAACAAATGGGCCAAGGACCTGAACAGACACTTCTCAGAGGAGGACATACAGTCAATCAACAAGTACATGAAAAAATGCTCACCATCTCTAGCAGTCAGAGAAATGCAAATCAAAACCCCCCTAAGATACCATCTCACTCCAGTAAGATTGGCAGCCATTATGAAGTCAAACAACAACAAGTGCTGGCGAAGATGTGGGGAAAAGGGTGCACTTGTACATTGCTGGTGGGACTGCAAATTGGTGCAGCCAATTTGGAAAGCAGTATGGAGATTTCTTGGAAAGCTGGGAATGGATCCACCATTTGACCCAGCTATTCCCCTTCTCGGTCTATTCCCTAAAGACCTAAAAAGAGCATGCTACAGGGACACTGCTACATCGATGTTCATAGCAGCACAATTCAGAATAGCAAGACTGTGGAACCAACATAGATGCCCTTCAATAGACGAATGGATAAAATGAATGTGGCATTTATACACAATGGAGTATTACTCTGCATTAAAAAATGACAAAATCATAGAATTTGCAGGGAAATGGATGGCATTAGAGCAGATTATGCTAAGTGAAGCTAGCCAATCCCTAAAAAACAAATGCCACATGTCTTCTTTGATATAAGGATAGTAACTAAGAACAGAGTAAGGAGGAAGAGCATGAGAAGAAGATTAACATTAAACAGGGATGAGAGGTGGGAGGGAAAGGGAGAGAGAAGGGAAATTGCATGGAAATGGAAGGAGACCCTCAGGGTTATACAAAAGTACATACAAGAGGAAGTGAGGGGAAATGGAAAAATAATACAAGGGGGAGAAATGAATGACAGTAGAGGGGGTAGAGAGAGAAGAGGGGAGGGGAGGGGAGGGGAGGGGCGATAGTAGAGGATAGGAAAGGCAGCTGAACACAACAGACACTAGTATGGCAATATGTAAATCAATGGATGTGTAACTGATGTGATTCTGCAATCTGTATATGGGGTAAAAATGGGAGTTCATAACCCACTTGAATCAAAGTGTGAAATATGATATATTAAGAACTATGTAATGTTTTGAACAACCAACAATAAAAAATTAAAAAAAAATTTAAAAAAAGAAAGCTGTTTTCTTACAATATATTGTTTCCTGTACTTTGTATCTCACAAAATTTACTCAGTCCAGGATATGGTGGTCTTGGTGACCCAAAACTTTGAAGTAGATTTTTGACCCCACTAACCACCTGCTTGAATTCAGGATACAGTCATCTAACACCTGCTCAGACCCAAGATGTGGTTTACTGAGTTGCAAAGCTAACTGCTTTTATCTAGCTCCTGTAACTTGCTTGATTGCTGACTAGAAAATTCCAATCCTCCTTAGGGCTCACATGTCCTGCTTACTATTGGCTTCCTTGCAGGACGACAGGAAAAAATCCCTGAGCTGTGGTTTTTATTCTTAAGTTTTTAAGACACAGGTCTGGAAATTGCTGTTCTCCCATAGAGCTTCAATCTCTATGGGTGGGTGACAGTCCCTGGCCAGATAAATAAAGCTCCCTTTGATTTGAATTCACACTCCGAGTGTTTCTTAAAGTGACTCCCCATAACAATTTTATTTATTGCACTTTTAGGAGTCCTATTGAGGAAGTTGTTTAATAAGCAGACATCTTGCTGGGTGTGGTGGCGCACACCTGTAATCCCAGGGGCTCTGGAGGCTGACACAGGAGGATCATGAGTTCAAAGCCAGCCTCAGCAAAAGTGAAGTGCTAAGAAACTCAGTAAGACTCTTTCTCTAAATAAGAAAAAGCAGAGCTGGGGATATAACTCAATGTTTGAGTGCCCCTGATGTTAAACCCTCATACCAAATAAATAAATAAATGAGCAGACATATTAGAATGTCGGACCTACATTTTTTCTAAGAAGTTCAGGGTTTCTGGTTTAATGAAGAGGTCTTTGATCCACTTTGAGTTGATTTTTCTGCAGGGTGAAATAGGGGTTAAATTTTATTCTATTGCATATGTTTTTGCAGTTTTCCCAGTGCTATTTGTTGAAGAGACTATCTTTTCTCCAATGAACACCTTTGGCACATTTGTCTAGTATGAGGTAAGTGTAATTATGTGGGTTTGACTCTGTGTCTTCTATTCTATCTATTGCTATCTATTGGTCTTCATTCCTGTTTTAATATCAATACCATACTGTTTTTGTTACTATAGCTCTGTAGTATAATTTGAAGTCTGGTATTATGATGCTTCCTGCTTCACTTTTCTTGCTAAGGATTGCTTTGGCTATTCTGGGCCGTTTATTTTTTTTAAATAAATTTTATGACTGCTTTTTCTATTTCTATGAAGAACATCATTGTAATTTGAATATGAATTGCATTAAATATGTATAGAGCTTTTGGTATTATGGCCATTTTGACAATAATAATTCTTCCTATCCAAGACCATGGGAGATATTTCCATGCTGTGAGGTCTTCTTTAATTTCTTTCTTGAGTGTACATTTTAGAGAGCTTTTAGCACTTTTGTTAGAATGATTCCCAAGCATTTTGATTTTTTGAGGCTATTGTAAATAAGCTAGTATTCTTTTTTTTATGGGTATTATATTTTATTTGAAGTTTTTAATGTAAAAAAAAAGGTATACAAATACAGATTACATTATGATGACCAAGGCAGTACTCTACATGACAAAAGTCAAAACAAAACAAATTGATAAAGTAATTGTACCGGCACAGAATGAGCAGAATATACCTGATGTCCAATCTAGGCTGCATATGCATAAAATGATCTGACCACATGCTTATGCAAAATAAATTATTTCCTAGAACACAAATACACCAACCATTCTGACTATCCACTGCCTGATTCCCCTGGTGAGTATTTTGAGAGAAATTCTACATAACACAAAAAGAACCGGCATGGCACTTAAAAGACTGCAAAAAAAAAATAACACAATTAAAAACATTTGTAATGTAATTCTGTATAAAATATACACAGTAAATCTTATTAGTTAAAAAAGGATTTTAAAATAAAAGATTACCCTGAATAATGGTTAAAACTATATCATAGAAAAATGCTCATCCTTTGTGTATTATTGGTAGAAAACTGATAGCTTTTGTTGCCAGGCAAGGTGGGGAAGATACCTAACTTGAAATCATTCATTTATAATTTGTTTAAAAATGTAGACAGGTTATACCTTGCCGTTTGCTCTTTATTTACAAGGAATGCTCTTTCTAATATTTAACCACAGGACAAAAAAGAATTTGAAGAAATTATTTTTCAAAATGAGGTCCAAAGGCCCAACAAAATTCTAAGTTGGCCCCTGCATTTTAAACAAACTCCCTGGGTGATAATGCCACATTCTAAGCTGCCCCAGGGGAAACAGCACCACTTAAAAGCAAGACCATGAACATTCTGGTGCAATATGTCAGAATTCCCTATATAAGTTTATGACATGAAGTGAATACTGATTTTTGTTTTAAAACAAGTTTCAGGTATTAAGAGAAACATAAACACCTCTCAAATGAACATGCAAATGTATATAAACATTTTCCTTTGAGGTTTTCACTGCTTTCAGACTTATTTATTTGAAGAAAGGAGAATGTGTGACCACAAACTGGAATATTACATTTCTAATGAAATGTAGTATTCAGAGACAGAGAAATTTATTAAATGTCTATAAATTTTAAATCATTCTAAACTAAAAAAAATTAAAATTAGATAGCTTCCCTAAAATTACATTTTTCCAAGATTGGACAGGTATTTATTTAGATGATTATGGTTACTTTTTTAAAGCCCTTTTTCATAAAAATGATATTTAAAATAAACAACAGAAGGATGCTATATCTGGCACCTCTTCAAATACTAAGTTGCTAAACACCAATATTAATAAAAAAATATGAAAAACTCTGCTCTTGAAATGTATTATACTTTGTATTACATGTATTAGTTACTAAATAAAAACTCAGTTAAAGAGAGAGAACTGTGATAAGTTTGAGTGTATGTGTGGCTCTAAACATTTATTCATGTTTACTGGTTTCTTTTTATTCTATATTTTATTGAGGATTCCATAAACATGACCCAAAAGTACCAAAAATGTGGTTTTGGGGGAAGAAACTAGTGAAGTTAAGACATTCTACTTAGAAGATAAATTAATTTCCTATATACTAAATAAGGAACAAATATTATACATTCTGCCTCCACCGAATAAATGGAATGCTTTTACAAGTTTGGTAACAAATGAGTGCCTCCTCATTATTTAGATCATAAAGAATAACTGCAGGATTCACTCTCCAGTAAGAAATAAATATTACCGTTGCACTTTTCTGTATCTACTTTAAATGTCTATTATTTTCCTTTCTATATACCTAGCAGTCTTCCATTTGACTGCATTCTGTGTCTTTTGAACACATATATTAACATTAAGTTTTCACTAAAAGGATAAGCTCAAAAACTATCTCTTATTGTTAAAAAAAATAAAATTAAAAATCATTTGTGCCAGTGTTTCAAAAATAGCTAAAGATTTGGAATCTGATTCTTAATATGTCTACTTTTTAACTTAGAGGAATCTGTAATGCCCAATTCTAAGGAAATGTCTTTTATTACCAATTTATTAATTGTTGCCTTAAAAATTAATAATTATCCAAGACAACGAGAAATCTTATAGTTGAATGTTAAACATAAAGAACTCTGAAACTAACAGGTAATATAAAATTTGCTGCATTTTGAATTAACCTTTTATTCCAAATTAACAGAGAATGACGAAAATTGTGAGGAGCTTATGATGTAATCCCACTATGTGCCTTAATGCAACAGATAATTTGTTTTAAAATAGTGGTTATTTCCTTTAAATTAAAAAGGTAATTTCATTACTCATCCGGCCTCTGAAGATTCAATCCAACTAAATTTTGACATGATTGTCTGAAAGCTAGTTTTATTTTTTTCAGTTATATTTAAATGTAATAAATTTATTCTTATAGTCTATAAGATATTGTTTTTTTTTGGGGGGGGGGGGAGGGTGGCAAATATAAAATGGTTAGTTGTATCCAGGCTGGTAACAAGCTTATCCATGCATTTAATGGCAACATAAGGAGAAAGCACAGTTGAAAAATGAGGATCAGACACATTCTTCTGCAGACATCAAAAGAGGATTGATATACTCAAAACCTTCAAATTCAGACTGATCAATGAAAGAATTCCCCACGCAAAAACACTTCGCCGGGAGAATTCCAATTTTATTGCAAAAAGCAGTGTGCTTATATAGAACTAAGGGGGAGATGGTAGGGTTTAGATAAATGGCAGGCAACCCGTTTATTGGCAAGTTCTTTCAGATAACAGCTCCGGAGCCCAGGAATTAGTTCTCATTGGGGCTAAGGTTCCCCGCCAGCGAGATTTGAAATTGGCGCCGGCGGGAGAGTTCACAGGGGCGGGAACTTTTCGCGCCACTGCAGAAAAGAAGAAGGTAGGAAGAAGAGGTGCTTAGGCGCCATGTTGGGGTTTTTTCTCTGGGGTATGGCTGCCGTTTATACTTTTCCCAACAATCAATCTTCCTCACAATGTCATCATCATCTGGAGTGAGCTGTACAGGTTCATTAGTAAACTGAGAATCAAAGTTGTCCAAGCCAAATTCTCCAGAAATATTTGGTTTAAAGGGAGGTACCACCTGCTTTTGTTCCATCATATCCCAATCAACATTTCGAAAGAATGGATGCCCCTGTATATCAGCAAATCCTGTTTGAGGATGACAACCCAATCGTTCCTTTGGGTCCTTGTTCAGAAAACTCTTCAGGACACTTGCAGCTTTTACAGACAGAGAACGTGGAATGCGAATTTGTTTTTCCAAAATAACTTGGAAGTTATTTTGTTTTTTGATCAGGGTTATCAGAACTCCCAACAATATCAAACGGAGACCTTCCTGCCATCATCTCAAACATTAGTACACCAAGAGCCCACCAGTCAACGCTGAAACCATAATCTTCTCCTCTTAAAATTTCAGGAGCAATGTAATTAGGAGTACCACAGAAAGTGCTGGTTGTATCTCCTGGCTGTAATCCTTCCTTACACATGCCATAGTCAGTGAGTTTAATGTGTCCTTCAGAGTCCAATAATACATTGTCTAATTTCAAATCTCTATAAATTATCCCTTGCTCATGAAGATAATTTAAGGCTAGACTAATTTCCACAGAATAAAACCTGGCATGTTCTTCAGGAAGTTTTCTTTGTCGCTGCATATGAAACATCAGATCTCCTCCATTTACATACTCTATAACAAAGAACAATCTGCTTTCTGTCTGAAAGCATGAATGCAGCCCAACAAGAAAAGGATGATTTGAAGCCTGCTCAAAAACATGCTTTTCTGTCTGTACCCAATCAATATCCTCATCATCATTGACGAGCTCTTTTTTCACAACTTTCATCGCATAAATACGATCTGTTTTTTTTAATCTAACCAACAGTACTTTGGCATAACTTCCTCTTCCTATTACCCGAAGCAAATCAAAATCCTGAAGACCTAAACTGGATGAAGCTTTGCCACTTTCCCTGGTGTTCATTGCCTCCTTTTCCTCACCAACTTGGTCCAAACTCTCATGACTTGAAGGATTATATGGAATTACTGTCTGTGGATGGTCTGAATGCATGGAGGACTGGTCCATTGGCATCATTGGTTCCGGTGGCAAAGAATGTCGCCCACATTCAATTGTGACTAGCTTGTGGCACTTCTTATGAACCAAGAGTTTGCAGTTGATGCACTTATATCCTTGGCGTCCAAGTCCCCATATTCGGTCTGTGCAGATGGCACAATGAGCACGCCTGTTGAAACGTTTGGCTTGAAAAGTGTGGCCATTTGCACAATAAAGCTTTCTCCAGTGACGGGCACCTCTGCTGTAGATGGATTTATCTTCTCCTGGACAAGGCATCCCAGGACGTTCTGGCACACAAGGGAATACATGAATCAAGAGTTCTGAACCCTTATTTAGCTCATAAAGCCTAAATAAGGGTTCGAGACATGTGTTCTTTTGACAATGAACAGCTTTTTACCATGAAATGGATAGATGAGGAAGGAGACCCGTGTACAGTATCATCTCAGTTGGAGTTAGTGTCTTGGTCTGGTTTTGACAACTGGTGATAAAAGCTTCATAGAATATGTCAGAAGAGTTCCCACTTTTCTATTGTATGGAGTTACTTGTGGAGGATTGATATTGTTTCTTCTTTAAAGGTCTGGTAGAACTCTAATGAGAATATATTTGGTCTTGAATTTTCTTGGTTGGTAGGACTTTGATGGCTGCTACAATTTCCTTATTTGAAATTTGTCTCTTTAGATTTTCTACATTCCCTGGTTCAGTTGGGTAGACTATATGTCTCTAGAAATTTTTTCAATGTCTTCAAGATTTTTTAGCTTATTGGATTATAAATTTTCAAAATAGATTCTGATTATCCTCTGTATTTCAATGTGTATGGTGATGTTTTCTTTTTCATCATGCATTTAATAAAGTCAGTTTATTATCTCTTTTATTAGTTTAGCTTACGTTTTATCAATTTTGTTAAGTTTTTTCAATGAACCAACTTTTGTTGCATTGATTTTTTTGAAGTTCTTTAATTTCAATTTCATTGATTTCAGCACTGATTTTAATTATTTCCTGTCTTCTATTTATGTTGGTGTTGATTAATTCTTCCTTTTCTAGCTTCTTAAGATATAACATTATATTTCACATTTTCTTTATCCATTCATCTACTGAAGGGCATCTAGTTTGGTTCCACAGTTCAGCTATTGTGAATTGTGTTGCTATAGACATTGTTGTGACTGTGTCCCTAAAGTATGCTGTTTTTAAGTCCTTTGAGTATAGACCAAGGAGAGGGATAGCTGGGTCAAATAATGGTTTCATTCCCAGTTTTCCAAGAATTCTCCATAGTGCTTTTCATATTGATTGCACCAATTTGCAGTCCCACCAGCAATGTATGAGTGTGCCTTTTCCCCCACATCCTCACCAACACTTATTATTATTTGTATTATTAATAGTTGCCATTCTGACTGGAGTGAGAAGAAATCTTAAGAGTAGTTTTGATTTGCATTTCTCTCATTGCTAGAGATGATGAATATTTTTTCAGATGCTTGTTGATTGATTTTATATCTTCTGAGAAATGTCTGTTCAGGACTTTGGCTCATTTATTGATTGGGTTATTTGTTTTTTTGGTGTTAAGATTTTTGAGTTCTTTATATATTCTAGAGATTAGTGCTCTATCTGACTGGCATGTGGTAAGAGTTTATTCCCAATTAGTAGGCTCTCTACTTTGGTATATATATATATATATATATATATATATATATATATATATACACAAAGGAATATTATTCAGCATTAAAAGAAAATAAAATCATGACAATTTCAGTAAATGGATGAAGTCAGAGAATATAATGCTAAGTAAAATTAGCCAACCCCCAAAATCCAAATGCCAAATGATTTTTCTGATTTAAAGATGCTGATTCATAATATGCTCTGGTGGGGGGAAGGGGTGGCTGGGAGGATTAAATTAACTCTAGATAGGGCAAAGGAGAAAAGGGGAGGGGGGGAAGAAAGGGGGCATAAATGTAGGAAAGATGGTGGAATGCGATGGTCATGATTATCCTAAGTACATATATGAAGACATGAAGGATGTGACTCTACTTTGTGTACAACCAGAGATATGAAAAAGTGTGCTTTATATGTGTGATATGAATTGCAGTGTGTTCTGTTGTCATATATAACAAACTAAAATTAAAAAATAAAAAGATAGATTATTCATTTGGTATATTTCTCTTCTTTTAATGAATGGATTCAATGCTGTGATCTTTCCTCTTACAATCACCTCTGTAGTTTCCCAGAGATTTTGATATGTTGTATGTCTATTCTCATTTGCTTTTAAACATTTTTCTATTTCACCCTTGATTTCTTCTGCTATCCATTAATCATACAACACCATATTATTTAGTCTCCAGGTGTTAGAGTAACTTTTATTTTTTTATCCTACCTCAGATTTCTAATTTTATTCTTTTTGATCTGATAGAATTTAAGATATGATCTCTATTTTTTGTGTTTATTAAGAGTTGTTTTGTCTCTTAAGATGTGGTCTATTTTAGAAAAATGTTCCAAATGCTGCTGAAAAGAAAGTGTATCAGTCATTGACAAATGAAACACTCTCTATAAGTCTGTCAATCTTAATTATTAATTGTGATTCTTAATTATACAGCTTTTTAATTTAGTTTTCATTTGGAAGATCTGTCCAGTGATGAGAGAGGTGTGTTAAAGTCACCCAGTGTTATTAGTATTGTTCTCAGTTTGATTCTTGATATGGAGAAAGTTTGTTTGATGTACACCATTGCTCCATTATTTGGGGCATAAATATTTATGATTGTTATTTTTTGAGATTGTTTAATTCCCTTATGCAGTATGAAATGACCTCTTAGTATCTCTTCTGAGTAACTTTGGTTTGAAGTCCACTTTATCTAATATGAGGATGGAAATTCTGCTTGTTTACAAGATCCATGTGAATGATATGATTTCTCCTATCCTTTCACCCCTAGTCTATTGATGCCTTTGCCTATGTGATGAGTCTTTGGAGACATCACATTGTTGGGTCATTTTTTTTCTTTCCTCTTTTTTTTTTATATTAGTCTGCCAGCCTCTGTCTTTTGATTGATGAGTTCAGGCCATTTACATTAGGTTATTATTGAGATATGAGTTTTATTTTTATTGAGAGATGAGTATTCTTGGCATCCATTTTAATTCAGACCTTGGGGTGTGTGTGTGTGTGTGTGTGTGTGTGTGTTTTCAAGATCTTCTAGCTTCTAGGGTCAAGGTTGAGAAATAGGTTAAAATTCAAATTAGTTCACCTATGTTGCCTGACATTTTTGTCCAGCAGTCTTTAATATTCTATCCTTATTCTATATGCTGAGAATTTTCATAATTATGTGCATTGGTGTGGATTTTTTTGCAGTTAATATTTGGAGTCCTAATATACCTTCTGTATTTGATTTTCCATTTCATTCCTAAGGTTTGGAAAATCTTCTGATATTTTTCCATTGGAAAAAAATGTGTATTTTTTCTTTTCTTTTTCTTTCTTTATTTGTTTGTTGTTTGTTTTTATTTCAGAACCTTCATCTATCCTGATGAATCTATATTTGGCCTTTTAATGTTATCCCATATTTTTTTGAGAGAGATAGAGAGAATTTTAATATTAATTTTTTTTTTTTTTTAGTTTTCGGCGGACACAACATCTTTGTTTTGTATGTGGTACTGAGGATCAAACCCGGGCCACATGCATGCCAGGCCAACTCGCTACTGCTTGAGCCACATCCCCAGCCCATCCCATATTTCTTGAACATTCTATTCATGTTCTCTTAACATCTCCCAAGTTGTCTATTCTAGTAGTGATGCTTTCCATTAAATTTTTAATTTAATTTATTATTTTCTTTGTTTGGAGTATTTCTATTTGGTTCTTTTTCAGAATATTTATCTCTTTATTGAAGTGGTCTTTCACTTACTGTATTTTCTCTCTGAATTCACTCTTTACATGATTTTTTCCTTGACAGATTTGATAAACTGTGAATGTTCTCCTTTTATGACATTTCTCATAATGTGTTGTCAATGTATTTTGTTATTCAGGTATTTTGGTTGTTTGAGGTGCTTTGTTCCCTTGCTTTCTTTGTGGTGTTTGTGTATCTACCCATATGAGTCTGAAATGTCAGAAATTCTTCCCTGGGAACATATAGTGTTCCTAAAGGTTTCTAGTACCTCCTGGTTTAGGGGAAGACAAATAATAACAAGAACCAATGGAAACACTATGAAGCATTAAACTAAATAGTTATGACATCTAGAATGTTAATTGGCACAATAAATGGAAATGGAATGGTAAGAAATTGCCAACAGTGAAGACATTAGGTTTGAAACGGTTTGCTATTTCTAGAGGTGAACAGAGAGAATGCTAAAGGGATTTATGATATAATCATCATGAGGGAAAAAGAAAGAAAGTAGAAGTAAAAAATTAAAGAAAGTATGAATAAGAGAATAATAGAATTTAGCTGGAAGCAAAAAAAAGAAAGGAAGAGAATAGAGAAATAGATGAATGAAAAACAATACAAAACAAAAATGTACTAATCAAAACCAAAACCCTACCCCTCAAAAGAGAGTGATGATGAATAATTACCTTCAAAAAATGTTAGAAATGAGAAATATGAGTTTTGTATGCATATATACAAATATCCATGAAACATTCAGCATAAAATGGGGGGGGGGGGATAGAGAAACAACAACAACAAAAAATAAAAATAAAAATTTAAAAGTTTTTATTTTTGGTGGTGATCAAAAATTGTCAATGAGAATATATATTCATTTTCTTCCCAAATGCCTTTCTGTTTTGTTCTTGAGGTATGTACTGTGCATAAGAATAAGAGCCACAGGATTTTCAAGTCCTCCCTCTTTTTGTTTTGCTGTTCAAGTGGTCAGTTGGGTTTCAAAAATACTTAGCTTCCATTCTTTGCAGAATGAGGTGGAGTGTGTTGGAGATGGTTTTCCCCTCCACTCTCAGGGCACAGTCACTATAGAGTTCTGTGAAAGGAGTTCCCAGAGACAGAGATCCTCAAGATGGGATTTAGGTCTAGTGAGGCCCCAAGTTTTTAACTGAATGGTGACTGCTCTGAAGAATTTAAAGCAGAACACCTCCAGTGCCTGGCATCTGCTAATTTACACTGGAAGTCTGCACCCCTGGAGTCTCCCCCTGGTTCCACTTGTGTGGAGGAGGAACCAATCCTTCACCTCCTCCACCACCCTTGACTCTTGTCTTTCTCAGCCTCCTGGGTTCAATCTCAAGCACACAGTGAATCCCACCCCCTCTGAACAAATTTCTGGCCTGCTCCAGTTGGTCCTGAAAGCCACCAGACTCAAAGAATGAGAGATCAAATATCACTGTGGTTTCGATGACCAACCTTCCCCTGGGTAAAACAGTTCTCCACACCTGAATTTCTCCTAGTTTTCTCGGTACACTCTGAGTGATGGATTACTCGGGTCTGGGCTTTGAGCTTGGTCCCACAGTCACAGGCCAACCTTGGCAGGAATGCCCCAGCTCTCCACAGACTACCAGGATATGTGCAGCATCTTTCCCTCATGAGGATATAGTGTAGCTCACCCTCTGGATCAGTCCAACAATGATCTTGATGTCTGATTTCTCCATACCAAGACATGCCATGGAGCCACATAAAATGTGGGTTTTCTAAGCCCCCTCCCTGATTTGCCTGTGGTGGATATTATCTGGTGGCCTCTGGTGCTGGTGGTGATATATATATTCATATCCTTATATCCAACCAACTGAGTCCCCAAGGTGTTCTAAGAGTCAAGTATTAAGTCTCATTAAAATCCCTCTTTTTTCTCAGCTCATGGAGAAACCGTTATCCACTTTTCTGTTCTCAAATTATGGAACATCTTGGAAAACAATATACTCTTTTCTTATGAAATTCTTCTTCTGAAATTCTAGTAAAAGTAACTTTTTAAAGTCTTTTTCTTTTTATAGGATTATTTTACTCATTTAATAATAATAAAACAATTTTATCGTAATTTTAAACATTTTATTGTGTAAATTTAGACAAACTTTTTAATAATTTTTAAAAATAATGGTGTATATTTTTCCTTTCTTGGTGTCACATTGTGTACTTTTCCACTTGTGGCATCATGTTGGCACTCAAAAAGTTTTGAATATTGAAGCACTTAGGATTTTCAAATTTCAGAATAGGGATGTTCAACTTACCCATGTAAATTCTTCACTGAATTTTACCACTGCTGAGTCTGACCCACAAAATAGATGCAGTTTTCCATCTTGAGATTCCTTCAGTATCTCAATAGTCCCACATATAATTTGATTTCTATAACTTATCTATATGCATGTATCAAGTGTTGAGAGCTTCAATTCCCAAGGTATCTGGGTTCTGCTGAGTCCAGGGAAGGTCCTGCCCATAGGTGGGACTTTGCTCACACACTCTGTGCTATCCATTCTGTGTTATTGTCCTGGTATACAAAGATTCTTGGAAACTAGGAGCCAGGTTGTTGCCCTAGTCCACCATCTCACTGTTGAGGAAAACTTGGAAATTGATTGATTTCTTTTTCCATGTAGATGGTCCAGGCTCATCCTTTTATCCTATCTACTTTGCTCTTTTTTGTTAATAACTCCCTGATGATTCCTTTCTTCTCTGTGCTGCCATATTACCTTAATTAAATCCTTAATGCAACACTTATACTTTGCAAGGTAATCACCAACTCTCCTATTTCTTCTCATCAGGCTCTAAGGCATTTAAAGCAAGTGACCACACAATGATTTTATATCCTGGCAGCCAGTGCTAATTAGAAGAATGCACCTGGATACCTGTTTGTCCTGGACTCTCAGATTCCTCGGCCTGCTTGTCCATGCTCTGCCATATCACCTGGATGGACTCACCTCTGGATTTGCAAAGATCATCAGAATATGACTTCTTAAATGAAGCAGGTCAGCATTTGATTTACAATTTGCAACATAGCAAGTGTTGCAAACACATCAACAGATCAAACAAACCTTCAAAAACCTATTATGCAATATGGACATTTTATGACTATAATCTTAATTATTCCAGTAAGAAGGGAAATATGAAGATCTTTATAGTATCCATGTCAAATTGTTTCATGAAATGGCTTTCTTTCATTGGCTATACAATGAAAGAATGCAAACATGGAGGTAGGAAGTGTTCTATTGGTCATGAGTATTTTTAGGAAGGTTGTGGGACTTGGAATGGATGATATTTTAACATCAATTTTGAAAGAACTATAAACTTACAAAATGCTGAAAGTAGTTCAGAGAGATTGAGAGCTGTTCACACAGCTTTTCCTTTTGATAATATTTTCTATAACCATGCTTCATTTGTCAAAACTAAGAACTTCACATTGGCATAACACTACCAACTTGCTACAGACTTTATTTGGGTTTCATTTTTCTTCCCACTGATATTCTATTCAATTCCAGGATTCCATGCAGTATTCACGTCTCATTCATATCCTCCAATTTGGGGCAGTTTTTTAGCCCTTGTATTAATTTTCTACTTGCTGTTGGAAATTACAGCAATCCTAACACTTCAAAATAACACAGATTAATTTTCTCACCTTTCTGCAGACCAGTTGTTCCACTGATTTTTTTCTGCAACGGGCTTCACAAGGCAAAAATCAAGCCGTTGGTGAGGCCATGTTCCTCTCTGGAGAACTTCGAAGCCCCTTCAAATTGCTGCTAGAATCCAGTCCACAGAGGTCTGGTTCTTTTGATAATTGTTGGTGGAGTCATCCTTAACTCCTCGTGGTCTTTGTGCATAGACTCTCAGCTCAGAGCCCCACAGTGCATCCAAACCTCTTCACACACTTTCTCTCTGGTACTTGAATATCATTCTCTGATAACAACAGAGGAAGCTTTGATGCTCAAAGGGTTTATAATCTTATCTCTGCAAGGTCTCTGACATGAAATTTAACATATTCACAAGTTCCAGGATACAGGCGTGGACATTTGGGGGGAGGGAGGAGCAGTCTCTGACAACCACAGTGTCTTCCATGACTTAATACATCTGAAAAGTACCGTTTTTATCATACTATTATTTATAATTATTTTGCAGCTATGATTATCCTTCAATTTGGGTTTGCCTGACATTTTTCATCACTGAATTGAGATTCAATATTATGAGAAGATTCCCATAGATGGATACAGAAAGTGCTCCTTTTACCCTTCACATAATCACATTACTGACTCCATCACCTAGGCAAAGGGGGCATCTATCAGGTATTTGAAGTAAAAAAGAACTATTTTCTTCTTTGTGATTCATAAATTTCTTGAGGAAGCAACTTTCAGATTATAAATATTTCTGCTTAAGATGGTGGTTTTAACTTCCCTTATTCCTTCATATTTATTAATCAGAATTCTTTTGGAATGAAAAGTGCCCCCCCCCTTTTTTCTCCTTCAGTTATTCATTGCTTAATTAATTTAGTATGGACTCCTCAGTACTTATGTAGTCTGTGGATTTTCATAAATAATATCATTGTTTATTTTGTTGTTTGATGTTTTCTGGGATTCACTCTTAGAAGGACCAGCAGTTTGATTCCTGTGTCTTTCTAAAAGTCCCTTCTTCTTTTGAGCACTTCTTATTTTGCTGGCAACATAAGCTGTCTCTCATATTTTCATTAGCTCAGGCATGGATCCAAGTATTTCCACAAGAAATAGTTTTATAATTTATTGTCTAATAAACTTATTAGAGAATGACATTTGAAAACTAAGTTATTGGTGAAATCCAAGTACAGTGGCTCACACCTTTAATCCCAGTGATTAGGGAGGTTGAGGCAGGAGGATCCTTGGTTCAAAGCCAGCTTCAGTGACTTAGTGAGGCCCTGATAAAATGATTGAGAATTTATCTCAAAAGAAGAAATATAAAAAGAGATGGAGACTTGGCTCACTGGGTAAGCAATCTGGATTCAATCCCTGGTCAAAAAAAAAAAAAAAAAGTGTATTCCGATATAGAGATTTGTCCCTCTTTTTTCTTACATTTTTAATTACCTTTTCTCTCTTTTCTCTGCTTGCTCCTTTCCATCAGCATTTTGTGTTAGTCAATTTTTCCAGACTGTAATAAAAGACCTGATGAAAACGACGTAGAGGACAAAAAGTTTATTTGGGCAACTTCAATATTATATATAACTATAATGCACTAAAAAATGATTTAAAATATTGATTTGGGTTTATGGTTTTGGTTTCAGTCCATAGTTGATGGACAACATATGTCTGGGTCTGAGGGGAGGCAGAACATCAGGATATAGTATAGAAATGCTACTCACTACTTGAGAGTCAGGAAGCAGAGAGAGAATTTGGATGCTCCCAGCAAACTACTTCCTCCAGCCCCCTACAGTTACAACCCATTAATACATTCGAATTATTAATCAATCAAATGGATTAATCGACTGTTTGTGTTACAGTTCTCATAATCTGATCATGTCACCTCTGAATATTCCTGTATTGTCTCACACGTGAGCTTCAGGGAACACCTCATCTAAACCATAACAGCACCAGAATGAGTCTTCTAGTGTTGTCACTATATCACCTCTGACCTAAAAAAAAAAAAAAAAAATAGTATTGCCATTTTGTAGTTTAACCAATGGTTCTTTTTTTTTCCCCCTTTGATATCAGGGATTGAGCTCAGGGGCACTCAACTAGTGAGCCACATCCCCAGCCCTATTTTGTATTTTATTTAGAGACAGAGTCTCACTGGATTGCTTAGTTCCTCGCTTTTGCTGAGGCTGGATTTAAATTCATGATCCCCTACTTCAGCCTTCCAAGCCACTGGAATTATAGGAATGGGCCACCAAGCTTAGCAATAGTCCTTGAATCTTTGGTTTTGGGACCCTTACACACACATTAAAATCATATTGAGGAACCGAAACCAGAAATTTTATAGGAATTTTAACTATTGACATAACTATTGATCTGTATAGCATTAGAAATTAAAACTGAAAAAAATATTTAAAAATTAAAATATTTGTCTAGTTACAATTATATTTTTAAAAGAAAGTAGAAGCCTTTTTCCAAAGACCACATTTTAATAAATAACACTTGTGTACACACTTACTGCCTTAGATTTCTTTTTTCTTTCTTTTTTTTTTTCAATACCAGGGATTAAACCCATGTGCACTTAAATAATGAGCCACATTCCCAGTTCTTTTTACATTTTATATTGATACAGGTTCTCATTAAGTTGCTTAGGACCTTGCTAAGTGTTTTGCCTTAGACTTCTGACTGCAAATTTCTACTCTCAGTCATTTAATTTGTCAAATCCAAGATATTTTTAAAAAGCCTTTTTAAAATCAATATGCAGTTACTAGGTTATGCATTCTCTGGTTTATTAGGCCCTTTAACCCTTATTTTTTTCCCCAGGGATGCTCTATTCTCCTAACTATCTATAAAACTCCATGGTAATTCTTGTTTCTTCTTCTGCAATCTGACTACCATGTCAAGATTTTCTGTGACTTCCTTTTTTTATGTATTTTAATACATGATTTATCAATTGCTTCTACATCCTGCATCTGATTTTTTTTCTCGATTTTTCTGGGGGATTCCTAGAGCTACAGCATCAAATATCAGCCAAGTGAGGAAAATTTCCACGCCAGCCCTAAGCCAAACCTTTATTTCGATCCTCAGCCTTACATATTCATCAGTTTATTACAAATCTATGCATAGATGCTCCTTAAGCATACCCTTCAGCATTCCTTATCCTGAATGCATCATTTTCCCCAAAATCCATTTCCAAAATTTATTCCATATTTGATCAAAATTGACAGTCATGAATAACTTTTTATCAACACTTTTCTTCTTTTAAAATCAGAATGATGCATTTTCTTAGTTTTCAATATTGTGTTGTTTCTTCTGTTTTCCACAGCTCCTTAAAGGTCACTGAATTATTTAAATAAATTCAAGTTTCTTCAATATTTTGAGAAGTTCTTCTTTCAGTTCTTACTGAAAATATCCAGTCATTTTAAAAATATTGAGACTTTTTCTCTCAGAAAATAATGAATGAAAACGATGGCTTGAATTTTCTTGAAGCAAAATTAATTGTAACAAATCCCATTTAGGTCCACAATTTAGTAGTTTTGAGTAACCACACAATTTTGCAACTATTATTACAATCTAAGTTCATAATATTTTTAGCACTTCAGAAAAATTATAACCTTTAATACTCATTCCCTATCACTTATATCCAGTCCTGACAGACAATATTCTACTTTCTCTCTCCAAAGATTGGGAATCATACAATATGTGATCATTTTGGCTGACTTCTTTCTCTTACCATGATATCACGGTTTGTCCAAGTTATAGCATATTTCAATATTTAATTATTTTGCATTGCCAAATAATATTTTATTGTGGTTATAGTTTATGTTTTGTTTAACTACACATTAGCTCACAGGCACCCGAATTTTTTTTACAAATTTGGGATATTATGAATTGTATTTCTAATATGAGTATATGTGTAAAAATGATTTTATATGTATGTAAATATTATAATAATTTTGTGTGGATACTTAGAAATAAAATTGACAAATCATGGGTTATATAATGTTCAATATTTTGAAGAACCTCCAAAGTGTATTACAAAGTTGCTGTATGATTTTTTTTAAAGAGAGAGAGAGAGAGAAAATTTTTTAATATTTATTCTTTAGTTTTCGTCGGACACAACATCTTTATTTGTATGTGGTGCTGAGGATCCAACCCAGCAGGCTCACATGCCAGGCGAGCGTGCTACCACTTGAGCCACATCCCCAGCCCACAAAGTTGCTGTATAATTTTACTGGTCTGAATAGCAATGTAAGAGGATCTTCCTGATTTCAACATATCCTCACCAATACTTATATAATCTGACAATATATGATAAATATTATATATAGAGATATATATTATATATATATATTTATATTATATATTATATTATATATTATAAATAAATCTATATTTATATATAATATAAATTTATATATATATATTATATTTATTTATATAAACATATATATATATATATATATTTATACAGACACACACTATATATATATTCATTCTAATGGGTGTAAAGTTGTATCTCAATGTGCTTTATGTTTATATTTTTCTAATGGCTATTAATTTTGAACATGTCTTCACTCCCGGTTGTACTTTTGCATATATATTTTTGTGTAGAAATGTATATTTACATTTATTGCTCATTTTTTCAAACCCAGTCTTTTAAAAAATATGAAATCTTGTCATCTGCCATAGCATAGATGGATCTGAAGGACATTGGCAACGGTAAGTAAGTCTGGCACAGAGAGACAAACACTGCATGATATCATCAATATGTGGAATTTCTAAAAGTTTACCTGATAGAAGTAAAAAGCAGAATAAGCGAAACAAACTTTGGATTTTGTCAAAAGATTTTTCTGTGTCTATTAAAATGATCATGTTTATTTTTCCTCTGTTAACATTCATAATTAATGTACTTAATACTATTTTTATTGGTTCATTTGAGTTATGTTTGACAGTAGAATTCATTTTTATATAATCATAGAAGTATGGAATATATCTTATTATAGTTACGACTCTATTCTTATGGATGTACATGATGGTGGGTATTTTTATATAAGTACTTAGAAAAAATATTTTAGATTTATTCCATTGTCTTATCTTTTCCTCTTCCCCCCTTCCCTTCTTTCCCTGGTATCTAATGAATATCTATTCTTTCCTTTCCCCACTTTATTGTAGGTTAGCATCTACATATAATTCAAAACATTTGAACATTTGACATTTGGTTTTCTTGGACTGACTTATTTCACTTAGAATAATAGTCTGCAGGTACATTCATTTACTTGCAAATGTCATAAAGTCATTTTTATTTATGACTGAATAAAACTCCATCATGTGTATATGTACCACATTTTCTTCAACCATTCATGTGGAAGGGTTCCCATAGCTTAGCTACTGTGAATTAGGCTGCTGTAAACATTGATGTAGGTGCTTCAATGTAGTAGGCTGCTTTTCAAATCCTTTGTATATAAACCAAGGAGTAGTATTACTGGATCAAATGAAAGTTCCATTTGTAAATTTTTAGGAAGTCCCATACTGCTTTTCCCACCAGCAATATATGAATGTACTCTTTCCCCCACATCCTCACTAAAATTTGGTCTCACTTGTACTCTTGACAATTGGCATTCTGGTTGGAGTGAGGTGAATCTCAGGGTAGTTTTAATTTGCATCTCTCTAATTGTTGGAGATGTTGAACATTTCTTCATATATTTGTTGAACATTTGTATTTCTTCTTTTATAAAGTGTTTATTTAGTTTATTTTCCTATTTGTTAATTGGTTGTTTTTGATGTTAAGCTTCTTTAATTCTTTTTATATCTTGGAAAATAATGTCTTTTGTAAGTTGTAGGTGGCAAAGATTTTCTCACATTCTGTTGGCTCTCTCTTCATGCTGTTGATTGTTTCCTTTGCTGTGAAGAAGCTTTTTAATTTTATATCATCCAGCTCATAGATTAATGATTTTCTTCTTGTGCTTTAGGAGTCTTGTTGAGGAAGACAGTTCCTAAGCCATTATGTTGGATTATAGGGCCTACATTTTCTTCAAGTATGTGCAGGGCTTCTGGTATAATACCTAGGATTATGATTTACTTTGAGTTGGGTCACATGCAGAGTGAAAGATAGGGATTAAATTTCATTCTACTACATATGGATTTCTACTGTTCCCAGCACCATTTGTTGAAGAGGCTATTTTTATCCAAAGTAGATTTTTGGCACATTTATCTAGTAGGAGTTAACTGAATTTTTGTGGGTTTATATGTCTTCTTTTCCATTGGTCTTCATGCCTGTTTTGATACCAATACCATTCTTTTTTTTTGTTTGTTACTATAGCTTTTTAGTATAATTTAAGGTCTGGTATTGTAATCTTCCTGCCTTACTTTTCTCAAAAAGGATTACTTTGACTATTTTGAGCCTTTAATTTTTCTAGATGAATTTCATGACTGCTATTTTTTTTTATTTCTATGAAGAATGTCAATGAAATTTTGATGGGAATTGCTTTGAATCTGTTTAACACTTTTGTTATTATGGTCATTTTGGCAATATTTATTCTGTCTATCCAAGAACATAGGAGATCTTTCAATCTTCTAAGGTCCTCTTCAGTTTCTTTCTTTAGTATTCTGTAGTTGTAGAGGTTCCTTCATATCTTTTGTTAGATTAATTTCCAAGTATGTTTTCAGGCTATTTTAAATGGGCTAGTTTTCCTAATTTCCCTTTCAGCTGATTCATCTTTTAATTATAGGAATGCAATTAACTTATGGGTGTTAATTTTGTATCCTGATACTTTGTTGAATATATTTATGAGCTCTACAAGTTTTTTGGTGTAATTTTTTTTTGGTTCTTCTAAATATAGAGTCATGTCATCATAAAATAGAATGAGCTCTTCTATTCTTATTCCTATCCATTTAATTTCTTTTTTTTGACTAATTGCTCTGGATAGTTTCAAGGACTATGTGTAATAAAAGTGGTAAAGGTGGGCATCCTTCTCTTATTCCAGCTTCCAGAGTGAATACTTTCAGTTTTTCTCCATTTAGAATGATGTTGGCCTTGTAGATGTTAAAAGTATAAAAGTATATGCTTGTAAAAGTATAAAAGTATAAGTTTGATGTATATAGCCTTTACAATGTTTAAGTATGATCAACTACCCCTAGTTTGTCTAGTGTTTTAAACATAAATGGATGCTGTATTTTGTCAAATGCTCTTATGTATTGAGAGAACCATGTGATTCTTGTCTTTAAGCCTATGTATGGGGTGATTTAAATTTATCAATTTCTCTATGTTGAACCAACCTTGTATCCCTGAGATAGAACCTTCTTGCTCATGGTAAGCTATCTTTTTAATGTGATTTTTAATGTAATTTTCCAGTATTTTATTTATGATTTTTGCATCTGTGTTCATCACAGATATTGGTCTTAAACTTTCTTTCTCTGATCTGTCTTTGTCTGGTTTTGGTATCAAGGTGATTTCTAGCTTCATAGAGTGTGTTTGGAAGAGTTCCCTCCTTTTATATTTTATGTGACAATTTGTGGAGGATTGGTATTTGCTCTATTTTTAATGGTCTGGTAGAACTCAGCTTCCAGAGGGAATACTTTTTTTTTTTTTGGTTCTTCTAAATATAGAGTCATTTTCAGCAGAAAATCTATTTGGTCCTGGGCTTTTCTTTGTTGTTAGGTTTTTGATGGCTGTTTCAATTTCCTTATCTGAATACAGTTGGTGTTATGGTTTAGATGTGGTATACCCCCAAAACTCTCATGAGAGACAATGCAATAGATTTCAAGGAGAAAGACTGGGTTATAGATTTAACCTAATCAGTAAATTAATCCCTAATGGAATTGACTGGGTAGTAACTGTAGGCAGGTAGGGTGTGGCTGGAGAAGGTAGTAATTGGGGATGTGTTTTTGTAACATGGGTTTTTATATTTGAATCTGGTGAGTGAAGTCTCTCTTTTTGCTTTCGCCCTGCCATACTCATCTGCCATAATATTCTGCCTCACCTTAAGCCCCAAGGGATGGAGTCGGCCTTCTATGGACTAAGCCCTCTAAAGTCGTGAGCCCTTAATTGAACTTTTTCTCCTCTACAATTGTTCTGTTTGGGTCTTTTAATCATGGTCGTGAAAAAGCAGACTAAAACAGTTGGTTTAAATTTTCTATATCATTTTGATTTAATTTGGGTTGGTCATATGTTACCAAGAAATTGTCAATGTCTTCAAGATTTGCTAGCTTATTGGAGTATAATTTTTCAAAATAATGTCTGATTATCCTCTGCATTTCAGCAGTATCTGTGGTGGGATATTTCCTTTTTCACCATGGATTTTAATAATTTGAATATTTTGCTCTCTTCCTTTTGTTAACTTGGCTAATGATTTATAAATTTCATTAATTTTTTCAAAGAGCAACTTTTTGTTTCATTGGTTTTATGAATTGCTTTTTAATCTCAATTTTATTGATTTCAGCTGGGATTTTAACTATTTACTGTCTTCTATTAGATTTGTTCTTGGTTTGTTCTTCTTTTTCTATCTTAAGATGTTATGTTACATTATTTATTTGGTGTCTTTCTATTCATTGATGAATGATCTCAAAGCTATGATCTTTCTTCTTACAATTGCCTTTATAATATCTCACAGATTTTGATATGTTGTATCTCTATTCTCATTTGCTTCTAAGTATCTATTTATTTATTTCTAATTTCTAAAGTCACCCAGTGTTATTGTGGTGTGGTTGATTTGATTCTTGATATTGAGAAGGGTTTGTGTGATGTATGTGGATGCTGCATTATTTGAACTTTTATATGATTGTTATATATGATTGTTATCACCTGTTGTTTGTGTTTCTTGTATAGTATGAAGTAATCTCCTTTGTCTCTGCGGATTATTTGATATGAAGATAGACACCCCTGCTTATTTATGATATTCATTTGAGTTATGTGGATGTGTTTCCATATGATGTGAGTCTTTTGTAGACAGCATATTGTTGGATCTTGTTTTTTTTAAACTCATTCTGCCAGCCTATAGCTTTTGGTTGGTGAGATTAATCCATTGAAATTTAGTGTTATTTTTAAAAGATGATTTATATTTCCTGTCATTTTGATTTACTTCTAGTTTTTAGGTTGAATAAGATTTCCCTACGCTTGTCTATTCTTCTATAGTTTCTGTCTCTGCTAGTGTTATGGATGTGAGGTATCCCCAAAAATCTCGCATGGAAGAAAATGCAAAAAGGTTCAGAGGAGAAATGATTGGGTTTTAAGACTCTTAACCCATTCAGTGAATTAATCACCTGATTGGGATTAATTGAGTGGTAACTGAAGTGGTAGGGTGTGGCTGGAGAAGAAGAAAATTGGGGTGTGACTTTGGGGTACATATTTGTATCTGAAAAGTGGAGACCTCTCTCCCTACTTCCTAATCACCATGATGTGAGCTGCTTCCCTCTGCCACGCTCTCCTGCCATGATGTTCAGCCTCACCTTGAGCCCTGAGGAATGGAGCCAGGCTTCTATGAACTAAGATGTTTGAAACTGTGAGCACTTAAATAAACTTGTCCTCCTCTACAGTTATTCTGGTTGGGTTTTTGACTGACAGCAGCAAAAAAGTCTGACTAAAACACTTGCTTTAAATTTTTATTTTCCATTTCCACTTCAGGGATATTTTATTAAGTATGTTTTGTAATTCAGCCTTTCTAGTTTAAATTATTTTAACTTTTGTTTATCATGAAAGGTTTTATTTCATCTTCAATTCTGAAGCTTAATTTTGTTGCATATAGTATTCTTTTGGGGCATCCATTTTCTTTCAGAGTGTTTTATATGTTATTTTAATACTTCCTAGCTTTTAGGATCTGGGTCGAAAAATGGGTTGAGATATAAATTGGTTTACCACTAAATGTCACCATCATTTTTCTCTAGAGCTTTCAAATTCTACCATTATTCTGTATGTTAGGTATTTTCAATAATGTGCCATGAAGTGGATCTGTTGTAGTTTTGTATATGGAGCCCTGTATGCCTTCTGTATTGGATTTTCCATCTCATTCTATGGTTTGGGAACTTTTTTGATATTACACCCATGAAAAATTCTACATTCCTTTAGTTTGTGTCTCAAAGCCTTCATATATTTCTATGAATCTTAGGTTTTGCCTTTTAATGTTATCTCATATTTCTTGAAAGTTCTGATAATGTTCTCTTAACATCTTTTCTCCGTAATCAACTTTATTTTCAAAAGTATACACTTTGTTGTCATTGCCTGAAATTCTATCTTCCAAATGCTCTAATCTCTTTTTTTGGATTTTTAATTTGGTTTACTGATTCCTTCATTTTGAGAATTTCCAATTTATTCCTCTTCAGGGTCTCTATCTCTTTATTAAAGTGATCTTTTACTTATTGTTTTTTTTTTTCTGATTTCACTCCTTATACCATCTTATATCTCACATGTCAGTTTAACTATGAACTTTTTATATTCTTTTTTATTTTAAAAACTAGTTCTATTACCAAAAAAAAAGTAATTCTTTAAAAAAAATAAAAAGGTGAACAGTTAGAGAAAAAAAAAGAAAAAAATTATATAGCTAAAAGCTATGATTATCAAATCCCCATGCCATTCTTACTGATATTAACTCAGGGTAGTTTTATAGAACATTGTCATTGACTTCTTTTTTCTTCTTCTTCTTTTGTATCTTTGTTAATTAATTAATTAATTTTAATTAGGTATATATGAAAGCTGAATGCATTTTTATTTATTGTACACAATTGCAGCACAACTTTTCATTTCTCTGGTTGTACATGATGTAGTGTCCTACCATATGTGTAAGTCATACATGTACCTAGGGTAATGATGTCCATCTCACTCCACCATGTTTCCTGACTCCACGCCCCCCCCTCCCCCATTCCTCTTTCTCTTTTCCGAATCAAAGTTTCTCCATTTTTTTCTATGCCCCCACTATTATGGATCAGCATCCTCTTATTAGAGAGAACATTTGGCTTTTGGTTTTTTGGCATTCTGAGTTGTTTGGAATGGTTTGTTCCTCCCTTGTGTATATCTATTGTGTATCTATCCATCTACCAAAATTAGTTTTAAGTTTCTACCCTACAAACTTATAGTATCTCTGTTGGTCTCCAATACCTCATAGATTAGAAGGTGCCAAATAACAGCAATGACCTATGTAAACGCTATATAGCAGTATATAGCAATAACTAAGTACTTGGTTCCTTTATGACATGTAGAACATCAGTTGGCTCAATAAACTGAATTGGATCAGCATTTCTATCAGCAACAAGTAAGTAATCATGAATTATGTCTGGCACAAAATCAAACAACAGGTGTTATCTTTGACTTTTGTAGTATTAATTATTACTACAACATTTGTGGTGGGGGCTGACATTATATATAGCAATTAGTCTAAGAGATGTTAACAATATAGCTAATTAAAAGGAAAAATGAAATTATATAAGCATAGAAAAGGTTTGTGATTTCAATAGGTAAATGTGAGAAATGAAAAAGCAAAAGGATGTGATAGTTAAGCAAATGGAGGAGAAAACTCTAGGTAAAAAATAAAAATAATGAAATAACAATAGAATTTGGCTATTAGAAAGAGAAAAGGGAGAAAGAGAAACAAATTGAACCTAAAGACAATACAAAGCAAAGTTGAAATATAATAATAAAAAAACCCTAACTCTCAATAGATGGAGCAAGGATATGTATCTACACCTTCAAAAAAATGCTAGAAATGAGAAAATAGAAACACATATGTATATGTTTAAATGTCCATGAATCATCGAGCACACTAGGAAACAAAGCAAAACAAAAAAACAAAAAAAAAAAGAAAAGAAAAAAAGAAATCTGATACAAAATTAAAGAGTCATTTCCATTGTGGTGGACAAAAATGTCCACCACATGTTTGTTGTCTGTGCTCAACCGTCATCTGTCTTTCTTTTCATTTTTCTTGAGGTAAGTACTGGGTATAAAAGTAGGGGCTGCAGGTTGTCAACTCCTTCCTTTTTATTGTGTTGCTCACCGAGATTCCAGTTGGAGCTCAACAACCTGTTTCCCTTCCCAGCAGTAAGTATGATAATGGAAGCACTGTCAGTGCCACTCCAGGGTGATGCTGCCGTTGTGGTCTATGAGTTCATGTAGGTGGAGTTCTCTGGAGAGGGGCTTAGGTCTAGTGAGGCCCAGGTGTTTTATTGCACAGCTAGTTATCTGAAGATTTTAAATCCATGCACCTTTAGAGCCCATCAGATGCCGAACTGTGCAGGGAGACTGTACCCAGGAGTCTCCCCAGGCGTCTACTCCTAAGTCAGGGGAGCCAGTCTCACTCTGCTTCATGGGTTCTCCCTTCACGGCCTCCCAGGGCCCTGCCAACAATCCCAACTCTCCCAATTTAGGTTCTTGATCCACTGCAGCTGGTCCTGTGTTCTTCCCAGCCTCCAGAGGTCCATTTCCAAGCACAGACACACCTGCCCATTTAGATTCTTAAGCCAAGTTTTTCCAGCCTCTCAGAGTTGGTACTCAAGCACAGATGCACCTGCCTGTTCAGGGCTCAGGATCCATCTCAGCTGTTCCTGTAAGGCAGGGAGGTAGGATTCTCTGCTGTATCCCTGACTTGTATTTCTGCAAGCTAAATACTCTCCAGGCCTAATTTTCTCCAGATTTTTACCAGGCTCAGACTAGTTCATGTGGCTGGTGTTTACCTGTACTGTGTACAGGAGTCAGCCTAATTTACCTGGATTTGAGTTCTCTGTTCCTATATTCACGGTCTGCACAGTGTATTTGGCTCAACCAGGGACTATTTTTAAACACAGGCATCAATAGTATACCAATTTATTGTGTCCACCAGCCTCAGGATGAGCCTAGGGCAGGTCACTCCTCTGATTGCAGGATTTTCCATGCTAAGATTGTCAGTTGTTTTTCTCAATTTCTTTTCTGACCTTTTATGTTAATTCTGCTACTCCTGCAAGCATTTTCCATTAATTTTTGTCCTTTTTCCTTGTTTAATGTTCCCAAATTTTCTATGTGTCTAAGGCACTCTGACTGTCCCATATTGAGTTTTAATGAAATACCTTTCACCTGCCTCATACAGAAGGTGTATTCCAGTTGCTTGAAAACCATATCAACCAGCTACAAGAAATGCTGCTTCCCTCTAGCCCGCCATCTTCTGGTGGTCCCTTAGTAGCATTAATTAATTAATCAATTTACACATAAAATAAGATTTTCTCATTTTGTGTGTGATATGTTGGCTATCACTGACAGGTAGACTCATTGGAGCGTAGTCAGATGGTTGAAATAATTCCGAGGCGATCATGAAGTTCCATCTTGAACCACAACTAATTGTGAGGTGTTTTGAATGGTTACAGCTAATGTTTTTTGACAACCAATTATAATTATCACATTTCTAAGACCTTTTGGGATACTCACAAGAGCACATGTGAACTTTTCCGTAATCCTATTTTCAATTTCGAATCAGAAACTATCAAAGACCTAAACTTAGAAAAATGAGTTTCCATCTAGTTCAATTTCTTTCTAGTTCAGTATGTTCAACTGAAGACCACATTTCTCCTGTGCTTGTACAGGGACAAAATATGAGATCCAAAAAGAAGAAAGGAGTCCTCTGTGCTCACAGAAGACTTGCACACAACAATGCTTGCCAGATCTGACTTACCCTTAGCTATCAGAAAAGATGCAGCATTCTCTAGCTTCCTTTTCCATGGAATTGACTTTGTACTTATTATAATATCTGCACTCATTCTGGCTGTGAAACATCTTAGCATTGCATTAAAAGTGAGTTCTTACCTGTAATAAAAGTGTCAAACCTTACTGAATATATGACAGTTTTTCTAATATTTCTATAGCTAATTTAGACTTCTTTAATTAATTGGCATGATACCAAGAACAGTTCACTGAGAAATCATATAAATTATACTTGCTTCTTTCTGAAAAAAAATGATTTGAAAAGTTATATAGTTTTAAATTCTGCATTATATTTATATTGTATTAGCCACTCACATATTTTATGAATATAAGTTTTCTAAATGCAATATTTTTGAAATTTTGGTTATTCTTCCTTAGTGCTTAATTATACAAATTTTATCAGATAAAAACTGCCTTTGCTTCACTTATTATTAAAATTGAGAGTGGATTTAATTACAAAAATAATGAAATTTGTAAAATTTTCATCATTGAAATTTTGAAACTAAGTCCATTTTTGGTATACTTCTGACATATATACATGTGCATGTGATTGTCGTGCTTAAAATCAATTTTCTATAATGTCTGTTAAATTATATAAGCATGTAAAAATAAGAAAAAAAAAGATACTGGTATTTTATTTTTAGGAATAAATATGAATCATAAGTTCAAAAGTCAAAATTTAAAATATTGGGCTGGTCATGGAGGTACATGTCTGTGATCCCAGCAGCTCTGGAGGCTGAGGAAGGAGGATCACAAGTTCAAAGCCAGCATCAGCAAAAGTGACGTGCTAAGCAACTCAGCAAGACCGGATCTCTAAATAACATTCAAAATAGTGCTGGGGATGTAGCTCAGTGGTCAAGTGCCTCTGAGTTCAATCCCTGGTACCTCAAAATAAACAAACAAACAAACAAATAAATTTGGATAGAGAAAAAAAAAAGAAATAAAGGACTAATATAGTAGCTTAACAAAAAATCAAAAAAAACAGTGAAACATTTATACTCACAGAATTTAATTCTATGATATTTTCATTGTAATTGGTCATATTTACTTTGTTACTTCTCAGAAATGACTTTTATAAAAACTTAATCACAAATGGTTAAATGGTGAAGATCACACTAGTCTCATTTACCCTACTCTTCCCTACTCTTTCTTATGTAAGTGATCTAGTTAATCAATTTATTTCCAACTGGAATTGGCCTGCTATTTGTTCACACACTCAAAGAGAGCTCTATACAAGAAATGATAGTTTCACATTTTTCAATGACTGGTTGTTCCTTTTTTTTCCAGGCAACCATTTCCTTTTTTAGAATGATTTCAAATAATATTTGTCCTGAGTCTCAGAAATATTTAGCAAGATGTACTTAGAAAAACATGATTACTCATTTCCTTTCCTTTTGGTCAATAAAATTGCTTTATGCCTGCCTGTCTGTTCAACTCTCCTGATATCCCATTAGCTTCTCTCCCGTTGATACACCCTAATCAGTAGGCATGCAAGACCCCCTTCTGACTAAAAATTGGCATCTTCATCCTTCTTTCATTCTCTCAAGAAAAAATGGTCATCTATTTTATTAATATCATTTATTCCTAGATGACTCCATGGAATATTGCATTTTGATCAATATTTAATTTTAAACTTCACATTAGTAAAGTAAATCTATATGGATAGCTGAGGTTGCAAACCAAAGATTTTAAAATCACCAGTTTGCCCAAATATGATTTTTCTTCCAGCAGCATCAAAAGCCCATTCATAGGAGAAAAATGTATGAATGATTTTATATATCTCAGATTGAAAGTTTACAATTTGGGTATAGAGGAAAAACAGGAATGGTAGGATTCTAAGAGTTTGGCTGAAGATGCTATACTATAAAGAGGACATGGTTTCTGGACATTCACCTAGAATTACCTCTACCTCCTGGACACAGGGTTGGGTGACATTGCCTAGGCTCCAGGGATGCTCCTATGACTGAATTATAAGTAATAATGTGTACCTATTATTTCTGAAATTTTCAATATTACTCTCAACTATGCATTGTATTTTGTCTTTTTTCATTGTTTAGCTGAAGGATGAAGTCATGGAAATGGGTTCCCCAGATTTTCCTTTGACCCTCATGTATCACATGGGCATAGGAGAATTTGGTAGTCTGGACACACCAAAGAGAGCAGACAAATTTTCCCCCGAAGAAATACACACAGAGCTCTCCTTATCTAAATAACTACAGTGTTTAGATTGTAAATATTTTTACTAAATAGCACAGAGAAAATGGTTTGTCTCTCACTGCTACTATCAAAAATCAAATACAAAGTCTGGATTTTTACCTTTGCCTGGCTTTAACAAGAACCTCGGACCCAATAACAATGTGGGATCACAGAAAGCAAAGTATGGGATCAGGCTTTTTATCCCCACTGGGCAATAATGGTAACTTCTTTTCTCCACCATGCTATCCATGGATGCCATGCATAATAGCAATGAGGAAATTCTGTTTGACAGGCTGTTATCAGTGGAGATATCATGGGGGAAGAGACACCATGCCTAGAAGAAAACTACACTCTACTGAAATAACAACCAGAGTCTCATAATACCCAAAATGTTTAGTGTAGATAGAAAATCAGTTACCAAAATGTATGGAATCACACACTACAAAAATCTCACCTTGAATGAAGAAAGACCATTAGTATACATCAACACTGAGATGATTATTGACAAAATAAACTTATAGATTTAAGAAACTGATGGAACTCCAAGCAGTACCAACCTAAGAGATTCACACTAAGGCACATCATATTGAAAATGAAAACAGAATACAAAGAAAAATCTTACAATAAGTGAGAGAAATGGCATCTTACTTATAAGGGGTAAAGAATTTGAAGGACAACACATATCCCATCAGAAAGCATGAAAACATAAAAGAAAAAGACATACAAAACTTTTCTTTTATTAATAGAATTTGTCACACATACGATTATCCTAAAAGAAAATTCCCTCAATAGAAAGAAAATGATGTTTCTTAACCTTTTTGGGAAAATTATTGAAATTTCCATCAAATTTCTGTGCTCTCTTTTTCTAGAATAACACACAACTAATATATTTTACAGGCAATAAATAACACTCATGAGACTCCCCAATAATAATAACTAGCAGGTTCAAAAATCTCTGACCACTGAAATTTCTGAATTATCTGACAAAATTCAATAATCTAAATCCTCACCTAAAGACTTTTTTCACAAAGATAAATTATTAGAGAATTATGCCCTCATAATCACTTTAATATCGTATAGCTTATACATAGAATATCTCCAAATTAGGAGATTTGCATATCATGGTCATGTCCTAATCCCTATAAACTACAATTATGTTACCATATATGGCCAAAAAGACTAGTCTGTATGATTACTTTGGGGTTCCTGAGATGGGAGATTATTCTAAATTATCATGTAAGACCAGTATAAACATAATGGTCCTTCCAGAAGAAAGAGGGAAGCAGTCCAAGGAGATGTGACTGTGGATGCAGATGTCAGAATGCTCTGGCCATGTAATGCAAGCAGCCTCCAGAAGATATAAGAAGGGAAAAAAACAGATGGATTGTCCTCTGTAGCACCAGGAAGGAATGTGATTGCTCCCATGAGACAGCTTGATGTTAGTCCCATAAGAACCTTTTGGACTTTCATCCTCCAGACAGGTTAGATAATAAATGTGTGCTATTTACATGAAGTTTATGATAAGTTTTATGAAAGCAATCAGAAAGAAATAAAAGCACAAGGAAGACGCTCTCAGAATGCCATATAAAATTGTCGGTGATGGAAGTTCATTTCTCCTTGCCTCCCACTACATTCATCATCAGGGCTTGGCTCATATCAATAGTCACTCCAATGCCTGTAGTTCCTGAATACTCCCCTTTTTCCTTTATGCCAAAAATATCCTCATGCTTCTGTATGTACCTAATAAGGCCTACCTCACCCAAATCATCTCATCAATTTACCCTTCCAACATTAATGGAAGCACCACTACCTGATTTGAAACACCCATCCTCGTCTCTTCTTTCCCTTTCTACCCACTTTGTGTTTAGTTTCATCCCAGTACTTATTGTCAAAATTTACTAACTTCTTCCTTTTAATCTAAGTTCAAATTTTCTTAAAAGAGAACGAGGTGATATTTCATTACTTTAAAAATTATCTTCATTATACATAACCATGTCTTGACCACAGAAGATAATTTTCGAATATAATAAAATAATAAGAGGCATGGTAAATGGCTACTAAGAAATACAGCTTAATCAGAATTTCAGGGAAAAAATCATGTAAAAATGGCCTCATATAAACCAAAGATCACTGATTTAGTAAATTTATGAATTCTAGATTCTATAATATTTTCAGCTAGAAATATCTGGTCAATGAATCCTGGTTTTAAAATATGGTTAGCAAAGTTTCTGGCTGTATTTTGAACAACTAAAGACATTATGTTCAATATTAGAGTATTTTCCTACAGTGCTTAAAGACCTGAGTTTGATACCCAGTATCATATAAAAATCAATCAATCAATCAATGTGTTCTGGTTTAAGAAGCTGATGAAGTCACCCACAAGAAACAGAGAGTCAGTTTGATCGACTTTGATATTGAGCTTACCTTCTTTTTTGTGTGATTATAGACTGCATTGTTCACATAACATAAAGAAGAACATGTGGCCATTTTTAAACATTTGCTGGCTCATGTTAATAAATCTTCTAATTCTTGTGTTCAACCTCATCCTGAAGGACACAGATACATTTGTTTCAGGATCTCCCAGAGCAACAAGGTCTTTGCTATACAAAGATGTAGACAAAATGTGCTGGTTCACAGGACAGAACAAGTGTTGCCTCAGAAATGAGGGGAATGTTGATGGGGGGGTATATTTTGTTATGGGTCACTGAGGAGAACCCCACCAGATCCTCAAAGAAGGGATGGGATTCCAGGAGAAAGATGAGGGGTATAATTTCAGCAGTCCTCCATACTAGAACATTTTTTTTTCCTACTGGTCTCTCTAAGTCAGGTTTTTAAACAAGAGAATCATGTTCTTGTATTAAAACACACACAAAAGTCCTGACCAATTTTTAAAAGTGCTTTTTCCATGATGATGACTGGGATCCTTATGGTTTAAAGACCGCCTAAGTCCTTAAGAAATAAACAGATCCTTATTTACTGGTGCTCACTGAATATTCCACTCTGTTTAATATTAAGAGAAACATTCTGTGTTTAGTAACAGCAAGAAGAAAACTGTGGTTGAAGCAAAGGGTGGTAAAGTGTGGGGAGAAAGTAGGAAGCAGCGACATTCAAGAATGGGAAGTCTTCTGTGGGCCATATTGTGAGAAGACGTGACTCCTCAGTGAGGCAGAGATTACAGAAGATGAAGAGGCAGGTTTGGGGTGGAAGATACTAAATTTATAATTGAACATGTTAAATTTGAGGTCACTGTCAGATACCCAGAAGGAGAAATAAAGAAAAGTCATGAATTGGGCATATGTGAGTGCCATATTTATGGATGGATGGAGCCCAATTTTTCCTCCATCCAATACTAAAAATAAAAATAGAGGAAAAAAATGAAAGCTAAGGAAGTATCTCTACAAATCTTCATTTTAATCATACTCCAAAGAAAAGTGATGCAGAAAGACAAGATAATTGGCAAGGGTAGGTGGCTGACTTCCACACTTAGAAGGCTGCATGGTCTAGTATTTTTTTTTTTTTTTTTTTTTTGTAACTTACTGAGGAAAATGAAATAACAGCTCTGGTTCCTGTAACAATTCTCTTACCAAATGCTGTGATGCTTTGTTATAGATACAGAAGCAAGACCAGATGCACCGGGCAAAAGGCTTGTAATTAAGAGCAGGAGTTTGTAATTACCTTCTCCTCTTGTGAGAGAAAAAGAATAATTAAACAGCCAAGTTAAAGCAGATGCTCACAAAGGGCTTCTGATTGTAAAGGAGAGTCCTGGAGTAATTTGTACTTTAACTCTTGACAATATCAGGGAATTATTCTTTTCCCTGAAGTATTCACTGTTTTGTGAAATAATTGCTTCGGTCCTGAAGTAATTGTGTAGGTTGGCTTCAAAAAACACAAAGCAACAAACACATATTAAATAACTACCAGATACAGGTATGCACTAAATTTTGGTGTTAATGTCACTCAGTTCTTGTCCTCAAGTAGTTCACAGTCTATTATAATTTAATTTTATAGAAGCCAGTGAACAGTGTATAGTAATTGATGTTTAATAATTATTTTGTTTTGTTTTTAATTTTTCCTTTTCCTATTCCTACTGGTTGGGCCATAGGTTTCGGCACCAGAGAAACTTAATCTTCATCATCTGGTGATTTTAAGTGACATCTGACTTGAGACTTGACAGAGGTGAGTCAGTTACATTACACTGTTGAGGAAGGGTGTTCTTCACATAGAAAACAGAATGCTGAAAGACCATCAGAGAGAATTGGGGCTGGCCTTTGGGGAAAATAGAAGCCCAGTGTAGCCTGGGGAATGTGTGCAGGAGTTATTTAGTCTGAGTTGAGTTTCAGTAATGATGCAGGTTACCAATGTTGGTAATGTGGTAAATTGTTTACAAAAATAGACAACATCATTTCTCTCTTTGCAATCAAACTGCTTTGCATTGTGACTTTTCAGCATCTTTTATAAAGAAATGGAGTCTCTCTGTTATGGCTTGAATCAAGTCTGACTTATTTTCTTACTCTGAGCAAAGAATAGAGGTGGGGATCTTGTAACATTTCCAAGTCAAGGTTTTACACAATTCTATTTCCCATAATGAGTCTGGCTGTCACCATGTGGAGGAAAACTGGACTCTTCCACTTAACGGTCAGCTAGCTGTCAGTTGACCACAGATGCAGGAATGAGTCCCAGCCAAGATCCACTGAGCTTGGCCCAGATAGCAGAAATTCCTCCATGTGCCCAACCCAATTTGTCAAAAACAGACTTCTGAGCTCAAGGTAGTTCTCAGCCACTGTGCTCCAGGGTGATTCATAATGGATTCATCATGGATCAAAGCTAGCTGGTGTGAATAGGAATAAGATTATGTTGAACACAGTAGGCCATGTTAAGTAGTTTAAATGTTTTTGAATTTACAAGGCAAAGACATTAGGGTGCTTCTGATCAACTTTACATTTTAATAAGAGAATCTGGATAATTAGAAGTGAAGGCCAAAAGAATAACATTGAGGAAATAACTACAATAGACAAATTACAATGAGAGAGTAGAAGCAGAGAAAGAAAAGATTAAAATATATTTTGAAAGGAAAACAAGCAAGAATTAATAAATTACTATAAATATTTAGTGAGGGGAAAAAAGAACTGGAGGTTCTTTTAATGAATATTCACTGTGTGCTTATGACTTTCTGAGAGTGAAAATGTATTCGCTGACAAGAGCTGACGTAGATCTACCATCATAGAATTATAGTATCCTACTTGTTAACCAAAAATTCACGGGAGTAAATACAAAATTACCATTGGAACATTCTTAGAGAAGAGGTGCCTCTGGAGCTTGTGGAAGCTGTCTGATACAAGAGTACCTAAAATTCCATCCTGTGTTATAAGGAATCATTCTGTACATTGCATATTGGGTATTTAAATTAAATTATTCTTTTCATTACAAAGCTGACTTGTGGCCAGAGAGCTTTCAAAAAAAAAATAAAATAGATCAAAAAAATGATAAATGATTTTAAGTTTTTATTACATTGATTAATTATACTTAGATTTTTATGAAATCATGTTTTATTTTTTGTCATACTTTATTGGGAAATTATAAGATGATCAGTAGGTAGGTAGGTAGGTAGATAGATAGATGAGATTTATTTATTATGGAATTACAAGAATTGACTCGCATCACTATGAAGATTGTGATGTGAAAGATGGAGAACCAGGGAAAAGAGAGGCAAAACAATGTTCAAGTCCAGAGTTCTTAAAACATGAGAGGCAATGGGTACCACTCTCAGTCTGAGACTAAAGCTCTGTGCTCCTGAGGTTCTGATATACAGCTTCATAAAATGTCTTACCTAGCTCTGTTAGACAAAGCAAACTTCTCTTTCTTCTGCCTCTTTTTTTCCATTCACAACCTCGTCTCAATGAGTGGTGACTTCCCTTTTGGGTCAGGGAGGTACTTACACAGTCTACTGTGTCAAATGCCAATACATTCCATGGACACCTTCAAAGACATACCATAAATAATGGTTTAGTAGCTATCTATAAATCTTTTAACTATGTCAAGGTGACATTTAAAATTAATCATTACATTATATTTTAGTAAAGGTTTCAATACAGTAAGAAGTTATAAAAGTTATAAACATTTAAACACCTAATAATAGGACATCAAAATATATGAAAAAAAAATCTTTTAAAGTTGAATTGAGAAATAGTTCTACAATAATAGCTGAAAACTACAACACATCAATGTTACTAATAGAAAGCACACAATATTAATAAGAACATAGATGATGTAAATATTACAAAAAGCCAACCAGATACCACAAACATATATTCTATCTAACAAAATCAGCAACATATTTATCTAAGAACACACAGAACATTTTACAAAATAGAGTACATGTTAAAGACACAAATTAAGTCTCAAAAGATTAAAAAAGATGGATAACATATAAGTTATTTTCTCCAACAATAATATGACATTAGAAATAAATAACAAAATAAAACATAAAACTCATATAATTGGGGGAAATTACTCTTACACTCTTATACAAATTCAAAAGAAAATTAGAAGACAGAGAATAAAGAAAATTAACACATAGCATACTGAAATTAATGGAACACAGCAAAAGCAGGGCTAAAAAAGAAGTGTATAGTTATAAAAATTTACATTAAAAAATAAAAGATTTAGCCACAGTTGCTCATGACTGAAATCCCAATGGCTCAGGAGACTAAGGCAGGAGGATTGTGAGTGCAAAGCCAGCCTCAGCAAAAGCGAGGCACTAAGCAACTCAGTGAGACACTGTCTCTAAATAAAATACAAAATAGAGTTGGGGATGTGGCTTAGTCAAGTGCCCCTGAGTTCAATCCCAGGTATGCCCCAAAATAAATTAATTAACAAATAAATAAAAGATCTAAAATCAAAAACCCAACTGTACAATTTTAGGAGCTAGAAAACTAACAAACTAACCTGAGTCTAGCCAAAGGATATAAACAGTAACTATTGTATTAAATATAAATAAAACATAGAATCAATATTTCAAAATATAAAATTTTTAAAATATAATACTTCAAAAAATCAGTGAAACAAAATTTGTTTTTTTGAGAATATTAATAAAGTTGATAAAACTTTAGGCAAATGAATTAATAGTTGAAAAATGACATTATTAACATCAGTAATGAAAATGAGGACATTATTACCAGTTCTAGCAAAATCAAAAAGATAAAATAAGATGAAAAAAATGAACAATTGACCTTAGTGACCATACACCCAAGACAGAGTTCTGACCACAATAATTCTACATGTTCAAATCGCTAAAGATCAAGATTCCTAAAGTCTAAAATCTCCCAAACTCAAAACGCTAGTAATTGCAATCCTTTATTATTAAAATCTTAAATGTTAGAATCCTAAAAGCCCAAATTTTCACAACAATTCCCATGGGGAGAAGCTATAAAAGAGGAGTAGAAAGCCAGAATCTGGAAACAGGTTGCTGTATTTTGGGTTGCTTGCAGGAGAGTTGCCAAACTATTCAACTATGGACTTTGTCCATAGTTGAATGACACACTGTGTGTCATTCTTGCCTTAAAAAATAAATGCTATTGATCAGAGACTTTAAAAATTTGTCAGGCTCAGTGACCTTCTGAGTCAGAAACTTGCTGATTGATAGAGGCTCCTCTAAGTTTATAAAACTCATTTAATGTTGAACCAGTCTTAGTTATAGATTTTGAATTTTTAAGAAGATATAATTCTTATTTTTACAATTAAGTCTAAAATAGAAAAACATGAACTCTTCAATTTAACTAAACACACACTTACAAAACTTGCCCCACTTTAAAAAAAATCCAATAGGTGAAATTTACACCCCCAAAACTGACCAGTTTAAAAAAAATATGAGCATCATAGAATATGAAGACACACAATGGTGGTGTTGTTTGATTTCAGTATTATTTATGCAAATTAGTGGTTTCTATATAAGTACATGAAGAATGAATTTCTACATGCATCAAACACATAGAAGAATGGCAGAGAAGATGGGAAAATTTAATAGAGAATGTTCATGTTAGTGTACATCAAACCATAGAATAATTGCAATAAGATCAGAATCACACAGAAAATGAATGTAAATATATTCTCTGAGAAGAGCCATGCCCTTAAAGAAAATAAAAAGCAAAGCAGATTTCAATAATGCTGTGATATCCAAAATATATTACAAGTAATGAAAGAATCAGCTCTTGTTTATATCTATACAATTCCCCATAATGTTCAATTTTTCATATGCAGAATTTTTTTAGTTTATGTTATTTTTCTTTTGCTTACTTTAGTTTTGTTCTATTTTAAATTGTCAGCATTTTTTTCAATCCCCTATGATATCTATTTTATTTTTGTATCTTTTCCATTGCTGGAGGCATAAATTATATAATTCTGATTTGTTTTATGCTTTATTCTTTTACATTTCACTGTGAAAAAAAAGCAAAACAGTTATTAATTGTGATTCAAGAATTCAAAATATGGTTAACCGTTATGAAATTTGGCCAACTCTTTTGTACTGTTTCCAAAATGTTAATATATTCTGTATGTATTCAGAGGCATTGAAACTTCCCCAATAAATGAAGAGATGTTCCCTTTGTACATCTGCTTTTTGTGAAAGATAAAATTCCAAGAGAGCTCAGCTTTTTGGGCGACTGCAGGTGTGGTGGTGACCCATTGCTGTTTTTTTATTTTAATAGTATTTGCTCATAATTTTTTATGATTTTTATATTTGTCTCCTGTTTGCATGTTCAAACTCCCCTCTAGTGTAGTGTGGGCATTGCAGTTAAAGTAACTTTATGAGCTTTCTTTGGAGGTGTACTTCTTTCCCTTTGCTAAACAAACAGGAAGAAGTTTCAACTCCCTTGACCCTTTCTGCTTCACCAGGTCTTTCATGTGATTTTTTTTTTTAAATTAACTGTATATGTAGCTTAACCTGTTGTCCTTACGCATAATCATTTTCTCAGGAGAAGCTGTGTAAGACTGATCCAAACTCATTATAACATAGTATTTTACTAGTAACTTTGAGTATGAATCATGGAGACATAAATTTATAATTATTTTGAAATCTGAAAAATTCTTCTTTTATTTTTTATTTTTACTTTAGAATCTTACTTTACCTATGTTAAGCTTATCAATGGGATCACTCGTATTTTTCAATTACTTTATATTTAAAATTTGTCATGTTTAATCTATCAAGCTATTTTATAAGTGACTTGAGACATGAATATACGAAGAAGAAAAACTTTCTCCATTTTTAAAACTGGTCAAACCACTTATTGAAGCATTCTAGAAACAAGAATAAAAAATTCTGTTTGAGCGTCAAAATTCCCTCTATGCAAGAATTCTTAGAAAACTAAATACACTTTTACCATACAATTCAGCAATCATGCTCATGGCTATTAACTCAAATGAGTTGAAAACTTATGCCCTCCCAAAACCTGAATGTGTTTGTTTCTTGAAATTTTATTCAAAATTACCAAACCTTGGATGCAACCAAAATGTAGTTTAGTGGAAAATGGATGAATAAACTGTGGTACATCCAGACAATAGGATATTATCCAGTGCTAAAACGAAACCAGTTATCAATCCTCAAAAGGAGAAGAATGTTAAATACATATTATTAAGTGAATGCAGTCAATCTACAAATCTAAATCATTAGCTGCTTGCAGTTAGTAGTGGAGAAAGGAGGGATGGCAGGGGATTTTAGGGCAACAAAACTGTGCTGCATGTTAGCTTGATGGTGGATACATACCATTATATACCTGTCAGCTAAAAAAGAACACCCAAAGTGAATTTTGTTCTGAACTATGAACTTTGGATAAATAGAATGTGTTCATTGCAATTTTATTGGAAAACAATGTACCACTCAGTAAGGTATTTGGGAGGAGCCTGTGTAATGCCTGGAGCAGCAGATATATGGGAAATCTATATTTTCTGGTTAATGTTTCTGTGAACCTGAAAGTGCTCTAAAAAATAAGCTCTGTTTTTAAAAAATCAAATATTTTTAAATTTGTGTTATCTTAAAGATCAAGCTATACACTTCATAAACTATTTTCATTCAGTTAAATTATATTTTTAAAACTTTATATAATTAGATAGTTTGTACCAACATCTGAATTTATATTTATATTTTAAAGAGATAGTGTCAGACTCTTTTTATAGGAAAGATTTTATAAAATCCCATTTTCATCATTAAATTTTCCTAGAAAGAATAAAATAGTAACTGAATTAATTCCAATAGAGTTCATTGATCTTAGCCTATCTAACCCAATTAATGTGCTGTAGAAATTCCAGTAGGGGAAATTTATTGTAGTTTTAAGCCATTCTCCTTGGTGATAAAATAACTGACACTTCGTGCTAATTGAATTTTTGAATTTTTGGCCAGTGGATAAAATGTGGCAGCAAACTGCCAAGATCCATAAGCATTTTGTTGGAATTTCTTTTGGCTGGAAAGATTCATTTGAAATAAAAATATGATGAAAACATTGAGCATTCCTTTTCAAAATTAGACTCTTTGTCTATATGGATAAAGTTTTCATTTCATGGCTTTATAAATAAAACTTGATACTTTATTTTCTAGCACCTATTTATGTTGTTATTCTGATCAGAAACATGAATCCATTATTATTCTTTGTTCTTTTCACTGTAAAATAATGTGATCATGAATACAAGATATGTGAATAAAAATCTTATAAGTACTATTTTTATGGTATTAGCTTTGAATTTTAATGAAATAAAATAGTACTACATTCCAGTTCATTTATTTTGTGTATTTATTCCTCAATTCTGTTCTTTTTGTGAAAATTGGTCACTTTTTGAGGTTTAGAAAAATCTGTACATAATGTGGGGTTTTCAATTAGAAAAAAATATACCATCAGCCCATAATATTTTTCTTCCTTTCTTTCCAAATTTGAAACTCGTTAAAAAAAAGTGAAAACAGCTGAAGAATGTTTACCAAAAAATCAAACAATAAAAACATGTTAAAAAGAAGAGAGAAAACGATAATCCTTTTCTGATCCTTAGAGATCTGTAAAAAGCAGGAAGATTGCCACACTAGACATCTTGTAGGTTACTGAATCTACTTTAGGAAACAATTTTTCTTAAATCTAACAATATCCTGCAAAGATGTAGAAATACCAGAATGCCCAGTTTGCCTTTTGACCTGGACATTCCAAAAGACTTGCAAAATTTACCGCTACACTGATTTATGATGGTTTCCAACAGCTGTACTTGCTTTAATCCTTTTTATATAACCCAAAGGATACTAAACTGCAGATATTCATTTCTTGTTAGGAAAGCCCAAACTCATTCTCTTTCAGTGGAACACTGGTTTGTTGTAACTGAACAAGTGTTTCACATTTTGTAAATTATTTCTACACTTGAATAAAATTGTCTTTACTTATTTTTTAAACATTATTGGTGATATTCTCGTTTATACAAACCCAATGTCCTTTTTTTATAGCCTTTTTGCTCTTGCTGGTGTGTATATTTAGGATAATATTAAAAGGGTTGTGAACATGTTAGCCTTTTTCTTGACTTTAAAGGGAATAAGTGATTTTAGAATATGTGATCCCATTCATTTGTTTGCAATCTATGATTATAGCAGTAAGGTGCATTTAGAATTTGGTCCTGTAAATAAGAAATCACAGTTATCTCTGAGTCATATACCTATTATAAAAGTTACAAAAAAGATTATTATTGTATTCAACCTTATTCAAATAAATACTGGAATATGATAAAAATCTATTACTGACATCATTTTTGATACTGAATATTGCAAAATATTTATGTTCTTGTTCTGTGTGGATTCATTCAGAACCCCAGAAGTGATGTAAAAATTATAATGAAGACATTGAGATTGATAGATTTGGAATGAAGCTTCCTGGAATCTTTCCTATTTTATTAAAAGCAGAAGTTTTCAAGAAATTAATAAGACTACCATAAATTTTCGTTTGAGGGAAGTTTCTCCTAGAAGAGAGACTAAATGGAAATCTACCAAAAATTCAGTCTCTGGGGTTGTTTCATGGTCATGAAGAAAACAGAAAGACTAGTCAGACCTAAACAAACATTTACAGAGACTTTATTATCTTCTGATTGTTCTAAAAATTCTTGTGTTGGGGACTCTGCAGCTACTGCCATAATCCCCTACTCACAGTAGCCTTCTGCATCAGGGGACATCAGAGGCTCCAAAGAAAGCTGACAGCCACAACACTGCATGCCACAGAGCTCATCTCTGAATTCATTGCACAATGCCATCGCCTGGCTTCCCCCACCCAACCGGACACCCCATCACTTAAAGCAGCTACCTCCATCTTGGGTCACTTCCATCACCATTTTTAGTTGGGGAAACTACCAAGTTTGAAACATCAAAGAACCAGGAGAGGTATTGGAACCCTACAGGGGCACTATAAGCCTATAGGGTAAAAATGGTAATGCCTCAGATCCACAGAGCTAGAAAGGAAGACACACGAGCAACATAAAAAGACAAGAGAAGCAAGTGCCCCAAAGAAATCAAGATACCACATTATTAAAATCCATGGCCAGCACAGCAGATGAAATTACAGGGAAGGAGTGCAGGATGTACATAATTAAAATGTCCTGTAAATTAAAGGATGATATAAGAGAGCAAACTCAGGCAGCAAATGATCATTAGCAAATACAGGAAGAGCTGCATAAGCAAATACAGGAAGCAAAAGATGAGAGTGATAGATGTTCTAAAGAAAAACCAAACAGAAATCCTTGAAATGAAAGAAACCATAAACCAAATTAAAAGCTCAACTGAAAGCATTACCAACAGATTAGAACACTTGGAAGACATGACCTCAGACAGTGAAGACAAAGAACATAGACCATGCAGTGAAAATGGTAAGAAATCATGAGCAGAATGTCCAAAGAAACATGGGATAGCATAAAAAGACCAAATTTATTGTGATAGAGAAAGGCATAGATTTCCAAACCCAAAGGAATGAACAATCTATTCAATGAAACAATATCAGAAATTTTTCCAAACATAAAGAAAGAATTGGAAAACCAAATACAAGAGGCTTACAGGACACCAAATATACAAAATCACAACAGATCCAAACCAAGTCACATTATAATGAAAATGCCTAACATACAGAATAAGGAGAGAATATTAAGAGTCACGAGAGAAAGGAATTAGATTACATACAAGGGGAAATCAATTAGGTTTTGTGCAGAGTTTTCAACCCAGACTCTGAAAGTTAGAAATCCTGGAACAACATATATCATGCTCTGAATCACACAAGAATTTTGTATCCAGCAAAATTAAGCTTTAGATTTGATGACAAAACAAAAACCTTTCATAATAAACAAAAGTTAAAAGAATTTACAGCTAGAAAACCTGCACTACAGAACATCCTTGGCAAAATATTCTATGAAGAGGAAATAAAAAAAAACAACAATGAAAATCAGCAGAGGGAGGTATTACACTAAAGGGAAAGCTAATCAAAGGAGAAACCAAGTCAAGTTAAACAACAAAAATAAACAAAAAATGACTGACAATACAAATCATATCTCAATAACAACCCTGAATGTTAATAGCCTAAACTTACCAATCAAAAGACACGGGATAGCAGATTGGATCAAAAAAAAAAAAAAAAAAAAGATCCAACAATATGCTGCCTCCAAGTGACTCATTTCATAGAAAAATACATACACAGACTGAAAGGGAAAGTTTGGGGAAAATCATACCACTTACTTGGACTGTAAAAGCAAGGGTTTCCATTCTCATATCAAATGAAGTACACTTTAATGTAAAGTTAATCAAAAGGGAAAAAGATGGACACTACATACTGCTCAAAGGAACCATACACCAACAAGACATAACAATTATAAATATATGTGCCCCAAACAATGGAGCAGCTATGTTCATCAAACAAACTCTTCTCAAGTTCAAGAGTCAAACTGACCATAAGACAATAATTCTGGGTGACTTTAACACACCTCTTTCACCACTGTGTAGATCTTCCAAACAAAATCTGAACAAAGAAACTATAGAACTCAATAATACGATCAATAACTTAGACTTAACTGACATATATAGAGTATTTCATCCTTCAACAAGCGAATGCACTGTCTTCTAAACAGCACATGAATCCTTCTCTAAAATGGACCATATGTTATGCCACAAAGCAACTCTTAACAAATACAAAAAAGTAGAAATATTATCCTGCATTTTACCAGATCATAATGGAATGACATTAAAAATCAATGATAAAATAAAAAATAAAAACTACCCTGACAACGGGACACTAAATAATATGCTCCTGAATAATCAATGGATTCCAAAAGACATCAAGGAGATTTTTAAAAAATTCTTAGAGGTAAATGAGAACACAAATACAACATATCAAAATCTCTGGGACATTATGAAGGCAGTACTAAGAGGAAAGTGCATTGCATGGAATTCATTCCTTAAAAGAAGTTAAACAGTAAATGACCTAACATTACATTTCAAAGCCCTAGAAAAAGAATAATATATCAACAACAAAAGCAGTAGAAGGCAGGAAATAGTTAAAATCAGAGCTGAAATCAATGAAATTTAAACAAAAAAAATTTAAAAATTGACAAAGCAAAAAAGTTGGTTCTTTGAAAAAATAAATAAAATTTATAAACCTTTAGTCATGCTAACAAAGGAGAGAGAAAATGCAAATAATTTACATATGTGATGAAAAAGGAAATATCACAACAGACACTACAGAAGATAATTAGAAGTTATTTTGAAAACTTGTACTCTAGTAAAAATAGAATATATCAAAGGCATCAACAAATTTCTGGATGTATATGAGTTGCCCAAATTGAATCAGGATGATATACACAATTTAAACAGATCAACTTCAAACAAGGAAATAGAATGTGCCATTAGAAGTCTACTAACCAAAAAAAGCCCAGGACCAGATGAATGCAAAGCTGAGTTCTACAAGACCTATAAAGAAGAATGAATACTTATACTCTACAAATTATTTCATAAAATAGAAAAAGAGGGAGTACTTCTCTAATGAACATAGATGCAAAAATTCTCAATAAAATTCTGGCAAATCAAATACAAAAACATATCAAAAATATTGTGCACCATGATTAAGTGGGATTCATCCCAGAAATACATCGTTGGTTCAACATAAGGAAATCAATAAATGTAATTCAACACATAAATAGTCTAAAAGATTAAGAAACATATGATCATCTCAATAGATGTCGAGAAAGCATTCAACAAAATACAGCACCCCTTCATGTTCAAAATAATAGAAAAACTAGGGATAACAGGATCATATCTCAACATCATAAAAGCTATCTATGCTAAATCCCAATCCAAAATCATTCTAAATGAAGAAAAATTGGAAGCATTTCCTCTAAAGACTGGAACAAAATATGGATGCACTCCTCTCTCACCACTTCTATTCAACATAGTTCTTGAAAGACTGGCGAGAGCAATTAGACAAATGAAATTAAAGGAATACAGATAAAGAAAGAAGAACTCAAGCTAGCACTGTTTGCCAATGATAAGATTCTATACCTAGAAGACTCAAAAATTCCACCAGAAAACTTCCAGATCTAGTAAATGAATTCAGCAAAGTAGCAGGATACAAAATCAACAACCATAAATCAAAGTCATTTCTGTATATTGGTGACAAATCCTCTGAAAGGGGAATGAGGAAAACTACCCCATTTACAATAGCCTCAAAAAAATACTTGGGAATTAACTCAATGAAAAAGAGGAAAGAATACTCAAATGAAAATTATAAACACTAAAGAAAGAAATTCAAGACCCTAGAAGATGAAAAGGTCTCCCTTGTTCTTGAATAGGCAGAATTAATATTGTCAAATTTAACCCTACTACCAAAAGCACTAGACAGATTTAATGCAATTCCAATCAGAATCCCAATGATATTTCTCATAAAATAGAGAAAGCAGTCATGAAATTCATCTGGAAAAATAAGAGACCCAGAATAGCTAAAGCAATCCTTAGCAAGAAGAGTGAAGCAGATGGCATCTTTATACCAGACCTTAAACTATATTACAGAACAATAGTAATAAAAAAACCAACATGGTATTGGCACCACAATAGACTGGTAGACCAATGGTACAGAATAAAGGACACAGAGACTAACCCACATAATTACGGTTATCTTATATATTAGGCAAAGGCACCAAAAACATACATTGAAGAAATAAATAGCCTCTTCAACAAATGGTGCTGGGAAAACTGGAAATCCATATGCAACAAAATGAAATTAAACCCCCATTTCTCACCGTGCACAAAAATCAACTCTAAGTGGATCAAGGACCTAGGAATTAAAACAGGGACAGAAGAAAAAGTAGGTCCAAATTTTCATCATGTCAGAATAGGCCCCAATTTCCTTAATAAGACTCCTCTAGCACAAGAATTAAAATCAAGAATCAATAAATGGGATGGATTCAAACTAAAAAGCTTCTTCTCAGCAAAAGAAATAATCAGTAAGATGAATAGAGAGCCAACATCTTGGGAGCAAATTTTGACCACTTGCACATCAAATAGAGCACTAATCTCTAGGGTATATAAAGAAGTCAAAGAGCTAAACACCAAAAAATAAAAAAATAGCCCAATCAATAAATTGGACCTGAACAGACACTTCTGAGAAGATGATATACAATCAATCAACAAATACATTAAAAAATTCATCATCTCTAGCAATTAGAAAAATGCAAATCAAAACTACTCTAAGATTTCTTCCCATTTCAGTCAGAATGGCAGTTATTAAGAATACAAACAGGAATAAGTCTTCATAAGGATGTGGGGAAAAAGACACGCTCATACATTCCTGGTGGAACTGAAGATTGGTGCAGCCAATATGGCAAGCAGTATGTAGATTCCTTGGAAAGCTGGAAATGGAACCATCATTTGTCCCAGCTATTCCTCTCCTCGAACGATACCCAAAGGACTTAAAAACAGCATACTACAGGGACACAGCCACATTAATGTTTATAGAAGCACAATTCACAGTAGCTAAATTGTGGAACCAACCTAGATTCCCCTCAGTAGATAAAATTATAAAGAAAATGTGGTATATATACACAATGGAATATTACTCAGCAATTAAAGAGAATAAAATCATGGCATTTGCAGGTAAATGGATGGAGTTGGAGAATATAATAGTAAGTGAATTTAGCTAATCCCCCCAAAAACCAAAGGCTAAATGTTTTCTCTGATACAAGGAGGCTGATTCATAGTGGGGTTGGAGGGAGAGCATGGGAGGATTAAACAAACTCTAGATAGGGCAAAGGGGTGGGAGGGGGAGGAAGGGGGCATGGGAGTAAAAAAAATTATGGAATGAGATACATATCATGACCCTAAATACATGTATGAAGACACTAATGGTGTGAATGTATTTTATATACAACCAGAGATACAAAGTCACTCTATATGTGTAATTTGAATTATAATGCATTCTGCATCATATATAACAAATTAGAATTTTAAAAAACCTGTGTCTTTCTTAAAGAAACATATTTTTTCTTCCTCTAAATATATTTTCTCCCTTCTTCACTCCTTTTAAGGGATGTAAATAAATCTCTTAACCACAACTTTGGGTAGATCATCATGGAGCATACCAGCATACTCTTATATAAATAAATAAACTATTTTTTTCTTTTGTCAGTTTAATACTCAGGCCTTCCAGTACAGAATCTAATAGCTAATAAGAAAACATTTCCTTCTTACCTAGTTTATGTTAGCTTCAATTTTTGTCTACCTTCTTTATTCAATCATATAATAAATTATAACCTTTGAAGTTGAAATGAGGGAATTAAGGCTATCCATTTTTAATAATAGAAATGAGAAACTGTGCCCTGTTGCATTAATACTAACTCATTCGCCTTCAAATAATCTGGTATTTAAAGACATGCATCTGAAATTTAATTATGTAGTGGAAGATAGTTTGCTCAATTAACTTTAAGTAGGATAGAAAAAGAATGTGACAAGAAAAGAAAGAGAGACTATGAGGAAAAAAGGGAATAAATAGAAGAGAGAAATACAACTCTGCATAAAAGGAAATTTCAGCAATTTTATGGACCTCATTAAAATACAAGAAAAGAAAATATCCAAAGCATACTGTATACAATTTAACACCAAAATCCTCATCAACATAAAAAAGTGTATGCAAGTAATTTTTAAAAAAGATTGAAGTATTACATATGAATCAATTTAAAGCTCTAATAATACTTAATGTTGTACTACACAGAGAAATTAAAAAAGTTTAAGGAAATTTTAAATGTAATGAGATTTATAGTATTTACACTAAGTAGTGTATGATGCATTTTAATTAAGATTTTACTTTATTTTTGGGTGTGGGTGATAGAATTACTGAACTGTTTGTATCATGATCTACTCTGTACTACAAAAAAATGTTGCCTATAATTCTAAAAAGCAAAGAACAAAGCACCGGTACAAATTGAACACAGTGACTGCAGAAGACGAGAAATAAGCAGAAGTGCACTGCTCTGCAGCCCCAGATCAACAGATCCTGCTCTCTACACAAAAACCAGAAAGAAGATGTATTCATCTGCTGAGGGAAGAAATATTCTATATATGTCTGTTAAGTCTAAATTATTTATTCTATTATTGAATTTTATAGTTTTTTGTTTAGTATTTGTTTGGAAGATCTATCCTGTGTTGAAAGAAGTGTGTAAAGTTCCCCAGTATTATTGTGTTGTGGTCTATTTGATCCTGGAAATTGAGAAGGGTTTGTTCGATGTACATACATGCTCCATTGTTTGGGGCATAAATATCCATGATTTCTATGTCTTGTTGATGTATGAATCCCTTAAGCAGTATGAAATGCCCTTCTTTATCCCTTCAGACTTATTTTGGCTTGAAGTCCACTTTAGGTGATATGAGGATGGAAACACCTGATTGTTTATGCAGTCCATGTGAGTAATACTTTTTTTCCCATCCTCTCAACTTCAGTCTCTGGATGTCTTTTCCTATGAGATGAGTCTCTTGAAGACAGCATATTATTGGGTCCCTTTTTTATGGTTTGTATCTCCATGTATCATTCACATAACAAAACCAGGCAGAGACACATCAAGGAAAGAAAGCTTCAGACCAATATACCTGATGAACATAGATGCAAAAATTCTCAATACAATTTTGGCAAATCACATACAAAAACATATTAAAAACACAGTGCACTATGATCAAGTGGGGTTCACTCCAGGGATGCAAGACTGGTTCAACATACGGAAATCAATAAATGAAATTCATCACATCAATAGATTTAAAGACAAGCATCATATGATCATCTCAATAGATGTAGAAAAACATTTGACAAAATATAGGACTTTACATGTTCAAATCACTAGAAAACCTAGTGATAACAGGAACATACCTGAATATTGTAAAAGCTATCTATGCTATATCCAAGGCCAATATCATTCTAAATGGAGAAAAATTTGAAGCATTTCCCTCTAAAAACTAGAATAAGACAGGGATGCCCTCTTTTACCACTTTTATTCAACGTAAGTCCTTGAAACTAACCAGAGTAATTAGAAAGATGAAAGAAATTAAGTGGATACAAATAAAAAAAGAAGAAATCAAATTATCACTCTTTGCTGATGACAAAATTCTACATTTAGAGAATCCAAAAATTTCCACTAGAAAAATTCTAGAACCAATAAATGAATTCAGCAAAGTAGCACTATATAAAAATTAATATCCGTAAATCAAATGCATTTCTATATACCAGTAATGAATCCATTGAAAGAGAATATAGGAAAACTACCCCATTCACAATCATATATATATATATATATATATATATATATATATATATATATATATATGAGAGAAATACCTAAGAATCAATCTAACAAAAGAGGTGAAACACGTCTACAATTACAATTAAAAACCACAGAACACTAAAGAAACATTGAAAAAGACCTTAGAAGATAGAAAAATCTCCCATGTCCTTGGATAGACATAATAAAAGTTGTCAAAATGTTCATACTATTAAGAGCATTACACAGATTTAATGCAATTCCTATTAAAATTCCAATGTCATTCTTCATAGAAATAGAAAAAGCAATCATGAAATGCATTTGGAAAAAATAAGAGACTCAGAAGAGCCAAAGCAATCCTTAGCAAGAAGATTGAAGCAAGAGGGATTATAATACCAAACCATAAACTATACTAGAAAGCTATCATAACAAAACCAGCATGGTATTGGCACCAAAATAGACATGTAGACCAAGACCAATGGTATAGTATAGAAGACACAGAGAAAAGTCACATAAATACAATTATCTCATGCTAGACAAAGGAGCAAAAAACATAAATTGGAGATGATAGCCTCTTTAACAAATGGTTCTGGGAAAAGTGGAAATCCATACATAGCATAATGAAATTAAACCCCTATCTCTCACCATGCATGAAACTCAACTCAAAGTGGATCATGAACCTTGTAATTACAACAGACACCCTGTGCCTAATAGAATAAAAAATAGGCCCAAATCTTTATCATGTCAGCTTAGGAATTACTTCCTTAGCAAGACTCCTAACTTGTGGTGAGCCGCTTCTGCCGTTTCTGCAGACTATGGTCGCCATTACAAGATGGCGCTGGCTCCGCTGTGGTCTGTGACAAACAACTCCTTATCTGAGAGAGTTGGCACATGATTTTTCATCACCCTATGAGAAAGCTCCACGTGGCAGCTTTGCATTGGGGCTTGAGATGCTTTATTAAGGCTGGGAGGGGCATCCGAGAGGGAAGAAGAAGAAATATCAAGGACCTGAATAAACTGCTGAAAGAAGATTCCTGAGTTGCGTCTTCCTTGCGGGCAAGGGGTCGCGACAAGTGGTGCCGAAACCCGGGAACCAGAACTTTCAGCAGTCAGGGGTGGTGCACCGGTTAGTCCCAGGTAAGTGGGATCCACGACCAAAGCGGGGTTAGTCCCAGGTAAGTGGGATCCGCGACCAAAGCGGGGCAGCTCCTCTGTAAAGAAAGAGAGAGCATTACATTTTATTGCAGCTGCACTGTGTACTTTCGCTTTTGTTTTCTGTGTTTCTTTTGTTGTGTCATTTTGCTTTTGTTTTTTGTGCTTCTTTTGTTGTTGTGTCATGGGTGCCGCATCTTCAAGTCCGCTTCTCCTGGCCCTAGATGGCCTGTTACGTTCCAGGGGCCTGGAAGTGAAACATAGTACTTTACAGAGATTTTTACAGAAGATAGATATCGCTGCACCGTGGTTTGCATTTTCAGGCAGCCTTACTGTACCTAGTTGGGATAAATTAGGCAAAGATCTTGACTTTGCTTCTGAGCAGGGCATATTAGAGGGTGGGGTGATACCCCTTTGGAAAATGGTCCGTAGTTGCCTTACAGATGGCAGATGTCAGGAAGCACTTACTAAAGGACAGGAAGTTCTAGAGCAATTACATGAGGAGAAATCGGAGACGGCAGGAAGTGAGGTGCCTCAGGAGGATGGGAGTGTGCGGAGTGTGAAAGTGGGGTAGGAGACTCAAAAATATGTCACACAATGCACAATTAAGTAATGCAACGTTACACCCTGCAGCAGTCTGTCTCCAATCTCCGTTCCTGTTTCTTTTGGCTAATCTTTCGGCTAATGATACATCACAGGGGATGCTTAATTGTTCTAATGTTACCTGCTACTTGTCTGAGTGTTGGAATGGCTCCTGGACTGTAGCAGTGGTTATGAAAATTCCAACTTTTGTCCCAATCCCAGTCACTGCGGACCCAGATAAATTCCCCATTGTTGAGCTACTTAGAGTCCGCAGGGATTTTGGAATTACGGCAGCTATAGTGACAGCTGTGGCAGTATCTGCTGCTGCAGCGGTTACAGCTGGAGTGGCCATGGCCAGTCAAGTACAAACTGCTGCCACCATTAATCAAGTTGTTCAACAAACTTCCACCATACTTGAATCCCAAAATACAATTAATCAACATATTTTGTCAGGGATTTTAGCTGCCAACCAAAGAATAGATTTACTCCAAGCTCAGGTAGAAGAATTGGCCGACTTGGTGCTTTTGGGTTGTGTTGACCAACGTGCACATTTATGCATAACCTCTGTCAGATTTAATGATTCCAGGAATGCCTCCCGCATCATTGGCGAATATTTGGCCGGAAATTGGTCCATGGCAGCGGAAGACATGATCCAGTCTCAACTAACCCAGATAGCTGTCTTGAACAGTACCCGTGTCGATCCCGTGACTTTGGGTCAATTCACCGATTGGATATCTTCTGCTTTTTCCTTCTTCAAAGAGTGGGTGGGAGTAGGCATTTTTGGTGCAATGTGTTGCTTCGGTATGTTCCTCTGTTTGTGGTTTCTCTGTCGCCTTAAGGCCCGCAGTGCTCACGATAAGGCTATGATCATACAAGCTCTTGCAGCTTTAGAAAATGGCAACTCACCTCAAGTCTGGCTTGCGCATCTTAAGCAGTAAACCTTTGACATGGTCGTTACACCCCAAGTTATTATAACATTGCACTGGGATCGACATGACTTTCCTTGTTATTCTCTTAGTGTTGGAAAGCCCTTGCACTCTGCCGGTCTTACTGCCATTGCACGCAGATGGGTTTCCACACTAGTGCTTTTCTATCGTCTTAAAGTCCGTGCCTTTCTTTCAGGGTGCTGTCAACTTGTTTGTCATTAATGCAGCCACAGTTCAGCCTCAGCTATCCCCCTTCGTCCACCATCGTCACGATACAGGATGCGAGGCAAGGCACTGCACTTGAGTGATCCTTGACGTGGACCTCAAGGAGAGCATGTCCTATTGCATGCGGGTTAGACGCGTCCACGCCCCGCCCCACGAAAAAAGGCGTCGGCTGATATGGCCTCGGATCTGGGGAAGGGCCCTCCTTAGGACTGAGCCATACTATGCAGCCACTTCTGCACAGTGGGATAGGACCTCTACTCTCGCCTGTATTGTTTTAAGAAAACAGAAAGGGGGAACTGTGGTGAGCCGCTTCTGCCGTTTCTGCAGACTATGGTCGCCATTACGAGATGGCGCTGGCTCCGCTGTGGTCTGTGACAAACAACTCCTTATCTGAGAGAGTTGGCACATGATTTTTCATCACCCTATGAGAAAGCTCCACGTGGCAGCTTTGCATTGGGGCTTGAGATGCTTTATTAAGGCTGGGAGGGGCATCCGAGAGGGAAGAAGAAGAAATATCAAGGACCTGAATAAACTGCTGAAAGAAGATTCCTGAGTTGCGTCTTCCTTGTGGGCAAGGGGTCGCGACACTAACTTGCAAGAAATGATATCAAGAATTAATAAGTAGGATGGATTCAAACTAAAAAGCTTCTTCTCAGAAAAGTGAACAATCAATAACGTGAAGAGAGAGCTTACAGAATGAGAGAATACCTTTACCCCATGCACATCAGATAGAGCACTAATCTCTAGGAAATACAAAAAAAAAAAAACTCAGAAAAACTCAATACCAAATAAATAAATAAATAAATAACCAAATCAATAAATGGGCAAAGAAACTGAAAGGACACTTCACAGAAGAAGAAATATAATTGATCAACAAATATATGAAAAAATGTTCAACATCTCTAGAGATTAGAGAAATGCAAATCAAAACTACTCTAAGGTTTCATCTCACTTCAGTCAGAATGGCAATCATCAAGAATACAATTAGCAATAAATGTTGGTGAGGTGTGGGCTAAAAGGAACAATCATATGTTGCTAGTACAACTACAAATTGGTGCAACCACTATGGAAAGCAGTATGGAGATTCCTCAGAAAACTTGGAAGGGAATCACCATTTGACCCAGCTAACCCATGCTTCAGTTTATACTCAAAGGGCTTAAAATCAGTGACATACTATGGTGACACACCACATCAATGTTTATAGCAGCTCAATTTACAATAGCTAAACTATGGAACGAACCTAGATGTCCTTCAACAGATGAATGAATACAAAAATGTGGTATATATGTATACACAATGGAATATTACTCAGCCTTGAAGAAGAATGAAATTATGGCATTTGCGGGTCAATGGAGGGAGCTGGAGAATGTCAGGCTAAGTGAAATAAGTCAAACCCCAAAACCCAAAAACTGAATGTTTTCTCTAATATGTGCATGCTGATCTATAATAATGGGGGGAGTTAAGGAAGAACAGAGGATCTTTGGATTGGGTAGAGGGGACTGAGAATAGGGGAGGAGGTTTAGGGGAGGAAAGGATGGTGGAATGAGACAGACATTATTATCCTATGTATATGTATGATTGCACGAAAGGTGTGACTCTGCATCGTGTACAGCTAGAGAAAAAAGAAGGTATGCTTCATTTGTGTGCAATAAATTGAAATGCATTCTGCTATCTTGTATGACTAATTAGAACAAATGTTAAAAAAATTTAAAAACAAAGAAAAAATGAGATACTGGTATTAAAAAAGATTGAAAAGTATGGTTTTAATGGACTTGAAAGTGGCTCTCTCTTTCTAAATTATATTATCAGATTCAAAGACATTATTAAAAACTATGCTTGCAGTTATTTCAAAGGTACAATCCACATTTTATGAATGCAATGAATTTATAAATACTGTTTTTCAATATCTTATAAAATAAAAATTGATAAAATCAATGATTAATGAGCACTTATAAAATCTTTTAAGAAAAATATCAAATCTAAGTCTGATTCAGCCTCTAGATTTAAATCAATTTACAGAAAGAAAAATTAACTAAAGAAACATATAAAATGACATCATGAAAAATAAGTGGGTCAGATCAAGACTGCAATTTTACAGAAAAAAAATATGCTTCTGCTTATATATGATTAATTATTTATCAATTAAGTGACATCATGTGTGAATTAGAAACTTATAAGTCCAAATTTTATAAAGTGTTCTTAATGTATAAATGAAATAAAATTTGTCTAATGCTTTCAATTTTTGAAATGGCCTATTGAGCATATGAGGATTCATTATTTATGGTATCTACTTTTGTCTCAGTTTTAAAATTTTTAATAAATAAAATGTTTAAATCCTATGACAAAGACTTCTGTGTTCATTTTATTAATCTGTTTTATCCCATGACTCACTGGGTAACCTAACATCAAGGTAGAATCTCTTAGAGACAATGTTCCTCATCAAAAATACATGCACTCTATTTTTCATTTTGCAAGAATTCTAGAAGAATTAAAAATATTGAAAATTAAACAATACATGCAATATTAAAAAGTAAGCATAGGACCATTCACAATGAGTTGGATCCAAGCCTACCTAAAAGAAAAATCAGTCTAATTTCTGCTAGAATGAATTCTTCTATCAGTGGGAAATGTTCTTTATGAAGATTTACCTTAGCCTCACAAGTTCTGCAATAAACAAATCTTTTGAAAATTCACTAATTTATTTTTCAATAAATAGTATGCCAACATGAATTTAGAATTATCTTGAAGACTGATAAAATTCCCAGATATTTTGAACATTGAAAATCATTTCAAACTCATGATGCTACATTTTCATAAATACCTGAGACAAAATCCTCTCATGTTTCTAGTACCAGATAATATACTTTTTGATAATTTCATGGGCATGCCCTAAGGAAAGTGAGATTCCAAGAGTACTATTACAGGATATATTCACTACAGTTAGGTGTAAATAATCCCTCCAAACAAAATGATCTCTATTTCTGCATTACTAATTTGCCATACATGAATTCTAGATTTTTGATGATAGCACTCAGTTACTTAGTTGAGATAAGCCTATTTAATAATACTTAGGTAGATTCTTTTTTAAAAAAACATTATGAAGATGAGTAATTCACTGCAAATTTGTTCTTTAATTTGAGTATTCATGTATTTCTGCTGTGCTTCCTTGCATTATGTCACTTTGACATTTTTTCTAGGTTATAACAATACCGGGCTCTCCACTTTTTTCCGCCCAGAAACTCATCTGAGTTCCTGACAATTACTGCAATGGAAATGAAGCTTAAGTGGGAAAATACTAAGCTGATTCTCTGTATGAAATATGCCTTTGCCTTACTTAGCATCTACCTCAATCCTGATTACTGAAGAACTAGCTGTTCTTTTCAGAACAGCTTCAGATTTGTTAAAAAATTTTAAAGGTAATAAAGAGTCTATAAATATCATTTATCCAGCTTCTTCTGTAACTAACGTTAGTATTTCTCACTTTTCCTACATTAGTGTGCCACAATTTTGTTCCACTTTCACTAAATATTATCAGAAGCTCTTGTCATCAACATGATTTATCACTATTAAAGCTGACATTGACCATTTGACTGAGGCTGGTTTGTCAGGGTTCTCCTCAGTAGAGTTATTCTTTTGGATCCCTTTTGATAGTTTACTTTTTGGAAGAAACTCACTGTACATTCTCGGCACTTAAGAGGTGAAGAGTTAGTATCCACCTCTTGAAGAGGAAGTATACAAAGTATGTATAATTCTTCTTTGTGGGAGTTTCGGTTATCTTCTTTCTTCTGTTTACTTATTTAAGAATTTTTATAGCATACATATCTGTTTTATACTTTGAGATATAATTCAATATTTTATATTTTGTTGATCAAATATTCTACTTTTTATTATTGGGAACCCCTTAAATTAGGTTGGGTGTCTTTTTGACTCATTTTTGTTTCTTTATGGCACTTTCTTAACATTTTGAGATTAGTGGATGCAGTGGTCTCCTCTTGCTTAATTTCTGTCTATTTCTGCAATCAGTTCTTTGTCCAAGAAACTTTTGTTCTTTTTCTTTAATTTCTGGGAATCAGCTCTGTTTGATGTCGCAGAGTATCATCTTTCTAATTCCTCTCTACTGATGGAACAAGAAAATATGTGTTTGCTAACCTGTGTTTATGAACATACCTATAAACATCAGTCTTTATCCATTTGTATTTTTGTTAAACTAAACGTATTTTTACTGATATATACAATTCTCATTTATTACTACATTTAGACTACTACCTCTGTTTGTGACCTCCCTTCAAACAGTGAGATACCTGGCTCCTACCATTCACCTTTCATTTATTTAGTTCAACTCCTACATAGAAGTAGAATGGCTTCAATGTTGTTAACCCTTAACTGTATGGATAATAATTTGCTAATTGGAGTACAGAGATTAAAAAATTTCTTTTTCCTTTAGTTTACAGAAAACACTCAGTTTATAAGATACACATTTCTCTTACACCACTTTAACAAGGTTATTTCATATATTTCCATTTAGATTAGATGCTTTATTCAAAGTATACATTACATCTTGGGAATCTGATTTCTTTATTTATTCTCTCCCTCTCTCTCTTTGGATTAAAACTGTTGTATTAAGATGAAGTGAGTCCAGATCAACTGGTAGGGACTCACTTCATATTAATACAACAGTTTTTCTTAAGGGGATGTAATTATGCCTGGGGACATTTTGACATACCTGAGTCCCATGCTCCAGGTGCTTGTCAAATTTCCTTGTGGTTATTAGCTTAGGTGTCACCCATCCTAATCCTTATCCTGCTTATCCTTTTATAACTGAGTAGCTACTTAATTCTCAAAGGTTTTATTTTTCTTATTTTGAGACAGGGACTTACTGAATTGCAGAGGATAGCCTATTGTAGAGGATACCCTATAACTTGTGATACTCACACCTCAGCCTCCTGAGAAGCTAGTATTAGAGGCATGTGCCACTATGCCTGGCCCAAAGTTTCCTAAAAATTCCTGAACCTATGTCTCTACTCAGGAACATTTCAGTCCTATAAAACTTAAGCATGGAGGGGATCCACGGGGGCAGAATAGAGGAGGTACTGTTTCTGGCTGCTCTGTGGAGTTAAACCAAGAAAGCAGTCAGGCGGCATCTCCACAAGGTCCCACTTAGTCGGAATACAACATCTCAGAGTGTGTGAGAGGATCCCTATACAGTGGATTTTTGCAGAAACCACCAGAGCTGCGACCACCTACACAGAAATCAGAGCCTCTCTGTTCCAGAAAGACTCTGGATTCCAGACCGAAAGCCCACAGTTCTATGCACACACAAGGCTCTCAAGCTGCATAGCAGAAGAACCTAATCAGCTGCGCTCCACTCCCACGCAGGCCACAAGGCTGTAATCCAGCCACAGCACAAGGCCATCCCAGCTCCCTGCACCTTACCATACATCCCAGAGCTGGAAACAGGCTGACTCCATCTTGAAAAACCTTTCTCGCCATTTTTGGGTGGGCGCGGCTATCAGCGTGGACTTCCATTTGAACAGGTACCCGGTTTCCAACTTCCTCCTCCTCCCCCCCTCCCCAGCTGAGATTACTTGGCACAGTGACTATCCAGCACAAAAACCGCTCTCAGCTGAACGGGAGTGCAGTGGGACCAGGGCACTGCCCACCTGGTACAAGCCTGAGGGGTAGAGGTCCCACAGTTGGGACCTGATAAACTAAAGAGAGGAGGGGTCTAAAAACCTGGAGCAAAACAGAGAGACCAGGATTGGGAAGCTCCAGGCAAGAGAGAGAGGCAATGGGGGGGGGCGGGGAGCACAAGTCATCTCACTCTGGTTACCTACACCACCCTGAGGACAGAGGCTCCAGGTTAAATAAACAGCTCCACCTACTGGGAGAGAAGAGAAGCAGGAAGGAAATGGAATTCTAAGAGAATTTTTTTTTTCCTTTTTATCCTTCTTCTTTCTCCTCTACCCTTCTCCTCTACCCTCTGGCCCTCACAACCCCAATATATTTGAAACCAAGAACTTTACATGAAATAGAACTTTGAGAACTGAGTCACCTGAATAATATAGTGTAGAGGAATTGCATAAAGTTCCCCCACTTTTAAATTCTTTTTTTCTTCTCTCTCTTTTCCTTTTTTCTTCTCTTTCTTCTTCCTTCACCCTCCAAATTTTACTATTTTAACATCCTGTAATTTTCTAAATACATATGTATGTTTGTTTTTATGTACTGTACTGTCCTCTCACATACTTGTCTACTCTAAATTACCTCCTGTCTATTCCCCTGATACTAACCCTCTTGATTAGAGTTCCCCTCAAATTTCCTAAGATATATTAACCCCATACCCACACATCTTTCTCCTTTAACATATCTTCCTGTGCCCAACCCCCAGTTCACTGTCCACCACCAGAAACTGTACACCTTTTATGAAACTACTGATTATATTTTAAATAATAATTGAATCCAACATTTCTGGACATTGAGACTAACTATAAATGTCTTAATAACAATAATTTGTTCATAGGTGATGTCTAGTGATATTAAGATCTGTTAAGATTGTCCTTCCCCACAGAGGAATCTTGGAACCATACAAGAGGACTACAAGTCTATAGGATAAAAATGATAACACACCAGTCCCACAGAGAAAGAAAGAAAGAAACGCAAGCAACATGAAAAGACAAGGGAAGAAAGTACCACAAACAATTCAAGACAACACATCATTAAGAGAATTGGCAGCTACAGAAGAAAAATGACAGAGAAAGATTTCAGGATATACATGATTAAAATGTTTTGGTATCTCAAAGAAGACATTAGAGAACAAATACAGGCAGTAAAAGATCACTTTGACAATGAACAACATAAACAAATCCAAGAAGCAAAAGATCACCTCAACAGGCAGATAGAGGTTATACAAAAAAAAAAAGAAAAAAGAAATCCTTGAAATGAAAGAAATAATAATAAACCAAATTAAAAACTCGAATGAGAGCATCACCAACAGATTAGACCACTTGGAAGACAGCACATCAGACAATGAAGATAAAGTATATCATCTTGAAAAGAACAAAGGCAGAACAGCAAAAATGATAAGAAACCACAGGCAGAACATCCAAGAAATATGGGATAGCATAAAAAGACCAAATGTAAGAGTTATTGGGGGTAAGGAAGGCATACAGGTCCAAACCAAAGGAATAAGCAATCTGTTCAATGAAATAATATCAGAAAACTTTCCAGACATGAAAAATGAAATGGAAATCCAAATCCAAGAAGCCTACAGGATGCCAAATGTGCAAAATCATAAGAGATCCACACCAAGACACATTATAATGAAAATGCCCAAAATACAGAACAAGGAGAGAATTTTTAAAGCTACAAGAGAAAGGAATCAAATTACATACAGGGGTAAACCAATTCGCATATCAGCAGATTTTTCAACACAGCCGCTGAAAGCTAGAAAATCCTGGAACAACATATTTTAAGCTCTGAAAGATAATGGGTACCAATGAAGAATCTTGTATCTAGCAAAATTAAGTTTCAGATTTGAAGATGAAATAAAAACCTTCCATGATAAACAAAAGTGAAAAGAATTTACAGCTAGAAAATCGGCACTACAAAACATCCTTGGCAAAATATTTCATGAAGAGGAAAAGAAAAACAACAATGAAAACCAGCAGAGGGAGATAGTAAACTAAAGGAAAAACTAATCAAAGAGGAAAACCAAGTCAAGTTAAATAACAAAAATAAACAAATATGGCTGGAAATACACACCATGTCTCAATAGTAACCCTAAATGTTAATGGCTTAAACTCACCAATCAAAAGACATAGGCTAGCAGATTGTATTTTAAAAAAAGATCCAACAATATTCTGCCTACAGGAGACTCATCTGTTAGGAAAAGACATACACAGACTGAAGGTGAAATGTTGGGAAAAATAATACCACTCACATGGACTACGGAAGCAAGCAGGGGTCTCCATACTCACATCAAATAAAGTAGTCTTCAAGCCAAAGTTAATCAAAAGGGATAAAGATGGACATTACATACTGCTCAAGGGAACCATACACCAACAAGACATAACAATCATAAATATATATGCCCCAAACAATGGAGCACCTATGTTCATCAAACAAACTCTTCTCAAGTTCAAGAGACAAATTGACCACAACACAATAATCATGGGTTACTTTAACACACCTCTCTCACAATTGGATAAATCTTCCAAAAAAAAAAAAAAGTTGAATAAAGAAACTATAGAGCTCAATAACACAATTAATAATTTAGACTTAACTGATATATATAGAATATTTCAACCAGCATCAAGAGGATACACTTTCTTCTCAGCAGCATATGGATCCTTCTCTAAAATAGGCCACATAATATGCCACAAAGCAACTCTTAGCAAATACAAAAAAGTAGAGACACTACCATGTATTTTATCAGATCCTAATGGAAAGAAATTGGAAATAAATGATAAATTAAAAAATACAAATTTCTGCATCACATGGAGACTGAACAATATGCTACTGAATGAACAATGGGTTACAGAAGACATCAAGGAGGAGTTTTAAAAAAATCTTAGAAATAAATGAGAACACAGACACAATGTATCAAAATCTCCGGGACACTATGAAAGCAGTAGTAAGAGGAAAATTCATTGCATGGATTTCATTCCTTAGAAGAAGAAAAAGTCAACAAATAAATGAACTCACACTACATCTCAAAGCCCTAGAAAAAGAACAAATCAGTAGCAAAATCAGTAGAAGGCAAAAAATAATAAAAATTAGAGAAGAAATCAATGAAATCAAAACAAAAGAAATAATTGAAAAAATTGACAAAACTAAAAGTTAATTCTTTGAAAAAATAAATAAAATTGACAGACCCTTAGCCACACTAATGAAGAGAAGGAGAGAGAGTACTCAAATTGCCAGCATACATGATGAAAAAGGCAATATCACAACAGACACTACAGAAATACAGAAGATAATTAAAACTTATTTTGAAAATTTATACTCCAATAAAATGGAAGACATTGAAGGCATCAACAAAATTCTTAATTCATATGATCTGCCCAGGTTGAGTCTGGAAGATATACACAACTTAAACAGACAAATATCAAGTGATGAAATAGAAGAAGCCATCACAAGTCTACCAACCAAGAAAAGCCCAGGACTAGATGGACACACAGCTGAGTTCTACAAGACCTTTAAAGAAGAACTAATACCAATACTGTTCAATATATTTCAGGAAATAGAAAAAGAAGGAGCACTTCCAAACTCATTCTATGAGGCCAATATCACCCTAGTACCAAAACCAGACAAAGACACTTCAATGAAATAAAACCTTAGACCAATATATCTAATGAACATAGATGCAAAATTCTCAAAAATTTTGGCAAATTGAATACAAAACCATATAAAAAAGATTGTGTTCCATGATCAAGTGAGGTTCATCCCAGCGATGCAAGGTTGGTTCAAAATACAGAAATCAGTAAATGTAATTCATCACAACAATAGACTTAAAGATAAGAATCATATGATCATCTCGATAGATGCAGAAAAAGCATTTGACAGAATACAGAACTTCTTTATGTTCAAAACACTAGAAAAACTAGAGATAATACAAATGTGTCTTAACATCGTAAAGGCTATCTACGCTAAGCCTCAGGCCAACATCATTCTAAACAGAGAAAAACTGAAGACATTTCCTCTAAAATCTGGAACAAGACAGGGATGCCCTCTCTCACCACTTCTATTCAACATAGAAACACTGGCCAGAGCAATTAGACAAAGGAAAGAAATTAAAGGGATATGTATAGGAAAAGAAGAACTTAAATTAGCACTGTTGGCTGACTATATGATTCTATACCTAGAAGACCCAAAAAACTCCACCAGATAGAACTAGTAAATGATTTCAGCAAAGTGGCAGGATATAAAATCAACACCCATAAATCAAAGGCATTTCTGTATATCAGTGACAACTCCTCTGAAAAGGAAATGAGGAAAACTACCCCATTCACAATATTTTGAAAAAACAAATAAATAAGATACTTGGGAATCAACTTAACAAAAGAGGTGAAAGATCTATACAATTAAAACTACAGAACTCTAAAGAAAGAAATCAAAGATCTTAGAAGATGGAAGGATCTACCTTGATCTTGGATAGGTAGAATTAATATTATCAAAATGACCATACTACCAAAAGCACTATACAGATTTAATGCAATTCCAATCAAAATCCCAATGACATTCCTCATAGAAATAGATAAAGCAATCATGAAATTTATCTGGAAAAATAAGAGACCAGGAATAGCTAAAGCAGTCCTAAGCAGGAAGAGTGAAGCAGGTGGCATCACTATACCAGACCTTAAACTATACTACAGAGCAATAGTAACAAAAACAGCATGGTATTGGCACCAAAACAGACTGGTAGACCAATGGTACAGAATAGAGGACACAGAGACTAACCTAAAAAATTCCAATTATCTCATATTAGACAAAGGTGCCAAAAACATGCACTGGAGAAAAGATAGCATCTTCAACAACTGGTGCTAGGAAAACTGGAAATCCACATGCAATAAAATGAAATTAAACCCTTATCTCTTACCATGCACAAAACTTAACTCAAAATGGATCAAGGACTTAGGAATTAAACCAGAGACTCTGCGTCTAATAGAAGAAAAAGTAGCCCTAATCTTCATCATGTGGGATTGGGCCCCAACTTCCTTAATAAGACTCCTATAGCACAAGAATTAAAACCAAAAATCAATAAATGGGATGGAATCAAACTAAAAATTTCTTTTCAGCAAAAGAAACAATCTGTGATGTAGAGAGCCTACATCCTGGGAGCAAATTTTTACCCCTCACACATCAGATAGAGCACTAATTTCTAGGGTATGTAAAGAACTCAAAAAGCTAAACACCAAAAAAATAAATAACCCAACCAACAAATGGGCCAAGTACCTGAATAGAAACTTCTCAGAAGAGGATATACAATCAAATCAACAAATATATGAAAAAATGCTCATCATCTCTAGCAATCAGAGAAATGCAAATCAAACCCACTCTAAATATCATCTCACTCCAGTAAGAATGGCAGCTATTATGAAGACAAACAACAATAAGTGTTGGTGAGGATGTGAGGGAAAAGACACACTCATACATTGCTGTTGGGACTGCAAATTGGTGCAGCCAATGTGGAAAGCAGTATGGAGATGCCTTGGAAAACTGAGAATGGAACCACCATTTAACCCACCTATCCCTCTCCTCAGACTATACCCAAAGGACTTAAAAACAGCGTACTACAGGGACACAGCCACGTCAATGTTTATAGCAGCACAATTCACAATAGCTAAACTGTGGAGCCAACCTAGATGCCCTTCAGTGAATAAATGGATAAAAAAATGTAGCATATATACACAATGGAATTTTACTCAGCATTAAAAAAGAACAAAACCATGGTATTTACAGATAAATGGATGGCATTGGAGAAGATAATGCTAAGTGAAGTCAGCCAATCCCAAAAAACAAATGTTTTTTTAAAACATTTTATTTTTTTATTTTTTGACTCTTTTTAGTTATATATGACAGTATAATCCATTCTGATATAATTATATAAGCATGTAATGTATCTTATTCCATTTCATGCCCTATTCTTGCAGATGTACATGATGGTGAGATTCACTATGATGTCTTCGTACATATACAGAGGAAAATTATGTCAGGATTCATTCAATTGCCTTTCCTTTTCCTATTTCCTCCCCCTTCTAACCTACTGAACTTTCATCCACTCCCCCTGCTTATTGTAGGTTAGTGTCCACATATCAGTGAAAACATGCAACCTTTGGCTTTAGGGGACTGGCTTATTTCACTTAGTGTGATAGTCACCAGATCCATCCATTTACTGGCAAATATTATAAAGTCATTCTTCCTTATGTCTGAGTAACTCCATTGTGTCTATATACCACATTTAATTTAATAAATCAAACTGGGCTGGAACTTACTCCTTCAAATGAATCCTTTGCTCTTATATCGTAGGAAATATGGGATAGGACAGGAGCCCATAGGAGTGTAATACTCAGCCCTTGCAATTTATTGAGCCAATATCAAAGTATCATCATATGTGAAAGGCAGAGCAGAGTAAGAAATGCTTGAGACACATTCTGGAATAAAGTAATAGAACCTCCATCATCTCCATCCATAAAAGTGAAGAGAAATTGGCAAAAAAAATTAAGACAAAAAAGTCTTTCTTGTGGCCCTTGAAATTAATCACAGGTTTGCAACGATGTTTGTTGAAGAAAAACAATTGAACAAGGAACTGTGGCCTTTACATTTTCCCGTATTCAATCCTAGTCTTTAGCTGTTCAGCAAATTTTTAAAACAAAAAGCTCCTTTATCACAGCAGTGTCAGCTAGTAGCCTAGCAACCACTGAAAGGGGAGAGTGGATCTAGACATCACCAAGGTCCAAGGATGATCACTGACCTGGGTGGCACTCTGAAGAGCTGCATTCTGGGTCTCCTCCCTATCTGGCCTGACTCAGAGCTTGCTCTTTATAAATGACAATGTGTTTAAGGTGTTCGTGGAAGACACCATCAAAGTCGTGCCATTCAGTCAGCCACCATAGTTTGGGTTAACAAGAAGCTGACAAACACTAAAAAAAAAAAAAAAAGTGAACTTAGGGGGGCTGTCAAAACTTTAACATGTTCTTGAAATGCAGATAATGAAACAGGAATTAAGTGATATATTACAAAATAAGTCCAGAAAAGTCAAGAAACAAATGAAAACCATAAAAACAGCAAAAACAACAATGTTTTAGTCAGCTTTTTTTGTGGCTGCAACTAAAAGACCTGACCAAAACAACTAGATATGGAGAAATTTATTTGAGGGATCACAGTTCAAGAGGTCTCAGTCCATAGACAGTTGACTCCATTCCTCAGGGTTTGAGGTGAGGCAGAACATCGTGGTGAAATGGTGTGAAAGAAAGCAGATCAGAACACGAAGATCAAGAAGCAGAGAGACAGCTCTTCTCAAAAAAGACAAAGTATAAGCCGGGTGGGTGGCACATGCCTATAATCCCAGGGGCTCAGGAGGCTGAGGCAGGAGGATCTTGAGTTCAAAGCCAGCCTCACAAACCACAAGGCACTAAGCAACTCAGTGAGGCCCTGTCTCTAAATAAAAATACAAAACAGGGTTGGTGATGTGGCTTAGTGATTGACTGCTCCTGAGTTCAATCCCAGGTGTTCCCCCAAGAAAAGGACAAAATATAAACCCTAAAGGCTGACCCTAGGAACCCAATTTTCCCACCATCAAACCACCTGCTTTCACTTACCACACAGTTAATCCCCATCAATAGATTAATTCACTGATTGGCTTTCCTAACTACTTCATTGCATCTCTAAACCTTCTTGTATTGTCTCATAAATGAGACTTTGGGGGATACTTCATATTGATATCAAAATAAACAAACCTCATAGAGAAAGGGAAATCTTATTTATAATGTTATCTCACAATATTGTTTAAAACACTCATTTTCAGCAGAAATAAACTATGATATCCATGGACAGAGTAAAGCATAGGCCATACACAGGAGAAACAAACAAATAATATAATCTGTCCCTAAACAATCTAAGATGCCTCACTTATTAAAAAAAAAAGACTGTCATATGTTAGAAATATGCTCAAATAACTAAAAAAATGCAAAACATTAGAAAACAACTCTGAGAATGTTATCTCATCATACACATCTTGTGTTTCAGACAGAAAGGAGCAAGATAAAGAAACAAGGAATATTTGAAAAACAAAAGTAGTCAATTTCCTAAATCTGATGGGAAAAAAAAATTCATGTCTAAGAAACTTTAGGAATGCCAAGTAGGATATACTCAAAGAGATCCACAACTATGGTGGAGAGTTGTAATCAAAATATCAACCAGTAAAGACAAAGAGAGAACCTTGAATGTAGCATGGAAACAGAGACATACCGTATGGCTGAGATCTGCAGTAGGATTAACAGATGGTCTCTCACCAGAAACAGAGGCCACCAGAGTCCTCAAAGAAAAAGACTGGCTGGAATTTCATATTCAGCCTTAAAACTAAAGAGAAAATGAAGCCATTTCACAATAAACAAAAAATCAAACAATGTTTTAGTGATCAAACTGACATACAAAAGAGACACATAGGTCTTTCAGGGAGTCATTAAGACTGATATTAGGGCTGGGGATGTGGCACAAGTGGTAGTGCGCTCGCCTGGCATGCGTGTGGCCCGGGTTCGATCCTCAGCACCACATACAAACAAAGATGTTGTGTCTGCCAGAAACTAAAAAATAAATATTAAAAAATTCTCTCTCTCTCTCTTTCTAAAAAAAAAAAAAGACTGATATTAAAAGACACTAGGTAGTAATTGGACCATATATGAAGAAATGGAAAGCAACAGTGAATTCATGTTCATAAAATAGTATGAAAATTAAAGACAGTATAAACATATTTTTGTTTGAAATTCACAATATCCTCTCAGATACTGAAAACAACTGAACAAAGCAGTTATTATAGAACTGTATTTATGGGCTGATGAGTATAAAAACATTATTTGTATCACAAAAATAATACAAAGAAGAAGGTAGTCATAGGACTATATTGGTAGAGACTTCTAGTATACTATTGAAATTGTACCTATTAATCAAAACTGAATTATTTTAAGATACAAATCATAATTCACGTAGAAACCACTAGCAAAATAATAAAAAATAAATAAGAAACAAGGATATTCCGTATAATCTAAGTTTAACTTGAAAAAGTGGAGTCATGAGAAAAAGAACAACCAATATTGAATATATTTTGAAGACATGTATAGATTAAAAATATCAAAATGAAAAGTACACATTTACATCAGTAAATGAACAATATATAAATAAACTAAACATTTCAGTTGAAAGGTAGGTATTGACAGATGTGTTTTTTTAATTAACTTTTTTTTCTATAAGAGACATGCTTTTAATTTAATGACACAACCATGTTGTGAATCAAATAATTGAAAAATCTATAGCATGAAAGTAACCAAAGAGAACTGTAGAGTGATACCTACTACATTCTTTGAAAAAGCCAAAGTAAAAACAAAACTTTTCTAGAGACAAGAAAGTACATTTATAATGGCAAAAGTGTCAACTGTCAGTGAGACATAAAACTTACAAACCTTCCAAAATGTGTGGATTACTTTGTACTTTTTAAAGAACTACTAGAACAGAACAATACAAAAGTTCTATAAGAAACAATGAAATGAAATTAGAAATAAACAAGAGAAGAAAATTTGGGAAATTTATTCAAAAAGTGAAATTAAGCAATATTTAAAAAAACTACTAAACCAAAGAAGATATCACAGCATTGAACTATTGAACTGATTTTAGTGAACATTTAGTGAACATTGAACACTGAACTGATTTTAATCAGGCCAATTAAGCCAGAAAAAGAAAGACATACTATCTTGATTAAAAAGTAAATGACATATTTTTTAATTGAAGATAATATAATCTTGAACACACAAAATTCTAAGGAATCTGTGGAGATGAAAAAACACTCTAAGGCTAATATACAAAGTCAATTGTATTTTTATTTATTAGTTATGAAAAATAAGAAAATTAAGTAAGTTAATTCCTCTTAAATAACATCAAAAATTGTGAAATATTTAACAATACAACTCTAAAATAAATTTAAGAATTATAGTCTGAAAATTATAAAATACTGAATGAAATTAAAGAAGATTATTTAGAAATGAAAGCACAAGTTTATGAATTGTAAGCCTAAGGTTGCTAAGATATTATTATCCCCTAACTTGAAGTACATGTTTAATATGATTCCTATCTAAATCTATTTCTCTTCTTTTTTTTTTTTTGCAGAAAATGACAAGCTTATCTTAAAAATCATATGGAAATATATAGGATCCAAAAGAGCCAAAATAATCTTTAAAAAATAACAGAGTTGGAAGGTGCACACTTTTTTGCTTAAAACCAGGCCTGGCACAGTGGTGCATACCTGTAACCCCAGTGACTTGAGAGACTGAGACAGGAGGATCACGAGTTCAAAGCCAGCCTCAGCTAAGTGAGGTGCTAAGCAACTCAGCAAGACCCTGTCTCTAAATAAAATATAAAATAGGGCTGGGGATGTGGCTCAGTGGTTGAGTACCCCTGAGTTCAATCCTTGGTACCAAAACAAAACAAAAACCTCACTACACAGCTAAGGTAATCAAGAAAATGTGGTACTACAATTACAATTACAAATAAACTTTCATTTAGTGTAAATTGATTTTTAATAATGATGCTAGAGCAGTTCAATGGAGGAATGGTGTTTCTAAGAAGCAGTGTTGGTACAACTGAATATCTACATGAGAAAACCATGAAGTTGATTCTTACCTCAAAAAACAATCATGATCCCTATTATTTACACAAAAGAAATAAAATCAGCATACTCTAGTGATATTCACATACAAATGTTTGTAACAGAGTAATTCATAATAGCCAAGTTACAGAAACAATCAACAAATGGAAAACATATGCTACACACACACACACACACACACACACAAATGAGTTTTACTCAGCTATAACGAAGAATAAAATTATGTCATTTGCTGAAAAATGATTGGGACAAAAAACGTCATGCTAAGTGAAATAAACCAGACTCAGAAAGCCAAGGACTGTATGTTTTCTTTCATGTGTGGAAGGTAGAGAATAAAACAGTGTTGGGTATTCATAGGAGAAAAATGAATTTGGACCTTACCATAATAAAAAAAATTAATTCAAGATGGATCATAAAATATAAGTACTAACTCCATAAAATTCATTTGTCAGCCATCTGCCAAGAAGTTTAAAGGACTGACACTTTTTATTCTGGTTACAATATAGATTAATAGATTAGCCTGCCACCATTGCACAGGATACCAATAGAAGGCACTGGACTCCTACATGTGGGAGTAAGTACTTCACTATTCAACAAGCACCATGAACTTCATCCAACTTGCCTTTAGCTCCCATGCAGATGGGCTAGAACAGAGGCCTGTACATACCCAAGTTGTGTAATAGGAGAAGAGACCCAAATTTAGGCCACATGTATTTATACTAGGGTGCAGAATTTATACCTATCCTTTTCTCGGGCAAGGACATTCTAACTTACAAGTGTCCTTTGTAAGACACCTTTCTAATGATATTCTGGAATGAGGAGTAGAGAGATATGAGGCCCAGGGAGAATTGTTTCTCAAAACCACCATGTCCATATTCCTGGAAGAATTGAGGCAAAAGGCTAATGTCACACTCCATTTTTGGCCTCTTCATTTTATACAGTTTTCAATAAGCCTTGGCTAACATCTAACTCCATATTGGCCTGAATTAATTAACAGGACAATACCTATTGTAAAGAAGGCTGATAAAGGTCATTTTATATAAGACACAGTGCTGCCTAAAAAATAATTGGAATTCTAAGGAAGAGGAGAGTAGATATTGGAAAAGCAACTAAGAGTGTCTACCTCTGAGTTTATATCTGTATTACCTCCTAAGGTGATTTCTATGGATATAGAATTTATATTTATCTTTTCCTCAAGCTAAAAAGCTGAATCTCTCATTTGTATTATATCGTTCAATAGCATTCACTAAGTGTTTATTGACTAAGGCAATGTTTCAAGTAGTAAATTTTCTGTGGTCACAAAAAATGCAGAAAGAAATTTGAAGAGTATTTCAGCAAGACTTTCTCTTAATTTAAATACTTTTAATTAACTAGAAGCATTTGTATAAAATCATCTTCTTCCTTATATTTTATTCTCGTCAAATAATGCCTCATTTCCTTCCCTATTATATTATCACTTATTTTATATATTCATTAAAGATCTCAACTGAAGTAAGAAATTTATACTTGTATGTAAAACAATATGTAAACTAGCAGACATTATCTTGGATGTATAGGCATTTTAACACAATTTCACAAATTGCATAGATTAAAATTTGTATAATCATAGAGGATATAACTTCCTATATTGTCAATCAGATTCACAAGTCAGCATAGAAAAAGAGAAAGAGAAATCCATGAAAATAGCTATAACATTACCTTACAAAGCCATATTAAAGTTAAGATCCACATCAATGACTTTTCCAAGCCTTTATATACAGATATTGAGAGTTATTTTTATTTCTGCTTTTAGGATCTATGAGATGATCAGGTGTTAATTTTATAACTGGGCAAAAAGTTATTTTGATTATTTAAAAATGATATGATACAATTATAAGCCCCTAGAAGAGGAGCTAAAATATTGTTTTCCTTAATTGAAGGTATGGTGTTAGACAATATGCAAAAGGAAAAATAAATAAACCATAAGAACAAAGAATACATTTTTTTTAAAAAAAATGACCATTATTTAAATTCCAAGACTGTCTTTAAAAATATATACAAATACAAATTGTTAATATTTGTAGTCATATCTTCAGCTGCTTTATTATTAAATGTATACATACTAAAGCAAATACTATACAAATATGGACAAAATTATCATACAAATAAAAGACAAACTAAAGATCCTTTGCAACTATGAATGTACAGGCAGGAACAGAAGTTGAGATCTCAGAAGAAAATTACCTTGAGTTTGCACCAGTATCTACTAATGGTTAATTCATTTATTTATGTTTATATATAATAATCTCTTATTTGCATTTTGGAATTTACAATTTTTCGCACTTAACAATGACTATAAATACAAACCTCTCTACAACACTCTGGTCTCAAGGGTTCTCATTTCTTATCTTCTTGAAGCATGAAACAATGGAAATACAGAAATGAGAAAAAAAATTGTTTGGTATCAAGAAACCCATGCTCTTTTTCTTTGCAAACTGCATTTGTTTGATTTGACTCGATTTGTTACATTTGATATTCCAGGTGGTATAATTGATTCATGCTAGGAAATAAAATATGAGAAATGAAACACTTTGGAAGAGAAATATTTGACTTATGAAGTCATAACGGATTGAAGTAGTAAAATGTGCAGATGTATTCACAACACCTGCGACAGAATAATCTATAAACATCAGCAAACAAGATGAATCCTCATTTCAGTCCTTGAAACCAGGCCCTCTTCTCTCCATGTCTGTAGCCTCCTTCTGCTCTCTTCATTGGTCGTCCAATGTGCCTTTTTCTGGTTACTTTCCTTGAACATTATCCAGAATGTCTGCTTGTAACTACACTGTGTGAAAAGACTTAAATTACAGTATATTGCTTCCAACATAATAGAGACCTTGTCTCAAATCATGATTGTCCGTGTGCCTGTTTCTCTTCCCAAGGTGTTCCCAGAATAACTTTCACTTCTTCATCTAAAAGGAAAACAGAATGACATACAGAGAGGAAAAACACATTTGAGGTTTCAGATACTGCCAGTACAGTCAACTGGCTCAATACTGCCACAATGAAATACCTGGGGGAAACCATCTTTATCAACGACAAACAAAAACTATATTAGAGTTGTCTGTGTGTGTCCTGAATAGTTGGGAATTTACCAATGCTTGAACAAGTCTGTGTACTTAATTACTTTGGAAAGCACTGTATTATTTATTGTGATGATAAGGCTGCATAACACATCTTCCCAAAATTCATTGCCCAAAACCATTAAATTTACTCATGCAAATATGTGTTGACCAGAGTTTAAGTCTAGGCACAGTCTCTCTCACATAGTAGATGTGGTCTATTTGATGTATGTTCTTCTCAGACTGGTAGCAAGTATGAGTGGGTGGAGTCGTTCTTCTTACCATCTTTATTAATATCCCTACTGGAAAAGACCAAATCAAACTTCCATGAGAAGAAGAAGTGTACTCCAGCTTGTGGGGTTGAGGCAGCAAATTCACATGGAAAGGAAGATGGACATGATTAAGGCTTTGTAACGATAATGCACTTAGCTTTAAGCATGGACATATGAAAATTTTAAATCATATTTAACTGTACAATAGTTTACATATATATTTGTAAGAAAGGTGTTTTGTTATTTCTCCCTGAAACCATAATGTGTTACAATTTTAGTAGCAATCACGTAAACAGATGTGCATGTAACTCACAGGTGGCAAGTTCTCCTGCACAGGCATTGACAACCATTTCATTTCAAATTTGAGTATCACCTGGCTTTTCCATGGTGATTGGCATCCACTTATCACTCTGTTCTGTGACATTACCTGATTATGTCTCTTAGACACTTTTTGTCCTGACATCTTTTCACATGAGTTACCAGAACAGGTATCTTAAATTCCCATTAGATTTTATGATTGCACAAGAGGGAAAAATCATCTTCTGAGAATTTGAAGACATTCATTTTGCTCTGACAGCTGTTCATCCCATCCTCCATGTCAGTAGCACATAGTTTATACAATCCATAAGGTGGATTGTAGTGGAATATATATAATTGCACAATTAGAGAAAAGTTGTAATGATATATCTATAAAAAATTGACAAATATTTGAATATTATGGAAACAATGTAGACATTTTAGCATTAAGTGCATGTTCCTCATTGTCTTATCATAGCTATGCATGCTAAATAGAAGCAAATTAAAACAACTATTAGTTATCTTAATTGTCTTTTTTGTTATTTAATAATTATTTTCCTTGAAAATTTTTAAATCATTTAATTTATTTGCTACTCTCTTAAAATCTATTGCATATCAGTTGTGCAAATCGGAGAGAAAAACCTTATAACAGTACATGTTATTTAAAAAGTGAATAGTTTTATTTAGTGCTCCAATATCATAACAGATTTATTATTGATGACATTGAAATGTTCAAACTTTTTCATTTTTAAAGGTAACTTCAAATATCAAGCTAGTGAAAACATGATTTTTCAAAAGAAAAAAAATCTAAAGAGGTAGATTCAATGATTAAAAGATACACAATGCAACAGCTGATGAAATATAAGATGCAATATCATTACACAAACCACTCAGTAAATACCATTGCATACACGTCACTCACTCATGCAAAGTGGTGATTATTCATATAAATAAAACCCACATCTCTTAAATCACAGGGATCGTGTAATGGGGGTGCCTCAGGGCTCTGTAGAAACAAATATGTACACAGAAAACTGTATAAGATAATTAAACACACACACAATATATTAAGGAGATTTATAGCATATTAAGCAGGCCAGGTGTGAGGAGGGCAAAAATGAAATAAACCTGGGATCATAGCTTTACTATGTGTAACAATTTTATAAAACAACAAAACAATGTTTTGAGAATAATTCTCCCTTTGAATCACACCAACTAATACAGAACAGATTAAATTCTACTATGATTCCTGTATATGCACAGGTGCTCATTAGTATCCTGAGCCTAGGGACACTTCATTTTGATCCAATACTATAAAAGAGAAGCCAGAGTCTATATCCTATAATTTATCATATTCTATTAAAATGCATACTTATGAATCAAATCAAGACATAAAAGGTCATTAGTTTTGTTTTCGATTGCTTTTGTAACAAATTCTCACATACTTAGTACCTAAGAATAACATCCATTTATTATCTCACTCTAGGTCAAAGTCATTCTGGTGCTTGAAACAGCTCTCCTTCCTCTTCTGGTTTTAGGAGTTCTGCGATGGCATTAAGCCTTATGCAGGTTAATCTTGTTACACTCATAGACTGCACAGATTGGGCATATTCAGGAGCCTTTTTCTGCCTTTCAAACATAGGTGACATTACTTCTTCAGAATGAAAATCTGAACAGAAGTACCCCTGAAAAGTAATTCAAATTATGAATTCTTTAACTTGTTAGAGATTTCTTTTTTTAAAAAAATTTTCATAGAAGAGGATTTATCATATGCTTTTAGGAAAATAATAAAAGCATAATGCTTTCTTTCCCCCTAGGGGTGAGTGAATAACAAATTTGGTTTAAGGGAGGTGCCAGAAATAATGGTAAGATAATTCCTGGGATTCTGGGAATCACATAAAATGAAGTGGATTTAATTTTAGTGAGCAGCACGTGAGAAAGGGGAATGGTTCTATCAAAACTGTGATCTTGGGAATTTAATTTCAATTAAAATGATAAGCCTACAACTTTTACTATGACTGCTTTATAGCCCCCGGTGTATCTTATTAAACAGGGAGAATGTAGTCAGGTGAACTAGAACCAAGATGGATAGTGGGTGAGGAGAGAAAGGGAAGAAATCCCCACCTTCTATCCTCATCAGAGGTCCTCCAATACTTATCAGCCTGCTTGGGGAGAAAGTCAGGAGAAGATTTAAATCAAACTGGAGGCTGAGTTTGAACCGAATTAAACTCTGAGTAATTGAATGTGACTGCTGAAAAATTATGGAAATTTCACAGGATGTAATTAAGGGGCAAGAAAGAGAGATTCAATATGCCATTAAAAAAATAATTAGGGCTATCCACTCAAAATAAATGATTAGGTAGATGGAGAGGGTGTGGGCAGTATGAAGGGGCTGGTGATTTATTAGCATTAGAAAAGAAGAAAGCAAAGGAAAACTTGTAGAGCTTTCATTGTGGAGGCAAGGGAGGAACACAGGTCTTTGGTTCTGGGTTGTAAACAGTCAAGATAATTGTGTGTGTGTGTGTGTGTGTGTGTGTACGTGCACACAAGTGCCAGAGTGTAAAGAAAAAGGTAAAGAGAGAGGGAGAGAAAACCAGTGACAACTCGATTACTTATCTACCTATGTATGTCAGAGATCTGCTACAGACAAAATGACATCCATGTCCAGCATCAGAACCCAGGACAAAAATATTAAGTTTATAACTCATGAAAACATCTAGGTACCGGCTGTCTTCTTTTTATAGGTCTCTGATAAAAAGGATAAATTAAGAATTTTAGAAATCTTAAAAACCTCTTTCCAGGTGCAGTGTAATCCCAGAGGCTTGGGAGGCTGAGACAGGAGGATCGCTGGTTCAAAACCAGCCTAGGCAACGGCAAGGCACTATGCAACTCAGTGAGACTCCGTCTCTAAATAAAATACAAAATAGGGCTGGGGATGTGGCTCAGTGATTAAGTGTCCCTGAGTTCAATCCCCAGTAACCCTCAACCCTCTCCCCAACCATACAAAAAAAAAAAACCTCTTAACTTCAGAAGTTTAAAACCTTTGAAATTATACCATCATCATCATTTGAAATACTCAGTCGGCACAACATAGCTATAAGGGGATGTGGGTGAAGTGAAGACCTGCTGGGAACAGGCACCAGAGGCCAACAGCATCATTTCTGCTCAGATCACTACTACTGTGACCTTGGTCAGGTTCCATGTCATTTCTAAAGTTTAATTTCTAAGAGTCATGTGAAGATAAAACTAGCGTGACAAAAGACTCCTGTGACGCTGTGGTCACTCACAGATGCTGCCGTATTTAATGTTCTGTTTTATAGTGCAGCCTGTGCCTGGATTTGAAACCCCCGGTGACGTTTAATGGGCTCCTGGAGTCCATGCCCTTATGTAGGCCCTTCCACCTGAATGTGGCCTAGACCTGGGGACCCTCTTCTGAAGCTTATACAGTGTCAGAAATGCTGAGATTCCCTCGACTTGATTTGATTATTGAATGGCTGTAACTTTTGCCTTGAGACCCACTTCACACTTTCATACACTCTCTCAGCTACCATGCCAAAAAGGGAGCACGGTGTCTTGAGAAGTGCAGACTTATGGAGAACCCAGGTGGGAAGAAACCAGAAGCCCTGCTTAACAGCCAGTGAGGATCTGAGCCTGTCAGCAGTCATGTGCATGGGCACAGATACAGATCTGTCACCCCTGTCCAGTCTTGAGATCACCGCTGCACCACCTGTGCCTTGTAAGGGGGTCCCATGAAAAAAACCTTGATCCACAGGACCTTGCTAAAGATTTGCTTTGACAGTGGAAATTGGTAAATGGTAAAGGTCTCTTGTTTTGACTCAGGTTTGGATGTCATTTATTACAAATTAATGAATAACATGTATAATCTTCAAATTTAAAGGGTATTATGCTTCCATAAAAATGCATATTGCAAATATGAGTATACAGATCAGTTTTTGCTTATAGACAACAATAATTATAAACAAAAGTCAGATTTCTGGACAGTCTGGAGAATAGCACTACTTTCATAAAAAAGATGACAAATGTGTTTGCATAAAATTTCTCCATATTTCATGATTCCAAAGTCAGAGTGTACTTCACAGTGTGGAGGGAGACTACAGAATACTCAGATCACTGAGGAGCCATGAGGCCCTTTCATCCCTTCCTCAGCTTCTCTAGTACAAAGACACATGGTATTTTTTTTCTTTTTAATAGAGTGTTATGAAGTCTCCTGAGGAAGTTTAAGATGCTGATCTTTTGCAGTGCATGTTTCAAAGAAAGTTTATACTCTGAGATTCTTAAATTTTACTTCTATTTTGTAGAAATAACAATGATCAAATATCTTGGATTAAAGATAAAAAATTTTTAAAAGAGCAAATATCTCCAGGCATGGGGCCACATGCTTATAATCCCAGCAAGTTGGGAGGCTGGGGCAAGAGGATTGAAAGTTCCAGGTCAGCCTCAAAAACTTACTGTGGCACTCAACAACTTAGTAAGAACCAGTCTCAAAAAAATAAAAAAAAAAAAAAGTGAAAAGGGCTAGAATGTAGCTCAATGCTAAAGTGTCTTGAGTTCAATCTCGAGTCAACCCCTGCCCCCCCCCAAAAAAAAGAATATTGTAAAGAAAATTAAGGAGACACACAAAAAAAGATGCAGAGGCAAGAAAATAAGTGGCTGCTCCTCCAAGTTTATTTATCTCAAAAATTACATAGCTTGTTAGTGCCATGACTACATTATGGTTTAGTACTCCTTTAATCCCAGGTGCTAGATAACTGAGATCAAGTCCAGGCTAATTAAAACACAGAAGCGTTTTTTCTCCAAGGACATCACCATGGAAACTAGGTAGTGCACCTGTAGAGTTATCTTACTACCTTTGAGGAGAAACTGCTGGGCATTCCAAGCCTGGGAAACAGAGTGCCTGTTACCCCCTGGGAGTTTGCTCACCAGAGGAATGCTTCCCTGTACATTTCCATGGTCAGAATACCCACAGAATATATTTGTTGGCATATCAAAATGTTGTCAAAACATTGACAAGCATGGTTTCAGTAACTGTACTTCATTTTAAACTCAGGGATGGGATGTAGCTCTGTGATACAGTGGACACACTCTAGGCCCTGGGGTTAATCCATTATACCAAAATTAAATAAATAAATGATATCATTTATAGTCAATTCCCAGATACATCACTTATTGGCTATGACCTGAGGCAAGTTAGCCTCTCTGGGTCTTGAAGCATTATTTGTCACATGATAAAAATAAAAGTGTCCTCAGATGTCCCTCAGTGGTAGAGCACATGAAAGAGGCACTGAGTTCCATGGGCAGTACCACCACAAATAAACAAATAAATTCAAATTACTCTCAGTATTTGTGCATGACAGTCCGATGGTGGTGCCAACCATGTCCTGGTGCTCACAGATACCTTCATATAGTCTTCTATTTAATATGGGTGGTGTCCATGATTTGCTTTTTTGTTTGTGTTTTAGTTTTCCTGTTATCGGAGATTGAATCTACCACTGTGCTATACACCCACCCCTTTTGATTTCATTTTGAAACAAGCACTCTCTAAGTTGCTCAGGCTACCTTAAACTGTGATCCTTCTGCCTCAACTTCTGAAGTAACAGGGACTCAAGGTATGCACCACTAATTTTAGCTTGCTATTTTCTTTTAATGAATAAATGTGGCAAAAATAATAAGATGTCCCTTCCAGGATTACATTGTTATGTCACAGTTTATCCTAACAAATGTTCCTAAATATTTTTAATTGCTGGCTTGATATTGGAAAATCCCATGTTGCAAGGAGTTGCAGATACCCTCCAGGAACTGAGGGTGGCTTGGAACTGAGTGCTGACAAAAGCTAGAGTCCAAGTCACGCTATGAAAAGGAATGAATTTTGCCAGTGTGGGGATCTGTAAGCATGCTTCTCCAACTCAGCCTCCAGATGAGAATTCAACCTGGTCACACCCTGATTGCAGACCAATGAGGCCTGGAGCAGAGGCAAGGCCTAAGTAGGCTGGGTCCTGAGTCCAGGATACTAGGAGGTGATGAATGTGTGCTGTTTGAAGCTTTATTTGTGGTCATTTGTTTTTGCAGCAAGAAAAAAACTAAGAGAAACTAAGTAGAAACTACACAGCAATGTACCTCTAAAGTATTATTCTGTCCCTACATTATCACTTCTCAGTGATTTTGTCAAAGCAAACAATAACTTCTAGATGTTCTATTTAAATATGCAGTTTTTAGATGTTCTTAAAAATGTTTTAAAAATCAAACAATTATGCATACTTTTTTAAAAAAATGAATCAAATCCATGTATATTAAGCTTTTCTAGAGAAACAGAATGAATAGATTATTTACCTAACTACTTACCTGTTTCTCTATTTTTCTCTCATCTATTTATCTATCTTTTCTAATCTATCGTAGCTATGCCTCTCTGTCTCTGTCTTTTGTATTTATCTATCTATCATATGTATCATTTATCTATCTATAGATTCACACAAGTATGAAGGTTAAAAAATTTCAAGATCTGCTGTTATCATACTGGATCTCAGATGTAATGGTGTAAATTAGTTCTAGTCCAAATGCAGGAGAATATCAATGGTTAGCTCAAGAAATCAGATCATCCAACTTCTCTCTTACTCAAATATTTTGTTCTCTTCAAGTCCTCATTTGTAAAAGGGGCATTCACATTAGGGAGGGTATCTGCTTTATTTGATCTACTGACTCAAATGTTTCTATTGCCAAGTGCAATTGGGGCACCCCTGTAATCCCAGGGCTTGTGAGACTGAGACAGGAGGATTGCCAGTATGAAGTCAGCCTTTGCAAATTAGTAATACCTTAAGCAGCTCAGTGAGACCCTGTCTCTAAATGAAAGGGGTGGGATGTGGCTTAGTGGTTAAGCACCCTGGGTTCAATCCCCAGGACTCCTCCAAAAAATGTTACTGTCATTTAAAAGCACACTCACAGACACACCCAGAATGATGTTTAACAACACATATTAGGAACACCACTGCCTGTCCAACATGATGCATATAATTAATCATTACATCATCTCAAACAATTGAACATAAGAAGAAGACAGTACACCTCTCTTTATAGCCAAGACTCATGATTAATTTTTCATTTTACTTGATTCATTTATGGTATCAACATATTTTTCCACAATTCAAGCTTTTTTTTCAAAACTACCATTGTAGGTTCAATGTTGTCTTTGATTAAAAAAAAAAAAAGAGTGACATGAAAATTGAAGGGAGATCCATAGAATAAGGAAAGGTACCAGAGGTAGGAGGAGGGGAGGGAAAGAGAAGGTAGAGAAGGAATAAAATTGCTAAAAATAAATTTTATATTGTGAGTACAAACACATAACAATGAACTCCTGTATCATATAAAAATTATTTTAAAAATTAAAAAAGAAAACCAGGGAGAGTTCATGTAATTTGAGTTGAAGGCCAGATATTTGTTTCTGTGTAGTCTTGTAACAATGAACACAGTCCCTAAACATACAAGCTCTTACTTCCTTACTTCAGCTCTAATCACCTACATTATTATTGTGAATAGCTGTTTATTGAACATCTATTCATTTCTGTGATATACCAGGGCTCTCTTAACATTCTTTTCGAACCCTAAAATAACTTCACAAAGATGAAGCTATTATTTTCATTTTATGGATGAAAAATAAAATGAGAGTTATTAGGAAATTTGTCCATCTGTTAAGTAAAAGAATGGGAATTTTTGTCCAAGTCTCTTTTTTATTAGTAGAAGAGTTCTCTTATAATTTTAATAAAATGTATTTTAATAATCAAAGCATATTAAAAATGAAAATAATTATTTGTGTTTGTCCCTAGTTTTTATTCTTTAATGATGGATCATGCAATAACTACTTCAGGATCTAAGCCCAAATGACACATTACTCAGAAATAATCTTTCTACTAAAAGGTTTCTCTTGGTTGACTGATAAGAAGGATAATAAAACCAATTTTTTCATGCTTTGAATTTAATAGTGTTAAATTGCAGCATTCAATATCCTTTATAATGTCTTTCAATTTACATTTTCTCACTACCAGTAATTTTATTCTCAAAATCTGTATCAAAAAGGAAAGAGAAAGAAGGGATTTAAAAATGAATCTGCATTTGTTCCGGATTTATATATTAATTCCAAAGGATCATAATGTTTCTCATTAGTGACTTACAAAGGTAGTAGAGCATCTACTTAAAACTCTTTTTAATTACTTCCATCTACAATATTAATTTAGCATAGATTATATAATGACAGTCACTGAATTGCTATGCACCCTATTTTGTAATTCAGATGCAATATATTGACTTAGTGAAGGTTAATGTTTGCTCAAGATTCCTTGATTTATCTCCACATTTTTTTTTTTATTTCAATTTAGAAATTCTGCCTTTCCATGCCCTTCGGTAACTCAATTACAGTGAGCAACGGTCTGGAACTGGCTTGAAGAGCTTTGGGAAGTTGATTGCTGGTATCTCCTCTCAACTTCTCACCTTCAGTGACGTCACATACCTCACTTGAAAACTTCATGGTGGTGTAGATAAGCTGTAGAAAATGGTGCAAATAGTTTTGATTTTTAGGTAAGACAGTTTACCAGCTTACTGCAGATCATAGTTCATGGGGGAAAAAAAATAACACAAGCTACATTTTACTTATAAGAGAAGGAAATTCAGAAATTGACAACTCTAAGACATACTAAACTTGATGAATATGTTAAAATACGTGCAATTTAGCATATTTTAGTTGAACGAGTGGTCTTCCAAGCCACTGCTATGAGAAAATTACAGAAAAATTGGGGCCTGATTATTGGTTATTTGGTAAAGAGAATCAGTTGCAATATTTGTTTGGTAAACAACATATCTGTAATGCCAGAATGCAAGGCCAGATGTAGGTCTGTCTTGGTTTACCCAAACTTTTTACAATTTATTTCTAAAAGTTAATTTTTCCTCAGTCAAATTTTCCCAGTTTCACTTATCATCATATGTATAGAAGGAGACAAAGGCCAAACCAAGAGAAAAATACACCTCATCTCAAATTTTATTCAGTGACAATTTCAGTTTGCTTTTCAGTATCTGAAATGTGAGTTTATTCAGGAGAAAGCAAATAAAAGGTAACTGAGATGAAATAGTAAAATATTTTTACACAAGAAACAAAATACATGGCACTATTTTGACTAGTAATCGATTACAAGCTGTATTTATGCCAAGAATAGTTGAGTGGAGTTTCTCTGAATAGCTGAAAGAGAGAAATGTTCATGGTGAAATGGAATGTGTTATCTAAAGTTTGGCTGCTATCAATAAGTACTAAGGTTGCCTATTAGGGTCTTAGCAAATTAGCTCTATGCAGAGCCAAGCTCAGTTTGGACATGTATCTGTCCAGTTTTATTCCTTAATAATATGGAGTTCTTCAACTCTGATAGCAGCTAAATGGCAAAAGTCTTACTTCAACAGCCACTAATCTTGGATGGAATGTTTTAAGTACACATGCCCTCTAAATAATTCTTTTAGTAGCTTCACAGGTTTGCATTTTGTATGATATTTTACTGTGTTTAAAATGTCATATTGAGACAGAAAATGAGTCATTTAATTTTAATAGAATGAGGCCACAAAGGGCATCAACAATGAGTAATGTTTATTTTGAAAAATATTCTTCTTCCTATTAATTACCATAAGAAAAATGAAATGAATTCATCATATTGGAGTCTTCCTTGAGAATTAAATTCAAAATATAAGTCCATCAAAACATTGCATGTTTGTGATTCACTATTCATCAATTTCATTCAGTTCATTAAACTTATAATAAACCAACAATTATTTCTAGCTCAAATGCAGGTAATAATAAATATTATACTTGAAGCTCTGACAAACCATAAAGGGATAACACTCCAAATTAAAGGCAGCATTTGAGAAAAGCTAAATCACATCAAATTGCAGTTATTGATTTAAATGATCCATTGAAATATTTAGGCAAGGTAACCTTATTTATGAACTAGGACCACATAAAAAAGAGAAAGGTGATTACGTATCTATTAAGAGAAGAATACAATCTAGCCAAAACAAACAAAAAACCGAGATCAGGTCACAAATGGTCTCACTCAACATCAGATTGTTGTTAGACTAATTGTCTCTGTGCTTCAGTACTTTATCAGCTCTGGGGAGTGCCTAAGTTTGGCAAACTAGAGTCAAAGGACACAATACTCTAGACCCCATGCCTGTTCAAGACTTCTGAGATGGGAACACCCTCACTTCACACCACCTGGCTAGAGATCTGGGGGTTTAGACTGAGCTTTTCAAATTTGATAATTCTCTAGAATGTTCCACAACTCATAAAAAGAAATGCTACAATTGTGTAGAGGCAAAAAAGTGTGACACCTTTCCTCATCCATCACAAGGGTCGTGGTTAAAAATCCAAAAGACTGGTCAACAATAGAAAACCATTGTTTCTCTATTTTTTCCCATGTATGGATAGATCAGCATTCTGCTTCAAAACTGCCATTGAACTCAGGATCCAAAGTCTATCCATTGGAACCAAACCCTACCTAATTCAGGTGTAAACTTAGGTATGTCTGATAGCATCATGGCAGGAGTAGGCACTAAAGGGACAACTCTAGGGTGTCTGTGGTCTGATGAATGGGGGTAGAACACTCTACCAAAGTGAAAAGCTTCCCGTACTGATGGAAAGAAAAGCTAATCTCTGAGATATTTACAGTGTTCTTACCCCACCCTTCTCCAGCTCCCCTAGAATCACTGCAGTGAGCCAAGGTGCAGAAGAACCCACTGCTCACACAGAAAAGATGGCGTCAGGCTATGCTTTACCCAGTGGAAGGCTAAGAGAATCCCTCCTTGTGTGGGTAGAAGAAGTTCATAATCCCAGGGCAGTTTCAGCGGACTGGAAGAGGTGCCAAGAACCCAGGCAATGGAGTACAAACCACCCAGGTCCACTCTTGGTGGTCAGGAGGCTTTCAGCTAAGTGATGTCCATGTCACTGTATGTATTATTTAGTCGCCTTTCTGCAAAGATGTTCATCTAGGACAATATCAGCCGCTAACTCCAAGAGACATAAGAATGCAAGAATTTATCTTTCCCAAGGTCCTTCTCACCCCAAAGTCCATTTAACTTCACATGTACCAAAGCTCCAACTTATTAAACATATGGTTGTTTTTTTATTGGAGTCACCCTAGCATAAAGTATATGCTAGAATAAAATATTAGGTATGAGAAGAGAGACCTACCACAAATGTAAAAGGTTTTCAATGACTTAGGAAATTTGAGAATTTACGGTCAACTCCAGGAATCTTAGAAAAAGCCAAACCTCTCTTTGGGTAAAACTAATTATTCACTACATAGATTCCAAAGAACGAATCTGACTTTAACACATTTCTTTCAAAGCATCTAGAATTATCAGTAACTCAACATAAAATTGTCAAAAGTTTAGTTGGAAGAAAGAAAGAAGGAAAATAACATTTCTATTTTTCACAAAAACAATATCTATCAAAATTATTCTCTAGCTATCATCTATTTTTTTCTCATCATTTAATGTTTTTTCCCTTTTTTAGGTAATAAAAAATTCAAGGTTTGCTGTTCCATTAAAGGTTATCTATTAAATATTTCTTGTTTATTTCTGTCAACCTCATTTCTCATTGTTTTCCAATTTAATTACTTTTATTCAATCAGTCTAATCTGTTAGTAAACACAAATTTGTATTATAAGCTTTCTAACTCACTATGACACAACAAGCTGTGTTTATAATTAATGATGTTCTGTCAATTCCTAAAGCCACCTTCAGCCTTATCATTCCTGGGATAATACAGATCTTTCTTCAGGAAAATCACAATTTCCTTTCAAGGTGGCATCTGTCTGGAAAGTTAGGATTTGTCTGCATAAGATAGGAGGGTTCTGTGATTTTTACCTAATATGTGTTGACCATCTTTTAAGATGGAATGTTCAGCCGTGAGGTTCTGATGCATAATAAAAATCCCAAGAGCTATGATTGCTGCATAACAATGCAGAGTTGCTAGGAACAGTGTTGCATGCCTGAAATCCTAGGGTTTCAAGAAGTTGTGACAGGAAGATCACAAGTTTGAGGCCAGTCTCAACAACATAGTGAAATCCTTGGCATCTTAGCATGACCCTGTCTCAAAATAGAAAAATTTAAAGAAGGGCTGGTGATATAGCTCAGTAGAAATCCCCAGTGTGTGTGTGTGTGTGTGTGTGTGTGTGTGTGTGTGTATATATATATATATATATATATATATATATATATATATATATATACCATCACATGCATATAAGTATATATACACACACACACATGCACACACAAAAACCTATAGTGCTTTCCCTTTAAAATCTGGTTTTCTAATCATGGAAAATTATGATGTTTGCAAGATCTAGAACTTAGGTACATAAGGGTCATACTACCTTAGTAGCAAATCTCTTGAATTTCACTACCCTTTTAAAACTCCCTAAAAAGTATCATAGGGAAACCTGCAATTCCTCAACTCTTGTACTCTTCACCCACTCTCTGGAATGAGCTACTCTGAATTAGCAGCCCAGTTCTGCCAGATACAGTGAGGATCTAAGACGGTTCTGGACAAGTCATGTGCTTCCCACAGTGGAAAAGGGAAGAGAATGCTTCACTAGATAGTGGGTTGGATGGCAGATAAAGCAGAGATTTAGAGATCTGCAGACTACGGAGACTGAGGACTGAATGGTCATTCAGGAACACATCCTGTTCATAATAAAGACACAAGTAAGACAATACTGTCATTTGCAACAAATCATAGGTGCCATCAGGATCAGGTGAACAAGAGGCAGATAGCTAAGGAGAGAAAAGAGAGAGAAAGGGACCCTTCAAAATGGTGAACTAGAGAAGGTTGCTTTCCTGGTTGCTCTATGACATAAAGCCAAGAATTCAGATTTCTCAGCATGGGTAGAGGGAAAACTTTTGGGGGGTGGGAATTAAATCTGGACATTCAAATGAGGTAGGGGAATCAGGCTGTTGAATATAACAAAATGAAGAAGTCCCCAGTGCTTCTAGGGCCATCGGTGATGCTGGCAGGTGATAACTCCCCTGCACTAAAATAGTGGAGTGATACATCACTTAAAGGAATCCCCCAATTTTAAGAGGCCTGAGGTGTGTATGGGTACAGAAACACCAGAGATCAAAGACATGGCATGACTCATTTGAAAGTGGCCTTGCACAACAGTATTGTGAGGAGTGATAGAAAAAAGAAACCAACTCTCCCCTGGCTACCAGGGGAATTAAAAGAAGGAAATATTTTGCAGCTCCAGCGTGGGGGAATGGTAGCTGGGGAATTCATATAATGACAAATGTGCCTAACCTGAAAAATAGTTGTGGCAAACTTACAACACACAGCATAGTACGTGTCCAAGAGACCAGAAGAAAATCAAAAGTGGATCTGGGTTTAAATAGGGAATAACTGGTTGGGAAATACTCCTGGCTTTTCCCCTGCTCCTCCATAACCAACCACCATTTGTAAGGCCAGCTGCTTGAAGCCTCAGCTGAGAAAGTCTTGCCTGGCTGAGAATTCAAAAGGGCAGGGGAGGAATTGAGTGATCTTGGAAACTGAACGTGAGTGTCCTATAAACACAAATTTCATGCTATCTGAGGAGATCAAGAATTAGTCCCTCCACCACAAGATTGAAATCCAGGGAGTTTTCCTGGGGGACAGTCTCCCAGTGGGGCCCAGCAACTGCCGGACACTAGAGGTGTGCTGATTTAAAATCATCAGATCAACCCAAGGAAGAGTTTGGAGACTAACTAAGCCTAAACCCAATCCCCAGAAGTCCTGCAGAGAGGATATCCCATCACTCCAGCAACTCCACTTGACACAACACCAGAGAAGAATATTCGAAACTCCAAGAGGAACAATTAACCTAACTTTTCAACTTTTTATCAAGATCCTCTGCTTTATTTTATTTTTCCTATTCAATGTTCAATTGTAGCCTAAATGGTTCATGGACACATACACATATTCATATGGGTTTTGTTTTTACTTTGTTTTGTTTTTTATTTGTTGTTTATCATTCCTAGCATTTTTAAAGGAAGTCATGTCCAACTAATCAATATTTCTAGGAGTAAGGTGTTTGATTAGAATACATCAGTTTTGTACTTGTACTCTTTTACTCTTATTTTTATTTTTAATATTCATTTTTAAATTTTTGTGTCTATATATTGCATTTTTTTTCAGTTATATGTTTCCCTGGATTCTCTTTCTTTTTTCCTCTGCTAACAGTCAGCATTTATTGATCTTTCTATCATTCATCCTCTATCTCCTACTTCTATTTTCTTTTATCTTCCCACACAAACATTACATCATACACTCGTTTTTTTTTTTTTTGTTTGTTTGTTTTTTTCTATCTCTGTTCACAACATAAAATTATAAGTCTGTTTGAAAACCTACTGTTTTGACTGTGGGCAATAATTGATCATATCATCTCTGTTTATTGTGACAATTGGCATAATAGATGCCAGAGCAGGAACTATTTGATTTGATATCTTAATCTGTTTCCATTGTTTCTTGTTAATATCTGTCTCCCCCTAAGATGTGAGGTACTGAAAACTTTCTGAGTCCCTATAAGTCCACAGGGTAGAGTATCTACTACCTCAAAACCATACGTTCAAAGGGATAGACACACAAACAATAAGAAAAATCAAGGGGAAAAAACACCTCAAACAAATCAATATAATTCAGTAACAGAATCCATCATCACCACAGTGGAAGAAATGACAGAGAATAAATTTAGAATGTTCAAAGTTAAATTGATGTGCAAGATAGATGATAATATAAGGGAGAAAATAAGGAAGCAAAAGAGAGAGATGTTCTAAAAAATACAGCAGAAATTCTCAAAATGAAAAAATAAAGAAATCAAATTAAAATTCATTGGAAGGCATCACCAGCAGAATAGACCAATTGGAAGACAAAGTTTCAGGCAATGAAAGCAAAATATATATCCTAGAGAAATAGGTTAACTATGGGGAACAGATGTTAAGAGACCATGAATGAAAATTTCAAGAAACATGGGATAGCATGAGAAGAACAACCTTAAGATTTATTAGGATAGATGAATACTTGAAGATACAAAACAAGGGAATGTCTAATCTTTTCAATGAAATAATATTGGAAAAATTCCCAAATCTTAAGAATGGAATGGAAAATTAAATACAGGACCTCAAATACACAAAATTACAACAAACCCACACCAAGACACAAAATTATGAAAATGCCTAACATAGACAATGACAAAATTATAAAGGCTCCCAGAGAAAAATATCAGATTATTTTTAGAGAGGAACCAATCTGGATCTTGGCTGATTTCTCAACCTAGACCCTTAAAGCTAGAAGGTTATAAAATAACATAACATATACCAATCTCTAAGAGAAAACAGATGCCAAACAAAAATACTGCAAAATTAAATTTCAGATTTGAAGATGAAATGAAAAACCTCCACGATAAACAAAAGTTAAAAGAATTCACAAGTAGAAGCCTGAAATACAGAACATTCTCAGCAAAATATTTCATGAAGAAGAAATGAAAAATGAAAGAGAAAATAACAAAGGGAGGAACTACACCAAAGGAATAGTCAATCGAAGGGTAAACTAATTCAAATTAAAACCAGAAATAAACCCAAATGACAGAGAATAAAAAATATTTCTCAATAATAACATCAAATGTAAATGGCCTGAACTCATTCGTCAAAAGACATAGACTGGCAGATTGGAATAAGAAACAAGACTCAAAAATATGCTGTCTCCAAGTGATTCACCTTATAGGCAAAGACACCCACAGACTGAAGGTGAAAGTATGGGGGAAAAAAAACGTGTCATTCACATGAATCTTGTAAACAAGCAGGGATTTCTATCTTAATATCAGATAAAGTGGACTTCAAGTCAAAATTAGTCAGAAGAACATCTCATACCACTGAAGGGAATTATACATCAGCAGTATATAATAATCTTAAATATTTGTGCCCCAAACAATGGAGCATCTACATACATCAAACAAACCCTTCAAAATTCAAGGATCGGATACAACACAACATGATAATACTGGTCGTTTGTAACATGTCTTTCTCACCACTCAATAGATCTTCAAAACAAAAATTAAATAAAGAAGCAACAGAACTAAAAAATACAATTAATGATTTAGATTTAACAAGCATATATAGAATATTTCATCCATCAATGACTGAATATACTTTCTTCTCAGCAGCACATGGAGCCTTTTCTAAAATAGACCATATCTCAGGCCACAAAGCAACTCTTAGCAAATATTTTTTTTAAAAAAATAGAGATAATACCTTGCATTTTATCAGATCACAATGGAATAAAACTAGAAATTAATGATAAAATTTAAAAATAGAAACTATTCTCACAACTGGAGACTAAATAATACACTATTGAATGATCAATGGATAGTGGATGAAACAATAAAATACATATAGGTAAATGAGAATAGTGACAAAACATCAAAATATCTGGGACACTATGAAGGCAGTTCAAAGAAGAAAGATCATTGCATTGAGCTCATTCATTGAAAGAATAGAAAGTCATGAATTAAATAATCCCTAGAAAAAGAAGAGCCAATCGACACTAAAAGCATTGGAAGACAGGGAATAATTAACAGAGCTAAAATTAATAAAATTCAAACAAAAAAATTCAAAAGTTTGACAAAAGAAAATGATGGTTATTTTAAAAATAAATAAAATTGATGAATTCTTAGCCAGCCTAACAAAGAGAAAGAGAGAGAAATCTCAAATACTAAAATTTGCAATGACAAAGGAAATATAGCCATGGACACCACTGTAATGCAGGCAATAATGAAAAAATCCTTTTAAAATCTATACTCTAATAAAATGGAAAATCATAAAGACATTGACAAATTTCTAGAGACAAATGAACCACCCAAATTGAATCAGGAGATCACTTCTGAAACAGGAATAGGCCAGAAAACCAAATGTATAATCTTCCATACTTTTAGAGATGATTACTAGGAAAAAAATTCAAAATGTTAAGTTGAAAATAGTTGGAAAATTTCTATATTATAATCTGCATTTTTCAAAAGTATTTGCTCCCTAAAAACAAAATTTTGTATTTTTTTCTATTTCAGTAACTGTAGTGAAGATTTAATGTTAACAGAGTCCTTAGTCAGAAGGGAGCTGACCTTGGGGAATCCTTATATACCATGTCCAGCCACTTACCCCAAATATAAATATAAAAAGTAGTGGTAAAGTAGGAAGGAAGTTACTATTCAATATAGCTGTACCCCGAGATAAGAAAACTAGCATCCTCAGTTCCTCTTTCAGAAGCACTGACCTGAACTTCAGGTTTGAATAAGGAAGGGCACAAAAGTGAGAGAGGGCAAGAAGTCTGCGTCGTCAAGCAGTCTTGGTTCATTTGTGGTCTGATTGTCTGTCTGGTCAGCAGTAAGAAGTTGCTGCTCTTTGGGGTTAGTTTCAACTTCTGCCTCAGGATGTTTATCCATCAGATCTGTTGTTCCTAGAATCTAGGGTGACTTCAGGGAATGACTCAGGAAAAATATATAGGCAGAAAAGCCAGATGTCATTAGTTCTTTAGGTTTAGGGAAATGATTAGAGACTTCAAGGCATCACTCCAGTGGTCTGGAGCAGGATGTTGTAAAAGCTTGCAGTTGATAATCTGTTGATAATGTTCTTGTAATATCTCAGAATCATCTTAGTCTTACCTTGGTGCCTCTAGCCTTGAATGGAGAGGATTTCCAGCTAGACCCAAGGTTTAAGTCTGCAAAAGAGACAAATGCAAAATGAAGGCAGACATGCCAAGCTCCCATCCTGCCGTTTTAATCAGCTCCTTGGCTGCTGTGACCAAAAGACCTGACAAGAACAATTTTAGAAAGAAAAGTTTATTTGGAACTCACAGTTTCAGAGATCTCCGTCCACAGATGGCTTGATTTCCTTTGCTCTGGGATGTAAGTGAGGCAGAACATCATAGTAAAATAGTGTGGCAAAGGAAAACAATTCATGATGTGGCACCAGGAAGCAGAGAGACACTCCCTCACCATGGACACCCCATAGGCACACGCCCAGTAACCCACCTCCTCCAGCCCACCTGCGTATAGTTACCATTCAGTTAATCCCTATCAAGGATTAATGCACTGATTAGGTTTCACTTCATCTCTGAACTTTCTTATACTGTCTTACAATGAGCTTTGGATGGGGACACCTCACATCTAAACCATAATACCTGCTCTAACTACCCATTGGACATCTGCAGACTCAAGTGAAGCGTCAGGGCTTTTAGCAAGAGTAGCCCCTAAATTCTTGTTACTTCAGCACCTACAGCATTTTGAAAAATAAGTTTGAAGACACAAAATAAAAGCAAACAATAAAAGTAATAAATGTTCTTCCCCACGACGTGTGCAATGAGGATTTGATGTGGTTGCAGTAGGATGAAAGTGCTTGGAAAAATAAAACACCAAAATTTCATTTGATGCCAGCTTTATTTTTTTAAAAAAAATTTTCCACCTTTATTAAAAGTTTCTAAAGTTTCAGGAAAAAAAATGTTTTTGAAGTAAGGTGATATTTATCATTACTATCAATTCAAAGGAAAAATACAATCTCAAGTTTTAATTATAATTATGTTTCCATTATATCAAATACAACTGGACCTCTACAAGCTGATAGACAACACAGTCAAATAAAATTCAGAATTTTTCAAGGAAAAATATACTCAGTTTAAATAAATTAGCATTTAGGGGTTTTAAATCCAATGGAAGATATTATAATTTCTTTTTTCTTTCATTGTATAACTGAGTAATTTTCTTTCAAAATTTTTGAATAATTCATCCTCAGGATATAATGATGTACTATTACATTTGCAAAGCAAAAACTAAATTATTGCAAGTCATTATGTGAAACAAATACAACTCATGATGAAATCGCAAAATAACTTCACTTAGGTTCCTTTAACTATATTTTCTGGTTATAGTTCTTACTTACTTGCCCCTGAATAAAATCTAGGGCAATTTTCATTACTTTTTGTTCCTTAAAGGTAATAAAAGTTTGTCCAGGCAGTAAAAATTATATGTAGTTAAAGATGACAATAATGTTAAATTACATGAAAGTCACTGTTCTGCTCCACACTCTTTTGAAGGCATCAGAAAGAGATGTGTTTTTTTTTTTTTTTTCCTGGTGCAATATTCTCCATTAGCCAGTAGCAGGCTTTAATAAACTGACATATATTAATAATGGATTGGCTCTTCCCTAGCACTTATTTTTGGATTTTTCAGAGCTTATAGCTTTTGCCATCACTATCATTTGCATTCCGTAAGTAGAGGTGAAAACTCTCTCCTCTAATTGGTCACTCATGTTATGTTCTGTAATAAGAAACCTCAAATCTAAGAGGATTAATATATAAAGAGACAGACTATAATATATATATGAAAGATCATAAAAAAGTCTCTTCTAGCTCCATTACCAGAGGAGCTTAATGTTTTTTTTTTTCTTAGGTATGGATTATAAATCTGCTCTTGCCACACATCTATATAAACTGTCCAATGTGAACCAATTGCAGCTTTCTCTCTAGGCCTCAGACACACTCATGGAATTCCTATTAATTTATGTTTTGTATATGGAACCACAGAATGACCCAAAGCGCGCTCTCTCTCTCTCTCTCTCTCTCTCTCTCTCTCTCTCTCTCTCTCTCTCTTTTGACTTAGTTCATACTCTTCTTTCTTGTCCTAAATAAATGTACAAATCTGATTTTATTTCCTCAAACTCAGAAGTTCTGCATGGTGGATCCAAACACCTCTTTGGAATGAGGTTTTTATCATTGGAGAATTAGCCAAATCTCAGATTTGGGACACAGATCATGTATTTTAGAATAATGTATTTTTATCATGTTTGAATTGTTTGATAGAAAAGAGTCTTATAACTGAAAATAGGTCTCTTCCGTATGACTCAGAATAAAACAGGTTTGCAATTAACTAAGCAAATTTCATTGAGTATCTAATCTGTGCTAAACATTAAACTACTTGCTGGGAAGCTAAAAATTGTTGCTAGTTATCAACAAATTTGTACAACACCAGAAGGAATTGAAAACAATACTGACACTCGATATGAGGGTAAAAGTGGAAAGTACAAATGGGAGATGATATTAGATTTAGATAGGAATGCAACCCTACTAACTGGATCAAAATTGGTTAGCACTGCCCCCTCAATAATAGGCTCGCATTTCTCCTTCCACCATCACTTCCAAAACCAATTAATCACAACACTCAATTACACTCCATTCCAATCATAGTGCTCTCAATAGAGCACATGTCAGTGGCCGTTTTCCCTGTTAGGACTATTTTCCAACCAGACATTATGTGAAGCTGGAGCTAAACTATATTAATTCATAATTTTACTGAATATACCATACCTAAAATTGACAGCCGAGAAATACTCAAATTAAAATTCTTTTATACTCCTAGAATGGAAAAAATATACGTAAGTTCATGAGCATCAGGAAAGTAACAAATCACTCTCTATTTTGAACACTGACCTACTCTAAGTAAGAAAGAAAATTTACAGACTATTGAAATTATCAAGCATGTTTGCTATAAGTGCATTGACAACACACTAAATGATATTATCAGGCAGACTAGGAAAATTCCTTTAATTCCCTGTATGATTAAAAATTTTGTCATGAAAGGGTATTAGATTTCATCAAAAGTTTTTTTCTGCATATATTGTAATGATCATGATTTTCTCTTTTTATCTAAATAGTGTTATGAATGTCATTAAGTAGTATTTAAATGTACAACTGACTTTGCATTTCTTGAGTAAACTTCATTTAATTAGTACATGCAATCCTTTCAATATATTGCTGTATTAGGTCTGCTCTCTTTAAAACATATTCTCAGAGGGAGAATATTTCCCTTTCTCCATCTTCTGTACTTTTTTCGTTCTTTCCATCCTTCCAAATCTACCATTCATCAACCATTTTCTCCTTCCTCCTCATCTCAGTTGGAAAATTCTTGGTGGCTTTAGAAATACAAGTTTTGATCAAGACATCTAGGTTCTGGAAGAGTGTAAGCTACGTGCTATTTCTTCATTAAATTTGTGAAAGAACTCTTCGGTGAAAATATCGAGGCCTTAATTTTTCATTAAATGAGGATTTTTGTTTTGTTTTAATTAAAAAAGTCAATGTTTTTACTTGTTATAGCAAAATTTGCTTTTGTTGTTTTTACTTCTACTGCTGGGTACATTTTAAATTTCGAAATTTAAATTTTATCACTGTCATCAAATTGATTTGTGAAAAACTGCTCACGAGATCTTTTTATTACTTTCTTCAGGTCTAAAGGTTACATAGTGGTACTTAGGTTTTATTCATGGTAATAGTAATGTTTGCTTTGGCTCTTTTACCTTGATAAGTCTTAATAAAGGTTTATCAATGTTATTAATAATTTCATAAAACAAGCCTGGCAAGTTAGCTCCTGCCTGTAACCCAGCTGGCTGGGAGGCTGAGGCAGGAGGATGGCAAGTGCAAGGCCAGTCTGGAAAAGTTAGCAAGACCCTGTCTCAAGGATGTGACTCAGTGGTACAGCACCCTGAGTCTAGTCCCTAAGATTGGGGGAAAAAACAAAATCCAAAAAAACCTCTAGCTTTGGTGATTTTGTGTATTTACATGATGTTTCTTTTGTATTTATTACGTTTTAAATTTTCTTTAAATTTTTTGCTCTTCCTTGCTTCTTGATATTGACTATCATCAATTTTCACTTTTCTTTATGTTCAATTTGTGCACTTAAAGAAATTAATTTCCTCTAAAATTTTCTTTGATCATGTTCCATGTGTTTTCATATATTCTTCTCTTATTCGGTTCAAAATTCTCATTTTTTATTATGATGATATTTGTTGTTATTCATAGACTATTTAGAATTAGTGTGCTTAATTTTTAGATTTGGAGATGTTTTAGTATTCTTTTTGTTGATTTCTAGTTAATGCCACTCTGATCAAAGAACATTCTGACTGTGAATTCAAATCATCCAATTGTACTTGAAATAAATGTGCATTCCACAGTATATTTTCAACAATTATGTCAATTAGATCAAGTCAGCTCATCACATTGCTCATTTCTCTGATGATCTTAAAGATAATTTTCCTTGCTTGCTGCATCTGTTACAGAGAAAGTATGTTAAAAACTCCAAATATTATTTGTTTAGTTCTCATTTTTTTGACAATGTTTGATTCATTTGTGCTGAAAATACTTTATCAATTACCTACAAATTTACGAATATATGTCTTCCTATTGCATCAATTCTATCAACATGAATTATAATACTTTATTTCTAGCACTATTAGTAATATTAAACATAAATTTTGTTTTATCCACAATTAGTCAAATCACATTTTTTTTCTGCTTAGTTTTTACATGGTAAAGGGCTAAAGAAAATATTAAAGATCTTTCCTGCTCATTTGCCTTCTGTGACCTTTGCACACCCTTGATAAAACATCTAAAGAATGCAGAATTCTCTGTGGGTTTGGCTCACTCAGGAGAACTCAGAATCATTCTCTTATCACAAGGTTATCCCTCCCTCCCTTCCGTGGATCTGTCAGAGACCTGGGGGAATGAAGTATCTTTGAGGGGATCTCACAATTTGTGAGAATGGTGCTTTCTTTGTTCTGACTTGCATTTAAAGAGCCCCACTGGGAATAAGCTTTTGAAGTCTCACTGTAGAGAGCAGAGTGTGTTCTGCCCAGGTCTTCCATGTCAAGACCCTGAAAAGCTACCCCAGGACTCCACAGCTACATTACTTCAGATTTTGATGTTTCCCTGATCTGGTGATGTATTTTCTTGTCTTTCTCTCTTGCCTCTTTCACTTTTGTTTTTGCTTTCGCTTTAATATTATTACAAAAATAAATGCTACCTTTGTATAGAGTATCTTTATCTCTTCTGTCAAATCCAACCTGCCAATGTCAGCAGCTGCAAACATATGTAACATGTTAACATTACATATGGGATATATTTTCTACCTTTACAGATTCAACAAATTTGTACTCTTATCTTTAAAGTGTGTCTCTTTTTAATTGTGATTTCTTATTGCAATTAACATGATAATGAGTCCTTGCTGGGATAAACACTGGTTAGTGCCTAAAATAGCTTGTTGTTCCAAGTTGTGAGATAAAAAGCACTCCAAAGAAGGTGGTAATGAGCGATGTGGAGACGGGGAAACTGGCCACTTCCCTGTCCTCCTCTCCCTTTAGTTGAGGATCAAAGCAGAATGGCTTTGGTTGTAAAGTAAAAGAATGGACCCTTCAACCATCTGAAGAAATTCATCCTTGCGGTGGGCATGCCCCCTATCCTGCATAGTCCCCCTTCCTGTAGGCACTGTGTGATCCTACATTTTGTCCTGGCTTGCTGCCACCACAGTGTTCATGAGTAATCAAAGGTCCAAATCCTCTCCATATTGTTATTCCTCTGGCTTAGGAAATAGTGCCCTGGGACCTCTGCAGCAATGGGGTTCCTCATTTTAAATTCTGACAAGTTTTTGACTTTGAATTATAATGTTTTATCTAATAATACTTAATATAATCACTGCTAGGTGTACCACATCTTTTTTTTTTACACCATTTCTTATTCGCTTCTTGTGCTGATTTTGTCTTTTTAATAAAAGGCTTTATAATATTATAACTGTTCTTATTTTTCAATGATGCTGGCATGATTTTGAAAAACAAGTAAGAGCCTGCTTCAGTAAGGAAGGCAAGCTCCTGTCACTTGGGTTTGTCTCACAGGCAGACAGAAGAGTCCGAGAACTTTCAAATGATGTTCAGTCTCTCTGGGACTATCCTTCTTTCTGGTTTTGTTTGTTTATTTTCTAATTGTCTTGCCTCTAAGAATGTTTAGCATCTTAGTTAGTTATTATACCAAACATAATGTGTAGAACTCTTGAAATTCCAGATAACATATCTCACCCTCTTTCCTTTGGCACAGACATAAAGGGGTGGATAAACTTCGCAATTAGAAATTGACATAGGGCAGGATCAGTGTCCCATTCCCATAAGATAGAGGCAGGCTTTTTGGTACCGTGTCCAGAGCTTGGTTTCTCGGTTTGCTGAGAGCCTGTGGGAGACTGAGCCACAAGTTCAGAAGCTCCAGCAGTTCTCTGGCCTCCCATAAAACATAGTTTAAAATGTAACAAGTCTCTGTTAGAGATTAAGTTTTTCTCTGAGCACATGATCAGGTTTCATTGTATTTAATTCTGACATTTAGGAGTTGTCCATTCCAGCTCCCCAGAATCCTGCAAAACCTTCCGCTCTCAGCAAGTGTTCTAGGGAAATTGTCCAAGGTGCTAAACCCTGGCAAGTTTTGAATTTGTTAATACCCACCACCTTCACTGAAAACACTTTTCTGAGTTCTCTTTATTCCAGGAAAACTTTTCTGTCTTATTTGAATATAATCGTTCTCAACCAGAATAAAAAAAAAAAAAAAAAGTCTACAAGAGAAAAATTGCCAAATATTACCAAGTTATTGAATTTTAGTTCACCAATCTTTATTTTTCAAGACTATGAAATCATTACAATGTGACTTTACATTTTAACCCACTTCTCCTATGTATTGTAGCAAGAGCATTGGTCGGCTATGACTTGCTAAGTCTGACACAAAGGAATTAGTAAAATTTTAAAGCTTGTGTCTATACAGATAGCTCAGTTTAACATCAGTGGTTTTGCCTGACCTTCACTCAAGTCACATTTTTAATTTATAATCCACAATAAGATATCTGGCTCCCCAAACTAGTAAACCTAATCATTGTTAATGATATTCAAATGACCCACCCATATCACTAAAATCAATCATTCTACCAATTCAAAATGCTGGATGAACTTTGCAATTGGACTATGGAGGTATAGTCAAAATCATGTGGATAATTATATGGTTTGACTTTCTCACTTAATTTGCAGGTTGTTTCAATAACAGCAAGTAGAGAAAGACTTGTAGGTTCTAGTCATCATTATTTCTTTTCAACAGTTCATAAACAAAATTTGTCTCTGGTTGCCATAATTAGGGAGAAATAAAGCAAGTATAAACAGGATTTAATCAGATACTCTTAAATTATGCAACTGTACTATAGGAAGAGAAAAAAATATTTAGATTTCACTATATATTAAAATCACAATCACTGATACACATTTAAGAAAATCATCATCCACCTTTGGAGCTTTCCATCATAATTTTTTCACCTGTGTAGCAAAAGTTGCTCAGAAGCTCACTGAATTACTCTCTTTATTAATAACACTCAGAGCAGTGCATGTTTTTCCAATAACGGAGATAGATCTTTCTAGCTACACAGTGGCGGTCCCTCTATGCTTGACCACAAGGTCATTTCAGGATTCTTATGTCAAGAGACTACTAGGCAAGAATACCTGTCACCACCCTCACAGGCATAGTTGACCCTGGTCATCAGGAGAACATGGATCTTACATTATATATTGAGGGCAGAAACAAACACACATGGAGACTATATTGTCCATATATTGTTCAAACTCTTCAGTTCACATTTGAAAGGAAGTATAAAAGTGAAGCAATCACACTCTGAGAAAACATAATGACAGGGTCTCAAATCTTAGGGATGAGGGTTCAGATCCTTCAATCAAGAAGTCTATCTCAATCAGCAGAAAAGATAGTTGAGGATGAAGTGAACCTAGAATGCTTACAGTGGAGACAGAAGATGAATTTCATCAAGACAAACTGTAATAATGGGACCATAAGTCATATCACAAAAAGTCTTCTCATGGTGGACAGCAGCTCTTCCAGAGGAAGAAGTTTCTCTATGAAGCCAGTGAATGCAAGCTGCAAGGTGACAGACTACAATGTGTATTGCCTTCAAAGATTTCTGCCGCAGCTTTGAATGCTGATGGCGCACCATTGAGACCCTGCTTAGGAATCATTCTACTTGAAAGGGTACTGTGCCTCATACAGATCATACTCCTCTCCAGGGACAGCCAATATCCAATGACTGATCCAAAGAATGTGTTTTTCCTCCACTCAAGATAATTCTTGAAGAACATGCTGCTCCATCTTGTTGTAAGACCAACTGGGTACTCTACTGAAACTCCATCACGGTTCAACATGGTGTCTGACCAATGAAGTTCTATCTTTTTCCTATAGGCATATTGACAACACTATCCATTAAATTTCCAACCTCTAACCCTCTGCCTTAGAATCTGATTTCCAGAAATCTGACCTTAACATCATATTAGCAGAAAGAAATGCTATTAAGTGGTGGCAAGGAGGTCTTTAGCTAGCTTTTTTTGAAAGGAATCAAGGGAGCCCTTCTAAAAGAACTCTTGTGCAAAAACAGGTGTATACTGAGGTTGCAAAACCAAGATTGTGAAAGAAGATATCCTGGGCAGGAAGACCAGAAATAGAATCAATGAGGATCCTAGATCCTATTGTGATTAGGAAGTGATAAGAAGAGTAGCAGGAGAGAAACCCTAGTATGTGAATAGAGAGAAAGTGGCCAAGGCTGGAGAGGCCTGAGATAGAGTGGGTTTTGTATCCCTATGACGCTGAATAGGAGCAATTCATGCCAAGAACTCAGAGTATCGGGAATTGGCAAAAATATATCCTCCGTAAGCAACCTTCTCTTCATAATAAAAGAATCTATGGTATTCTAATACTATGGACCAAAGTGATGAATATTAGTGTTTTCTTCAGGGTCCAGAACATGTGAGGGCCAAGGCCTATGATTCATCTTGCATATCTCTGGATTTGTTTCTGTCTCCCTCAATATACACAGGGAGAAAGGTTACTGAAGGACACATGCTTCATGCAATAGTTCAAACATGAATATCAAAGAGAAAGAAGGACCACCAGATTAGAATTCTAGGAGCTTTGGAAGAGACTGGAGTAAAGTTACAGATTGATTATGACCTTTATTCTTGAGAATTTACAGAAAAACAAACTGCATAAACAATATTATATATGCATATGTTTGTGCAGTTTGTACACATGTGTATATTAGAATAAACAATTGTGTGTGTGTTTGTGTGTGTGTATGGATTAGAAAGAAAATTTATCACCTTGCTTGAATTACTGAGACTTCTATGAGCTTCTAGAGTCCTCTAGTGATTTCTATTTCTCTTTTTATTCCTTACAGTAAGGAAAAGCAGTAGTTTCTACACTGGCAAAAAGAAATAAAAAGGAAGCAAAATTCAAAACCAAAAAATTTGCCTTTCAATTTGCACAAGATTCCTTCCAACTTCTGATGGCAGGGAACAGCTGGTAAGCCTTGTTCTTGGCACAGCGCCAAGGCACCACTGCTGCCATTCGTCATCTAAATAGTGGTAACATGGAGTGGGGAATGCAGACTTGCTGCCAAAGATTGCTTGTCAGAGATAATCTGAGAACACAAGAATGCTCAGCCTGCTACATTTCATTACTCCAGATGATGTTTAACTGTAAATTGGAGCTCACACTTACCCTCTGGTAATGAGATCCCTCTGGATCTGAGAGCCTCTGGGTCTTTTTTGTCCATTTACATGTGTGTTTGTTCTAGTATGTAACCCTGGCTGCCACAGAGATGCACTTCTGGTGGTCCAGGGTCAAACTGCAAACACTGAATTATGTAAATGTAAAAGTATATAATATTTATATGTATTATATATTGCATGTTTATATTTCATACTGTGTATTGTATATTACATATAATCAGTACAAATACACATACATATATAGTGAGGAGAGTATAAATGGAAGATCATGTTCATATTATCTAAAACAGTTTCTTTCAACAATATAATAGCTTTCCTGATGTAAGATTATAATGCTAAAAAACTGTTCTTTTAAAACCTCACTTGTACTTTTGCAAATATTTCTCTTTCAAAAACCGTGGATACTTTATGTGTTAGACAAATGATAATATAATTTCTGGTTTTGTGGGAAATCACAAAGCTTCGCCCTAGTTCTGCCATTGTGTTCTCTCAGAGGGGTTATTAGAAGTCAAGAAAATACATTCTTAAAACGATCACCAAATCCTTTCCCCAGAAACACTGAAATTTAAATTGTCAGGAGAGAAAAAGATAAATTCATTTAAATGCACAGCAAATAAATAACATCAAACATTATAAACCCATGTTTCAAAGCAGTTCAAGTTTTCCAACCAGATAATAGACCCAGCAAAATCGTTATGATAATGTCAACAATGAAATTATCCATGATGCTTCACTCATTTACAATTATCATCATAGAACAAACCCCAAATATTTCTCTCTGTGTGCCACGTTTTCAAATTGACTCCTAAATGTTTCTTTGGATGTTTTCAATAGGAAAAATGCAGTCTTCCCTGCTCTCTGTACATTAGATACCACATACAACTACACCCACACAATCTCACAACCATATGAATATATATACCCATAATCACTAAAGGAAAAGGCAATACAGATGATCCAAGATAAACTCTTTATATCACATTTGTCAAAATGAAAAAAAAGAGAACAGCTTAATTTTCCTATGTCACAAAGTGACTTACCACAGCACCAAGAGAACACAGAATTCTTGAGAGTCCCAGAACCAGCTCTACATACTTACACTAAAATACCTCTGCTACAGACCAAGGTTAAATTAAGCATGATTAGATTAGAATAATTAAACTAACTTCATGCTAGTAAGAGATAATATGTAACTAAAAACTTCACAGTATCACAACAAAAATAACAAGTCTGAAGGAAAATCTCTCTCCTCTTCCTGAGGATTTTCTTACTCAATTTTCCTCTGAACCAAAGAAGGGGTACTAGCTGCAAAGCAAACCATTGGTTATAGAATCACAAATAAGCCAGACTGAATTGTATGTTCAGCAACTAAAAGTATGTTTGGGATTTAGAATACAAATTTTTGCTCAATATTTTTTAGAAAAGTTTACTTCTTAAAAGTAAATTTAAAAAGCTCTTCTTGCCCTTCACCAATGACCGACTTGAACTTAAATTGACTGAACATATTTCAAATTTCATCATTTTTTCCCAAGTTCTATTTTTCTCTAAGATATGTTCTGAATGATTGCATCGTGTCTCACACCTCTGAACGCTTCAGGTGCAAATCTCAATGACCATCCAGAATCATTCCCATGCTCACTTTTGATAACACCGCTGCCTCCTGCAGCCCACATAGAACTCCCTGGTCATCCTCCACTACATCCTTCTGCTCACAGAAACATTTTGCTGTATGCTTCGGAAAACATTCTCTGCAATCTCCAAATCCTCTGATACTCCCCATCCATAGCATGGCCTCCACTTTATTGCTTTAGGAGAAAGCTGCTCTTATCTCCGGGTCCTGTTAATCTGTCTCTCTTTGTTGCCCATGCATCTCGGGATCTGAAGGTGACATAATATCCTTCTATTTACCTGCTGCACTTTTGAAATATAGCCCACTTCCCAGTACTCAAAAAACATCCCTGGCAGGCTCAGCCACAATTTTTATTTTTACATGTTTATTTTTCAGCACGAAGGCACGATATGAGAAGAGTTCTGAGGGTGCAGGCAATTTAATCTAATAATAACCCCTGAAATATAGGTAAAGCTGAGAATGGAAGATGAGAAAGACTATATGAATAATAGAAAGAACTGAAGGCAATGAACTGCAGAAAATTGAGACAGGATGTGATGATTGGTTAGTGGAAGGTTTGGATTTAGTATTTTGGTGCTGATACCACTTCTGACTGGCTTATGTGCTGGATGTGAACTTGAGAATGGGCTGCTGACATAAAGTGAAGGGAAGCCAGGCATGGTGGGACATACCTGTGAGGTCAGCAATTTGGGAGGCTGATGAAGAAGGATTTCAAGTTTGAGGCCAGCCTCTGCAAATCAGAAAAGCTCTAAAAAACTTAGTAAGACCCTGACTCAAAATTTAAAAAATAAAAAGGGCTAGGATGTAGCTCAGTGCTTTAAAGCACCACTGGGTTCAAACCCCAACAGCAAATAAATAAGTGAATAAATGAAATTGAAGAGAAGAAAATAAGAGAATGAGAAAGCCAAAGAACTGAGTATCTGGGGGTGTGAATGGGGTTGCACTTAGAGGCTGGTTGCTCACAGTGGCAGTGTTGTCAGGACCTGGACTGTGGTAGCCAGGTGATAACATTTTTAAAAGTGACTAAGTGTCAATGACTAAGTGTCATTGAGTTCTGTAGAGGGTAGAACAGGGAAGAAAGCAAAACTATGAATATGAATACTGAAAGAATGAGTCTTAAGTAACCTGGGCTTTTTTCCTATTCCTTTTCAATGATAAATATGCATTGAAAAGTTTAGGATCTGTCACAGATTTTTTTTTTTTTTTGCAACTATTAAAAAGATGTTGAGGTTTTTGCATTTTAATCTACTAATATGACACATTATATTTATTGATTTTTACATAGGTTAACAAACCTTGTATTCCTGGGATAAAACTCATGTAATGTCATTGTTAATAAATCTTTTTTATGTATTGCAGGAATAATTTTGCTATCTTTCTTGATTTCTGCTCCTGATTACTGATAATTCCTTTCATATGGTAAACATCTTCTCATGGTTGTTGGCTGATCATATCAGTGATTTTTACATCTGCATTCTGGCTATATTTCTCCTGATATTTCTCTTTCTCACTCTGCTGAGGGGTAGGTATCTCTTGAGTAGATGCTGGTTAGAGTTAGTTAAGTTTCCTGGATGTGTACATTAAAATTTTTAATCAAATTTGGAAGTTTGTAACTATTTTTTTTTCTGCTCCTTTCTCTTTTCCTCTTCTGGAAATACTATGATGCATACGTGGATAAGTTTCATGTTGTTCTGTGAGTCTCTGAGGCTCTGTTCATTTTTCTTCATTTTTTTTTTCTTATTTTTAGAGTGGATGATTTCAATTGATCTATTTTTTAAAATTCCCTGATACGTCTACTTTCTCAAATATTATTTTCTAGTGAATTTTGAATCTCAATTATGTAAGTTTTAGACCTCAGGATATCAGATTCTTTTAAAAAAATACCATTTCTATCTTTTTTCCTCATCAGTATTCTGATACCTTTTTCTAATTCTGTAGGCATGGCTTCCCATTCTTTGTTGAACCTTCTTATAGTAACTGACTCAGAATCTTTTTCTGGTAGACTCAATGTCTGTGGTGTTTTAGGACATTTCTACCAGTCACTTATTTCCTGTGCACAGGACGTGTTTTTTTTTTTTTTTTTAATGAATGCCATACTTTTGTTGTTGTTGTGTTGTGTTGAAACTGGACATTTTAAACCACATTATATGGCAACACTGGAAGTCAGTCCCCAGCCCAGAGTTGACTGCTACTCCTATTTACTGTTGCTGTCTTTACTATTGCTTGTTTTGGGTTATAATCCTGGAATAACTGCGTACAGTGTGTCTTCTTCAGATGTGGTTGTTACATTCTATACTAAGTTGGCTTAGAAATTAATGACCTTGTAGGAATTTTCTTAAATGCCTTAAAACTATGTGTCCCAACTTTGCCAAGGGGCTTTTCATGTGTATTGACTTTTGTTTCTTTTAACATAGTCAAAGGCAGTTTATAATCCTACCTTAGTTTCACTTTCTGCTTCCAAGGGCCCTTGAGGGTCAGGCAGAGGTGGCACTTTAGGGCCTGTCTAGTTCTTAGCACAACCCTGTTCACGAATGTGACACTGTACATTCTCGTGAGAATGTCAAACCTCTTCAAATCCCCCATTGGCATCTCATTTCAAGTTTTTAACTTCTGGTCAGCCTTTTGGGAGCTCTCTCTGGCATTACTGCCTCAGAAAGTTATGACATTAATCATTTGGCACTATTTCTTTTTATCATACGCCCTGTGAATAGGTACGTTTCACTTAAACAGAGCTTTGAATCAGGCCAAATAAAGACAAACCCTGAGATTCTCCTGGATGAAGCCTTTTGGAGAACTTGAATCTCATTGTGCACTGGTTTCTTAACTGCTGATTTTCACAGCTATTATATTTAAAGCTGCTGGATCAGGTCACTTTGGTTTGGTGGAGAGAGTAAATAGGAATTGAGCAGGTTAGCTCACAACTTGCTAAGATGAAATCGATTCTGAGATTTAGAAAATTGTTGAATTTGACAGTTTTTGCAATGTTCCCAGTGCCTGATCATATCAGTCATTTTTACATTTACATTCTGGCTATGTTTCTCCTGAATATCTCTGTTTCTCACCCTGAGAAACTCTCCCAGCCTGCTCTCTCTTCTCCTGTCTTCATACTCTCACCTCCCTTGACAAATCAGAGTGAACATCCTCCTTCATTAGCAGCAACTCTACAATTCAACCTGTCCCGGGTTGCTTCACCTTCCTGAGCATAAGAATAAAGGATTTGCCCTCCTTGGCCGAGACTCATCTTTCCTCCAGTGTTTGAGCCACTTTATGGCATTTCCAAGGCTTTACTTGTTGGAATATCCTCTTTCCTTCCTGATCTCCTACATCAAATCTCCCCTTTGGTTCTCATTTTTTCCTTCTTCTCATCTTCTACTCTTCCTTCCTCCTTCTCCAGGTGACCATTTCAGAGGGCTCCCTACTTGGATGAATTACTAGAAAAATGAAAGAGCATTGCTATTAGTGGCCTAAAAATATCATAATTCACCTCAAAAAGTAAACATTTTGTCATCCCAACAAAATTAGTTGCCTTTAAATGTTTTTTTCACTGTCTGCCTACCTCAAATGGATACAAGAACAAAGCACCACTTCTTATATAATGAGACCCAAATGCCTGACCACAGCCTGCCTCAGCCTCCGATTGTGTAGTCTCCTTTTTAGCCTCATCTGAAGCATGTCTGCAGCTATGAACTGAGATCGTTGACTTTATTTCAATTGCTCAGATGCCCTGAAACCTTTTTCTACCTTGAGCCCTTGGTGAGTATCCTTCCCTGCTTGCCATGCCTAAATTGTAGGCCTCAGGAATTTCAAAATAATTGTTCATCTAATTTTATCCAATTCTACAATACACATATATATGTTTTTTTTCTGAACAATCAACTAATGAACCTTAAAATTATATAGACATACATAACTGTCCATGTAATAGTTCATGGATTTTTATTTAAATTAAATTAATTACTGAAAAATATCATGGGAAAATGCTTGATTCTAGAGAAATCTATTGCTTCATAATTGGGTGATAGAAGGTAAATTACTTTGCCTCCATAAACCTTAGTTTATTGGCCTATAAAATTAGAATAATAATGATACTTTCTAAGGGTGGTTGTGAGAATTAACTGGAGTAATAAATGCATACTTCTTAGTTGCATACCTAACAGTTTGACCACTCAATAAACATTAACTATTCTTTTTATCACTACTTTAACATTAAAATGATAATAATAAAAACAAGTAAAATCAAAGTTCTCACCTACAGGTCATGAGCGGTTATTGACATAAAACAATTATTAGCAGTAGTATAGCTTAAATTCTCAGATATAAGCAATCAGTCTAATGTCATATGAATGGATTTAAATTAAAATTAATGCTGACTTTCTGTGTTAACAGTTGAAGTTGAAGTTTCTGGAATTAGACAAACATACATAAAATGCTGTACCATTCTTTAAAAAAATCATCTCATAAAATATAGTTGCTTGTACTATTTGAAATGCAATTTCTTTTATTTCCTTTCACTTTTCCTTGACTGTCTATAGAGTAAGGGGAACTCAAATTTATATAGCAACTATTTATGTACTGCAGTAGCCCAGTTGTATTCTATTTCATTCTATTCTCTTGAGAATTATAATTAGGAGATTCATTATTCTTGTCTCATAAGAAACTAATTTGTAAATTAGAAAATTTAAGTAACTTGCAAAAAAATTGCATAGTAATTTGGAGAGTTAGGAATTAAAATTTAGTAATGCTAATTCTTCTTCCCTTCTCTTCGTGCTATATTTTCAGTTATTTAATACTAGTATTAAATTTCCAGGTGATTTTAACAAATAATTGTTACTATTGTTCTTGTGACGTTTTAAAATACTTTTTCTCATTATTCTACACTCAATTTTGAAATTATCGATATTTTATTTATCCTTTAGTTTTTAGCATCAAAGGTACTTTTCAGTTTAAACGAATTTAAGGCACAATAACTCCATTTTTATAGCAGTTGATAATTTCTGTCTGTACTTATTTATAAGAAAGTTTTATTTTCATTTCTTCCAAAATGGATGTGCCTATTTGACAAAAGACTCCTTTCAAGACCTGGATTAGGGCTCAGATCACTTCTATTTGGAGGCCTGGGTACCTTCAGCAAGTGGCTTCCAAGGTGATAAATTTGTTTCCATCATGTCAGCAGGAGAGGAAGGTATATCTGTGCCAGACATGACAGTATTCTTCATAATCAACTCACGTTATATTGAATAGACCACAGTCATGTGATTGGACAACAGAATTTAATGTGTGTTTTGAAAAGTAAATTTGTTATGTGAATATTTAACCAGTCTTCAACATATAGCATCACTTTTAAAATGTATATACTTTGAAAATAAAATTAAAAGTAAACATTTCAGTTAAGTTTGATGCTAATCTTCTTAAAATTTTCTTCTAAATTTTCATGGACACAGTCATAACAAAACCTCCTTGTTTTACATTTCTTTATATTTTTGTTGTTGTTGTTACCGAGGATTACACTCAGGGGCACTTGACCACTGAGCCACATCCCCAGCCCTATTTTGTGTTTTATTTAGAGACAGGGTCTCACTAAGTTGCTTAGTACCTCACTTTTGCTAAGGCTGGCTTTGAACTTGCAATCTCCTATTTCAGCCTCCCCAACCTCTGGGATTAACAAACATGCACCACCAAGCCCGGCTTCTTTATCTATTTTAATTATACTAATCTCTTGCTAGTTTATTGACAAGCTGAATTTGTCAATTGGTATCATCTTATTTTCTCATTATTACTACTGCAAATACTTCTGATTTAGTAGATAGCCCATAAATCGCATAATTTTTGAAGTCTGTATATATTTTAAAAATATATACAGATATACTAGGAACTGAAATTTTGAAAACTGGAAATTTTCATTAAAATTCTAACCAAAGATTCTATCAGTCTTCTCTTTAATGATCCTACTTTTGCTTTCCTTTCTCTAATTGGCAATAGGAAAAAATATAGAACATTATACACATTGTCACCATTTTGAGAGAAGGCCATAAAGATTTACCAAGTTACCCTTTAAATCCCTTTAAATTTCAATAGACTAAGTATGCTAAGTTTAGTTAGAACCCGTAACAGGCATTTTAAATTAAAACTCATCCTTACAACAAACTAAGAATATAATTCTTGTACTAGAACCATCCCCAGAGGGACTTTCTTGCAATGTTCTCCTGCAATTCCAATTCTTTAAATGGTGGTGCTAATCTAAAGAAATTTAAATACAACACTTAACATTTTCTTTGCATTATGTTTTTGTTACAGGATATAAACTTCAGTTTCTAAGAGATTACTGTTTCTAAATTCCCTGGGATCAACACTAAAGTGCATAAACTAGCTCACCACATCAAAAACGTTTGCAATCTAACATAAAAAGAAAATATAATATGTCCAAATGTATGTGATTTAATTTAAGTTAAAAGAAAAACCACAACAACAACCACACACACTGGATTTAGAAAGATAATAAAAAGATCTGAATGGGCCAATAGGATAGGTAGGTTATTATTGTACACAAGAAGTTTTTTTTTTATTTTTTCCCCCTAAAGCATTTTGTAATAAGGATATAATCCAAACTCAGATCATTACTGTAAGTTCTTCTTTTATATAATGTGATCTCAAGGGCCCTTCAAAATTTCATACCAAATTTCACATTATTTGCATAGAGATTTTTAATCTAATACACTTGAAATATTATTTTTTCAATTTTAAACCATATTCAACTCACTATATGTGATCTGACCACCCTTAGGGTAATTCTTTGGGCTGAGTAGAATGTAGGGGAAATGGAATTTTACAGTAAAAAGTGTCAGATATTTCCATCTGGCCATACTCTTATAAACTATTGCCATTGCTAATCTCATTTACATAAGGCTTATGTTTTTCTCCTCTTTTCACTTTGGAAAATGTCCTTTTTTTCTGGATGATGTGATACTAGAAATCTTTATGAATGCAAAAGTTAATACATGCTTTTGCCTCGGTACCATTATGCTGATGTTTTTAATATAGAATGATAAGAAAGAAATGAACTAAAATTTCTCTCCCTAATTAAAAAAAAATTACAGGAAACTCATCTGTATCCACTCTATTTTATTAGTTGGGTGAAAATATATTCCCTTCTTTTTAGTCAGTTTCTACCTGGTTTGAATATGTGTGTGTGTGTGTGTGTGTATAATGAAATACTATTCATTTAAAATTCTTTAACAGTAATAATAACAACCACCATAACAATAAAATAATAAAAGCAAAAATTGACCACTTGCAAAATGAAGGCAATAAATAAAGATAAAATGAAAGTCATGCCGAATAGATTCCATGGATAAGATACAGTTACTTAAAAGCTACTACCCAAAGCTTCCTTTCCTAATATTTACTACTTTCCCTTAGAAAGACACAGTATTCTTTGCAGCAGTTTTTCAACTTTTGACAATGTGTTTTTTTTGCTTTCAAAAGTCAAAAATAAGAAAAGAAGAGTCAAACATTTCTTTCTTGTCCTATTCTATTTTATGAAGTTTCTGTCCCACTCTATTAAATGAAATTTTTCTAATAAGAGTCAATACATTGTCATTGTACAATATACTTTTCTTTAATCCCATAGAATATAAAACACCCAGAACTTAGGGTGTGTCTGTGGGGGTTCTTTGATTGCAGCAAGCATATTACTTTAGGGGACATTGATAACAGTAGAGGTTGTGCATATTGGCCTTAGGAGATATATGAGAACTCTCTGTATCTTCCTCTCAATTTTCTCTGTGGATTTAAGACTGCTCCAAATATAAACTCTACTAAAATAATAAAGTTAAAAAATAAACTATTACAGTTATTTAATTTTTTCCTTTCATGAACATAACATACAAGAGTCAATCAATTATATATAAAAATGATAAAGTAATTTCACCACTATATAAATGCTTAAATATATTTTGGAATATACCTGTGCAGCAATAGAAATAATGTTGAATTTTATTGGTGGGCCTTGTTTTTGGTCCAAAACTATAAAACATATATTTTAAATTATTTTATTTTGGATTATTTCTCCTAGGCTCTTGAAAACTAACTCTAAGTTAATTTGGTTCTGGGGACATTTTTTGAGGTCATGGCATAAAAAAATTTTTAAAAAAACCAAACCTTACTTGCAAATTATTTCCTCTCTTTCTATTCTATTACTGTGCCCTAAGTAGGATCTTTGGGTTTCACCATGCATCTGTACAGACAGACTGTAAGACAGACCCCCAATGACCCACACTTCCAGAATTCACACTTTTTGCATGATATAATCTATTTGAGTGCCTCCTTTCTACCAATAGAACACGGCAAGGGTAATGTGGTGTCACTCACATCAGACTTCATCTTGCTAACACACTCATATGAGAGGTTTCCCTTCATGGCTGCTCAATGAAAGGACCGAGCTGGGTAGACCATGTGGCAAGGAAGGCACAGAAGCCTCTGGAAGCTGAGAACTGCCACTGCTCTGAGAGGAGGAAAGCCAGTAGGAGCAGAGGGTTGTCTTTAGAAGTGGATGATGGCCTCCAGAAGTGTAGGGTGGTCTCTGGTTGTGTAAGACTGCTTCCAGGAAGTGACTTGCATCTCAAGGAATGGAAGATGGTCTTTAAGAGTGGGGGGCTCCCTTGAACAGTAGATAGCACCTAGAAGTGAAGAATGGTCTCCTAAATTATAGGACAAGAGGGTAGTCCTAGAAATGAAGGGTGGTCTTGAAAGGGGAGCGTGGTCTCCAAGAGGAAAAGATCACCCCTATCAATGGAACACTATCTCTAGAAGAGAAGGGGAGCTGCCATCTTTTGGTAGAAAGTTTCTAATCAGAAAGAAATTAATTCTGCCAACAACTTGAGTAGTTCTGTGAGAGGATTTTTTTTCTCACTCATGCCTCCAGATAAGATTCCTTTTCTCATGAAAACTTTAATTACAATCGTGACACCATGAGCAAAGGACTTGCTTAACCGTGTCCGGACCCCTGAAGCACAGAAACTGTGAGATAATAAGTATTTTAATCTTAGCTATTGAATAGGTAGTAGCAATAGATGACTAACCCAGAATCCCAGGGGAAACTGAAAGGAAACAAAATGTGGGGAACCCAGTTGTAGTGCATATGACAGCCCTGCTCTGGGTATTCAGACTGAGAAAAAGCCTGGTTAATGTTTATCTCATGGGACAAGAACATAATCAGGAAATACTTGAAGTTGCTGTTGTTCTGTTTTGGTACATGGGCACTCTATGACCCAGCTACATTCTCAGTTCTTTTTATCTGAGTCTCACCAAGTTGCCCAGGTAGCCTTGAACTCCTGATCCTCCTGCCTCAGACTCCCAAGTCCCTGGGATTATAGGTGTGCACCACCACACCCTGCTGAAATAGGTGAATTCTTGAAGTGGGGGGGGGTAAAGCAAGCTCTTTGTTAAACACTTGTTGCTTAACAGAAGAATTGTGCTGTGTGGAGTTAGGGTTGGAGTCCCAAATAAGAATAAAATCATCTTCTAAAATGATCTCTAATGTCAGATACCTAAGAAGCAGAAACCAAAACAGGGATTTAGGTTCCTTGGGTTCTGGAATGCTCTCAAAAAAAAAAAAAAATGAGAGGGAGAGAGGAAAACAAGCTTAGAGATGAGCAAAGATGTGACCTCTGGTGAAACCTGCCTTGAAATGGAAGATGCAGGAGCTCTTATTCAACCATTCACTACCTTCTAGCTGAGACCAGATGTCTCCTGTCTTCACAGGCTGTGTGAACCCAGGGCCTTAGTCAGGAACCTACTTGACCTCTGGTAGTGTTCCACTGCCTCAGTACTAAGACTACTGGAAGGTGAGTTCTCAGCTGTTGAATCCATATTAGGGAGGATGGCTGCAGAAATCTGCTATATAAGGTACAGCCCATGTCAGGAATCTCTAGCAAAGAATAGCTCAGGGGTGTGACCCATGACCTAACACCATATCTCCCAACCCAATATTTGGTTTGCATATTTCTATGTAACTATTATTTATTCCCCAAAGGCTCTCAGATGACTTCTAAATAAATTTTTATTTTCTTTCCCATTGTAAACTCCGAATCCATTGCTAGATTCTTAGTGTAGAAGATATTGAAAGTGTGTTTGGGGGGAGAGGTACCTATAGGAATTATTTTTTTGAATTGTGATATTCAGGTTCATAGGATTAAATGCTCCTCACACAAGTGACCTCAGAGGTCCTTGAAGGGTATGATTAAGAATATTTCACTTTAAATTATATTATTTTATATACATGGCAGGTAGAGCATCAGCTGCTCACATACATAGCTAGTCGGTCTCTTATTAGAGGATCCAGCCCTGGTCATATTTTGCTGGATGTTTAAACCCATTTTTTATGATTCGGATGATTTTAGGTTGCCATGTGATCCCACTGTCTTTTTCAAAAAAGATAAAATGGTCCTCAATCAAAACCTAAATGTTAGAAACTACAATGAGTACATTAAAATATAAACGCATACTAAAACAACTGATAGATAATCTACAAATTTTAAGTAAAGGTGAAAGAATGTTGTTTAAAGTAATTTCAATAAAACAACAACAAAAAAGTGTCATTTTTTTGTGAAATAACTTGATGAAAAATAAAATGCTCTAGTAAAAATTTCTTCTGAAATCTAATTTCAATGAAAACTTCATCAGTACTGATAATTCCTAATTGAAATTTTTGCAGGTTAACTTGTAGAGTTAAATTTCCCTTACAATTCGATGACTCACCATTCATAATCATGAGTTCATATCCTCATGCAAATGTGTTAGCATGGTGTCCTGTGCCCTTCCATCAGTCACTGTTTGTTGTTTGTTTGTTTATTTTTTATTATTATTATTATTATTATTATTATTATTATTATTTGCATTCCCCAGGATTTGACTTATGGTCTTAGGCTTTTTGTGTTTATTTTCATTCTTCTCTTCTATAACCCCACTTTATGCTTCAAGGGAACAACTTCCTATGCTGTTTCCTTCTCCTTGGTCAGAAAGTGTCTAGTTGGGTTCAATCAGAGGGAAGAGAAGGGAGACTCCAGGACACATCTTCTCCCTCTGTGTCTGTGACAGCTGCCAAACCCTGCCTTGCCAGAGTATGCAAACCTTCCTGACAGGCCCGCCGTGCCCAGTTCCTACTAGGAGGCCCCACTCCTGGGAGCTGCCCACAGGGTCTCTTCCCTGTAACATTCCGGGGTCTGATATTGCTGATCACTGCATCCACTCTTTGGCTTCTCACTTCTCAAACATAACTAACCCCATGTACATTTTCTTCTGTCTTAAATATATGTAAATACTGAAAGTAGCTTCTGTTTCATGGTTGAAATCTCATTCATGCATATATTATTAAGAACTCATGGAATAAATGAATAAGGTTATGATTTCATTGAATAAAATTATTCAACAATTTACGTACTGTTAGTTTATGTGCCACTGGAAACTATTGTTAAGTAATGCAGACATTCATACTTTGCACATTAAATATATATCTGTATATCTGATCATGGCCTTCGGATGGTTGCAAAGCCAAAAAGTGTGGGTGTTTTAAAACCCTTGATATATTATGAAGTTATTTTTCACTAGGACTAAGCCAAAGTATGTTTTAAGGGCCTCTAGCTAAATTTGGGTTCCAGTTCCAGAGTGGTTAACGATCCTACTATAACGGTAAATTAAGGGAAACTGGGTGGGAGTACTCACAGTGTGCCTTTCATATATACTTTACCTGGCAGATGGAATAATTCTGAATTGTTCAAACTGTGACCCAAGTTTTTTCAGGAGGGGAACTTATGGTTCTTGTATGACCTATTTCCATATATGCTTGCACGATCATTGCTTTGCTGCCAGAACTTCACACTTGTGGTTTGCCCCACAAAAAACCTGGCCCTGGGTAGCCCTAGTTCCTCAAATAGAAGGCACAAGTTCAAATTCACTTCCTAAAAGGTGACTTAAAAAATCACTGGCAATACACAACTAATTTCCCATGAGCTTTGCTATAGATAACTTCACACTGTAGAAAACAAGTTGAAAGACTTTTTATACTTACAGATCTTGGGCAATGAGGGCGCCATGAGTTGAAAGAGCAGTCCTCTGTCCAGGTCATAAGAGATAGCGAGTGAGGAGGCAGAGAGACTGCACACAGGTAGCTAGTGGGAACAGGCTAGGGTTACTTTAGACACTAGTATACATGCCTGAATGTTTCCCTTAAAGGAAGAAGTAGGACAGAAGGTTGGATAGATGCCTCTAAGTCCTTCTTTCTTGTCAGGAGGTGAACCACATGGGTGTGATGTAGAGCCAGAATTGTGTGCAACCCAACCTTGCTACTTGGTTGAGAAAGTTTAAAACAGATTCAGAGGCAACATGAAGCTATAAGAATTCATTACAAGGTACACTGCAATAAAGATTAACTATCCTCATTCTTTTAAACCCTCCACTAGTTTGATAAGCAAATGATTCTGGTTCCAACTGCTGTATGACAAATTACACAATAATCATTCCTTATGCTCCTGGAAACCATGGTTCGGGAATTTAGCAGAGACAGCTGGTATGCTGTCAATGATGGAGCAAGGAACAACAGTGCCTGTCAGCCAGCACCTTGTGTGAGTTCTACAGTGAACAGCAGGCCAGTAGACCATCCTGTGGGTCACTGATGTCCCCTGGAGCAATACCTCAAGAACACAAAAGGGAGCTGTGTGGCCTCTTCCAACAGCCTGGGAATCAATCACGCAGATCATTTTCCCATACTCTGGGTTGAAGCTGAAACATGTCTGCCCCAAGCCAAGGGCACAGGAAACAGCAAGTTCACATCTAAGAAGTGCATGTGGAATGGGAAAATTTGCTTGAAGTCTTTAGGAAACACGATTTACCACAAAGAGGAAGGAGACCCTTCCTTATCACATGTCAGCTTCTTTTTAAATTTCATCTTCAGATTAAAAATAATAATGAAACGTTGAAAGTCACAGAAAGATTTCTGGGGAACATTTTAATAAAAAACATTTAAAAATAGAGAAAGAGATATCTCTTTCTTGGTGACACCTTTATTATAAATGAGTAACACTTAAGTACTAGCATTCATAGCTCATAAAGATAAGATAAGATGTGGTAAAGAGAAAACATGCAAATAGAAGTACATATGGGTGACTCAAATGTACTTACCGATGATACCAATCTTCAGCTCCAACGGTACCTTACCCAGGGGCTCTATAGCAGCTGGAGTGAAGAAGTCTTTGAAGAAATGTCAGCCAATGCAAGAAAACTGCCTGATGCTAAAATGTCATGAAAAATCCCGGCTCGACCTTCATCTGAGGACTGTCTAACTTCCTCTGTTGGAAACTTACTGAAATCTACACACTAAACCCACATACAGCACATCTGGGAAAATTTCCACCCTTTTCAAATGAGAACTCCGCCACAAATCTGCTCGGTGCCCTCTGAAGATGTGACATTTAGTGGCCTCCTCCTTAAATATATCAGGCTCCCTTAGGCTTTCTGTCCATGTGACTTTTACTTCAGTCTGGCATATATTACTGACAGTAACAACGAAGAGACCCCACATTTTATAAAGAGAGAAAGGAACATATATAATATATAAGAAAAAAAATGTTTCCTCATAACACTATTGTAATAAACTGCCTAAACCTAGTGCGATAATTCATCCAGTCATTTGTGATTTCCATATACTTTGGGGAAACTATTTTACATATTTGTTGTGGCAACTGCTCTAACCACCAAAAAGTAAAATTATCACCAATAACCCACTACTTAACTAGTCTAGGAAACTCTAAATCAACTAACAAACTTGTCATTTTGACACTTAGATATCAGTGAAATTCTGATTTGGATGTAGAATATATAATAAAGTCCATGTTGTTGTCACCCACATTTCCCTTTCCCATTCCTGCAACCATTAGGTATGGTGCACAATATTTAAAACAACAGTATTAGAAGTAACTAGGTCATTGAGGCAAAACCTACTAGAAGCAAAAAGGACAGTTTAAATGAATGAAAGTAGGAGTTTTGAAGAGCCACAGAACAGGAATTCAGTCATGCTTTTGTCCTACTAATTCTGTGAAATGGGACAAGTCACTTAACCTCTCGAACTCCTCACAGAAACAGGTATACAGAACTGGAGCAAAGGACCACTGTTAGACGCTGTCTGGGACCAAATCCTGAGCTTGAATCTGGACTCAGTCACCCATTAGTTCTTTGGCACTAAGTTTCCTGAACCAGTTGTGTTTCTGTTGCCCCATTTAAATGATGAACATGACATTTCCCTAATAAAGGTTTTGAATTGAATGAAATCAATGTATTTTTCTATGCAAAATGCAATGGGTGATTCAAATGTACTTACCAATGATACCAATCTTCATCTCCAATGGTACCTTACCCAGGGGCTCTATAGCAGCTGGAGTGAAGAAGTCTTTGAAGAAATGTCAACCTATCTTATAGAAATGCAGTACAATAATTGTGTGAATGTACATGAAGCATTTAATATGTGATAAATGATTTGTATTTTAAGTGTCACAGTTCCTAAGTACTTAGCAAAATTTATCATATCTTAGAGGCTCTCAGTAGATGGGAGTCATCACAGGATTTGTAAAAGTAATCCATCATAGGAAGAATTCCTGGCACTTATTTTTTTTCCTTTTGTCTTGTGGCACTGGGAATTGAACTCAGGAGCACTCTACCACTGTACTACATCCTGAGTCCGTTCTAGTTTTCATTTTGAGGTAGGTTCACCCTAAATTGCCCAGGCTGCCTCAAACTTGCAATCCTTCTGCCTGAGACTCCTAAATCAATGGGATTACAGGGGTTCAAAACCATACCCAACTCCTGACTTACCTTTTAGAACATTACCATCCCTAGTGTTCAACATCTCAAAGAGCCATCTGTGGCAGAAGAGTTCTCTTGACTGGTAGGTGTTGCATCCCTAGAGATTTTATACCATGAGGAATCGTGGTGCATGTCAGCAAGAAGAAGAATTTGCTACAGAATTTGAACTTGGTATCAGATGATTACAGGAAAGATTCAAGAAATCATGGATTTGCTCTACATTGAGTACTGAAAGTAGAGGTATTTCTATTATAGTTCATCAACACAATTTGTGTCTAGAAAGTGGGAAGTCTGGAGTAGAATTCAAGCTGAATTTAGTAAAGGAACAACATATTAGTTCAAAGGAAAGTTGCTATGGTCTGAATGTTTGTGCCTATCCAAAACATCTAAGTTTAAATATAATCTCCAATGTATTGGTATTAAGACGTGGGACATTGGAAGTTGACTAGGTCTTGGATGGGATTAGTACCTTTTTGGGATTAGTGCTCTAGAGATCTCCCTCACCTTTTGTCCCCTATGGGATATGGTGAGAAGACAACACTCACTTCCAGGGAGACACCATCACCAGATCTGGAGTCTGGAAGTGCCTCAATCTTGACTCCCAGCCTTCAGAACTGTGAGCAATAAATTTCTGTGATTTACAAGTCACACAATACAATGCATTTTGTTATGGTAGTACACAATAACTAAAATGGTGTGGTTTTATCATTTTTACTGTTTATACACTTCTCATTCCTTTCTATGTTCAAACATGACTATAAAGTTGTATTGGTGTGCCTTGCTGCATGACTGCTAAGAAAGTTCTTGTCTGATGTGTTTTATGAAATCCCTTCACCTCTGTGTTGTTTGGTGGTGTTGTTGAGCAATTAGTTTGGGTGTTTGCACTGGGATGAAGTTAAACAGTAGAATCTTGTAAAATACACCACTGGGAATGTTATACTCAATGTAATTCAGTCCAGTGTCTACAAATGATGCCTAATCAAATTGCTACTTACCTATTGCTAGTTCAAAGATGGACACTGAGCCCTAAATGAAGTATTCTAAAATAATTCAAATGATATTTTAGAATATAGAAAACATTTTGATGTAAGTTTAGTTTGTTCCTTCTTAAATTGACATACATTTTAATAATTGGCCTCAGATGAGGCTTATTTTATATGTCTTTGAATTAAATTAAGTGGTCATAGAATAGGGAAGAGAATATGAGTACTTAAAAGAAAGACTTTTTTAGTAAAAATGTTTTTAGAAATAGTATAACTAAATGGAAACTTTCTGGGCTACAATGGTATTATTTATATACATTTATTTTTTAAAATTAAAGAATTTTAAAGTATAAAAAATGGAGAACTATGTCCACTTCCTTCCTCATTAATATAGTCTCTTAGTCAATAACTCTTAAAGTGCCTGACCTGATACTCAAAATCAAAACAAGGATATTATTGAAAATTTTTGGATTTCTCTCCATATTCATGTAGTTTTATAATTTAATCAAATGAAAGATTGTAATGCACTGGTAAGCCAAAATTATTTTGAATATTTTGCTATTCATTCCCTCCCATAAGGATGAGTATAGCATGTCCACATTTTTTATGAGTAAATTGGCCCAAAGTTCTAAAATAATAAGGCATGTTTTACCCCAGGAATAATCAATAAAATTATATCGTAAGAATATCATTTATAGGTTTTTTTTCTTGTCTCTTTCTTCTAGGCTCCTCCTGATTATTTCACTCATTCCTTAACTTACATAAGTTGGCTCTCCAGGTGGTAACTTTAGAGTCAACTTTGTGTAAGCTTCCATGGAACATTTTTAGAGTGCCATCTGGCTTAAGTGTGCATCATTAATAAGAAGCAAAACAAAAAAAACGGCTAACAAAACATAGCCTTCACCTCCTAATTTCTATATCCAGAAGACAATTTCATCACTTATATCATGAACTTTTCCAAAGAATCTGTCCAGTTCAAAGTGTGCATACAATCTGCAACTTAGGAACTTCTGCTAATATACCAAGGAACATCTCAGGGACTCTAAAAAGAGAGAGGGAGGGAGGGAGGGAGGGAGGGAGAGAGAGAGAGAGAGAGAGAGAGAGAGAGAGAGAGAGAGAGATTAAAAGTACTGACTGGGGCTGGATGGATTATAGCACTTCTGTAATGAGATTCCTCAAAACTGCATTTGATGGGCAGGTTCCTAAAGACAGGTTCTGGAGGTTGCTGCTGCTGTGATGTTCCACAGGACCAGAATGCTGGCATCTCAACCAAGATAGCCTAGAAGATTTCACAGGGTCCTGGGAACTTTAGGTCTTCCCTAGCTACAATAGATAGCGCTCACACTTGCTTCAGAATTGATATAAATAATGCAACACATTCAGTACTTCTTTGTTAATAATATTCATGTTTCGCCACCAGGCCTTGCCAGTTGCTATTCTCTTTCTTTTCCTGTACTCTATTCTCGGTTACCAGATGGTGGCCCTAGTTCAATTGTGATTTTCCATTCTCCTTTTTCTTTTTTTTTTCTAGCAGCTCTTACTGACGTCTAAGCATCACCATTTCCTCAGGACAGTAATTATGAGAAAAAAAAAGAAGAGAAATTACAGACAATGACCCAAGTTTTAAGAACAATCTGAACATCAGTAAACTCTGCTGTTTTAGCCAATTTGTGGAATTTTTCTAGACTTTGATTGACAACATGATAATAAAAACACATCTATACTTCTGTTTGTTAGGCACTGCCCTGGGAACTTTTCATATCAAATTTAATTTACATACTAATCCCACTTGGCAGTGGAGAACACTGAAACTTGGAATGTTTTTAATTTAGCAAGACGGGGTGATGTTAACTATTAGCAAAACCAGTATGATGTCTGTGCTTTCAAAAGAATATTTACTTTAAAGACACAATGTGATACTATGGTGCAAAATAATGTCTAAGAGGGAATTTCTGAACACCATTAATTTTTAATGTTCCCTGTCAATCCTAATTCTTAGCACCATGGATTATAGAATTTTCTATACTCTACAACTGAGCTACATCCCTAACTCACTCACACACTCTATCTATCACAGTAACCTGAAAAAAATAACTACAGAATTTATAAAATCTATTTATCATTTTCCCCCACTGCTATGGATGGAACTCTCAGTTTCACGCATCCTGAAAAAGTACTCTACAACTGAGCTACATCCCTAACTCACTCACGCACTCTATCTATCATCTACTTATCTATTTACATCTATCTGTATTCCCAACAGGAGCTAACAGGCTACATACAACCGATTTTTGATAGTATAAAAAGCATGTCTCTAGGTTAAAATGAAAAAGGATTAGAAAAGACAATGTTATATTGTGATCTTAAATTTCAGGTTATACATCATATTAGAATTCTTGATAGCTTAAAACTTGGTTTTCCCTTTTATCTGAATAGTAATATCTATGTAGGAGTTTCAAATTAAACTTTTAAAATTGAGGTTGGCAGACAGTTGATTTTCATTTCTGGATCAGATTATCTGCATTTTTCAGGTATAGCACTTTTCTACTTTAGTGTGTGTTTGGTTTATGGGCTCTCCAAAGAAAGAAAAGATTCATGGGTCACAGTAACCTGAAAAAAATAACTATGGAATTTATAAAATCTATTTATCATTTTTCCCCCAGTGCTGGGGATGGAACCCTCAGTTTCATGCATCCTGAAAAAGTACTCTACAACTGAGCTACATCCTTAACTCACTCATGCACTCTATCTATCATCTACTTATCTATTTACATCTATCTATAATTTTTATCTCCTGCCTATAATTAGCATCTTTTTATTTTTACTTCTGGTTTAAAAATATCCAGCCCCAGGGTATGAGAAACAGACAGAGGAAGATAGACCCAGCATTTCACAGATTGCAATTTGCTGAGGACTTACAGACAGGAAGTGTGTCTTGTGTGGCACCAAGACAGGTACATCCCTGAACCTCAAGGCAGGAAGAAGGGGTTTATATGCTACACTACAAAAAGGTGAGTCAAGATCAATCTGAATGTATCTAAACTTTCTCAAAAACTGTTAAAGTGTACAATGTCAGTTAAGAAACAGTCTAGTTTCAGTTAAGGAAGTGAACCAGTGATGGTACAAAATGCTTAGTTGACTGTCTTAACTGGTCTTGCTCTGTAGTGTTGTGGAATTTGTGTACTGAGAAACAGGGCACTGGGATGTTAGACAGGAGGTGGCACAGACTCACTGGAATTGCATCAAAGGCCAAGTCCCTGAAAGCTGTAGAACGCAGGCTCACACAGTTACTGAAGGGGCCCTCATGCACACACAGGCATTGGCTGCTTGACAGAGTTGCGCATGTACACACAGATACGCGCCTTTCCTCCTCCTCTCTTCTTTGTTTGAAGAGGGCTCCTACCACATTACCTTTTGATGCTTAGATCCCTTTAGGATCAAAAAGCATCCTGCTGAATTGATGGGTTATATTTCCATAACTTCATGATGCTTGCAGCTGTCTTTTTTTCAACCATAGCCTCTATAAGGATGGAGACAGATATTATGACCAGAGATAACAGGCAGTATTAGCAGGCAGTCCCTCAGCCTTAAACCCACAATGCTTATGAGAGTTTTGAATCCCTCCAAAGTTGAAAATCATCCTCCAAATAATTCCCTGAGGTTACGACCTTTCAAGATCTGGACTGGGGTACAGGTGATCATTCTCAGATGATCTGTAATTCTTCTATGACCTTGCCTTCATCATCAATCTGCAAGCAATAGTTGCTCATGCTGATTTTCCCACATACCCCACCATCAGAAGCAAGTAAGTAGTCTAAAGCCAAGTGGTTTTGACAGATACCATTGCACATTTGAGTACCTTTTGGGCCAATAAATTGAGGGCTTGAGTGGTCTTGTTAGTTATAATTTCAACAATAGCCTGTAGCCTAACAATAAGAGGACAAAGGAGGAGCAAGTTATCCTCAGTACACAAGATCCAGCCCATAACTGGGCCCATGTAGCATAAGCAGCTCTTCCACACATCCAGAACAGACCATATAGGGCTTGCCATCTGATTTCTATGGTGGTATTATCCCAAGCCTGGTGAGGTTAGAGAAATTTGACAAGGGGGTGGGGATTCAGTTCTGTGTGATGTAAGGATCCCCAGCACTGGTTTATTTTATTTTTGTTTTGTTTTGTTTGTTTTTGGTAGTTACATTATATATATATATATATATATATATATATATATATATATATATATATATATATATATATTAAATTTTGGGCCTAGAAATGTTAGAGTTCCAACTGAAGTGTTAAACTGTGTTCCTTCTTGGGCAAGAAAATATTTTCCAATAATTGAGGTTTTGAGGAACAGAACTCCACTAGTTAAATGGGGAGACATGGTTCCACCATAAGGCTCATAAGGCTCTTTAGCCTCCCACAACTGTTGATTCCCCCATACTAGTTCCTCCACACACATAGGAAGAAGAGATGTTCAGAGATTGAACTATAGTTTCTGACAAGTTTAAGAGTGGAGGTGGGCTTTTCTCCATTTCCTCATAAAAGGAATAAAAACCTGGTGGGAAGAAGACAGAAGTGAAGTTGTGACCCTTTTGAAGTATAGTAGGATTCCTCCGTCAATACCTCATCCAGCCATACGTATGCCAATTTTCCTGTTTTTCATATTGTTTTCCACATTGAGCCATCAGGGTCAAGAATAGAAAAATTAATGGGGTTACAGGGTCCTATTTTGCATTTGGGTCCAGCAACACTCTTTTGAAACAGTGGTTTTGCTCTCATTCTGCCAAGTGGCCCATATAACCCAAATCCAAGAGGGGGAACATTGGCATAGCCAAGTGCCGATGACGTGATGACATGGCCCACTTGACATTTGCAGGCTGTTCACATGTAGATCTTGTCATTGAGCCTCCACTTCCTCTCCCCAAGTAAGGCTTCACCTGATGTGGGAGACAGGATATGGCTCACAGAAAGTACCCAAGTCTTGTTCATGACCCCAAAAGCTTCAAAGGGTATAGACACTTGGTTGCTTCAGATTAGTAAGCTGAAATTTATAAATTAATGGGCCCTGTTCCAGATTGCCTTCCCATGGATTTTGGACTTTGAGCCATTCCTCAGTTGGGGAACACTATGGATTGAAATGAGTAAATTGATCCCTGTTGGCAGATAGAAGAGGTTGTCTTATTATACCTGCAGATCCCTGAGACTGTTCCCTGTCAGGAAAAATGGGTATCATAAAGTAAAGTTGTGGTGATACCTTGTCCTGATCAAGTCATGAGAATCCCACAGGATAAGGGGCTTAACTCTACAAATAGGAGCCACATCAGACACAGCCAATTGCAATGAAATGTCCTATCAAAAGGAGGTTAAAGAGTGCTAATAGAAACCTTTCAACCTAGTGTCAGTCAGCCAGAGCAGTCTCTGCTAATCCTACAGTAAAAATTAAAGCTAAGACTGCAACAACAGACATGGGTAAGGGGTGACAGTGCCAAAGCATTAGAGTGAAAAGACTAATATGGGAGATAAGGACAGTCCATTCTCTCCTGGCAGGCGGTTGATTCCTTAAGCTTCTGCTGCGCTTAGATGAGTCAGCTTCCAAGGTGACTAAAACAGGGCTGCTGCCCCTGGCGTCCTCTCAGGGTGCAGCTTGCTTATTCTGGATGGTCAACTTGCACAGTGTAGCTGGATGTGGAACATGCTCCCAGTCATGAGAAGCTGATTTCACTCTGCTGTTATGAATACAGGGGACCACCTCAGTCACCTTCACTGCAGTAGGAGTGGCTAAAAAGAAAGTGAATGGACCCTTCCAAAGAGTCTATGGGGGTTGGATATTCCCTTCTTTTACCCAAATAGCATCTCTGGTTTAAAGAGGCGGCATCAGTGGTGAGGTTCATGGGTAGCCATTCCCTAAACCAATGGTATAGAGAGGTCAGGGCTGAGCCAGGAAACTGCATCTGCTGCCTCAGTGTAATATTGCCCAATTTCTTGAGGTCTCCTTGTATACCCCTAAAAATGGGAAGAGGGCATCCATAAAGAAACTCGTAATTTGTGAGCAGGCAAGGCCTCTAACCCATCCTGATAAGTACACACAAAGATCAACAAACATTTAAAGCCTGGAGCTCACTGAAGCCCACAACTGTATCTTCAAATGGGGCTCCTCCAACACTTTGTACTCCAGGGGAGTCCTTAGGTCCCTGACACAGGTGATTCTAGGCAAATGTTTCACATGGTTTGCACACCATTGAGGCTACACTGGAGAATAGGGGAATGTAGAAATGTGATTACAATGGAGTCTCAAGAGCCATCTGGCCAATGTGGGTCTCCTGGGGAACTGCTTGATAAAGACTGCGACTACAGCCTCAGGAACTGAGGATTTTGCTAAGACAGAGAAGTCAGGTTCTACAGAAACCTGCAGCCCTGAGGGATTCTCAAGCCTGAAGTCAGGTTGATGGTACCAGGATTGAGCAGAAAGCTTGTTTTCTCTCTGGATTAAGTTGACATTGTTTTGGGGATAGATGAAAACCAAGGTGTTTGACTTTCTCTTAACAGATTGGGACTTTTCCCTTAAAACCTTGTAGCCAGCTTCCCATGAGAGGGTGAGCTATTGTTGTATCCATTCCATACCAACTTCTGGTGTCTGTCTGGACATCAGTAGGTCATCCACATACTGAAATAGCATACGGGTTAAGTTTTTCCACTGGGAAGTCTATTAAATCAGAGGCTAACATGGTGCCACCAATGGTTGGAGAATTTTTTAATCCTTGAGGCACTCTAGTCCATGTCAGATGGCCTTTGTCTTCATTCTCAGGATTTTCCCACTGGGAGGTGAAGTTTGGTTGACTTAAAGGGACCAGGCAGATACAGAAGAAGGCATCCTTAAGGTCCAGACTTACGAAGAAACTTTTAGCAGAGAGGAGGCTCAAAATAGTAGAGGGGTTAGGGACAACCAGGTGTAGGGTCTTAGGTGGCTGGTTTACTGAAAGGTAAGTCCTAAACCAGCTGATAGTCATCCATTTCCAGTCTCTCTGGACAGGCAGAAGAGACATGTTCCAAGCCAACCAGCAGGGTCAGGATTCCATACTTGAAAAGTCTCTCCAAGAAGTCTCTGGATCCAATTCAGTGGCTTGCAAGAAATAAGATGTTGTTTTGGTGGGCAGGCCCAGTCCCTGGCTTTAGTTCTACTACCATTGGGGATATGTTTGGGGTCAGTCCAGGATCGTATTTAGTCCACACCCCAGGGATCTTCAAGGGAATCTCAGGTCCCCTGTTATGATTTTTTCATGAGAAATGTAGAAGTGCCACTCTTCTCCTTGGTAGACCATCAGAGTCAGAATTTTTGCTTCTAGATATTTTTAGGGTCAGGATGGCTTGGCCATAAGAGTTGACATGTATCTGGGCCTGCAATTTCACAATAGGTCCTGATCTATTAAAGCTACAGGACAGTCTGGGAGGTTTAGGAACTCATGAATAACTTCATGGCTGCCTAAATTGCATCATGAAGGCAGCAAAAAGGGGTAAAGAGCTTGGCTACTCATCCACCCACAGTAGTGACTTTTCTTTATGAGAGGTTAGATCACCAAGAAATGTTCTGCCCTGGTATTAATGATGAAACCCCCAGTGATTTGAACCATAGGGTCCTGGGCGGGGTCGGGGGGGGGGTAACAAAATGTAGCCCTGTTCATCCTAGTCTTTTTCATAGTTTCCCCTGGTGGCCAAGCCAACAAAATTATCCTCAAGGGCTTCATATGGTTGCTGTGGTGGTTGTTACTATCCTTAAATCACTTGACCACCACCATTAATCTGGGGACTGGGTGACAATTCTCTGACTTTTGTGAGCACTTGTTCTTTCAATGACTTTTTGATGGCAATGAGCATACCAGTTCCATCTTCATCTCACCTCTGGGCAAGGTGGTTCTTCTTTCCAGCTCCTTCTTTGGCCTTGGCTTCAGCCCAGCAGAACTCTTATCTGTGGACATCCTGACTAGTCTACTAGTGTGGTGGCAAGCAGACGTACCTTCCTTTTCATTCTCCATTCTGCCTCATACCAGGCCTCTTGTTTCAGCTGATAAATACTTTTGTCACTGCCTCCAAGAGTTACCTCCCATTTATTGCAGTCAAGATCTTTTGTCAGTTTACACTGGATATCTCCCTGTGCCTGACTGATAAAAGCTGCATTGACCATTTGCTGATTCTTGACTGCTTCTGGGCCAAAAGAGGTGTAAAGACAGAACACTTTGCATAGACCCTTATAGAACTGACTTGGGCTCTCTTCTGGTCCCTGGAGTACCTCTGAGATCTTCCTCATAATAATGGCCTTCCTCCTTCCTTCCTGTATGTTGCCCCTGCCCAAAGAGGCTCTTGATAATTCTCAAACATCTAAAGTCCCTGCTCATCGTTGAGGTCCCTCTCTCAATTTCCCCACTGTATATCAGCCCTTTTGTCTCCCCTATATGGGTAAGCAGAGTTATTATTCATGTGCCTCGAGAATTGGACAGAATTGGGCATGTGCCCAGAGGGCACCCTATCACCTTCTCTTTGCTAGGGAACAGAGTCACACATAGTTACTGAATCTGCACTTATCCACACACAGGCACTGGTCATGCCAGGTTGCTTGACAGACTCATACATGAGCACACAAATACTAGCTGTGCCACCTTATATTTTCTTTATTTGAAGTGGGGTTTTATCATAGAAGTGTATGGGATGTACACAGAATCTTCTTGTAAGAAAAATGGTCATTATTACCAAGATGGTTCTGTTCGTGTCAAAGTGGATGCTTGCAATTTCTCTTGGCTATTTTAGTTAGATTTTGCATTTCAATAAATGTGAGGCAGTTATTGCATATGATCAAAATGCCTGACAAAAACAACTTAGAGGAGCAAAAGTTTACTTGGGGCTTACAATTTCAGAAGTCTCTGTCCACAGTGGCTGTCCACTCCCTTGCTCTGGGCCCAAGGTAATGTGGAATATCATGGGAGAAGAGCCCAGTGGAAGAAAGCTTCTCAGCTCACGGTGGGAGTAAAAGAGGAAGGAGCTGCAGGGAAGGTGCACCCTTCCAGGACATGGCTCCAGTGACCCACCTGCCTATAGTTACCAGCCAGTCAATCCATTCAAACTAAAATGAGCTGATTAGGCCACAGCTCTTATAATCTAATTGTTCACCTCTGCATATGCCTGCATAAATAGGAGCTTTCAGGGAACAAGAAATTTCTAAACTAAACATTCTACCCTTGATCCCTAGAAAGCTCATGTCCACATCAAAATACAAAATTCATTTATTTCCTGTCCAAGAACAGTTCAGCAATACCCAAGATTACAAGTTCAAAGTCTCCTATGAGACTCAAGGCAAACTCATCTGTGAGCCCCTGTAAAAATCAAAAGCCAGTTATATATCAATATATAGAGGCACAGAGTAAATATTTCCATTTCAAAAGGGAGGAAGAGGGCGTAGAAAGAAGAGGGGCGTTCAAAGCAAGACTAAAACCCAGCTGAGCAAATAGATTCAATAATTCTGCATACAGCCTCCAGAACACATGGCAGAGAGATGTGTTCTCCATTAGGTAGAGGCTAGCAATGAGCAGTGGCAGTATGGCAAAGTGACAGGTTTAAGTTACTCCTAAAATTTTCATAAAGTTACTGCCAACACAGATGGGCAAATAATTTGGAGCGGATAACCTGTAGGACAATATCAGCTCATGACCTGGAGAATAAACAAACAAAAGTAAAAGAGACAATGGGTGGGTAAGAAAAGGATTTATGGGACTAACCCTTAACAGGACCCATAAAGGTCAAGATAAAACTAGAAGTTATGGTGACATGTGTCTCCTCCTAGCTAAGAAGGGGATATTTTTTAGTGGTGCAGGCATGTTAAGTTAACTGATGACCAGCCACTAACTCCAATGCCACATTGACATAGGATAGCTACCAGGACACTTCTAGAGAGTAGTAACAAGGTCACCAATTCCACCACCTGGGGTGAGGAGGAGTTGAACCCTGATTAACAGAGTACAGAAAGTGGTCTGCCATTCTCATGGCAAACATCGAACACTAATAAATTCAGAGAAAGCACTGTCTCCTTAGTCATTTTTTGCTCAGCGATAACACACTTTCACACAGGGTTTGAACAGTGTCACTCCTTTGGCCTTGCTAATTGCAGCACAAAGGGACTAGCTCTTAGCCAGGCTCCCTCTACAGCAGTTTTTCTTAGCAGACAGTCCATGTTACTGGCATTTCTTAATCTTTGGGGTGTCCTTTTAAGCTTCAGGTTTACCTTCACACATTACCATCTCAGGGGCAGCCAGCAGGGAGCTGGACACTGCTACACTTTGCTGGGCCTCCCAGGCCTTCATCTGAAATCTTGGTGGAAGCCGTGGTGACCCTTTAACTTTAGTATATCCTGCATTCCTGAAAAAGCAACATCAAGTGGATGACACCAGGGTCTGATGCCAGGTCACACTACCCTTGGGCCCCTGGGTCACAGCTGCAGCACTGTGTGCAACTTCTTAAAATATCCTGTGCAGGCAGCAAGCCCCTGTGATCTCCTCTCAAAGGAATTTTCCCTCCGTTACCCTGAAGCCTGTACTAGGTGTGGGAATGAAAATCCTTGAGGCATATTTTTCCATTGTCTCTATAAAATGCTTAAGTTGATTTTGAGGGACTGTAAGCTTTTCAACAAACACATCTTTCTCGGTTCCAGCTTTTCAAGCACTTTTCTGGCCAAACTGCACATTTTTATAAAACTTTAGCTCTATTTTCTACTTCCAATTTTCACAGGAAACTTGGCTAAAAGTCATCAACAATATTCAAGTCACTGCCTGAATGTTGTGTTGCCTTCAGATTTTCTTCACTAGATGGATCAATTAGTTCATTCCTTTTTTTGTGAGATGTTTTTGTTATTATATTTTGCTCTTTTTTGGAGAGGTGGTATCTAGCTAGTCTTATCTTCTTAGAATGGGTAATACTGAAAGATCTCTTTCTTAAAAATTAATCTCAGTTCTTTAGTAGTTGACTTTTGGCTCATAAACTATTATTTTTGATAGTGGGAATTAAACTCAGAGGTGATTTACCACTGAGTTATATCTTCAATCCTTTCTGTTTGGAGGGGGGGGTCTACTTAAGTTGCTAAGGCTGTCTTTAAACTTATGATCCTTCTACTTTAGCCTCCCAAGTACCTGGAATTACAGGTGTGCACCAAAATACCCAGATAGGTCTTTGCTTTTAAATTCAGTTTCATACAAAGTTGAAGGACTTGGGCAAAATAGAGCCAACTTCTTTGCCAGAATATAACACAAGTGTCCTCTAAGTCCAATTCCCAACAGGGTCCTCATTTCCCTCTGAAACTTGATGAGCACAGTCCACATTCCTATTGGCATTCTGGACTTTTGCACTCCCACCAGAATCGCCCATGAATCTTTGCATACAACATTCTAAAGATTCTCCAGCCTGCATCTCTAAATTTTTCAAAAATTCCTCTCACAAACCGGCTCCAAAGCCTTCTGAACTATGTGGTCACGTTAGTCAGAGCAGCAATCCAGTTCTCTGTTTCAGTTGTTTCCATCATTGTTACCTTTAAATGACCAAAATCCCCAACAACAGCAACCTAAGGGAAGAAAAGTTGATTGTGGGATCATGGTTTCAGAGATTTAAGTCCATAAGCAGCAAAGGTGGAGCAGGACATGGAGGAAAGGCCCAGTGGAACAGAGCTGCCCTGCTCTTGATGGGGTGAGGAAGCAGAGAATGAGAGCGGAAGGGTCTATAGAGATGGTAAACCATTCCAGGGCAAGCAGCCCTGTTACCTACCTCCTCCAGCCACGTTCCACATGCCTATAGTTAGCACTGAGTCAGGTCATTTACATTATGAAGGACTGATTAGGTTACAGCCCTTATGATCTAATCATCTCACCTCTGAATATTCCTGCATTCATAAAGAGTTTTTGTGGCCTGATATTTAATTTTCCTATGAGCATTTAGGATCAATCAGTCACATTTAATTGCTACATATGGAATATTAGACTCTTGTGCAAAATCTGGTCAAAACCCTTTATTTACTAAATGATAAAATATAATCAAAGAACAAAAGTGACTTGCTTAGGACTACTAGAGATTCTCCGATAAATTTAGGAAGAAAATTATGAATCTGTTTGCTTCAGTGTGAAGGACATGTTGCCAAATTGTACAAAAGGAATAAATTATCATTTAATTGAAATTGAACTTCTATTATTTTCTACCGAATGAATCATTGTTTTATTATGTGTCACTTGCATTTAGTCTCTGTATTTGAACAGTAATTCATTTGTGTGTGTGTGTGTTCCAAATAAATTTTAGAAGTGAAACATTCAAAATGAGAATTAGGTTTTGACATACAGACATACATTTTTCAGCAGAAAAGTAACAGAACAAAAATAATTTGTGCTGCATTAATATTCACATTTATGAAACAAATAACTCAAGGAATAGTGGCAATGATCATGTGTAGCACTGAAGTTTTGAGAACATCAGGATGACAGGATACAGTGGTCACCAAGTGTTGGGGGCAGGGCATTTTCTCATTCAGATCTTTCTACTTATCTTTCTCAAGAGAATGCAAGAAATGAATCCAGGCTTTTATTTTTTGTTTTAATAAACCAGATCCAGAGCCAGAAGATTGAAAGAATACAACAAGCACAGGCCTGAGAGAATTCTGGAAAATATGACATGGTTTTTATTATAATTTACATTAATTTTTCTAGTTATTAAAGCCAAAATAATTGATTGAAGAAAATCTCTGTATCAAGCAAGTATGATCTCATGGTATATTTAAATAGCTTTAGTTTATATTTAAATAATCTAGTTTTACATTTTAATTTTCAGCTGGAAAAAATATCAATTTGTAACAAATATGTCTCCTTATGGATTATTAATATTTTTTTAAAACTTTTTTTTAGTAAAGAAAAAAAAAAGGATAATGCCAGTCTCACTGGCATTAGGCATTAAGGTTCAGAATGCTTAATCTTTGGAGTGAATAGGGACACTGGGAATAAATATGATTCAATGTTAGTTTTGGCATTTAAAATATTTCCAAAACTGAGAGATTTTGGAATTATGACATGCAAAAACAAAGTTTAACCCCATGTAATTGGAGATCACTCAATACAATCATAGATGGGGGGGGATGTGAGAGGTAAAACATAACAATCTCTTTATTATCCATTTTTTAAAAATGAGGGCCAAATAAATGGTGAGGTGATTTTATCACAGCTGTCAGAAAAATAGAGCTCAATATTTACATTTCTGATTCACTTCCTATAAAAAAGATACCTCTCTTTATAATACACAGTTTATCCAATTAATAGGTATTGAACAGTTTCTATATTAAGACACTATGCTAGGTACCCAGAGGAAAAGGCTTTGAAAACATAAATATTTTTTTTAAATGTAAATATCGTAGTAGGTGACGGAATTATAAACAGCTCCTAGAGGAATTAAAAAAACACAAATACAAACAAGAACAACTGATCAATGTGGTAGCAATGTATGTGACATGGCAAAGAGACACCATGGAAGAGTATGTGAATAAATATAACTGGAATAAGCAGTGATATAAGACCTATGTGTTTATTCCCACCATTTGAGAGGATCTGTGGGAGAAAATATTTAAGAAGATTTTATGGAAGGAAGGATGGATGAGTTAATGGAAGGAAGGAAGGAAGGAAGGAAGGAGTGGGTGGGGAGGGGGAAGGAAAGGAAAGAAAAAAGTGATGAAATAATTAAATCTTAAAAGAAACTAAGGGGGCTGGGGTTATGGCTCAGTGGTAGAGTGCTCGCCTAGCATGTGTGAGGCACTGGGTTGGATCCTCAGCATCACATAAAAATAAATAAATAAAATAAAGGTATTATGTCCATCTACAACTAAAAAAAAATGTTAAAAAAGAAAAAAAAAACTAAGAATAGCTAGCTGGATAATAAGGACGTATTTCAGAAAGAGATAAAACATATATAGCATATTGTGAAATGGTAAATAATTTGTTGTTTATGATCTTGAATATATGTCCAGGGATAACACAGGAAATGATGCTAAATCTACTGGAAAGAGTGGGATGGTGAGTGTTTGCTAACTGATATGAGAAAGTTAGATACTCTTTTTCAAGTGTTAGAGAGAATTCTAAGCTTTCAATCAGAGATCAGGGATGGCCACATATATTTTACAAAGTTTGGATGCAGAGAATTCATTACAGAACTTAGAGAAGAATTACTTCAGTTGGATGAAGACTTGGTCTATCCTCCCTCAAGGATCTAGCAATCTAGGGAGAGGCATACTTACACAGCTATGAAAAAAACAGGATAGACTGTGAGGAGGACATCTCAAAGGACAGAGTGGGTGTTAACAAAAATATGTGCATCATTACTAGAAAAGTGGTTTATTTAAAAGAGTCAACCAGATTTTGACATATTAGAGTTCAGAAGAAGCAGATAATCATTGAAAATCAGCCTGATTAGAGCACCTCAGACAAATGCATTTGTATTTCTATGTTTCTAAATCTATTTCAAAGGAATTTAATCATCTGTCATGTCCACAGCCTACTTGTGCCAGGGTAGTATAGTAGGTTGCTGAAAGACCAAAATAAAGTGCCCAGAGATGGGATGTGAGACATATGGTTTATTGGGAAGACTTTCAAGAGATCAGGAGACTGAGAACAGATAGCACCTCTGTCCATTAGAGGGCTTCTATTAGCTGCATCATAGGCCTATGAAATAAATAAGGGCTGAAGTGTAATTCAAAAGAGATTATATACATACATATAATATGAATTCCATGTTAAAATATATAGAAATAAACTGAATACATCCAGTAGAACCCCAAGTCAAAGCTAGGAATGGAGGAATCTTGACAGACACTTCAGAAATGGTGCTTCCAAAACTGAAGAGATAATGATAATTCACATGTCACTTTAATTGTTTATAACAGTTTTGATTTTGTTGTTTTTTTCCTCAAAGTCAAGAAGATGAGAGATTCAAACAAGAATATCAAATTGATTCTTTCTACGAAAAAACTGATTACTTGCTCCATTCAAGTGGTGTGTTTGAAGAACTGTGAAGATATGAAACCAAAGAAAGTGCAGAGAATCCTGACCGGGATTCAGGGTAGGGATGGGACATTGTTGGAACGCAGCAAGAATTTCCAAAATCTATTATCAAGAAGAGAAGTAAGAGAGAGAAGTGGTTTGGAAAAGAGAAATGTGGTAAGAGAAACATATGATTTAATGTGTCAAACCATTAATATATTTCTATCCCTTCTTTTTTACTAAAATCAATGAAGGTAGAAAAGTTGGTTGCTACCATGCAAAGAGTTTGTGGGCATACACATGAAAGAGAGAGAGAAACGAACATGCATGGGATCTCTAACTGGGAAGTCACCACCAATGTCTCTGATTCTCAGGCCTTTTGGACAGAGACTAGAACCACATCACCTGCCTTCCTTCAATGCCAGTTGACAGATTGCAGATTGTGGGATCTCCAACCTCCATGATCACATGAGTCAATGGCTCAAAACAAATCTTTCTCTATATATCTACACTCACATCTATATTTATATATCTCTATCTGTGCTTACATCTGTACCTATATCTATATCTTGTTGTTTCTTTGGAGAATCCTTGCCACTGTGATACTATTGGCTAAATCAACTTAAATTCTTATCCTTTCACCCATCTGTCTTTTTTCTAGTGATGATATAATTAGCTTTCACTTTGTTTTTATAAAAGATTGTTTTGACAATTACATGAAATAATTCATTACTTTTGGTTATCAATGGATAGATAAATGAATGGACAGATGTATGGACTTTGGAACTGCTGACAGCAGGAAATGCAAAGACAACCCATTCCATCTAGAGTCTCAGCATCTCTTGTTCCCACACCTTCCTCTAGCACCCTCTGCCGACTGCAGCAAGATGGATGAAAATTGCATGTGGAATTCTCCAGCTAAGGAAGGGAAGCGACATAAGCTCTTTTATGTTTTCAGTTTATTGATTCCGAAACAGTTGAATAAATATGAAAAATAATATTCACTTTCTTTTCTTCTAAACAGTAATTTTGCCGTTTAGGTTCTGTGAAAGAGTAAGTGAATACAGTAGATAAAATACTCATGTTAGACATTCCTGACACAATATTTCATAGCCCTTCACGAGATATTGATCACCACTTTGATAAAGAGCAATGCCAGGTAAGTATCAATTTTCTTTCAGTCTTTCTGCATTTTAACTAAGCTTTCTGGGAAACTCTTCAAGTCCTCAGGGGACACAGGTGATAAACAATAGATACATTAATTTAAAAAATTAATCTTCTGGAGCAGGCTTTTGCTCAGAGCTAACTTGCCATCAAAAAGCAATCTCCTCTATAAGTTATAGAGTGTTAATCTACTTCTTTATCCTCATAATTTATCTACTTTATTCTTATATAATTCTATTCTGCATACCAAACACTGAGTTTTCATCTGAACTCAAAGTTTCTTCCCTGTAATGTGACTTTGAAATTGCAAGTAGAATCCACCTTTGTATATTACTATGCTTTGGTTGTAAATTTAAATATTTTTTCATTGCTAAAGTGAAATTTTTTTAAAAAGTCAGTATACCAATAAGGGCTTAACATTGCAATTTATTGATTTAAATACTTAGATAAATACCTATATTACTGGAGGGCATGTATGTGCTGTGTGTGTGTGCATGTGTGTGTGTGTATGTATCTATCCATCTTTCCATATATACATATATATATAGATGGATAGATAATGGAGTAAGAAGCACCGGGAGTCTCCCCATCTAGATAAAAATCTCACTGGTAAAATTCATCTAATTTCATCTGATGTATGCAACTATTTTGAAACTCTGGAACCATTGACAGTTTGCAACTTGCAGGGGAAGGCTTCCAAGGTAAAGAGCAGTGAATGTCAATCAATTTCAGCTCTTACACTGGAACAGCTATCCACTATAACTCCAAGCCCGCAGCAGAAAACCATGCACATGTTCCTGCAGCAGATTGAGCACATTTTGCTGGAGAAGAGGTTAGTGAAATGTATATCCTCTGCATAGCTGGGAACTCTGCTCTGATTACTGAGTTATCATCACAGATATGTGGTAAGAAAGAGATGGTCATCACTGTTGAACTTCACCCTCCATACCAGGTCTAAAAAAGGTATTTAAAGAACCAGTGCTTCCCCGCTTTCATCTTTCCTAATTTTTTTCCTTTTGGGAGCCAAACATTAAAGGCAAAGGCACTCAAAAGGAAGGATATTTTGGGGAGAAATTAGAAATGATTGTACATGCCCAGGAAAAGGTCCTGGCTCAGAAAAAAAAAAAACTGAAAAAACATTATATTTATGCTTCAGGCTGATCCTTGGCAGAGAAACAGACACAAAAATTGTTTTAAGATGAGAAGGAGGGGATACTGAGGCTGTTGCTCAGTTGTAGAGTACTTACCTAGTATGCACAGACCCTAGGTTGGATCTCCAGTTCTAGTTAAAAAAATTCAAGAACAAAAACAAGGTACCACAAATATAAAACAAAACAGAAAGCAGCAAGTCCTGGAGAAGGGGACCCCATTATTAGATTCAAACGTCCAGTTTTCAACACTAACAAACAAAAAAATCAAGGCATAGAAAGAATAGGGAAAATAAGTCTCAATCAAACCATTAAGCAACAGAAACTGTCTCTGAGCAAGACTAGGTGGTAGACCTGCTAAACAAACACTTTTAAACAAGACATGTAGAAAACCAAGAAGATACTATATTAAAATGTTAATAAAGGGACAGAGAAAACTGATAATAAACCAAAATAAATTCTGGAACCGAAAGTACCATAATAAAAAACTCCCTAGATGGATTCAAAGGTCGATCTGAGTAGTCAGAAGAAAGAATCAACAGAGAGTAAAAGCAATACAATGGAAATCATGGAGCCCGAGGAACAGAAGGAAAAAAGTTTGGAGAAACGTGAACAGCATCTAAGGAACCTATGGTCAACCATCAAGAAGTCCAAGATATGCACTTCAGGAGAAAAGAGGAGAAAGGGGGCAGAGAGATTATCCTGGTATTCCTGGTATAAAATATGGTGACTCCTGCCACAGTCTGGCTGGGCACAAATCACGAGCCTACTGAAGCAGGAACAAACTTTATTTCTGAACTCCACCAGCACACTCCACACACGCTCCCGGGAACTCCCGCAAACCCACTCGGCCCCTCCAGGAACTAGCAACCGGAATTATCCATCCTCCGGCACTTCCCCAAACAATGGGAACTCTCCAGGAATCCCGCGAGAGCTCAAGCGGAACTCAACGGAAACTCCACCAGAACTCAAAAGTCATCATCTTAATGGCTCACTAGCGTCACTTCTCAACCACTACTTCTGGCAAAAATGCCATGCGTCATCCCGACTCGGCTGTAGCCCTCAGCATCTCCCCCCTTCTGTTTAATTAAACAACAAGCAATGTGGCTTAGGGACCGTGCCTGTTAGGCTGTCCAATACTACATATGGTCCTTACCCGTCATCGGATGAGCTGTCCTCAAGGCGTCAGCCTCCTGTCTTACGTTGTTACCACTGCAATTGGATCATACCTGTCACTGACTACCGGTCCAGCATACAGCCATACTTGTGGATAGGCCTTTGCATCAGTGGGGGGGTGAGGTTATTTGCCTCACCTCTGTTGACCCCCAAATTTGGCCTTGGTGCCAGTAGGGGGGGTGAGGTTCTTTGCCTCACCTCTGTTGTCCCCCAAATTTTAGACCATCACTAGCAGAAGGGAAGAAGATATAGAAATGCCATGACACCAAGCCAATTGACGGCTCCTTTGGAAAAATTGTACCACCGGTGACACCATCAGCAAAGATACTCCAGCACTACCACAATTTGCTGCACCAACAGATAGTTCACAATGCATACAAGTGATACATAGTCCAGGCAAGTTCTGCAAGCAGTTCAAAGCAGAGGAATCCATCAATATGTCCATTTCCTCCCAAAGTAAATCGACTCCTTGATTGAGCATTACTTGTTGAGTTATTATTCATTGATGCATCAGTTTATACAGTTTGTTGTGATAACTATTGAAGAAGCTATAGTTTTGTTTTATCTTTGTCTTCACCGGCACTGGGATGAAGGTAGGAATTCTGGCAACAATGGCTAAAAAAAATTATGTAACATTCCAACAGGTACTAAGAAAACAATTTTCTGAACAATTTACATTATCCTGAACAGAATTATTAAATATAATGAAAAGGAAAGGTGAAAGTAAACAAACAGATCTGTTAAACTCCTTTTTTGTTCACATATTAAAACAATCCTCAACAGCTGTTTACCCAATTTAAATTAAACCATTTAAATCACGTGAATAAAAAAAAATTCAGATCCATTTTTTCATGAGCACTCCTCATATATGATATATGGACATACGCACATACAGACATACAACACAAAACACAAGTGTACACACATTACATACAACACATAAGACAATAGTAAAGGCCTTGTAGCTTTACACAGGTGAAATCTCCATTGCAATGTTTAAAAACTCCACAGTCAAAAAATAAAACTGATCAGAAAAACATTAACCTAGCTCTGTATGAGCTCAAAAAATAAAATAGAACTTTATGATGTGGGAAAAGGCAATAATAAAATAGATATTGAAAAAAGACATCCTGGTTACCACCTGGGTTTGACTCTTCTTTGGATATTCCATCCTTTTTCCTGTAACTTGCATAATGAGTCTGAAGGTGTTCCCACAAGCAAGCCCCAAGGGTTTTTACATTTGAAAGAGGCTTTAATGGTGTGCATTATAAATTAGCCTCCAGGTATGGGAGAACCACTGTTGCAGATATAAGAATAGCCAAGCTGGAGCTCTGGATATCAGCTGTTATGGATTTGAGTCAAATCAACTTCTTTTTGGTCTATAGAAATCACTTTGGTTAGTCTCTCTGGAATCCAAATCGGCTGTTGTTCTCCCTGTGGAAACACACAAACAGAACTCCGACTCCAGACAATCACTGGGTCAGGACCTTTCCATTGTCCTGTTAGAATATCCTTCCAAAGTACCTTAGGCTTATGTACATTTTTTGGACACATATGCCTTTCCGCAGCACTGAGCCCTGATGAATCCAAATTTTAAAAGTTTAGAGTAAAAAGGGTTATTTTAAGTTTATCTTTGGGGGATATATACCTCTTTCCAATTCCCTCTTTTTGCTTTAATAAGTACATTTTAATAGTTTGATGAGCTCTTTCAACTATGTCTTGTCCCTGTGGATTGTATGGAATTCCTATTATGTGAGTAATGCCAAATGATGAGCAAAATTGTTTAAAAGAGGCAGAAGTATAACCAGGACCATTATCTGTTTTTAAAGGTTTGGAACGCCCACAGTGGCAAAATTATTTAAGCAATGAGCAATAATATCTTTAGTTTTTTCTCTGGCATGAAGGGAGCCCATCAAAAATCCAGAAGAAGTATCAGCAGTAACATGCAAATATTTTAATTTTCCAAATTCTGGCAAGTGTGTGACGTCCATCTGCCAAATATGATTAGGTATCAGTCCTCTAGGATTGACTTCAAGATTAACTTGTGGTAAAAAGGTCACACAATTTTGACATTGTTTTATTATTTGTTGTATATGTCCCTTCACTAATTGTTGTTTGACCAGGTCATGGGCTGCTTGTATCTTTTCTTTAGTCAGGGGCCACTGAGGAACCCATACTGGTCTTTCCGATTTCCAAGTAATTTTTATTGTCTCAGTGACCCCTTCTGAAAACCCAATCCATGTCTATTTATTCCTTCATCTATTTGAATTGGTTCTGCTATACCTGTTCTTGTTCTCCTAATCTTTTTTCTTTCCTAAAAGCTTGTCTAGCCCTAATAGTGGGCACTATTGGATTGATGTTATTTGTTAATGCCAAACCTAATTGATCTAGAACATTTCTTCCCCATAAATTTATAGGAAGATGATCCAATACATATGTCTGTATAGTTCCTTCACATTCTTCAGGATCCTTCCAATCTAATACCATTGCACTTCTATGGGGATTAGTTGGCACTACTAGGCCTCGAAGCGTTTGAGTGGCCTGTTGTAACTGCCAATGTTTCGGCCATTCTTAACGAGATATGATGCTAAGGTCTTCACCTGTATCCAGTAGCCCATTAAATTCATGTCCTTGAATATTTAGTTTTATCATTGGGCGAGAATCTAAATTTAAAGACAGCATAGCCCAATCTACACCTGTGGAGCCTAATCCCCTGGAACCTCTTTCTATAGTACACTGGAAAATTTATCATGTAGGCTGGGTATTATTAGTAGCTGTGCTATTCTATCTCCTGGTGAAATTACTGATATACCTCTTGGAGAACTAGCTATAATTTTTATTTCACCTTCATAATCGGGATCAATTACCCCGGGACTTATCATAAGTCCTTTTAGAGTAGAAGAACTGCATCCTAACAATAGGCCTACTGTTCCTTGGGAAAGAGGTCCTTTCACGCCTGTGGGAATGATTTGAACTCCCATCTTTGGAGTTAGTACTGCTCTAGTGGAGGCGCAGATGTCCAACCCTGCGCTCCCTCTGGTTCATCTGATGAGAGATCTGATGGATAATGTGTCCTGGGCACTACCCTGATGGTGTTTCTGGGTTCCTCCAGTGCCCCGTATATTTGTGGTCATGGGCCCCGGAGCTTTGGGCCCTCCTGTCTGTTTTTTGGCAATGGAGCCCGATGCCTTTCTCCATGATATAGTGGGTAAACACCTGGTCCTTTTCTGTTTTTTGATAATGGAGTACCCTCTATGGTGGTTTGAGAACGGCATTCATTAGCCCAATATCTCCCTCTATGGCATCGTGGGCAAATACCCAGTATTCTACCCCTTTGATACCTAGTTTTGTTAAATCCTCCTCCTATGGGGCAACTCCTTTTAAAATGTCCTGTTTGTTCACAATTGTAGCATGTTTTTTGCCTGGCATCTAGAGCCTGTTGTACTTCAGCTGCCAATACTTGCTCTTGTTCATTAATGTCTTTACATAATTTAATATAGGTGTTTAAATCTCCATGTTTCCATGGTCTAATGGCCTCTCTGTACCAACGATTTGCTTGCTCATAAGCCAGTTGTTTTATTAATGGCATTGCTTGTTATGTATCCCCAAAAACTCTGGTAGCTGTTTGAATAAGCCGATCTACAAATTCAGGATAAGGTTCATTAGCTCCCTGTATTACCTTAGATAATTGACCTTGTAAATCTCCATGTCCTTGTAAAGTCTTCCATGCCCTAACTGCATCTGCAGCAATTTGTGAATATATAGCAGGATCAATTCAGTTTGTTGCCGTTGACCCTCATAAGGTCCTTTTCCTAACAACATATCTAGATTTCTTTGAGGGTAACCGGCTGCTGCATTGCGCCTAGCCATCTCCGTGCAAAATTCCTCATTGGCAACCTTCCATAACAAATATTGTCCTCCATTTAGCACAGATTTACACATGCTAGCCCAGTCTGCTGGCGTCATGTCCAAGTTGGTAATGGATTCGACCATGCTTACAGTGAAGGGTGCTTGGGGACCATAGGTTGTTACAGCCTCCTTTAACTGCTTCACTGTTTTGAAATCTAAAGCATGGTGAATTTGCTGCCCTCCTGCCTGCTCAAGTACAGGGCATGCTAATCTTGGAGGTCCTGTCTCAGGATCCCATCTATCAACTACGGGTGTTGAGGGCCACTCAGCTGTCTCCATAGGTGGAGCTGTTGGTTGAATTATGCCTTGTGGTGATAGAACAGAGTTAGTAGCAGCCTCCTGCTGTAGTTTCCCCCCATGATAGCTGTTTCTCCTCTAAGCTTTCTTCCTTTAAATTTTCTTCTCTATCTAACTAGCTCGAGACCTTCTCTTTTGTTTGATCTAACATGTTTTCTACCATAGTCTGGACCTCTAACATTTTACTTAACACTCTTTCAGTTTGTTTTTTTACTAATTTCTAATCTACTATAAAGATATCTCAACCCAACAAGATAACACAAAACAAAACTGAAACAGAATGAAACAAAAACGGAACAAAAAATCATTGTAACAATTTTCCTATTTTCTTGACATGTGCATTTGTGGTCTATTTCTATCTCTTCCTCAGGGGCGAACATCTTCAAACCTTGAGCCAACCATTTTTCCCAGTTTGCCTGAGAAAGTTCTAGGGATAGGCAGCTTGAAACAAAATCAAAACAAGAACACATTGTTTTTTGAAATGGTCACCCATTCTCTCGCCTTCCCTCAGGTGCGAGCAACTTCACTTACCTCCGAGCTTCATTCGTTCCCCGCACGGGCCTCCAATTGCCGCAGTCTGGCTGGGCACAAATCGTGAGCCACAGAAGCAGGAACAAACTTTATTTCTGAACTCCACCAGCACACTCCACACACGCTCCCGGACACTCCCCTGAACCCACGTGGCCCCTCCAGGAACCAGCAACCGGAATTATCCATCCTCCGGCACTTCCCCAACCAATGGGAACTCTCCTGGAATCCCCGCGAGAGCTCAAGCGGAACTCAATGGGAACTCTGCCAGAACTCAAAAGTCATCATCTTAATGGCTCGCTAGTGTCACCTCTCAACCACTACTTCTGGCAAAAATGCCATGCGTCATCCTGACTCGGCTGTGGCCCTCAACAGACTCCTTCTTTTCATTCTATAGCAACTGCTAATAAAAAATGCCATCACTTTTTTCCTCACTTCCTTTGTGTTGTCAGCATCTTTAACATAATGGAAATACTTAACTGGAGTGTATAGTATACAAAGTGGTGAAGATTTCTTCTATGCTTTTCTTCTATTCTATATGACTATGCAACATATAGTCCTTCAACAGGACAATGCTTTAAGTTGACCTCTTATTCCTTATCATCCAGAACAGGTATTGGGATATATCAGGCCATCCATAAGGTACATAAGCTATAGCTGGAATTTCCCCTCAAAGTCACCGAGTGATATACTGCCCATGTATTTCCCAGGTCAAATAATGCAGTGTTCAATGCTGGCTACTATAATATGGCCCTATGGCCTTTACTATGTAGTTTATAGTAAGATTCTCTTTTAAACTTGATCTCTTTAAATAATTAATGTGAAATTAAATTCTAATTAAGTAGGTTTAAACATAATTTATTCAGTTCAGCAAATATTTTAAACAATACATAAAGTAATTTCATAATAATTTAAGAAATCTATGATTATAATCTATTGTATAGGGATATTGATAATGAAAATATTAGATTTCTTGGATATTTATTTTTATACATCTATTATATTCATTAGTTTTACTGACTTATTAGCAATTACACATTATTCAAGTATTTGAATATTTTAAATGCAGAAAAGTTGGACAGATTAATATCTGGTCAATGTTAATGTTGAAGTTTTCTCAGTTCTTCAGTCCCTTGAGAATAGAAGTTATTTATTTTTGGAAAATTTCCCACATGTGTTATTAAAGTTTACTCTGAATGGTCTTCCAAACATTATGTTACCTGTCTTCTTGTGTACTTTCCTTTACTCAGTGAATCTATGGATCTATAACAGGCAATGTGTAGATTTCCAAAGTGGCCTGAAGACATGAAAATTAGAATTTTCACATTCACTTTTTTTGTTTATTTAAAAATGAATTAACATTACAAGCTCTTTTAAATGCCTTGCCATAGAAAAAGAAATATTAAACCCATATCTTGTCCTATTCATAAAGTCTGCCACTCTTACTACTTCTTATTATAAATATACATGCTGTCATGCTACAACAACTTCCCAGAGATATTAACTTATTAAGGAGGATGGAAGACTATCTACCCCTTTGGCCATCAGATATCCACATGCATTCCCTTTCTTTTTATTTTTTATTTGTTTAAGTTCTTTTTAGATATACATGACAGGAGAATGTAATTTTGACATATTATACATACATGGAGTGTAACTTCCCATTCTCGTGTTTGTACATGATGTAGAATTACTCTGGTTGTTATTCATATATGAGTGTAGGAAAGTTATGTCCAATTCATTCTAATGTCTTTCCTATTCCCATCTCCTGCCCTTTCCTTTATTCCCCTTTGTCAAATTCAATGACCTTCTATCCCTGCTCCTCCTTATTGTGTGTTAACATCTGCATAACAGAGAGAATATTCAGCCTTTGGTTTTTGGAATTGTCTTATTTCACTTAGGATAATATTCTTCAGTTCCATCCATTTACTGACAAATGCCATATTTTCTTCTTTCTTTAAGGCTGAGTAACAGCCCATTGTGTATATATACCACATTTTCTTTATCCAATCATCTGTTGAAGGGCACCTAGGTTGGTTCCACAATTTAGGTATGTGAATTGAGCTGCTTATAAACACTGATGTGGCTGCATCACTGTAGTATGCTGATTTTAAATCCTTTGGGTATATGCTGAGGAGTGGGATAACTGGGTCAAATGATGGTTCCATTCCAAGTTTTCTGAGGAATCTCCATACTGCTTTCCAGAGTAGTTGCATCAATTTGCTGTCCTACCAGCAATAAATGAGTGTACCTTTTTCACCACATCCTTGCCAACATTTACTGTGACTTGTATTCTTGATAATCTGTGTGTTACATTTCAAACATGTAAACATATGCATTACATCTCCAAGGGAGACAGCCTAACACTGAACTCAGCTCAAAGTATACAAGACAGTTTCTCTATAAGTTTCCCATTCTTTTGTCTTGTCCTTCTATGAAATAAACAAACCAGTTATCTGCCTCCTGCACATGTGCACCAAGGGGATGCATGATCAGAATGATTACAAGAAACTTTCCAACTGACTACATGGAAGTTTGGGGAAACACGTATTCACTGTTTCACAGAGATGATGAGACCCTGGTGATGAGGTATATGAGGCACCTTTGGCCAAGAAAATAGGAAAATTGCTTTGTGTCATTTTTATTGAGAAAGTTTTGCTCTTTGGAAAGCAGAGTGCTGTCTTTCCTTACTTATTTGTAAGGCTTCTCCTTTTCCTTTCAGAACTTCTATTCTGATGTAACTGTATAGACACACATACACAAGCCACACACACACACACACACACACACACACACACACACACACACATTCTGCTTGACAGTAATATGAGAGTAATAGAACTTTTTTCTTGGTGAATGACTTCAATCAGTTTAGCCAAACTTTTTGCCTTTATCTCTGTTCTCCCACATAATTTTGGGGAGAAATCTTTGAGATGTTAATTACAGAATTTAACATTTTCCCCAGATCTCTCTTTTTTCTGTTTCTGTTTTCCTTTGTTTATGTGCCTCCATTTGCATATTTTCTATATGTATAACTTCTTTTCAAGAATAACATACATTTTTAACAGTACATATATACCTTACATGTACTTATACTAATTACAAGTGCCTAATTTTAGTTAATATATCTTCAGATTTCTAAAGTTTTTACTTAAAAATGTTATGAATTAAAATTCTTTGGTGAATGTAGCCATCTTTTGATATATTTTCTTTATCTTCTTCTTTGTAAATAATAGAGCTATTTAAGGGGCTGGGATTGTGGCTTAGTGGTAGAGAGCTCGCCTAGCATGGGCAGGACCCGGGTTCAATCCTCAGCACCACATAAAAATAAAGGCATTGTGTTGTGTCCATCTACACCTAAAAAATAAATATTAAAAAAAATATATAGCTATTTAAAGAGCTGATGCTAATCTTATGTTTTATCTCGGGCTCTATTTTTATTTTCTTTCTTCCTTTTTTTGTATTTTATTGCAGTTCATATTATTTATGTGTCAGTAATTGATTGGATGTCAGCTATTTGCGTAAGCAAGTTTCGAAATGATGCCATTTTCTTCTACATAGGCTTCACCTTTTGCTGTACTAGCCAGACAAAGTAGGAAGGGATCTCTTGCTCTAGTCTTGGACTCAGATGATTCAGGATGCTGTACTAATTGGGTAAGCTTCCATCTTCTTTGGTGCTTCCCTTGCCATTAGTGTGAATCTTACTCAAACTTTCAAATGACAATGACTTATGCAGGACATTCCCTCCCCCCAAATAGTTCCAAAAATTTAATTCTTATTTCTTACTAATACAAGATTGCCAAAAGAGTGCTCTGATTTTCAGAGGGTTAGTACTTTGTTTTTTAGCCTGCTATTCTATAGCACTTGAGAATTTAACAAATTCCTTTAAGAAAAATTTTCCCACTTTCTGACTAGATCTTAGTCTTTTGAGACCTTATTAATTTCTCTCTCTCTCTCCATGGAGAAAGCACCCTGTATTGTCTAAGTTGTCCATCTCCTTTCGTCAGTGCTGTGTTGGAACATGGCTTGTAGGCAAAAGTGTCTGCAGCTTAGAAGTTCCTCTCTTTTTAGTAGCCCCGTGTCACAACCTTGCCTTCCTGTTCTTGTCTGGCTCAAGAGACCTCAGTAGATATTGGACACATGTAAACAGATTTTATAAAAATCATCTGGAATTTTTTTGAGGGCTCTCATCGTGATTCTTGATCAGAGTCAAGCTGTTCTGTTATACCATGAATTGGACAATGTGGTTAAACATCACAGGAAAGCACAGAATTTCTGGTATGAGGCCATGGGAGGAGCACCACATCACTGAGAAGTTCTTGGCCATTTCTTTAGATGTCATCATGGCTTACAGACAGGGGTTAGAAGAATTCTTAAAAGACTCAACAGGGGTGCATCCTCACATGAAAAGTGTGCAGAATTCTATTGAACAAGGGGTTAAGTTTCCTTAACAAGTAAATGGAAACAAAGAAGGAAGGATTTGGAATTGCATAGTTTAATGGAGATTTAGGAGACCTATAAACCAAATACAACATGTTAATCTTATTTTTACTCTGATTCTAAAAAATCTAAAAATATATTTCTAATCCACTTGAGAAAATTTGAAGATTAACTGTATATTAGAAAACATTAGATTGCTTAGTTGTTAGACGCAGTTATAGTACTTGGCATGTTTTTAAAAACTATTGTTGCTTAGAGATTTATACACACTGAAATATTTGTGTGTTCAACTATATCTTAGAATTGTGCTAAAATATTTAGCAAAAATAAAAGTATGAAGAGTTTGGTGCTGTAAGGATGTGATGGTGTGGATGTAGGTAGTATCCCCCAGTATATATTGTTACAGACTTGGTCCCTATGGGGGTAATCTTTGGAAGTGCTGTGAACCTTTGAAGATGGGTTCTTCTGGGAGGCCCTTGTGGAGTATCTTCAAATGTGATTGTGGGTCTCTGAGTCTCTTTTTCTGTCTCTGCTCCTGCATTGATATGTGATCACTTGCTTGCTTCAACATACATTCCCATCACTGACATTCATGCCTTGAGCTGGTACAACCGAGGGGTGGTCCTCTTCAAGTCTGAACTACCCTGTGTGGATTTTGAGTCTCCAAAACTATAAGCTAAACAAATTTTTCTTTATTTCATAAGTATCCTACATGTGGTAGTTTGTTATAATGCCATGTTGACTAATATAAGGCAGGTTAATAATACTGTCTTCTCATCCTTCACAGTGTTCATGGATGAGGTGTTCATAATAAGAGGTAGGCTAAATAGAGAAAAGTATACACATTTATTTTATTTAAGTTTTATGTGACAAAGGAACCGTCAAAATGAGGTCCTAAAAACAGAAAAAGACCGTGTATTTTCATGCTAAGTGTGATGAAGACTGAATGGTTTTGCAGAAATATGCTTAGAGCTAGTGATTATAAGCTAGAGAAACATGGCAAAAATCTACTTTTTTTAAATTAAGTCCAGTAGCTCTGTGTATTCAGGATATGGATATGCATCTTCTCCTAAAGGGTACATAAATCCTATAGTATAGGGAGGGAATCTCCGAAATAAAGATCTTATGAGCTGTTTTAGTGGTAATTCTTTTATGACCTACTTCAGGAAATAAGGGATGAGAGGGAAATGAAAATGGCCTTTCTGTTTCTGAGTCTGCAAATACCCAGGTGCCATATTTTGATATTCCAAAACATTTAGAAACCTTTCAGAGGTTAAAGATGGAACAAAGTTACTCTTATGTTGGTAATTAGAACTGTTGAGTTGTAGGGTAATGTTTTTATTATTCTATTGTCGGGTTACTTGTATATACTTGGAAATTTTTGCAACAAATTTTTTTGAGAAAGTATTTTTCCTTTCATGTAAATATGCTCTATGGATTGCACCACTACTACTATTCCATATGGAATCTCAGTCCTCTCCCTTCTCTATAATGCTATCACAGAGTGAGTGCTTGGGAAATAAAAGTATCAACATTGTGTTGTGTGACTGATATGAAGTAAATTCTACTTCCTTGCAATACTGTCATTTTAATGAGTCAGAGAGAATATAAAGTAGAATTGCTCTTAACTATATGACCAGTAAATGTTAGGCTACTTTTGCTATTGATTATATTGAAAGCACTCTTTTATTGGAAAGGTAAGATCATGATCTCCTTTACAGTTCAAAAGAGAAAAGAAAGAACAAAGATTACCAAAAGAAAATGCAGCCAAAATACTAGCATATTAATAATTTCATTAAATATTGATGGACCAAACATTGAATTCAAAACAACCATTGTAAAATGTGTACATTTTTTAAAAAAAATCCATTTTTGAATCAGTTCATTAATCCTCATCAAATTCAGGAATTTTGCCATGATGCACTAATAGCATAGAACAGTCACCCTATTTAAGTATGCTAATAGAAATCTTTCTCTACTCCAGCCCCAAATCCATTTGTTCACAGACATTAAAGTTCAAAAGAAGATAATTGCCACCTGTGGGAAATAGTGAATGTGTTTCTAGACTAAATTATTTTTATAAAAATTGATATGACTAATATACATAATGAAGGTGTAATTGTATGCTTCCCTTCTCCATTAATGACAAAAAATATATATGCTTTTGGGCTTATTTGACCTTTTCATGGTGCAGGTAGTTGATAAAGCCTGGTGTTTTCACAGGGTTCATAGTAGTAACATAATTTACTTCACTAAAACTTAACAGCTGACAAAAGAATGCTCAATCAGTTTCTGTTTCTTCATTTGACTCCACTTCAATGCAACAAAACAACATACACAGGTAGAAAAAATTGTAAACAAGAAAAATTTAAGTATCTAAATGCTTCAAAGAGTAACCCATTGACTTGTAATTAAATTATCCTGATTACTATTTTCATAGTAATAGACAATTAAAATTATATACAATCACTCCATAAATTTGCTCCTATCGGTGCTAAAATTAACTGATTAATCATGCTTAGGCTTATATTTAATTACTATGGCACACACAGAACTGAATTTATTTCAATAAGATTTTATTCCAAGTCACTATTTCCCATCAGAAAACCTTGTGATAAGGAAATATAGCTCATATTTGCCAAAAAGGGGGGGCATTTTTTAACTTTGTTGAGAACAAGTAGGTGGTGGCTTTTGTTTATCAGTAGTGTCACTTTTCACTCTCCCTTCAGGATTTTTTCTGATGTTGATTTTATAAGAATTATATTTCCAACGTCTATTAATAAGTGTGCTGCTCAGAGGTCCCATCTGTTTTTCCAATTACTAATTTTGTTGGTTGGAAATTGTCAAATCAATGTTTGGAAAGAATACAAAACAAGGAAACCCCACACATAAAAATATTATACTTCTGAACATTATATAGTACAGAATGAAATTTACATTTAATTTTTCCTATAGAGTTATATTAATGCTTTTTTAAAATCTAAACTCATGTAAACATAGGTATACATATATGAATGCCCACTCATAGGAATCAAAATATAAATGAAAAATGAATCGATAAATTCTTTAGAAATGTGGTCCTAGAAGCAAATGCTTTAGAAAAGTAAACATGCTGAAAAGAAAATGAATATGCTTCAAAGAAAATTGTTAATGCAAATCATAGGTTTAGAAAATCAGTGTCACTCAAAATAGCAAATATGTTTGGTATATATAATCTACATAACTACTTATAGAAACTATAGTAATTAAAATATATGATTTGCTCTTGCTTTTTTTACATATGTGTATCAAAAAATTATCTATAAAAACAAGAATATGAAATATCCATTTCATAGGAAGGACATTGCCTCTTTCCCTGTTGCTATCTTCAGTGATATTTTTATTAAGTCCTTAGTAAAGTACATTTTTTAAAATGATTATAGAAATTCTATTACGGGTTGTAAGGAATCATTCTAAACAATAGCACTAAACTCAATTCAAAGTGGATCAAGGACCTTGTCATTAGACCAGAGACCCTGCTGTGCATACTAGAAGGAAAAGCATGCCCAACTGTTCATCACCTAGACTCAGGAGCAGACATCTTCAATAAGACTAGTACAGCAAAAGAAGTCAAGTCAATAATCAATAAATGAGATGGCATCAAACTAAAAATATTCTTCATAGCAAAGGAAACAATCAAGAATCTAAAGAAAGAGCCTACAGAATGGGAAAAAATCTTCATCACCTGCAACTCAGAGAGAGCATTTATCTCCAGGATATACAAACAACTGAAAAAAACTTAACACCATAAAAACAAATACTCTAATCAATAATTGGGCAAAGGAACTGAACAGGCACTTCACAGAAGAAGAAATATGAATGGTCAAAAATTATGCTGGGCATAGTGGTGCACACCTGTAATCCCATTGGCTCCAGAAGCTGAGGCAGGAGGATCATGAGTTCAAAGCCAGTCCCAGGAAAACAAACAAACAAAAAGTGAGATCTTGTCTCTAAATAATATATAAAATCTGAGGGTGTGGCTTAGTGGTTCAGTGCCCTTGAGTTCAACCCCAGGTACAACCCCCCAACAAAAAAAAAGAGAAAAGAAAAAATGTTCAATATATTTAGCAATAAGAAAGGCAAACTAAAACCATCTCACTTTAATCAGAATGGCAATTATTACAAGTAACAATAAAAGGTTCACTCATACATTGCTGGTGGGACTGAAAATCAGTTCAACCACTCTGAAAAATAGTATGGCGATTCCTTAGAAAACTTGGAATGGAACCACCATTTGACGTAGTTATCCTACTCCTCAGCTTAAGCCCAAAGGACTTAAAGTCAGCATATTACAATGATGCAGCCACATCCATGTTTATAGCAGCTCAATTCACAATAGTCAAGCTATGGAACCAAACTAGGTGCCCACCAACAAATGAACGAATAAAGAAAACGTGGTATATATACACAATGAAATGTTACTCAGCCATAAAGAAGTTAATGCTGTTAAATGAATGGAACTGAAGAATATCATGCTAAGTGAAATAAGCCAATCCCCCCAAACAAAGGTTGAATGAAAGGAATAATAATAAAGAGGAGACAGACAAAGTGTAGAGGCAGGGAAGGTGGAAGAGTGGTGGCTCTTTATCCAAGCCGACAAGTTTATTTATACCAATAGTTACATGAAATAATTAGTACCATAACCACATTATTGTTGAGAGTATCAGTAAGGTTGCTTATTCTGCAGTTACATTTCACAGTTACAATATACAATGTCAGGAGCTTTGTGCACTTCTTAAGAAAGTCCATTGTCTGAAGTTACTGTTAGGTGGGCAGCTCCAGAAGCACCAGAGCTTGATGAAACAGTGTAGTTATCTAGCAAACAAGTTGCTCTATTCCCAGGAGCTATGTGCCAGCAATCAAGGTCAAGGCTTCATTAGTCTCTAACACAGAGGCATCTCAGGGCATTGCCATACCAGCAGGACATTGCATATATATTAGCTGATTATTAGATCCTAAGAGAGATTACAGGGCATTCTAAGGGTGGGAAGCAGGGTGCCTGTTACCCCCCAGGGAGTTTTCTCACCAGGGGAATGCTTCTTTGTACATTTCCGTGGTCAGAATCCCTACAGTTGAATGTTCTGTCTGATATGTGTATGTTAACCTATAATGAGGAAGGGGAAGAATAGAAGTTCATTGGATTAGACAAAGGGAAATTAAGGAAGGGGAGTGGGGAAGAGAATAGGTCTCGCCAGGGACTCCATGACAAAATGAGTCCCTGGAAGGCAATGACACTGGAAGGCAAGAGAGAATGAGAACCCAGAACCCCTTTATTTATAAGGAAAAGACAACAAAGGAGTTTTGATACAATATCCTACACTAAATAAGGCAGGGGATAAGGTTTCAAAGGTGGAGTCTTGCTTCATGATGTCTTGTGGTCAGCAGATTGATTGACATCTTGGCAAGTCACACCCATCTCAGGTGCTGTGTGGGATCACAGGAGAGTGACAGGAGAGGCGCACTTGCAGCATACAGCCCAATCAGGCGTGCAATGCCAGACCTGTCCCCTCATATAGCTATCATGTGCATTGCTCACACACAGCCTATGGATGGCTCTCGACAAATAGAAAGGACAGTCGAATGAATCATCAAACCTTCCCTATGTTCATATATGAATACATGACCAGTGTAACTCTACCTCATGTTCAACTCCAAGAATGGTAACAAAATTGTAATGGGTTGCACCCATGTATGTATAATATGTCATAATACATCCTATAGTTACATGTATCTAAGAACAACAAATAAAAAATAAAGAGAAACATAGCCTTACATGTATGAAGGGCAAGTTATAATAGCTTATTGCATTTAAGTTGCCTTCTCTGGAGAAGAGTCCCTAAGGAAAAGTCATTCAAAGGGTTATGAAAATAGAGAATTATTTAGTGAATTTTAGCACGTATGTTATTTGATAGAAGCCAAATAGGAGCATGTTAACTGACAGAATTCGGGGGGGTTGTTAGATGAAACAGAATCAAACATGCAATAAAGACGCTACTGAACACCACTGGCTCTGCTCCAAGACAGAACATCACACACACAAGGAAAGATGTAGACAGAAATTACCTGAATCTGTGGAGGATCTTTGTCATGTGTGGACAAAGTACAAGCTCTTATAGGCCACACTGACTACTAGTATAATGTACCAAGGACTATAAGAGCAAAATGCGTAGCAAAAACTAAACAGTAATTTACGAAACAGTGAAGGAGGCCATTAATGGTAACTCAACGTTCTAAAGGATTAATGATCATTAATTTGTAAATTTAAGCATAATAATAATTCCGAAAAAAATAATGTTAGACTTAACCATAACAAGATTCAGTTATTATTTTTATTTTCACATTATAAAAAAATAAATTCAATTATCACGGTGATGCAGTCACCCATCTAATGTCCTACAATACCTGGGAAAGCAGTTTCAAACTTATATCTACCTGTTTTCTGATCCCATGGTTTTATTTGTTTGTTTTGCTTTTAAACATTCCATCTTCATAAAATCTAAAAATGAAACAAATATTTATCATTTTAGGACTGATTTAAGTCATGCTTTGGTCACTAGAATCCCAGAACTCAGGAGATAATAACAAGAGTAGATGGTTCACACCACATGTCTATCACCACCGATAGCTTCCTCCAGGGTTTCTACTACCACAATCAGGTACTTGGAGCAGCCTCCATCTGGTACATACCTAGTGGTAAGATATAGTGTCTTCCTATATACTGCTATTATGACAAATTACTCCAGTGTTAGTGACTTACAGCACAAATCTAGGATCTTACAATTTCCTAGGTTATAAATCCAATCTGGATCTCACCTGTCTCAGATGGAGTCTAATCTGGGCTGTGTCCCTTCTGGAGGATCTAAATGAGAAGTCATTCCCCTGCTTTCCCCAGCTGCTCAAGATCACCTACTTCAGAAGTCTAAATGGTGGCTCCCAAAAGAGAAGAGCACACCCTAATCTCCAAGATGCATGATCATTACCACATAGGATTAAAAATGATTATTTTATATGGCAAATCATGTCACCAAGATAATGGCTTTAAGAGGAAAAACTTATCTTGAGTTATCTGAGTGGACCCTCAATCCAATAACTACCACACCCACCAAGAAGAAGGTGCTATAAAGATGGAAGCAGAGACTAAATGATGTGTCCACAAGCCAAAGAAGCCAGAAACCACCGGCAACTGCAAGCAGCAAGGAAATCAGTCTCCCTGCAGATGTCAGAAGGAGCACACCTCTGCCGAAAGCTTAAGTTTGGGCTTCTGGCCAGAGAAACCAAGGGAGAATCAATTTCTGCGATTAATTAGAGCAGTCCTAGGAAACTAACACACTGACATTCCTTGGGTCACAGCCTTCACTCTCCATCTCCAAAGCTAACAATGGCAGATCAAGGCCTTCTGCAGGTGCTATCTCTCTTGGTCTCACATTAGTCACATTTTTCTTTGACAACAGTCAGTAAATTTCCCCCCTCTCTTTAAAGAATCAATGAGTGCATTCTTTAGGATGGTCTCTTCCTTTCAAGGTCCTCGCCCTTAATCACTCTTCAAAGTTCCTCTTGAAATATAAAATGACATAAGCACACATTCTGGGATTGGGGTATGGATATCTTGCAGAAACAATACAACGCCTGTCACACAGAGTAAAAGGCAATGTGGTGAACAACATTTAGTGTCGTGATCCTTTTTCCTGAAACAGCAAGCATTATTTCTATTCACATTTTATTGACCAAAGCAATTTCTATGGTATGTCTGAGTTCCACAGTGTAAGGATCTATAATTCACATGTAAGGACTACTGAAGATGAAAATGGTGATATACTCTACCAAGGAGTGCCTAATAGCTTTGCCTTGATAGTAGGACACGTGGAACTACTGAGGATGTTCCCTGCAAAAGATTTTAGGACACAGGATATATGGACTTTCAGAATGAACTATGAAAAAAGACTTAAATGTACAGAAGATTAATAAGATGGACTTCTTTCCGAGAGAGAAATTTATAAATACTATAATAATAAATAAAGTGAGAGGTATGATAAGAGAGGAGTAAATGGTATAAAGGAATCTCATTTCAAACAGTCCAAAAGAATTCACTAGCTATTAGAAGAAGACACTAAGGTTGTCTAGGAAAGGTGGACATAGGAGTGGAGATTTCACAGCCAGAACCTCTTCTGTTCAGATAGGATTCACCTTCATCTTCATGATGCGGACGCATTCCTCACTTCCACTCTCAAGTCAGTGTGGTTTCAAGATCTTGCCTAAGTTTCCATAGTAATGTGTTCTGAGCTCCATACCTGTGCCTCTACACTTTTGAATATTTTTTTATGTTTGCTCTGTTCTTAGAAATCGTTTTGTGTAAAGAACAAGGCTCACTGAGATTGATTAATATACTGAATTAATTAAAGGATTAAAAAATGAAAAACACAAAATCTAAACTTTGAGAAACATGGGAGCCAGTGAAAATATTCCAAAAATATGATGTAAAAGAACAATAGAGTTGGACAAAATACTAAGAGAGTAAAATAAATTAAAGGTAGAAAACATGCAAAGAAGACAAATGTTTACTAAACACAAATCCTTTTCTTCACCTGAACACATATCATCCACTCAATTTAAGTATTAAAAGCACATAAGAATTAAAATATTTTTTTTAAAAAAAAGCACATAAGAAAGGCTCCTTCCCAGTAAATAAATTACCATGTAGTAAGCCATGTCAAAACACCAGCCCAGTTTACTCCACCTTGGAAAAGCACAGATACAAATTAAACGTTAAATGGACACAGAAAAATAACAGCATGGATTGTGAGGTTAACAGTGAAATAAGCAAGTCAATCCAATTAATATCAAGGTTAAGGAAGTAGTCAAGAACTTTCTCTATTTATAGTAACGTTTCTTGTGTCCCACACAGTGTAACTAATTTTACTGACACCTAAACAAGGAAACATCAGTCATTTGAACATCCATTTCAAAATCATAAGATATATGCATCAATCTCAAAAAAAGAAAATATTATATCCAACATTTTAATCACTGGCTCCCATGTTTCTGAAAGTTTAGATTTTGTGTTTTTATAATTTCACCTTTAAAGTGTAACTACGTGTCATTTACTAATTTAAAAATTCATAGATGCTGATATATTTTAAATATTTAAATAAATCAAAATATTTTTAAGACAGCAAATTTTTTATTCAAACTAGAAGACCTAACCTTTAAACAGATTCTATCATCTAGGCAGTTGAAATCACACATTTACTGTGGTCTGAGTCACTTTAATTTTCAAAATCCATCTGTCTTCAGTTTTCTCAGTCACAGCAATTATGAGCAACATGTGTAACTTAGCAAAAATTCTAGAAGCAATGCATTGGCTCTTCCAGAATAAACACTCTCTCAGCAGTCCTGGTCTCCCTGCACACTATCAGCTGCATGGACTGGGTCTCATTCACCACAGAGATTTGCTTCACTATGCTTCTCTGGGTTTTCACATATTAAGCTGGGCATTTTCTAATATAAACTTCTATTTTTAGGGCTTTCTAATAATTTGGATGGAAATGTATTTTGATACAGAAATGCACAAAATTACAACTAGAGAACATCTTTGGACCAGATTTAAATTTACAGAAAAAAAAATGAAAGCCATTTTGGCTGTTTTAATTTATACACGTGTAAAGACAGAATAGAAAATGTGCTAGACCCATGATTTCAGTTCAAAATGCTTTCTATTATAGCCAAAGTAGTTTATAAATTATCAAACCTTCATGGAAGCATATTCATAGCCAGCACCATGTCCTTCATCAGACCTGTGGGATGCTCCTTTTTATTTGTTTATTCAACCCAAAAGTCATCCAAACAAAATATTCTTTGCTGGGGATTTGGCCGTCAGCCAGCTAAACGTGCTTTTTCAACTAATCACCAGGTCCCGAACATTTCTTGATATAAATAACTATGCACATTTTGTCCATGTAATTAGTTGCAGTCTGGTTCTACCTCTTAAAGTCCTGTATGTGTATTTAAATTTATTTCATATAAAATAAAGGGCAGTTTAGAAATTCAGTCATTGTTGCCACTAACAGCACCCTTCACTGTCATTACAAGGCAATAGAGTGAATGTTCTGCCTCCCGAAATTATTCCACAGTGGTGTCGCCTGCCAGGCAAGATGGTAAATCCAAGACATTCAAGAGCTGAAGAACTGGGAACATGCTTCTGGAACTTTCAGCACCAGAACCACCTCACCTCACCTCAAACGTGACTCCATGAGCTGCTATCACAGCTGCACACCCTTGAGCTGCGGCCAAGGTCAAGGGTACATCCCGCCTACTTTTAAGTACTGTCAAGAAATGAATAACACACATCTTCTCAACACTCAGATGGTTTCCATGGGGGTTAGGGATTTAGTTCATTGGCAGAGAGCTTGCCTAGCATTTGCAAAGCCCTGAGTTCAGTCGTAGGCCCTGAAAAATAATTTTTTTATTCAACCTTTTGGTAGAAAAGCCCAAACCTGTCCACACCTGCTGGCCAGAGAAAAAGCATGTACATCATGAACAGCACTAGAAACTGCACTTCTACTGCTCGAATCTCATGTCAGTATCTGACACTTGAGTCTAAATTCATGTGGAATCCCAGCTTTGGGGTAATCTGGTAAAGTTTTGTGTTTAGGATTTAAGTCCTTACAGTAAAAGAAGGCAAATTAAAAGATAGTTTTTTCGAAAATCATTTGATTGTCAGGCATCGTACTTTACATAACAATTCAGTACATAGCTGTCTATTTACACACACATACAGAGGTGTTATATATGCACAAAGGTTCTAAAATAATAGTAACACCCAGTACGTACGTATGATGCACCCTGATATATTATTTTCTTCTCTGTTCTGTATTTTCATACTTGTCACCATTGAGTGAATTGAAATCTCTTCTGGATGGTGAGAAATGTGTAACTCCTAACATGTGTGACTACAAAGGTGTCTAATAACCCCATACAAACATTGTCTTATAGAATATGTAGCAGTTGACAATAACAATTACTGCTAATACTAGAAGTGTGATTAAAACATAATGCCAATGAGGGCTAGGGCTGGGGCTCAGTGGCAGAGTGCTTGCCTAGCATGTGTGAGCACTGGGTTTGATCCTCAGCACCACATACAAAAATAAGCAAATAAAATAAAGGCATACTATTTATCTACCACCACAAAAAAAATTTAAAAACATAATGCAAATGATAATGACAAGGTTACTTACTAAACATCTTATATTTTTGAGGCATAATGTCACATGCACTGCCAAGATTCACAATTTCCAAAGCACTTCTATGAACACTTTTCCAAAAGGAAATTGGTCTTGTTTCCATTTCACAGATAATGAGCCTGGGAGCCAGCAAGTTTTCATGACACACCAAAGATGACATAACCAGTTAGTAATGTATCTTGGACATTAACATAGATTTATCTATAGTCCAGTATTGCTAAATTAGCTACCTAGCTTGACTTAGTATATATAATAAATGCTCGAACCTTAATTTCTTAAAATTTAAAGTCACTAACTAAGGGCTATTAAAAAAAAAAAAAAAAAACTTATGGCATCAAAAGTTCATAACAATTCCTGGACATGTCCCATGCTTTCTATGTATTTACACATTTGTTAGCATATTTAATTATCAAAATACATGTAGTAATATGTACTTAAAAATTCTTTTAGGATAGAAATTATGCTTTGATTACCCCCATATCATAGATCAGCACACTGAGATCAATGAGGTAATTAAAAGCTAAAATAGTAGTGGGGGTTGAGCCAGGCAATCCAATTAGATCCTAGTATTTACATAAACACACACACACAAACATACACACACACACACACACACACACACGAATGAAGAAGGTAACTATCCAAGGACAGGAAGTCATGGCTGTCTAATAACACAGAAAAAAAATTTCTCCTTATTCATTTTTCAACAAAAGTTTTGAAGGTCAGGAAAGGACAAGGCCTGAATGTGGAAGTAAACTGATTATACATATCTATGTAGAAGAGATAAATGTAGAGAAATGAGATAAGTGAGAATAAATGTAGTTAAATGTAGAGAATGAGAGAAATGCAGAGAAATGAGCTGCAGCCCAAATGTAGAGGGAACTGGATGCTGAACTAAGAAGCTAGACTTTGTCTTGTCAAAAGTGAGTCATTTAAGGAATTAATCAGGAAGTCACATGATCAAAACTGGTTAAAGATACCCTGACTGTGTAATGTGGTGACTTCTAACTGGAATTCCTTTCTCCTTCCCTTATTTTAGAACTATCAAGTGTCCTGGAAAAGGCTAGTTCTTACTCATTTTCAAAGATTTATTTTGAACATCACCTGCTGTTGAATATATTTTTAGAATTTGGAAGCCTTTCTTTCCTGATGTACAAATTAGTAAGTTGTATTGAATTCTTTAATGTAAATAGCTTTCTTTCAAGCTTTGAATGCAGTCATGGATGCACAGCACCTGGCAGGCAATAAATATTCAATATATTTATTAACCAGAATGAATAACCTTAACTGACAATTTCACATGTCCATCAGATAAGTGTTTTGTGTCTCTTCATTGCACTGATTCTCAATGTCTAGATGCAAGTAGTGAGCTAGTAAAAAATATATATAGTCACATTGGAGCATCATTTATATTTATAAACCGTGAGCATCTTGATATATATTACAGAATAAAATGACAATATACATGTTACAAGTTTATTTGTATCCCCTAAAATTCATAGGTTGAAGTCCTAACCCCCCAGTACGTCAGAATGTGATGCTATAAATAAAGATAGGGTCTTTTAAATGATTATTAAGATAAAATGATGTCATATGGGTGGCTTTAATCCACTGTGGCCAAAGCCCTTATTTAAAAAAAAAAAAAGTTAGGTCTCAGTCATGTGCAGCAGGAAGACTATACGAGGACCAAGGAGAAAGCAGTCATCTTCCAGCCAAGGAGAGAGGCCCTAGAAGAAATCAATCTGCCTCACCTTGATCTCTTGACTTGTAGCTTCCAGACATGAGAAAACAAATTTCCATTGTTTAAGCCACCGGAAACCAGCTAAGGCCTATAAAAGGCAAGACATAAATTCCCTAAAGAACCATGTGTCCTGAAGTTGTTGTTCAGGAAGTACCTCCATAATTCACTCAAGGTCAGCTTGAAATCAGTTTTTCTCAAGAACAGATGTGTAGAAAAGAATTCTGTTGCTCTGCATAGTGATGTGTGAATGCCACAAACTCACCCTTTCTCCCTGAAAACGTAACTCCCCAGAAAAAAAAAACGTGACTGTAAAGGGGCACGATCATCCTTTATGCCTGTGCAAAAGAACCTGAAAACTTCCCCTTCTCACCATACAGTATGTAGCTACTCCTCTCTCTGTTACTAAAACTTCCCTCACTGTAAACCTATGTGACCACAGAATTTGATCCTTAATCTTATTCCCATGACAGTCAATTCTCAAAACAATCTCCTTTGCAAAAACCTGGTGCTACAGTATTGGCTTCTATGCATGTTGGGCTGCTGCAGAGAAGCACAGAAGCCCTTGCTCAGGAAAACACTCAGTCTATGGTATTTTGCTACAACAGCAGTTACAGATCTCTACATTAAACATTAGAAGGTGAAGAAATGAGCTTTCTAAGTCAGTAACCACTAATTCTTATATTGAGTATGTGTAAGCACATGATCTCCAATTACTGAAATGCTGCCTGCTGTAAAACTAACTTTTCTTGCTACTTTTGAGCTGAGAGGGCAGTGTTAATTCTGGAGCATGTGCAGGAAAGAGAAGTACCATTTGTCCTCATACCATTCTGCAAATACCATCTTTTTCTAGAGTATGACTCTGCATTTGGGGGAAAAAAAAACACACAGTATTTTCCAGTAACTACAGGCATTCTGGCAAAATGTGCTACTTTTTTTTTCTTTTTTTTTTTTTCTTTTTTTTGGTACAGGGATTGAACCCAAGGGCACTTAACCACTGAGCCACATCCCCAGCTTTTTATATTTTATTTTCAAACAGGGTTTCTCTAAATTTCTCAGGGCTTTGCTAAATTGCTGAAGCAGGCTTTCAACTTGTCTCAGCCCCTCCAGCCACTAGATTTACAGGCTTGCACTACCATGTACTTCGTTTTGATCATTTCTATTCATTTATCCTGAAATTTATTAACATTTTTTTTTGCAATTCTGATTTATTGTTAAGCACTTCTGGTGTGGGTGGGGGTGTGTGGGGGGGTGGGGGTGTATCTTTTCTATATTAAACTGTTAAACTGTTTTACCTGTTAAAATCTTCACTTGTCATTTTTGTTAATTTTTTGTTTTGCTTTATTCTGTCTGCTGATTGTCCTTTTCTCCCCATCCTGCATATTTTTTTCTATAAACTCATAAGCATAATTATGGCAAAATTTTCTCATAATTTTTAATATGGGAATTCAAATGATTAACCTTAGAAAATATTTTTCTTAGGATTGTAGGTCATGTTTTCTTGCCTTTTATGCCTTGGAATTATTTATTTTACACATAAAAAATATACATAGAAAAATAATGGAAATTGAATTCTGCACTTGCTTCTTTGACTTACTTTGCTTTTCGAACAGACTGATCACTCTTTAACTATCTTTCGACTAACCCGATGAATTAATTGAATGTTCATATTGCATCTGTTGTCAGATTTACCCAGTACTGAACCATGATTTCATGAATAAGTGTTTACCTTAGGTTCGTATGTCGTCTTCTGAACTCCTACAGTGGGATAGTTTGACTTCCAGATCTTATCAGTGTTTAAACCAGGAGAGTCATAGTCCATTCTTTCAGGTTTAAGCTCGTCTTTGCACCAGAGATCCAGAATGTACAAATTTACAATAAACCTCTTACTTAAATTTCTAGTGATGCTTTAGTTACTGGTCTTTGGTAACAGTTTTACTTCTTACCTCACTGGTCATTTTTTCTCCATCCTCTTTACCGTATGCTCCCTTTTCTGATTCTCAGTGTTGAGATACACAGTGTTTTAAGAACTCATTTTTTTTTCAGCCTAATCTCATCCTTTACAAAACCTCATTCAGTTCCACAGCTTCACAGGTCAACTATTTTCTAATGAGATATAATTCCATGGCTGCCAACTTTATATCTAGCTCTAGTCTTTCACCAGGATTCCAGAGCAGTCAACCTACTTGCCTAGTCACCGTGCCCCCTCGCAAATCTGAAGCCCTTAAGTGGTCACATCAGAACCTTCTCTTACTCCCTTTCCTTTTTCTTGCTCCCACCCACCCCAGAAGCACTGTCTGTTGTTGTTATTGTTTGTTTTGTCATCCTTACTTTGGCAAATGTCTCTCTACCATTCACTGTTTCTTAGACAAAAATACATCAGAGATATTTTGATTGTTTTCATTTCTCTTCACACACACACCAAAAAAAATCTTTAAAATCAGTAATTTCTACCTTCAAATGTATCCCCCGGATATGGTATCTTCCACTCTCTCTGTGCTAGACTCCCACAGTCCAATTACTCATTGCTGTGATACTGTAATAACCTCTGACATGGTCTCTCCCTCCACCCTTGAATACACCCCCCTTCTCTGCTTCCTACATTTAGCAGAGAGATTTTAAAAATAAATATGTTTGAAGGCATGGCTTGCATATAAGCAACTGCACTGTCAATGTAATCTTTGAATTAAATTATAAAGTTAATTTTCTTTTTTTTAAATGTTATTTATTTATTTATTTATTTATTTGTATTGGATGTTCAAAACATTACAAAGCTCTTGACATACCATATTTCATACATTTGATTCAAGTGGGTTATGAACTCCCAATTTTACCCCAAATAGAGATTGCAGAATCACATCGGTTACACATCCACATTTTTACATAATGCCCTATTAGTAACTGTTGTATTCTGCTACCTTTCCTATACTCTACTATCCCCCCTCCCCTCCCCCTCCCTTCTTCTCTCTCTACCCCATCTACTGTAATTCATTTCTCTCCTTGTTTATTTTCCCATTCCCCTCACAACCTCTTATATGTAATTTTGTATAACAGTGAGGGTCTCCCTCCATTTCCATGCAATTTCCCTTTTCTCTCCCTTTCCCTCCCACCTCATGTGTCTGTTTAATGTTAATCTTTTCTTCCTGCTCTTCCTTCCTGCTCTGTTCTTAGTTGCTCTCCTTATATCAAAGAAGACATTTGGTATTTGTTTTTTAGGGATTGGCTTGCTTCACTTAGCATAATGTGCTCTAGTGCCATCCATTTCCCTGCAAATTCCATGATTTTGTCATTTTTTAGTGCTGCGTAATACTCCATGGTGTATAAATGCCACATTTTTTTTTTATCCATTCCTCTATTGAAGGGCATCTGGGTTGGTTCCACAGTCTAGCAATTGTGAATTGTGCTGCTATGAACATCGATGTGGCAGTATCCCTGTAGTATGCTCTTTTAAGGTCTTCAGGGAATAGACCGAGAAGGGCGATAGCTGGGTCAAATGGTGGTTCCATTCCCAGCTTTCCCAGGAATCTCCATACTGCTTTCCAAATTGGCCGCACCAGTTTGCAGTTCCACCAGCAATGTACAAGAGTACCCTTTTCCCCATATCCTCACCAGCACTTGTTGTTGTTTGAATTCATAATGGCTGCCAATCTTACTAATTTTCTTTTACCAAAATCCTTTAGCAGTCTCCAAGTTTTCAGAATTTTGTGTCCAATAGTGTCCTCCCAGGTGCACCCTTTCTTGCCTGTCCTTGCATTTTTACTGTGGTCATATTGACCTCTACACAATCCCACCCTTTGCTTCAGGTCTTTTGTATTTGTAGTTTCTTGGGAAACCTTTTCCCCAAGTATTCCTATGAGTCATGCCACCACATACTCAGGGCTTTACTGACCTAACATCTCTTCACACAGGCTTTCCTGACTACCTACTCTAACACGAACAATGTCTGTCTCCAAACTTTCATAAAATTCATTTTTTAGAGCCTCTTCTCTATATGAATTTATACTACATGTAATTATTTGCTTTCTCTCTCTCTCTCTCTCTCTCTCTCTCTCTCTCTCTCTCTCTCTCTCTCCCTCACTCTCTCTCCTCTAAAAGACTTTGCTTTTTAATTCTTATATTTACAGGTCTAGAACTCTGGCTGATGTGTTCTCATTATGCAAATGTAAATTTTTTATAATATCTAATGTGCATTGTGTATGCATAGAAGAAGTTGAATTAGATTGTCCTCAATATAAATCCATTCATACAGCTTTAAAATATTTTAACTCTGCCTTACAGGAAGGTAGATTTAGAACCAAAATAATGGCCTCTGGCTATCTATTTTTATAGAATCGCATTGTAATACCTGAAATGTGCCTCCGTGTATTTATATACTATACTATATTCTCAGAACCCAGCTGGCAGTGATAGAGGAGAGAACAGGCAGTTGTCAAGCACTCACTTTAGAAAAACATCCTACAACAATTCTACTAATCAGTGTTCTCTCAGTAATGTGCTTTCAATCAGCAAAGTATTTTCAAAATGTATTTATAATTTCCTAACCCACAGAATAAAGCATAAGTTATCCATAAAAAGAATGATTGGGATTTTCAAAATCAGCTTTTAAAAATAGCTCTGTAAGGGTGAATGCATATGCAAGAATTATCCTTGCTTGTTAATACCAAATGGGGTATTCTAGCTGAGGAAATAAAGAGAATTGGAAAATGTGTTTGTGGTTTGTTTTCCATTAAGTGTGTGAGAGTGGCCTAATCTATACCTATGTTGGGATTATTTTAAATTTAGCCAAAATAAATAAAAGTAAAGAAACAGATGTATTTGGGAGTCTAATTCCATGGGTTGACTACGAATTTACTAGATGCTTAATTATGCTAAGCAATTTATGATCAGATAAGTGGTTTTAGTCTCAGGGAGGCAGGATTTCAAGATGATCTGAGCTACTAAAGGAAAGGCTTATGTATCCTATGACATTGTATTTTGCTGTCAGAAAGATTGTGTGGGTACAGAGAAAGAGAACAAAATCAAGAAAGGAAGGGAGGGAGAAAGAAAGGGAACCTTTACACAGAATTAAAACGTGTTTTTCAGCACACCCCCTGTGTGCTAATGAGCATGAGGAGCAATGGTCTTCATTCAGGGATACCCACATGCACATTCAGTAATTCCAATTATTAGATGACACAGCCTACCCAATTCTAATTACTATCACAATATGCTTTCCCGTATAGAGTTCCCTATATAGAGATCAAGCAGACCTGGTCACAAAGATTTTCTGGTCCTTTCATCTTTACTCTTAGAAATAGGGGCTTTTGTGCCCAGGATGCTCTGAATCATTGCCAAAGTCTGCTCAAATCTATTGTTTTATCAAAATGGTCACTAGATCTGCAAAACTGAAGAGTGGTCTTCAGATCATAGTGACATCTACAAATTAATAGCATTCTTTGCATTCTTTCCTAAGAGGCCAGCTCTTCTTCTAAAACAATATGTCAACCCAAATACCTCCACTTACACTGTGAAACAGAGTTATAACCTTAGCATTTGAAGATATTCAGTGAAATGTTTATGATGAACAAGCAAAAGATCTGGAATTGCTGAATAAAATAAGAAATGACTAAAACAAGGCAATGAATCATTTTGAAAAGTCTACATGAGACTGCATAAATAGCACTGTAAAAAATAAACAAAATAAATTTCACAGAAATTCTAATTCTAAATAAATTTTTATATTCCTTTGTAAAAAAGGAATAGAAAATAAACATAGACATATATACGCAATATGCATATATGCATGTATATACATATATACATAATATATACACACATATAAAAATACATGTATAAAATATGTGTGTATTTTCCATGTATAAAATATATAAACACACATGAAAACAAATACATATATCTGAAAAAAGGATATACCTATATGTTCCTGTTTTATTTCCATGTATATGATCTATAAATTTATACATATATCATATATATACATTCCATATATAATAAACATGGAAAAGGAATATGTTTTGTAGGATTTTCATTGTAATGTCTTGTGTTAGTCTTTTCTTATTTTTATTCAAATATTTTACATATTTTCACACAAATTCACTCACATATTAATCATTAATGGGCAACACCATTCTTTTGAATTACGGTAAACTTTAAGTAGACATTTGTTGAACTGAATTATATAGTCAAACACTTATGATTCCTTAAGAAAAACATTAAGAGTAAAATAAACAGGAAGACAATTTGAAAGTTAGGCTATATCACACTTATTCAGAGAAAAGACTCACTGGTGGCTTCTTGATCTACCAATGCCTTCATATTAAATAAATATGGGACACTGGGAATTAAATCAACTGTACACTATCTCATTTTTCACTGTGAGAGATGCTTTTTTGTAAATTTTACAGTGTTATTTCTTAAGGATAATCCTTAAATTTTTAGGTGTTATCTCTCTCTGTGTGTGTGTGTGTGTGTAAAAGAAGTAAATTTCTTCAGGTATTATTAATTTTGATTCCACTTACGTTACTTTATTTTTCTCTTCTTTCTCCTCTCCCCTCCCTGCACTAAGCACACTGACAGGGGGCAACTCTGTGCTTTTGAAGTGCAAAGAACTGCATCAGTCTATAATATTGTTTATTCAGACCTTTGAATCCTTGGCTTTCCCCTTTAGGGTCAGAGAATTAACAACTTTAGTAACCCAGGAACTTCCGGGGCGCAATGTAGTTATAAAAGAAAACAATAGATTAAAAATCAGTAGAGGAGGACTAGAGTCTGGTTGTAGCAAAATTAAATCACATGACCTTGTATAAATTTGGTGGTCAGTACAGATTTTACTATTTTCATTGGTAAAATTGGCTTATCAATGAATAACCAATCCAGCTACAATTTACAGTTCCTGTGAGTATTAAATAAGAGAAAAACGAAAGGAAATACAAGGGACCATAATCAATAGTATATTATATGATCCAAATTCAACTATAATCATATAATTTATGTACAATATAAATGATCAGTGAGTCCTAGGATCAAAGTCAGATTTAACTCAGTACACACAACACATCATACACCCCACACCCCCCACACACACACACATGCACACATGCACAAAGAAAATTGGAGAAGACATTGGAGGTGGAATGGAACATAGTCTGGATTAAACAACAGCAAACACTGAATTCATACACTTATACTCAAACATTCAATTTAATTACATTGCCAGAGTAACATACGACACCTTATAATATACAGTTTTTACACCAAGCCCTTTGGTCAAAAACTGCGGGTTTTGCAGTATGGAGCTAGAAAGCAAGCTATTCTGGGAATAAGCCTACATTATATTTTCCTACTATGTAAGTAAATGAAAAACCCAAGTCGCTCCTAATAATAGAAAGATGGAGGCCTTTTGCACTGATTTATGAAAATATATGCAATGATAGCAATAAAATGAGTTAACATCCCTAGTCAGTTACTTTAAATGCCAGACACTGTGCTAAAGATTTAAGAGCTGTAATTTTGGGAGACATATACTTATAGTCCTATATTTCTTAGACAGGTATAGATAAATTGTTAACAAATTGCAATAATAATTTAGAATTTGGAGGAAAGCAGTATGACTTCAAGTAACTCACTTTTCTCTTTCTACTAAATTAGAATTTATATTTCAAAAAGATAGTTCACGAAGTCAATTTACTACCGTCCAATGTGGAGTTCTTCTATGGGCAGAGTTTTAAACAAGCTAGGTAAAAAATGGAAATACATGGGCTCCAGACCACTACATAGAAACAAAATTTCTATAAATTGAGCTCAATATTAGCATCTTATCTGATGCACATACTTATAATGCAGAAAATTCTATAGATTCCATCACCCTTTTTCTCTGGGCTGTCTCTCAAGGTTGCTGTGAACTATTTGTTCCATTTCTCATACACATGATGATTGGAGTCATTTAAGGAAACGGAACCCATGGGCATGTGTTTTCCAGGAGGGATTTAATGTAGAGTAAGCATTTTTTTTTTTTTAAGATCATCAGAAAAACTGGAAGAATGAGCTCTACCCTTTAATCTTTCAGAAGTGAAAGAAACTCAGACTGATACACTGCTACAGCCCAAAATGGAGGATGCCAAAAGCTACAAAACACACCCAATCTAAGATTCAAGAAGCTGTCACACCTACCAACAACTAACACAACTACTAATATAAGATACTTACGTTCTAAACTTGCTACTCAGGAAAGTAGAGGAAACACCATGAGAAAACTCTGTGGTAAAAGTTTGGGCATAAATGAAAATATCAAAAGAAGGTATAATGTTTGCCTCGATTGCTTTTTCTAAGTCTCTAACAACAGGCTGCTAGTTCATATAATTCAGGCTTTGATGGAGCCTAAATTGTTTTCATAATCTTCAGAAGAGGATTTACTGAAACTGGATGATGAGTGCCCATCAACCCTATTCACTGTATTCAAAATGCGTCTTTATAGCCACACTTAAAACCCAGGCAGGAGCTGGGCAAGATGGCACATGCCTGCAGTCCTAGCTCTCAGGAGGCTCAGGTGGGAGGATACTTGAACCCAAGTGCTGGATACCAACCTGAGCAACATACTAAGATATTTCTCAAACAAAATAAACACAGGCAGAAAATCCAGGTAGGGAATTATGATGTCAGGTAAGATGGCCCAGAAGGAGGAAGAGCTACGAATCTGCCTTTCTACTTAGACAATCATTACACTAGTAAAAACTGACAGTAGCCACTATTTAGGATCTCTGGTGTCTATACAAACGGTTACATTAACTGGTGGAAAGCTTGACTGGCAATATATGGTTAGTTTGATCAATTTCAGTGACAACTGTTTCCCCATCTCCCATCTCTGTGGCAGAAAGCTATGCCCATGTTTTTTTTTTTTTATATATATATATATTTTGCTGGTATACGGATGAATAATCTCCTGTTCTACAATTGCTGAGAGTTTTATGTTCTGACTTTTGACTGCTGATTTTCACCGTGGAGGTACAGGCAGAGAAACTGACGATCATTGCTTCACTGCCACGTGCTGAGAGGATGTCCACGGGATTTTAATGAACATGAATTGAACTTGCTTCTTTTTTCTTGTTTTCTTCTTTTGGTAGCCACATATTTAAGGATTATTATACTCAAAAGAAACAGTGTGTGGTAGAATTTGTAAAGCCACCTCAGGTGTCCAGGAAATGAGCAGGCTCAGGAAAGTTTCTAAGACTAACTTAAGCTCTCTCTTCAGGCTGACTCTAAAAAACGAAGTAGACACATTCAACAATTTAAAACATAAATCAATGAATAAGCCTTGATGAAGGGGAAAAATTCAACTCCAGACATTACCACGTCATAAAAGCAAAATATCTAGTTTTAAAAGATAATAACAAGAATCACAAGGCAGAGACAGGAAAATATGGACCATTTAAGGAACAACATCAATTGATAGAAACCATCTATGAGGAAGCCCAGGTGTCAGATGTACTTGACAAAGATTTCAAAACAACAACCTAAATGTGGTTCACAAAGAGCTCAAGAAAGTCCTGAGCAGAGACAGGAGGGGAGAATAAACAAAATGAGAGTAACGACAAAGAAGTAAAATCTTTTAAAGGGCCCCAAAAGAAATTTGCAGATAGAAAGTGCAATATTTAGCATAAAAAATTAATCAGAGGAGTACAAAACCAGATTAGAGCAAGAAGAATAAATAAACTTGAGTAGAGAAAATTGAAATTATTAAGCCTAAACAACAGAAATAATGTTTTAATGGGAACAAAATGTAAAGAACATGTGGAGCTCAATCAAGAAGACAAAGATATTGTTATGGATTAGGTACAAAGGATTCCCTCAGAAGCTCATATATTAAAAGCAATATCTCCAGTATAGCAAGGTTCAGAGGTGGGACTTTTAGTTAATTATTAGGGCTCTGACCTAATTAGTGGGTTAATTCACTTGCTCTATTAATTTACTGATATCTCAAAGGTCTATTGGGAGGTCAGACCTCTTTCAAGGAAGTAAGTCCTGGGAACATTCCCTGCAAGGGTTTATCTAGTCTAGGCCCCTTTCTCTCCTGTTCTCTGCTTCTTGGCTTCAATAAGCTAAATAGCTTGTCTTCTCCACGCTCTCTGCTACGATGTTCTGCCTCAGTTTAGGCCCCAGAGCAATGGAGTTGTCTGATCATGGGCTGAAACCTCAGAAACCATGAGCCAAAATAAATTTTTCCTCCTCTAAGTTGTGCATTTTAGTGAAGGAAAGCTGTTGCTCCCTCCAGGACATAGAGGACCCAACTTGATGTTGATTGATGGGTGACACTTCCCATTGCACATTTTTTTTAATTTTTGTAAAATTTGTTTTCTTATATACAAGAGTAGAATGCATTTATGCACTATGATATATCATACATAGATGGGATATAATTTCTCATCTTTCTGAGTGTACAAGTTGTAGAATCACATTGATCATGCAGTCACATATATACATACAGTAATAATATCTCTTTAGTTCTACTACTCTTCCTATCCCCACCTCCCTTCACCTCCCCTCCCTTCACTTCCCTCTACCTGATCTAAGGTAAATCCATTCCTCTCTAGGGCTCCCCGCTTCCTTATTGTGAATTAGCATCCACATATTAGAGAAAACTTTTGGCCTTTGGTTTTTTGGTATTGGCTTATTTCACTTAGCATATTCTCCAACTTTATCCTTTTACTGGCAAATGCCATAATTTCATAATATTCCATTGAATATATATACCACATTTTCTTTATCTATTCATCTATAAAAGGACACCTAGGTTGGTTCCATAGTTTAGCTGTTGTGAGTTTACTTTGCTTGGAAGAGTTTTAAAAAAAATAATGTTTATCATCCTGATATAATTATTAACAGTTAATCCTTTCCCTCTTAAAAGTGTTTTTATTATTTACACAATGGAGTTTTATTCAGCCATAAAGAAAAATGAAATCATACCATTTGAAGGAAAATGGGTGGAACTTGAGACCATTGTGTTAAGGGAAATAAGCTAAATTCAGAAGGTCAAGGGTCATATGTTTTCTCTCATATTTAAAAGTAAGAGAGGAAAAAAATAAAAGAAAGGTGTATGTGAGGAATGTCATGAAAATCAAAGAGAGACCACTAGAGAAAAGGAAACAGGGAGAGCGATGAGAGGAGGGAAAGGGGAAATACTGGAGAATCATACTGGCTAAATTATATTATTATATTGTGTGTATGTTTAAATGTGGAAAAACAAATCCACCATTATGTACAACTATAATGCACCAATGAAAATATAGTTTAAAAAGGGAAACGATAGAATACATGATTAGTAAAAGTTTTCTGATGAAGAAATAGGTCAGACTTTCAACATCCATACAGAACTCTACATTGGTTCCATCATTTGGCTATTTGGGAAATAGCAGTTGTATTAGCCACATCATCCTTGGCCCCAGGAAGTGAATGTGAAACTATTACAGAATCTTCATGCATGCTATCATGCTGGTTCATTCATGAGGATTTTCTTTTTAACATTCCAGAGCTATATTTAGATCAACATTAGATTCCATTTCTATTCTACTAATCAATCAATATCTTAAATATTTGTCTCAATGACAAATTCATTCAGGATAAATCATTACATTAATTTTTGCATTGGATGCTACAGACAATTCAAATCACATATTCAACAGTGTATAAATCTTTATTGCCTTTGCCCTATTTCTAGTTTGATAACCACTCCAATTTTCCTCTTTTCAAGATATTGACCATTAATTTCTCTGATAGAAAATATGTTATTATTCAAAACTTTGAAACAGAAACAGAATGTGCTATACTTATTTAATAAAGGGAATGACTTCATACACTTATTCTCAAAAAAAAAATCCTTGGGAAAAAATGTGTAACTAGAAAGGAAATTCTCCCAAAATGAATCCATTGGGAGACCTACTATATATGGCCCTGTTGTGAATTTGGGACATCTAAGGATCACTATTGGAGCTACTGAGTGGAATAAGAGACTATGATAACTAAAAACCAGGGATCAAAAAGGCAGAATGAGAAAGCCTCTTCATATTGCAAGCACATGTTCCTCTTTACCACTAGTGAAGTTGGAGGCCACCTGGAAAATATGAGCATGGCTACTCCCTTCTTGACACAAAGAGACAAAAAACTGGACATTGGAATATTGCTACAGGAAAAAGGAAGCACAGTAAAATAACAGAATCAGAAAGAGAAAGGCTGTCATTGTAATCCTGTTCCACAGTTGCCATAAAATGTAGCAGAGTATGAACTTCTTTTTGTCTTTACACTCCAATATCAAGGAATGAGGGTTGAAACTTAATTTTCATCTGAACTCCTTGCTGCCAAACTTATGGAAGTGCAGACTTTTGCTTTTCATATTCCTTTTTACATTCTTTTTTAAAAATTTACTTTTAGTTGTAGATAAACACAATCCTTGTGTTTTATTGTTTATTTTTATGTGGTGCTGAGGATCGATCCCAGTGCTTCATACATGGGAGGTATGTGTTCTGCCACTGAGTCACAATCCCAGGCCTGCTTTTCATTCTTTAGTGGAGGAACACACTGCAGGAGATAAGAATGGACCCTAAGTGCAAAGAGATCATCTTTACCTCATGGACCAGACTAGAAACACATCCTCATGTGTCACCTTGAGCTTGGGTATGTGAACTTCTTAATGTCAGTGCCCACAAATCAAACATAATGATTGTTATCTAGAAAAAAACTTGAATTAACAGAGTAGGTGGAGATATTTTTTAATGAGGGACATATATAATCATAAAAAATAGTGCTTTTATACAAAAACAGTGACAACTGCTGTGGGGAAAGTTTTACACCCTGCCAATATATTTCAAATAAAGACATCAGTACTGCTTTGTCAAAAAAAAAAAGTTCATTTAGTGAAAAGATATAGTGATATGAGATAATGACATAATGTTTTTATATGCTTGAATAACCTCCACACAGAAAATAGATTTTATAGATTTTGTAGACAGAAATTGAAGCATGAGGTGAATATATATCTTAGGAAGCAGGACTTCAGCTCAGTTTGAGAATCAGATTTCAAACTTCTAGAAAATTCAGGAAATGTCACCTTATGCTCTCATATATTGCCTTTCCTGGATGAGATGGTGTGGTGGGAATCAGGACAGACAAGTCCTTGTTCTGTTCTCAAGGAGCCTGAACTACAGTGAAATTCTCCCAACATTTTTTATAAGAATTCCTTGCTTGGAATGTTCCTAAATTTATTTAGGAAAACAATAACTTGAAGGCCAAAACAATTTTTATTTCTATAAATACCACCCACATTTCATTCAATTTTTTCAGAAACTTGAGCATGTCCATGAAAACTATGAACACCCACAAGAAGGCTGCATGAGGCTGACAGGGATTCCAGAATTCATCTGTTATTGTTTCTTTTGAGAGAGATTTAGAACTTCACAGGCAGTCAGTACAAGATGGTAAATGAGGAAATCAGGGGCAGGTCCGGATAGTACGATTGCAAAGAGTGTCCTCCAATAAGGTAACTTCCCAGATGATGAAGCTTCTCATGGAGATGAGCAGGGCACCTGATCAGACAGACACTTCTGTGCTTGTGCACATGAGCAGTGGATTCACAAAAAGACTAAGAAACATGGGCACAGGGGTACCAATGAATGATTATGATGGGCACATAGATGGGGAGGAGAACTCAAAGCCCATAAAAAGAAGAAAATATTTCCCTTTCAGCCTCTGAACTCTGGGGTCCAGATTCGGGGTTTCTTCTCTTCTGAGAAGTCTGTTATTTTATTATTTATTTTCTTGCAATAAATCTTCTCCCTTCCTAGCTTTTTGTCTTGTTCTTCGATTCTTTGCTAAGCAAAGAAAAGGAAACCGAGACCCCTAGATGATAACATTTTTATTGCAAACCACCATTAAAATAAAATAAATGCACAAATGTACATTAAGTATACATCTAATGTGCATTAAAATAAAAATAAATACACAGAACAACAAAATCATTTTGCTAAATCCCTTCAGAAAAAGAAAAAAAAATGAGAAAATTTTTACTGACATGAAAACAGCTTAACAAATGAACACGATAGAAAATGGGAGAGGGCAAGAAAACAGAGAGGGAGGAATAAGAAACAGTGTATCAGGGAAGAAAGAAGAAAAGAAATCAGGAGGATAAATAAAAGTTTGAAGGGGAAATTGAAGGAAATAAGGATTGCACTTTCAGAATATATAAATTCTGTTTCTCCCCAAACTTTTTACTGGTTATCATGGAATATAAGACATTCCAACAAAAAAAGAGAAAAACAGCCCAGAAATTTAGCATAAAGAAGTTTCAAGTCTCTCTGTCTTTTAAAAGTTTATCTCAGTGTCTGCTTTAAGCTCTTTGAGGTGTGATGGGAGAGTCTCTACAAACAGTACCATTTACAGCCTGCTGGAAGAGCCGATCTGACCCTGGTGGCCTTAACCACTCAGTGTTCCCTGCTCTCCTGGTTAGGAGATACTGTTCTGAAGGAATGATTTGTTGCAATATTTACTACCCTGAAGCTTTGAAAATAAGGCACTCCTTGGGGTGAGAGTAGCACTTTAATACCACACTGAGGAATAGGCTTAACTGCAATATGATACACTTCATGGTTACTTAGGGGAAAGAAATCGATCTTGAAGAAAAGCATGCTTGGTTAGGCAGTTATTTTTCTAGCAACCAGTATAATGAACACCACAAAGAATTAAAAACATTGATGCTGAAAATCATTAGATTTCTACACAGATGAAGGGATTGCATGGATTCTGTTTTGTACCCAGTAAACAACAGAACACTGATGCTCTCCATTGAGGACAGAAGGGATCTAGATAAATTAGTCTGTGCATGTAAAACCCTCAGGGAATCAGCTTGCAGTTGCTTAACACAACTTTGAAAACCCTGCTGATATAACATCCAAGAGGTAAAAGAACTCTGTAAGTATAACAGACCTCATATCTCTTGTCTTTCATTAGCCAATGATGAACTCAGCAATTGTTTGGATGGGAAACAAGCATTGGCTTTATGTACATGCTGCCTTGGGGAGTTATGCAAATACATTTTTCCAAAGGTAAAGGTTTAATTATAAGCTTATTTCCTAATTGATGCCACTTTACTCTGCAGGGAAGGTTGCTCATTATGTGAAGTGTTCCACAGCCTGACAGCAAATGTGGATAAAAGAATGTCTGTGCCTGTGCCTTCCTCTGTCGAATGCACACAGTGAGTCATCTAGTGCCACCAGTTTCTCATGCATTATTACTTTAATATCCTGAGCTTTCTGCTTGTACCACAGGTAAGCATCTGCAGTTTCTGCATATCAACAGTCTATTTGAGAGCTAATCACTACACTGGCTGACTCTCTAGGTCACAGGACTGGAGCGGCTTAAGGAGGAAATGGGAAGAAGATTTTCCACATGACTGTTTCATACTGGAAATTTCATGAATGCATCTGATATTTGAGAATACTCATGAACTCAGGCATACCTCTTCTCAAATGCTGTGGAGGCAAAGAGCCAAAATAAAACTCTTCCACATTTGATATACATTAGATATTTCAGGTTGTTTCTTTTATAATTTAATTTATTTATGTTGGCCCATTATGATAACACATAATAATGGGATTCATTAGGCCATATTCATACATACACTTAATTTGATCAATCTAATTGTTTTTTAAAAATAATTAAATATTTTTAATCTTAATGTTTTAATCTCAACTATGAGTCTAAATGTCAAGTATCTAGAAAATTACTATATAAAGTTTCATTGTTTAATATTGGACCAATTTTGTCTTATTTCTCCTTGGCCTTCCCCAGTTTTCAAGATGAGGAAATCTGGACAGCAAAAACGTGCTTCCCAGGGTCAGTTAGATAGGTAATATAAGTACTTGTCTACTTGTCACTTTTTCTTATTGAAGTGGGAGGGAATGAGAAATTTAGTTAAGTGTCAAGAATAATGAACAGTGTCATGTGAAGATTGAGTCAGAGTAGAAAAAAGCCTAATGTTATGTAGAACCCAACAAAAAGGCAACGACTTAGAAGAAAGCGTTTCAAAAAAAAAGTTAAGAAAATTATACATAAGGCATAGAAAGCGGAGCCAGTAAAAGTCACATATTGCAAAGTCATCTCAATTTTTAGTCTGAGGCATTTCATTGACAAGAGAGGCTAATCTGGCTAGCTCAGAATCAACATGCAGTTATGCAGGATAGGGAAATAGTCTGAGAAATGTGTTGTTCAGCAATTTCCTTGTGGGGACATCACAGAGTACATAGACCTACCTGGTCCAGGCAAACTAATCCACATGCCTTTTGATGCAATCAAGAGACGCAGTAATAATGAGATATAGGAGGCTGATAAATTACACAACATACTGCTATATAATAAACTTTTAAAATACATGGGTATATACTCTAAAATTATAATGAAATAGTATAATAAATGAATAAACTAGCAAAAATTTATTTATTATGAAGTATTGTGTACTATATATAATGGAAGGTGCTACACTTTTGTATGACTAGCAACGTAGTAGTTTTGTTTATAGCAGCATCATCATAAATACCTGAGTAATGCATTATATTATTTCTATAAATATGATATAACTAGGCAATAGGGATTTTTCAGCGCCATTATACTCTATGGACCACCATCATGTATGTGGTATGTCTTTGACTGAAATTTTGCTGCACTGCACATGACTCTGTATCATGTGCCTAATGTACTTCTACTTGCATCTCTATCCATAAGCTGGAAAACAGGCTGACGTTGCTTTTGAATTTCATCTGCTCATCGTGATCTATGCTTTGTGTAAATTTGAATTATTGATTCTCATGTTGCAGTTCTGAAATTCTGACTTTCATTTTTGAATCAAAACCTCATGAGAAATTTTCCCATGGAAATTTCAAAGCATTTCTTATCTTCAAAATGTTGAGCATTGTAATTGGTTAAAAAAAAAAAAAGCTATGTTGAACTTCCTGCCTCCACTTGCCTCTGAGACTTCCCTCAATCTGTAATACATGTTTTTCTTGACTCTATAGTATCTATGAAACTACAGTGAAGCTTAATCTCTGTGGGAAAAAAATAGTTCTCATTACAAGAGGTTTTTTTGTTTTTTGTTGTTGTTTTGTTTTGTTTTTTTTTGGTCTAGACAGTGGAAATGGACAGAGAAAAACAAGTATAGCCCACAATAGACCAAATTGCTGCTAAGGAATTGCTGCTAAGTAAAGCAAAATGTAGCTGCAACATGACTGCATTTATAAAGGCTGTCAAATTGCTTTAAATGGATAACAATAATAGGTTAAGAAGCTTTATACTTAAGCAACTCTTAGATATCTTTAAAAGACAAAAAACAACCTTTTATGTGTGCCGCTGCCACTTACATATAAAGAACAAGTATTTGACTAATGAAATGACCCAGGTAGCCAGTAAGATACCACCAAAGGAAGGTGCAGGCACAGAATTTGAATATGAAACTTCAGATATCACTCGACCACTCAGTAGTCAAAGTCCCTTAAAATCTTCAAGTCTCAATTTTCTATTCTGGAAAATGGAAAATGGTAGTTGAGTCAAGCATCTTGCATCGTTGTCACCAAAATACTAACCAGAAAAACTTAGAGGAGTGAAGATTTATTTTGACTCAGTTTCAGAGATTTAGTTCATGGTCAGCAGACTCTGTGGCTCTGCAGCCAGGATGAGGCAGAACATCATGGCTGAAGGGCAGGGAAAAACTGCTCATCTCAAAGCTGCCAGGGAAGGGGGGAGAGAGAGAGAGAGAGAGAGAGAGAGAGAGAGAGAGAGAGAGAGAGAGAGGAGGAGAGGGGAGGGGAGGGGAGGAGGGAGGAGGGAGGAAGGAGGAGGGAGGGGCCATAGAGAACATGAATCCTTCCAGGGTACAACCCTGATGACCTCAATCTTTCAGTCAGTCACCCCCTCTCCACATTTAGAGTTATCACCCAGTTAGTCACTTCAGACTAGGATGGATTGATTAGGTGACCTCTCTCAACCCAATAATCCCCCCTGTGAGCATTCCTCCATTAATACAGAAGCTTTGGGGAGATTCCTCATATCTAAATTATAACTACTGCTGCTGCTGCAACTACTACTACTACTAGTAAGAATAATAAGAATAATAATAATGGCCTTTAATAAAACCAGAGATTTTCTGTGAATTGCTGATTGAAATGGCATATGGAAAAACAAATTATATTATGCTAGTTTGACATAAATATATGTCATTTTTAAGTACCCAAACTTGCTAAAATATGATTTTAAAACTAACTAAGAGATATCATTCTTTATTACTCTATAATTATCTAAAATTAGATTTTCATTTTTAGGCTTGTAACTAAAACTACTAATTCTGTTCTAATCCAATTCAAGGTTGTCATGTTCTGTGTTGCTCCTTACTGAGATTTATATAAATAGTAATGATTTTGTGGGATATCTTTTCATGTGATGATGCATCATTTGTATAATCGTATTGAAGAAAGGTCTATTCCATTTGTTAACTCCCATTTTGTGCTATTTGTCTTCTTATTTAGCTGTGCAAATTCTCTGTATATTATTCTAGATAGCATTCCCTTATTAATACAGTCAGAAATCCCCATGAAAAACAGAACCTTCTCATAACTAAGGTATAAGACACCTCAGAAGAAAGAAGACAACAAAGCCAGCTCTTAGTTTTATGGGATTAATAGATACAACACAGAATTAGGAGCTATCTTCAAGACTATGATGCAAAATAACATGCCAGGAGATGGGAGTCTAGGAAATTCAGCTCAGCCCTCTGAGATAATGTTGTCAGAAGATGCATCAGCTAAAGCCAGACAAAGCAGGGTCTGCCCTATTTTGAAAACAATACTATTTGCTCATCAATAGATTGCTCGTCCTCCTACAGTGTTCTTCTTTTTCATGATTTTTTAAAATCTTATTTTGCTTATTTACTTAACACATATTCAATTGTTCATATTAATGGGAGTCAATGTGGTATTTCCATGTATGCATGCAGCAGGCATTGATCATATCTGCTATGCTTTCACACTGTCCCCTGGCATTCTTCCCAGTCCCTATTAATCACTATTCAAGATTGTTTTGATTATTCAAAATCATTCTGGATTATTTCATTTTCTTTGCAATTTCATTTAAATTTAAAATTGATTTTCAGAAAATGTCCGTTAGAATTCAGACAAGAATCGCATCAAATTTTGTATTGACATCTTCTCACTATTGATTCTTAGGATCTATGAACATGCAATGCTGTTCCATTTATGTAGATCTTCAATTTAAAAAAAAATTATAATTTTCAGTGTATAGGTTGTATCACCTGGGTTAAATTTATTTTATAAGCTTTTTGTTCATCTTTGTTCTATTGTAAATGGAGTTGTTTTTTTTTTTTTTTACTTTAAAAATATTTGGTGCAGTGTATAGAAATAAAATTGATATTTATATTGATTATATCCTATAACTGTACAACACTCCGTCCTTTGTTGTAGCCAATTTTTTTTCTCTACTCTATATCCAAGGCCATGTCATCTGTAAGGAGAGGTAGTTTTACTTCTTCCCAATGTAAGACACTTTTATTGCTTTTCCTTGGCCTAAAATTACAGCAAAATGTTGACTAGAAGTAGCTAGAGAGAACACCTGTGTCTTGCTACCCAAACTTAAAAGGAAAATATCTAATTTTCCACCGCTAACTATAATGATAGCTATGCAATTTTCATAGGTAATATTTATCAGGTTAAAGATGCTTTCTTCTAATGCTAGCTTGTTGAGTGTTCATTGTAATGAAATGATGTTGGATTTTGTCAAATGTTTTCCTTGCACCTATAGAGTTGATGTTATTTTTGCCTTTTACTCTATTGATACGGTGTTCTATATAAATTGACTCTCAGATGTTAAACTAACTTTACATTTCTGAGATAAATGTCATGTGATCATCAAGTATAAACATATATGTTTTTAGATTTAGTTACATAGTACTCTGTTGTATTCATGAAAAATATGGCACTGTGCTATTCTTTTCTCTCTCTTTTTCTTTTTTCCTTATTTTTTTTATTTTGGAATGCTAGGAATTGAGTCCAGGGACTTGCTCATGTTAGGAAAGCAAGGGACATGCAAAAGGCCCTCTTGTGAGTATTTTGGTATCAGGGCAGTGTTGGCATCATGTGAGAGACCACTCCCGGCTGGGTGCTGAGGTGCTCAGTCACAGAAATGTGGCAGAGCTTTCCCCACCCTTCTTGGGCCCGAGGGTCAGTGTCTCATGCATGGGTGTGTCTTGCTACAGCCCCAGGGTGAAGCTATGCTCACCTGTTCCTTTGTAATATAACCCCTTGCCCTGTTTAGGATAGAATCTTCCATGGAAGTGCCTTGTGTGTGTCCCCTCCTCTTACTGTGCCCTTGGGTGTGGCCAACCCAGGTGTCAGTCAACCTGCTGACAGTGGACATCATGAAGATAGACTCAGGCCCCTGAAACCTGACCCCTTGCCTCATTTGAATAGCTTCTCCTCAATAAAAGGGGTCAGCGTGTGCCCTTGCTCTCTCTCTTCCTGTGGACCCTTAAGGTCAGAGGAGCCGTCACAGCTCAAAGATAAAGGTATTTGTGTCTCTTGTGTGGTTATTTTGTGCAGCCCAATCAGCCCAGTTCATCTGGAGTAACCCTTGAGTCTTTTAGTCGCGAAAACAGAAAGTGGGCAGCCTCACAGGATGAGTTAAGAAATATTCTCTCTGCCTTTATTTTCATAAGGAGTGTTTCAGGACTGATGTCACTTCTTTATGATTCTTATTTACACAAGGTAAGCAGTAATATCCCTTCTTTTATTTCTGATACTAGTAATCTGAAACTTCCCTCTTTTTTTCCTGAGTCAATCTTGCTAAAGGTTTATAAATTTGGTTGATCTTTACAAAGAATCAGCTTTGGTTTCACTAATTTTATATAATTTTTAATTCTCTTTTCATTAATTTCTGCTCTAATTGTTGTATTTTTGTTGTTGTTGTTGTTGTTGTTAACTTGGCTTTAGATTTGGTTTTCTCTTCCTTGTTCAGAGTGTCAGATTAAAGACCAGGTTATTGATTTAAGATTTTTCTTCTTTATTAATTTAGGCATTTAAGGTATAAAAAAATTGCAACACATTTAGGTTTGTGGGTCTTAATTGAATTTATATGCAATTCTAAAATATGGAGACAGGTTGAAAATAGTTTATAGAATGCTTCACCCTACCCCATAACTGGTTTATATTATAGGCAAGGAAAAGGAAGTGTCAAACAGAAAACAGATCAAGATAAAGATAGCTCATGTACACTTTATTTGATTTGAATGCTTGGGCACTTGTGATTGGCTAGATTCAGCTACTTGTTGCAAGACTAGATTGCAATCTGTTTACACATCAAGTTAGGTTATAGTTCACTATGTACAGACAAATCTTAAAAGTAAACTTAAAGTGTATGGAGACAGGTTTAGGCCAAATTTAACAAAAGGATAAATTTCTTTAAGTATCATTGGAACTTTTAGTATCGTTTGGTATGTTAAGTCTTCATTATCATACATCTCAAAGTGTTTTCTAATTAATTTTTAAAAATTTCTTCTTTGGTTCTCTGGTTATTTAGAGTATGCTTTTTATTTCTACAACTTTGTGAGTTTTCAAATTCTTTTCTGTTATTGATTTCTAGTTACATTCAATCGTAGATGGAAAACAGTTGGTATATTTTGGTGTTTTTAAATATATTGAAATTTATATTGTAACTTAGAATATGATTTACCTTGGAGAATATTTCAAGTGTACATGAGAATGGATAGTCTGGGTTCTTTGATGGAGTAATCCATAAATGTCTGCTAGATTTAATTGATTTATGTTATAGAAATCTTTTAATGATTGATTATCTTTCTAGTCATTCAATTTACTATTTAAAGTGAGATTCTAAACTATTATTTGTCTATTTCTCCCTTCATTTTTGTCAGTTTTTGCTTTATCCCTTTTGGTGCTGCACAGTATTAATTGTTATATTTTACTGATGAATTGTCATTTTCTTACCTGATACTATAGGGGAAGAAAAAAATCCATGCATCCATGGGGTGCAATCAAAACAGTAAAGGTGAGTTGTGCGTACTGTTCTTGTTGACAGAACTCTGAATACACTTTCAACAGTTACACCATTATTTATAGCTATCTGAGTGTTTCCCAATCCCACTAGAATATGCATTCTTTGAAAACAGGACTCTGTGAGACTTATTTATAAGTCTGCTAAGCACCTTGGTTCATGTTGTTTTAGATCACAAGAGTGTTAAATGAATGAATGAAGATGTTAATTGTGATGTAAGGAGAGAATTTGTGCTACAAAAGGGCAGTTATAATTCAGTCTTCAGGACTTGAGTGTACACCAGAAACACATTGAGTTGTTTTAGTCAGACAAATGATCAAACAATTATTTCAGTGTCATGCTGGTTTAAGCTCAGAACTACTCAGAGCACCTGCTTTTGTAACTACTTCTCCAGCATTGTTCACATGAAGAAATCACTGAACCTTGCACAACCTCAATTTCTTCATTCCTCAATGAACTTCTTGTCCCCTTGTAAAAGATTAGAGTCAAGGAACAGTAAAGCATTGCAAACTATTTAAGTGTGAGATGCAGCTGTATATTAAGAGAGTCTGAAATATACCTTTGTCTTGCAAATTCCAAGTTACGAAGACTTGATCAAGTTATTTTTAAGTTTAATTTCCCTGTGTTTTTAATAGAATAAAAATGGTAATCTTTAAAATTTTATTGTATAGTGTATGCTTTGTGCTTCCTGCAGTATCTGACTTACAGAAGATAATATTTAAATGGTAAGTATCATTATTATTGAAACTGCTATAAATGCATGATATTTATTAGATCTCACAGAATTATAAGGCAGTAAAATCATATTGTCATGCGCTTGCACACACACACAAACCAATTCAGCAAAGACTAAGCTAAAAATATCACATTAAAGTGTTATTTTTTAAATTACCAGTCTATTGGTTAGAGTTCTCCAAAGGTGCTAAGTTAGTTTAATCTCATACCCTCATTCCTTTCCCTCTAAGTATAACATCCTTTGTCTGAAATTAAGTTTTCTATATGCTACCAGATATGATTTGCCTTTTATGAAACTAATGACTATATTCTTAAATAATAATTAAAACCAATATCTATAGACTTAGAATCTAACTATAAATGTATTAATAATGAAAACTTGTGCTTAGATGATGTACTGTTGATATTGGGAACTGTTAACACTGTCTTTCTCCGCAAAAGAGGGATTTTGGAGCTATACAAGAACAATACAAATATATAAGGGAAAAACCATTAACACAACAGTTTCACAAAGCTAGAAAGAATCATGAGCAGTATGAAAAGACAAGGAAAGAAAGGACTACAAACAATACAGGTCAATTCAACATTAGATGAGGTAATATCTTCAGCTGATGGAATGTCAGACAAAGAGTTCAGGATATACATGCTTCAGATGATCTGGAGTCTCAAGGAAGACATTATACAGCAAATTCAGATAATGAAAGATCACTTTGACAATGAATTACATAAACAAATCCAAGAAGCAAAAGATCAGCTCTATAGGGAGATAGAGGATATAAAAAACAAACAAACAGAAATCCTGGAAATGCAGGAAACAATAAACCAAATTAAAAACTCAAATGAGAGTATTACCAGCAGAGTAGAACACTTAGAAGATAGAACTTCAGACAACGAAGACAAAGTTTTTCAACTTGAAAAGAACATAGACAGCTCAGCGAGAATGTTAAGAAATCATGAGCAGAACATCCAAGAATTATGGGATAACATAAAGAAACCAAACTTAAGAGTTATTGGGATACAAGTGGGTATAGAGGTGCAAACCAAGGGAATGAGCAATCTATTCAATGAAATAATACTAGAAAACTTCCCAGACTTAAAGAATGAGAAAGAAATCCAAATACTAGAAGCCTACAGGACACCGAATGTACAAAATCACAAAAGATCCACACCAAGACACATAATAATGAAGATGCCCAACATACAGAATAAGGAGAGAATCTTAAAAGCCACAAGAGAGAGGAAGCAGATTACATTTAGGGGTAAACCAATCAGGATAACTGCTGATCTTTCAACACAGACTCTGAAAGCTAGAAGATCCTGGAACAACATATTTCAAACACTGAAAGAAAAAGGGTTCCAACCAAGAATCATGTATCCAGTGAAATTAAGCTTCAGGATTGAAGATGAAATAAAAATCTTCCACGATAAACAAAAGTTAAAAGAATTTGCAGCTAGAAAACCAGCTCTCCAAAACATCCTTGGCAAAACATTACAGGAAGAGGAAATGAAAAATAACAATGAAAACCAACAGTGGGAGGTAGTACAGTAATGGGAAAAACTAATCATAGAGGAAAAACAAATCATGTTAAGTAACATACATAATCTAATATGGCTGGAAATACAAACCATATCTCAATAGTAACCCTTAATGTTAATGGCTTAAATGCACCAATCAAAAGACATAGGCTAGTAGAATGGATTAAAAAAAGTAACAACAATATGCTGCCTACAGGAGACTCATCTGATAGGAAAAGACACACACAGACTGAAGGTGAAAAGTTGGGAAAAATCATACCACTCATATGGACCCCAGAAGCAAGCAGGGGTGTCCATACTTGTATCAAATAAAATAGACTTCAAGCCAAAGTTAATCAAAAGGGATAAACAAGGACACTACATACTGCTCAAGGGAACCATACAACAACAAGAATTGACGATCATTAATAGATATGCCCCAAACAATGGTGCAGCTACGTTCATCACACAAACTCTTCTCAAGTTCAAGAGTCAAATAGACCACAACACAATAATCATGGGAGATTTTAACACACCTCTCTCACCACTGGACAGATCTTCCAAACAAAAGTTGAATAAAGAAACCATAGAGCTCAATAATACAATTAATAACTTAGACTTAATTGATATATACAGAATATACCACCCAACATCAAGCAGATACACTTTCTTCTCAGCAGCACATGGATCCTTCTCAAAAATAGACCATATATTATGTCACAGGGCAAATTTTAGCAATTACAAAGGAGTAGAGATACTACCATGCATTTTATCTGATCATAATGGAATGAAATTGGAAATCAATAATAAAATGAGAAAGGAAAAATCCTACATCACATGGAGATTAAACAATATGCTACTGAATGAACAAAGGGTTACAGAAGACATCAAAGAGGAAATTAAAAAGTTCTTAGAGGTAAATGAAAACTCAGACACAACATATCGAAATCTCTGGGACACTATGAAAGCAGTACTAAGAGGAAAATTCATTTCATGGAGTTCATTCCTTAAAAGAAGGAAAAGCCAACAAATAAATGACCTCACACTACAAACCTCGAAGCCTTAGAAAAAGAAGAAAAAATCAGCAGCAAATACAGTAGAAGGCAAGAAATAATTAAAATCAGAGCTGAAATTAAAGAAATCGAAACAAAAGAAACAATTTAAAAAATTGACAAAACTAAAAGTTGGTTCTTTGAAAAAATAAATAAGATTGATAGACCACTACCCACGCTAAAAAAGAGAAGAAGAGAGAGAACCCAAATTACTAGCTCATGGGATGAAAAAGGCAACATCACAACAGACAATTCAGAAATACAGAAAATAATTAGAAATTATTTTGAAACCCTATACTCTAATAAAATAGAAGATAATGAAGGCATCGATAAATTCCTTAAGACATATGAGCTACCCAGATTGAGTCAGGATGATATAAACGACCTAAACAGACCAATATCAAGTGAGGAAATAGAAGAAGCCATCAAAAGACAACCAACCAAGAAAAGCCCAGGACCGGACAGATATACAGCAGAGTTTTACAAGAACTTTAAAGAAGAACTTATACCAATACTCTATAATCTATTTCAGGAGATAGAAAAAGAGGGAGAACTTCCAAATTCATTCCATGAGGCCAATATCACCCTGATTCCCAAACCAGATAAAGACACCTCAAAGAAAGAAAACTACAGACCAATATCCCTAATGAATTTAGATGCAAAAATCCTCAATAAAATTCTGGCAAATCGGATACAAAAACACATCAAAAAGATTGTGAACCATGATCAAGTAGGATTCATCCCTGGGATGCAAGGCTGGTTCAATATACGGAAATCAATAAATGTTATTCACCACATCAATAGACTTAAAGATAAGAATCATATGATCATCTCGGTAGAAGCAGAAAAAGCATTTGACAAAGTACAGCATCCTTTTATGTTGAAAACACTAGAAAAACTAGGGATAACAGGAACTTACCTCAACATTGTAAAAGCTATCTATGCTAAGCCTCAGGCTAGCATCATTCTAAATGGAGAAAAACTGAAGGCATTCCCTCTAAAATCTGGAACAAGACAGGGATGCCCTCTCTCACCACTTCTATTTAATTTAGTCCTTGAAATACTAGCCAGAGCAATTAGACAAAAGAAATTAAAGGCATAAAAATAGGAAAAGAAGAACTAAAAATATCACTATTTGTGGATAAAATGATTCTATATCTAACAGACCCAAAAGGGTCTACAAAGAAACTACTAGAGCTAATAAATGAATTCAGCAAAGTGGCAGGATATAAAATCAACACGCATAAATCAAAGGCATTCCTGTATATCAGCGACAAATCCTCTGAAATGGAAATGAGGATAACCACTCCATTCAGAATATCCTCAAAAAAATAAAATAAAATACTTGGGAATCAACCTAACAAAAGAGGTGAAAGACTTATACAATGAAAACTACAGAACCCTAAAGAGAGAAATAGAAGAAGATCTTAGAAGATGGAAAAATATACCCTGTTCATGGATAGGCAGAACTAACATCATCAAAATGGCGATATTACCAAAAGTTCTCTATAGGTTTAATGCAATGCCAATCAAAATCCCAATGGCATTTCTTGTAGAAATAGAGAAAGCAATCATGAAATTCATATGGAAAAACAAAAGACCCAGAATAGCAAAAGCAATTCTAAGCAGGAAGTGTGAATCAGGCGGTATAGTGATACCAGATTTCAAACTGTACTATAGAGCAATAGTAACAAAAACAGCATGGTACTAGTACCAAAACAGGCGGTTGGACCAATGGTACAGAATAGAGGACACAGAGACCAATCCACAAAATTACAACTATCTTATATTTGATAAAGGGGCTAAAAGCATGCAATGGAGGAAGGATAGCATCTTCAACAAATGGTGCTGGGAAAACTGGAAATCCATATGCAACAAAATGAAACTGAATATCTTTCTCTTGCCATGCACAAAAGTTAACTCAAAATGGATCAAAGAGCTTGATATCAAATCAGAAACTCTCCATCTGATAGAAGAAAAAGTTGGCTCCGATCTACATATTGTGGGGTCAGGCTCCAAATTCCTTAATAGGACACCCATAGCACAAGAGTTAAAAACAAGAATCAACAAATGGGACTTACTCAAACTAAAAAGTTTTTTTCTCAGCAAGAGAAACAATAAGAGAGGTAAATAGGGAGCCTACATCCTGGGAACAAATCTTTACTCCTCACACTTCAGATAGAGCCCTAATATCCAGAGTATACAAAGAACTCAAAAAATTAAACAATAAGAAAACAAATAATCCAATCAATAAATGGGCCAAGGACATGAACAGGCACTTCTCAGAGGAGGACATACAATCAATCAACAAGTACATGAAAAAATGCTCACCATCTCTAGCAGTCAGAGAAATGCAAATCAAAACCACCCTAAGATACCATCTCGCTCCAGTAAGATTGGCAGCCATTATGAAGTCAAACAACAACAAGTGCTGGCGAGGATGTGGGGAAAAGGGTACACTTGTACATTGCTGGTGGGACTGCAAATTGGTGCGGCCAATTTGGAAAGCAGTATGGAGATTCCTGGGAAAGCTGGGAATGGAACCACCATTTGACCCAGCTATTGCCCTTCTCGACTATTCCCTGAAGACCTTAAAAGAGAGTACTATAGGGATACTGCTACATCAATGTTCATAGCAGCACAATTCACAATAGCTAGACTGTGGAACCAACCTAGATGCCCTTCAATAGATGAATGGATAAAAAAATGTGGCATTTATACACAATGGAGTATTACTCTGCACTAAAAAATGACAAAATCATGGAATTTGCAGGGAAATGGATGGCACTAGAGCAGATTATGCTAAGTGAAGCTAGCCAATCCCTAAAAAACAAATGCCAAATGTCTTCTTTGATATAAGGAGAGTAACTAAGAACAGAGTAGGGACGAAGAGCATGAGAAGAAGATTAACATTAAACAGGGATGAGAGGTGGGACGGAAAGGGAGAGAGAAGGGAAATTGCATGGAAATGGAAGGAGACCCTTATGGTTATACAAAATTACATACAAGAGGAAGTGAGGGGATAGGGAAAAAAAACAAGGGGGAGAAATGAATTACAGTAGATGGGGTAGAGAGAGAAGATGGGAGGGGAGGGGAGGGGGGATAGTAGAGGATAGGAAAGGTAGCTGAATACAATAGTCACTAGTATGGCAATATGTAAAAACGTGGATGTGTAACCGATGTGATTTTGCAATCTGTATACGGGGTAAAAATGGGTGTTCATAACCTACTTGAATCAAATGTATGAAATATGATATGTCAAGAGCTTTGTAATATTTTGAACAACCAATAAAAAAGTGTTATTTTTTATTAAAAAAACAAAAGACCCAAATTTACATTTGTGTCCATTTTTATATTTAAAAAATACATATATGAGTTGAGAAAAACACTACAAATAAGGAGTCTGAAAAAAAATTTTTTCAATAGTGTTGAAAATTTTCAAGAATTTAGAACTTATTCTATTGTAAAAAGTATGTATTTTTGAAAGCAAATATTGAAAATAAAGAAGTTCTCCCACCAAATAAGCATGGAAAATGTGCAAAATTCTCTTAAATTCTTTGGATAATCCAGATTAGGTGGTGTGAAGATGTAAATGTAACTGACTTTTCACTGATTTAGTTGTTTAAAAAAATATTAAGAAGGTAGAGAAATTAACCACATTTGATTTCTCTGTAAACCGTGTTTATTGCTTTCTACCAATGCAATCTGTCTTTGAACAAATGGGATTGTAGCAACTACTGTTAGCTTGGTCAAGAAAATAATTCCATGCACCCTGGTGTTCATGAGAATGAGTGTTTTTCTTTCCCCTTCTACCCTCTCACGTTCTTGGAAGCTCCTACAGAAATGTTTCAGAGCAATTTCTGCTTTCTTCCAGCATGACCCTGTAACTCTAAAGGAGAGACATGATTGACTTTTGCAGAAGTTAACATGAAATAAAGTATAATTTTGTGAGTCCCTATAGTTTTAACACTTTCATGATTACCTAAAAGTCAAAGTCCAAAGTCTACTCTAGAGTCAAGGCAAACACTCAGCATAAGCCTACAAAAATCAAAAGAAAGTTACATATATCCAACATATAAAGGTAGAGAGTACATATTTTTATTTCAAAAGGGAGAAATAGGAGCATAAAAAGAAGAGTTGGAATGAAAGCAGGACCAAAATCCAGCTGGACAAACAAGTTTTGTAGTTCCGTGTGTAGCATCTGGGGCACAAGGCATGGTGATCTCTCCCAAGAGCGTATATAACTCCCCCAATGGCATTGATGGTTGCAGCCCACATAGCTTCTCTATTGGCTTATCTGTGCTGTATTCTTGCAGTATTCCTCAGAAGATGTTCCCCAGTACTGACATTTCTTAATCTTGGGTCTCCACTGCAGCTTCAACTTTCTCCTCACATCTCCAGGCAATGACCTCTTGGGAGCTGCCCATGGGGTCTCCAAACCTGCTGCACTTGAGCAGTAGCCAAGCCTCCAGGGAACATGGCTGCAGCAGCCTCTAAATTTTGGGGTGGCTGAGCATGAGGAAGCAACTTCCTTCCCAGGTCCTCTTGTGCAAGCAGGGTGTCCCACTGATCTCTGCTTAAAGGAATTTTTATTTTTATATTCATGAACCCGGATGGACCGATCTTGTCAATTCTGAGATGACTTCAAGCCATCTCTTTTTTTTAAGAGAGAGAGAGAGAGAGAGAGAGAGAGAGAGAGAGAGAGAGAGAATTTTTTAATGTTTATTTTTTAGTTTTCGGTGGACACCATATCTTTATTTTATTTTTATGTGGTGCTGAAGATGAACCCAGCGCCCTATGCATGCCAGTGGAGCATGTTACTGCTTGAGCCACCTCCCCAGCCCTCAAGCCATCTTTCCTATTGTCTCTGGGTAAAGTCTTTAGCATTTCATTAGTGGCTGTAATGTCTTCATCAATCACACTTTGGGAGACAAGTCACATCTAACCTATCACAAATGCCATTAAGAAACCAGAAATTTTTATTTAAATAGAAATGTGCTTTTCATAATACACTTCACTACTTCACTTGCATTCTATCACTTAATATATTTGTTTATTTTATGATATTTTTTGCCAATATGAAACAAGAATATATGTACATACATATACATATATCTGTACATATTCATTCCATGTATAATGTTTTATATATAATCTAGATTATCATATATCATATGATATATGAACTATATTTAATCTATGTTGCATTAACATATGGTATGATATGATATATAATTTACTTATGATCTATGAACATGTAATTTTATTTGTCAATATGAAAAGTCCGGGCTCTATACATTAGTTTTCAGATAAGAAGTATTTATCATTTATGGCATAAATTTTAGTCATAGCCCACTAAGCATAGACATTTTGGCTATGTTCTGGTGTAAAAAAACATTTTTATGTCTTTGCTCCCTGAAAGAACCCAGAAAGAACAGGGCTGCCGTATACATAAATAAATGAAGCTTGTATAGTGCATAAATCCAGGGAGTACCATGCATGTAAATGGCAGACCTGTATACCACAGTCATCCATTGTGGAATCAAAACAAAGACCAAAACACACAAGTCTCCAGTAGTCATCACAGATAGTTGTTTCTGCTATACACACAGATGGTATAAACACACCAGCAGAATTTACATTACATACACACACACACACACCCACACACAAGCAAATCATCATTGATCCTAGTAGTAAGGAGAGCAGAAACTTAAAATTATAATAATTATTAGTTATAGAGCAACTACCAGTATCAGACACTGAGCTAAGTGACACATTGATTATACATCAGTCACTTAACATTGCCTCTATTAAGTGCAAGGATAAAAAGATCCCAATGGCTTTTAAATCGCAAGAGTGCCGTGGTAAGCAACAGGATCAGGTTATAAACTTTGGTCCTGCAGGAGTCAAGGCCTATGCTGAAATATTATGCTGCTCCTCAGCACAAAGAGGATTGTAAATATCCATGAGAAGACAGCCCCACTTTGTTCTTTAATTTTGCATATGCTTTGTGAAGCTTGACCTATATTCTGAATGTCTTAAGTGCTAGTCACGAGTCATCTTTTCTATGCTATTCCAACATATGGCACAGCCTGCAGTGTATATAATGCTCAAGCATACGTATTCAATTATAGAGAGCAGGGATGTTCAAGATGAAGCCTAGAAGACTCTCATATGAAAGACTGTGAAAAATAGAAATGAAAGAGAAGGGATAATGGTGCTAAATAAGAAAAAAAGTTGTATTTATGAGAAAAGACAACATGGCAAAATTCTTTATTTCTAAACAGCACTTTTGCAAGCAGTAAATCAATAAGAAATGCTCTAAAATACATACTTTCAGAAGATATTTATGTGCCCAATACTTAACAAAGTCTGACAGGATGCATTATTTTCCATTTGCAGCTTTAGGAGACTTTACCTTCCTCAGGTAGAGTGATGGGAAGAAATGAAAGCACTGTTTTCTCATTTCTTTCCATTTGGAATGCTCTTTCAATGCTACTGCAAGTTCAGATTTTCATGTTTTCTACCTAAATCTTCATTTAACTCCCCCTCTGATAGTGTGCAACCATAAAGATTTAGCAAACAGGCTGCCTATCTCAATTCACAAGGATGCCGTTAGGAAGATATGTAACCTTTGCAAGATAACACACTCTGTAAATCAAGGCACTGACAAGACTTCTGCCAGGAGAACTTTGTGCCCCTGGTGATGAAACTATGCATTCTTTCTGGTGATCCACTTCCATATGCAAAAGTTTCCAAAAGGGTAACTATTGTCCATTCAAAAACTGTATCTTGTGCCAAACTCCCACCTATTATGCTGATTTATTAATTATACTGGCCACTTGTTGATTCCAGTGAAAATGTATTTACCATCATAAATGGAAACAGTGTTGACTATAACATCTAATGTACTGATATGACAGTAAGCTGGTCATGTGTTTCTATGCAATCCAGAGAGGAATAATCCTCTGGTTTCCATTTATACCTATTCTAAATTCTTTTTGGTGACCTTTTCTTGCCTTTTTGGTCACTAGGCAAGATTAGCATGTCAGCAAGATACCACCATTACTGTATATCAAACCAATTTAACATTCATCCATTCAGCAAATATCTGTTGAGTGCCTGTTGAGTACCTATTTTGTCCCAGTGATTGCTATTAGTATTGTGGGTACCCCTGATGTTATAGGAGAGGTAACTTTTCAAAACCTGGAAACATACCTTAAACAAATCCTTCAGAAATAAATGTGGATAAAACTACTCTTAGACAAATAAAAGTCAAGCAAATCATTGCCAAAAAGTACTTGAACTTAAAGAAATTTCACAATGCATTTGGAACTCTAGAATTCTACATTAGATAAAGAATTTCACAAATTATAGACAATAGAATGGGTAAATATATGAATAAATTGAAATAAAAATTAACTGAATATTGACTTACAGATCAATAGCAATATTTGTAGGACATTATGTTATACAATAGTATTTTTCTTTTCTATTTTCTTTAATTGATAATTAAATTTAATTGATTAATGAATGGGTGTACATAATGTCATACACCATAATATGTAAACATTATGAAATAGTTTAATAGGGCTAATTAATATATAGATTACATCACAAACTTTTTTTCTTTTGGTGTGGTGAGAACATTTAACATCTAGATTTTTAGCAGTATTTATAATATACTATTAGTAACTATACTCATATTATACAATACCTCTTCTGAAATTATGTATGCTAATTAAAATTTTATATTCAAGCAATAACTTCCCAATCCCCTTCTCAATCCAACCTACAGCACCTGATAACCATTATCTGCTTAATTTTAATTATTTTTATTTGTTCTTTTTATTATAAATGGCAGTAGATTATATTTTGGTATAGTTAAACAAACATGAAGTATATCTTACTCTAATACAGACCTCAGTCTTGTGAATGTACATGATGTTGAGATTCACTGTGTATTCATATATGTACATAGCAAAGTTATGTCAGATTCATTTGACTCTTTCCTGTTTCTAATGCCCTATCCTTACCTTCATTCTCCTTTGTGTAACCCACTCAATTTCTATTCTTCCCCTGCTCCCCCATGTCGGTTAGCATCTACATATCAGAGGGGATATTTGACATTTAGTTGTTTGGGATTAGCTTATTTCACTTAGTATGATAGTCTCCAGATTCATTTATTTACCAGCAAATGTCATAAAGTCATTCTTCTTTATGGCTGAGTAATATTCCATTGTGTATATAAACCACATTTTCTTTATCCATTCATTTGTTAATGAGCATCTAGTTTGGTCTCATAGCTTAGCTATTGTGAATTGTGCTGCTATAACATTGATGAGGTTGCATGCATCACTGTAGTAAGCTGATTTTAACTCCTTTGTATATATACCAAGGAGAGCAATAACTAGGTCAAGGAGTGATTCCATCCCTAGACACTGAAGTACTAAAAGTAAAATTTTAAAATCAATAAATAAAATGGTATCAAACTAAAAAGCTTCTTTACAGTAAAGAAAAATCAAGAACTTGAAGTGACAATCTATAGAATGGGAGAAAATCTTTGCTACCCACACCTCAGATAAGGCAAAAATTTCCAGGATATATAAAGAACTCAAAAGCTTACCATCAAAACCAAAACAAAACAAAATAAAAAAAACCAAGCAAACAACAAATAGGCAAAGGAACTAAACAGATACTCTCAAAAGAAAAAATAAGAATAGTCAACAACTACATTAAAAAATGTTTAATATCTAGCAATTAGACAAAAGCAAATTAAAACTACACTGAGATTTCACCTCACTCCAGTTAGAATGACAATTATCAAGAATACAAGTAACAATAAACATCATCGAGGATGTGGGGAAAAGGGTACACTCATACATTGCTAGTGGGACTGCAAATTGGTGCGACCATTATTTGCCTTTATGAATTCAATTTTGAGTTCACGTGATACTTGTATTTCTATGTGTCTTTTGCATCCATCTTTGTTGTCACAAATGATAAGATTTCCTTCTCTTTGAGGTTAACTAGTATTCTATTGTTTTCATTATTATATTTTCTTTTTCCATACAAGTGCTGATGGAGACTTAAGTTGATTCCCATATCCTGGTTATTATGAATAATCCTGCCGTGAACAGAGTTCTCTCTCTAACCTACTGATCCAGTTGTCCTTTGAATATATACCCAGAAGTGGAATTGCTAGATCACATGATGATAGTTCTAGTTTTAATTTTCTGAGGAAAATCCATATTCCTTACTAATTAATGCCCACAGATACTGTGCACAGGTTTCTTTTTCTCCCTATCTTCACCAACCCTTGTCATATCTCATCATTTTAACAGTAACTATTTTAGCCATTTTGGTTTTAATTGGAAATTCCCTGATTAGTAATGTGGATCAATTTCTTCCTGTTAATGTTACTCATTTGTATGCCTTCTCTCAAGGACTCTATTCAGTCCTTTACCCAATTTGTAAAATAGGGTTGTTTTCTTGCCATTGAGTTGTTTGAGTTTCTTATGTAATTTGGATATTAACTCCTATCAGAGGTATGGTTTGAAATATTTTCTCCTCCTCTGTGTCTCTTCACCACTGATTGTTGTCATTCTTGTGTTGATGCTTCTTAGTGTAATTTAATCCCATTTGTCTATTTTTGCTTTAGTTGTCTGTGATTTTAAGATCAGATCAAATTTTAAAAGAAATCATTGGTCAAACCAATATCATGAAACTTTTCACTATATTCTCCTTTAATAGTTCTAAAGTTTTAGGTTTTTGTTTAAGTCCTTAATTCATTTTGAGTTGATATTTTTAGATGGTATGAGAAAATTATCTAAAATTTAAATGCATATCAATTAACTAAAGGTGTAGAGAATTATTGGCATTCGTGTGTTCTAAAATGTTGGCATTATTTAAGAAACGATGACATGAATTTTCTTATATATTAGCAAGATTATATAATATAATTCTACTTCTGTGGTAACTGCAAATGGAAAAGTAATGGAAAATAATGTAAATTAGTTCAGAAAGTAAAAAAATGCAATAAATACGTGACTTATCAAACGAAGATTACATCAGAGTGGAAAAGAAACAAATGATGTGTAAATTAGAAAATAATTAGATGACAAATCTTAACTAATTTCTATGCATATATGTTTCCACTAAATATAAATGTTCTAAGAAATTCAGTTAAAGACAAACATTGTGAGAATATATAAAGCTGCTAATACTGACCTTCTCGTATCAACATTTATTGTTTCCTGGAATCTCAGCCCAATCTCCATTGCTATGTGTGTTTTCTTGGAAGCATTCTTCAGGTAGAGCTTTCTTCTCTATCCATGTGGTTCTCAAGAGTAATATTCAAAAAATGACTGCCCAGAGTTGATCAATAAATAGCCCAAGCCATTCCCCTTTCAGAGTGTGGAAACTGTATCTGCAGTTTGCATTCTTTGCTGTCTGTCATAGACCCAAGTCAGATTAAGTTCAAGTTCTCTAGGGTAGCTTCTTTTCTCTAAATTACTAATTCCTGACAGTAATACATGCATCCTTGATTAAATAAATTGGGCATATTAAAATCCTTGTCTTCATATCTTCTTAGGAAGCCCAAATAGTGTTAGAACATAAAAATATGAAATTGTCTGATACATATGTGAAATGTACCTTATATAAAAATATAAATTTTGAAAATAAAATTATAAAAATAGAATAAAAGCCCCAAAAGGGAAAAAAAAATCTTTGTGTAAATTAAGGTCAGAAGATTTTCTAGAAAATAATAAAGACCTTTCTAAATCAAAGATTTCAATTCTTCAAAAAGCTATATTATTCTGAATCTCTACAGTATTACTTCAGAAAGATAAATGTAATAAATCTAAATTTCTATAATATAGTTTCAAAATAATAAGGGAAATAATTATAGATTTCAAAGAATCAAGGACAAATCCATAAAATAATTGAGAAATTTAATGGACAGAAGAAAAACTTGTCTTCAACTATTAAAAAAAATCTGAGGAATACAAGTAGAAAATTGAACAATGCAAGGAGAGATCATGTAGAATAACTAGGAATACACAATTAAGAAACTTGACATATTTACATGTGTAGAATACCACATTGAACAATGACAGGGTTTATTACCCAAATAAATACATAATGAATTTTAACAAATACAATCATATGCTGGGTCATAAAGGGAACTTTAATACATTTCAAAGGATTTATTTCACCAGAATATGTTATGACTTCTGATTAAAGAAGAATTAAACTAGAAATTAATGACAAAAATAAAACTATAAAAATCTCAAACTTATTAAACCTTAAACAAAGCATTTTTAAATAATTTATAAATCACAATAATTTATAAAACATAATGAAAATTAGCAACATTTTTAATCAAATTACAATAAGAGCACAACATATCAAAACTTGTAGCATGCAACTAAAGCAACACTTCAATGAGAAATTTACTTTATATGCATATTTTGGGAGACAAGGGAAAACTGGTTATCAATAATATAAACCTCTATATTAAAAAGTTCCAAGAAGAACAACAAATCTACACAAGGCAGAAAAAAAGTTAATAAAAAAAAATGATGAAAGCAGAAGTCTGTGAAATAGAAAACAAATATGCTTCAGGAAAAAAATCACAAGAACCAAAAGTTGATTATTTAGAATAATCAAAAACATTCAGACATTTCTAGCAAAACTAATATGAAAAAAATGAGATAGGAAAATATTTTAGCAATGTAAAGATTGGAAAAGAAGACATATTGCAGACCTATAGATTGAAACTAATGGAAGAATGTCATTTTAAACTGCCAATGATCTCAAAAATGGATATGCAACAAGAAGAACATAGCTTACCAAAACTGAGAAAAGAAGAAATTAAAAAACTGAACACTACTATTGGAAATCATTCTTTTAAACCTCTCTTCAAAGAGAACACCAGGCCTCAGTAGCTTTATCAGTGAATTACATAAAAAATTAAAAACCGAACATTAATCTTTCTCAAACTCTACCAATAGCAGTAAAAAAATGAAACACATTTAAAAATCTCTTCTGAGGTAAGCATATCCCTAAAAAGAAAAATTCTTTAAAATTTAAAAATCAGTCTTTCTCATGAGCATTAATACAAATCTCTTAAACCAATTAGTAAATTCCATACAATAATAAAGATATGATATGTAAAAGATACTATATACTGACTAAATTATTACTCTTAATTGAGTGTTTTAAACAAGAAAATCCATCAATAATAATAATGCAGAGGAAAAAAAAAACAGAAATCATGTTATCTCATTCATATAATAAAATTCAGAACCCAATCATAAGGAAAAAAAATTAACATCTAAGAATAGAAAGGGATCTCCTTAAAAAATAAGGAGTATAAACCTTGATTTTGGACTTGGTTTTGTTACATTGAAATATAATTTTACAAATATTACACGGAAACTGTATCTAGATTCACCACTTGTGTTGTCTTAGGGTTTGTGTGCAAGAACACATGTTGGAATATAGTTTTAATGGCAGGACCCATTTTGTCTGTGCTTTGCTATTTTATTTATTTATTTGTTTCCTGTCCCCACATAATTTTCCCTGGTGAGTGTTGTGACGATCTCTTCTGGAATGAAGAACTGTCTCCCACCTTTCTGGGAATGCTTTGAAAAGAAGCACTCAGCTATCGGCCCACCACAGGAGCAGTCCCAAATAGAGTGTGCGGCCACATGCAAGGTCTAAGCTACATGGACCTTATAACCCATCCTCTCCACCTGGGACAGTTGCAAATGGTGGTCCCTCCTCAGAACTCCTACAGGTGAGAAGTCCACTGAATCTGCTTCAGAGATCATTTTCTTCTTTGTCTACCCAGTTGCTCTTCTTTGTTCTTCCCTTCCAGGATTTTTGCTCCCAGAAACACTTCTTGACATGTTTGCCCTACAGTACTCCATTACTCCCCATCTGAGCCAGCTTCCTGGAGAACCCAGCAGGATGAATCTTTGTGGTGGTTTGTTTTGTTTTGTGGTTGGCTATTAATTAGTCCATAGGTTTTACAGGCCGTAATTCCCCTGCTCCATTTTACATATTTATACTTTACTCTATGACACCAAAATACCAAACATCTTGTCAGGTACTAATTTAATATCCCTTTGTATTTTGTTCTCACAGTAATAGATAGCCAAGAGTAGAATTTCTAGAGCACAGTGTAAGTGTATGTGTGTGTGCTCACACACACATACACACACACACACACACACAGGCACAGATTATATTGTTACATGTATCTGGAAATTTTATATACTTCCAAACACAATTTTTCTGATCTGTAACATACAATTCTGCCAGTTTGCAACACATTATCAACCTACTTGTAATAGCAGCTTTCCTAGCACCTCACATAATTACATATGATGTTTTCACTTAAAAAAAAATAAGAGATATAAACTGAAAACCTCATTTTTTCCTTTGGTATGTAATTGTAATCACTAGTAAAATTGATTCTAAAAAATTATGCTACTTTCTTAGTAAAATCACTATCAAAGTACACAGGATAAAATAAAATATTACATGAATGTTAAAACATTGTTTTTATTTTTATTTTCTCTAAAGCCTTGTTGAAGGCCTACTTTTCTACAAGGCTTTTTTTCCTAGAAATTAATGATATTGAACCCCATAATTACATTACAGATGTTTTATACTGTAGATTTTTTTTCATTCAAACATATTATCAACCTCAAATATTAAATATACCATTTATTAAACATAATTACTAGGGAAATACCTCAATATTAGAAATCTGTTAGCCTCAGTTTCAGTGTTTTCTAGTATGTCCAGCTTTCTTAACCCTGTTTCCTATCAGCATAAATGAAGATAGCAATATCCACCTATAGCAAATACATAAACACTAAATTTTGTTTTACATCTAGAGTAATGTCCACTCTGTAGTATAGGTTCATGATTTACCTTGTGGAAAAAAAGAGAGGTCCTGGGTCAGACTTAAAGGAAAAATGAATAGACATTAATGTACAGTATGAGAAAAGATATAAAATTTCCATAGGTAAGGCATCCTATAGGACAGCAGTTCTGAATGAGAGCTAAGAAAAATGTGTGTACACTAAAAATCTCAGCTTCTTATGAGGTTATCTCAGAAGGCTTGGGACTTTGTGTAACTAGTTATATATGTTTCTTCACCTCTCTTATAGGTCTGTTATAAGTGCAACCCCTATAGGACTGTTAAGATGTTAGCACCTACCCCTGGGGTAGATGCTACTTGGTGGTACTCTAGATCCAATGTAGGTCTGAGTTCCTGAGATGTTAAATAGACTCACAGGCACAGAGAGAAATACAAATATGAGATTGTGGAACAAATAAGTCTTTCTTGATAAGGGGGCTGCCCCTTCAGTCAGGCAACTGCTCAGTCTCAATGGCACTTGGTTATAATGTATTGAAGAAAATATTGTAACAACATGATTTACCTAGAAATTCTAGTTCAAAGAGTACCTGGGGTAAAGAGGAATCATTTTTCATCACATGGGTTCCTAATATCATGTCAAGGAGATTATTTAAATGTAAGTCAAAATTCAAAGACTAATTTAATCTGCCTTGAAAAAAAATCTCTATGAAAATGTTTTTATGTAATAACATTATAAGGTATCAAATGGTTTCTTTATAGAGATTAAACCAGAACTTTGAGGATAAATGTATAAATCTTTTTCCTCTGAATCATACTTTAACCTACATTCATATCATTCTATATAATCTATTCATTAAATTCAAGCAGTGTTTAGTGAGGAGCTATGGACCTCACAGGAGCAACACACCTAAGAGAAACAACTCATGGGCTTCAAAATGGGGAAAACTGGGGCACATTTTGTAATACAGTAATAGCAATGAGAAGTTGAATGAATACAAAAAGTAGAGAATTTGAGGTGAGAGACAGGAAAAATTAGGAACAGGAAGGGAAGTAGGATCAATAGCAAAGTGAAGATGAGATATTTTCCACCAAGACGAATAGAAAGAAGACAAAGTTGAGCATAAAAACTGAGTTATCATGAGTATTTTGAAAATGTTGATTCCCTACAGTCTGAACTATGCACCTAGCACATGTAGATGTTCAGTGAACATCCACTGAGTAAATGAAAGAATAAACTTTGAAATTAAATCTCTACATAAATTCCTCTTATAACAACACTGAGAAAGCACCTAAAAGACAAGAGAGCAATTCATAATGTCAGATGAATGGATATACAAGTCTGTGATAATGATTCACAGTCAAATGACAAAGTCTATGAAAAATATCAAATAACTATACAACAAAGTTTCTCATAGCTTCTCATTCGTATGAACCCTGGGAATTTTATGTCATTAAAAGTAATCCAAAACTTCTGAAAAGGTGTGAATGTTAAATACTTCAGTGCCTCTTAAGCTGTGATAGGCAATTCATTTGGAACCCTGTGTTTCACTTGTTTCACTCTCAGTCTCATTCAGACTCTAATAAGTAGAAGTAGTTGAAGCTGAGTGAGAAGATACATTTAAGTGACTCATGAGAACCAAAGGACACATGTTCTAGATTTTGGTCCCTTCCTAGTACTTGTGGATAGTTATCACTATAGCAAACTGAGTAAAACTGATATTTAATTTGATTCTGCTGAAAGAGGTGGATCCCAGTGCATTCTACACAGTCTATGGATTTGGGAAAGACCATGTGGGTCACAGGGCTCAGAGGGTGTATATAAAAAGGAAGCATGCAGAGGTGATTAATCCTAAAGTTATTTTGTACTTGGAAAAACACAGGTGAAGGAGATTCTTAAGTGAGACTGGACTTCCAGTTCTGACCTCATACTTAGCTGGTGACATTGGTCAAATCATTAAAGCCTTTCAAAGCTTACACTTTGCTTTATTTAAAATAGAGATTGATGGGACTTCTTGCAGGACTAATAAAAGTGTTAGAAATAATATATTTAAAGCACTTGCACACAGGAAGGAATATTGTGTGAGTTTATAAATCATAGGTGCCCTTAGTAGAAGTAGTAGCATTAATAACCTAATTCTTTCAACCCATGATGAAACTGATATCAAGATTGATTCTCAGCAATTTCAGCTGTCCTTTCCTAAGGAATATTCTTGCCCTGGCACCAATATAAATTCTATGCTTGGCCCTGATTTTGAAATCTGACATTCTGTATATTCAAAATTTAAAGTTTTACAAACAAACTGAGAAATGTCACGACACTCATCCTGGATTTCCCACCCCTATGGGTGAGCCATATGCACTATATTCTCTAGGACAACAATATAATTACTTGCATAATTATTGCTTTGAGTCTCATTTCCTATGTGACTGAAAGAAATTACTGCTCCTTAATAATTCAGTCCCTGCTTAAGTGGCCTATTTATAATTTAGGAAAAGACGGATAAAGGGAATATTAGCTTGGGGCATGGGAAAAAGGGTCTCCCACCTTCCAAGCATTGATATGAACAAAGTTGCCCTCCTACAGTATCTAACTTTGAAAATAATGGTCCAGAATTAAAAGAGAGTACATCAGTCATGCTTTACACCAAGGAAAACTGCATCACACAAAAAATGTTCTCAGTACTATTTTATTTCAAGGCATCTTCAAACTTAAGCAGGGTTAGCAATTTTCCTTTGCATGGTATCTATGTCTTTGAAAATATCTGAGTGTTTAATATTTTAAAAGTTACATATCTTTCTTTATAAAGTTTAGTATTTAATTTTCTGCTCACATTTTCATTAAGCAGATGGCTGTGCACTGGAAACCAGTAAAGATAAAGTAAGGAGGGCTGGAGGACTGATGAGAAATGACAGACAAAGGTAACAGTTCTAATGGCAGCAATAGATGGCATTAAAACGTACAATCTTTTTATTTTATATGTAAATCCTTTCAGGATCCACCTGATCCAGTAGTGGAAATCCAGAAAATAAAAGAACTTTTAGCTCAATAGAATATCACAGTATTGCAAAGAATACCATGATGCTATTCATTCTTAAGAAAGGAAAGGATCATTTCTTTGGCGAAATCCACGGAAAACATTTAGGATATCTTGCTTATCCTTGCATCAATAACTGCCTTCCTCTCACTTCATAAGAAATGCTTGTTTGTACCTGTTTTAGCCATTTGGACTTGACCCAGTTGGACAAATTGGAGTCTTTTTTTTTCCTTGGAACTTTAAGTTATATCTAAGAAATTCCAGATTCCATTTGAGCTGCTTTATGAAATAGTGATATGATAACATCAATATCATGGCCAACTCCTGCCTGTTGTGTGGTAGACAAAGCAATTGTCCAAAGAAAACACAACAGAGAGATGGAGAGAGCACACTGTGGGTTCCTAGTTATAGCAATTTTCTACTCTAGCCCTTTCCTAAGATCCGGCTGAATTAACTAAGACACCCATTATTTTAATTACCCACTGATCTTTAAAAGTCAAACTGCCTTCTGTTATTTATGTTGAGAGGACTTCTAAGAAGTGATGAAATTTGAGAACATGATGTTAAGCAAAATAAGCCAAACTCAGAGAGTCAAGGGTAATATGTTCCCTCTCAAATGTGAAAGCTAGGGAAAAAAAGGAGGGGAAAGAAAGTGTTGTATTGGAAATCTCATGAAAAGAGAAGAGAGAGCAGTAGAACAGAGGCAGGAGATGGAGAGGAAGGAGGGGAGAGAAAGGCTCGGTATTAGGGAACAATGTTGACCAGATTGTATTGTTACAGTGTGTGCATGTACAAATATGTATTAGTGCGTTTCTACTATCATGTATAATTATAATATACGTATAAAATATGAATACATAAAAAAGAAATGATGAGTTATTTCTGCTCAGAGAATGAATAAGGATTTAAAACTGAGCAAAACTTTGAAATGTGATTGGATGATAATGAACTTAGCTACAAGTATTATGAGTGATAAAAGAGTATACCTTTAAAAAGCAGAAAGGAAAAAGTGTGGGTGATTTTGGAAAAGTGGTTATTTTGGTGTAAAATTACATAGTGTGAAGTGGGGATAAAAATAGAAAAAAAATGAGAAAAATAAAGTTACAGTCAAATAGCTAAAGATTGTAGATTTGTAAAAAATTTTTTTTTATCACTGATGACAGTTCACTAAAGTTTATGATAATGGGCAGGAAAAGAAGGAAAGATGGTTGGGAGGAGAAAGGAAAGAAGAAAAGAAATTTCCCTTTTATAACTTTGCACAAATTATCTGCTTCCAAGTTTCATATTACTTCCTTCTTTTTTTTCTACACTCATTTAAAATTGATCTCTATAACTTGGATCTTGGCAAATTGAATATAACTGAGAACAATTTTAGAAATGCAAATTGGGAGATGGATTTATAACTGTAATTCCACCATTATTTTTCTGTGTGGTAATAAGGTGCCTATTTAATACTAAAATCAGATTGTTTCACCTTTTATTATTTACTTAACTCTAATTTACAGATGACTGACTGCAAATCAGAAGAGAAAAGTCACCTGGCCAAGAAGTCTCAGTGGGAAATTTTAGAGCAGGTGAAAACTCACCTCAGTCAGGAGTAGGAAAAGAGGAATAGAGGGGCTAAGATTTGATTTAGATGTTAAAGATCAAAGATACAGGAGTTGAGAAGAGGAGGCAGATATGATGCAGAGGCAGTGGCATGAGAGTGAGAAACTCTCTCAACAGTCTTTGTCATTTACCAGTTCTGTGACTCAGAAAAGGACAGGCTAATCTGTTGAGGTCTGGATCTCCTGTCTGAACAATGGAAATTCTTTTCTCTAGGTATTTCAAAGACTACTTAAAAAATTAAATGGCTAAGTGGAAAAAAATCTAATAGCCAAAGGTTCACAGTAGGATAGCCCCACAAATGTATTAGACAATAGAATCTGTGTATTGTGCAATAAAAATGAGGAACACAGAAAAACACCATTGAAAAATAAGATGGGTTCAGCGCATGGTGGTGAAAACCAGGGTTGGATAATCCATGTAAAAAGTTTAACATATTTAGTATCTTTTGCCCCACATATCTGCACTGGATACTCCACCAGATATTTGGTCACTTAGTACCCATCTCAGTTATCAGATCTACTTCACTTTGGTGATATAGCAGTATTTGTGTTAAAATAACAATTGTTTTACTTAATAATCACCTTCAAGGGTAAGAATGAAGATACTGGCAATTGTATGGCATAATATTATTATAGTCTTACAATTGTTGCAATGTTATTTTAATATCATCAATAGTTAATATTATTAATGTTATTAATAATAACATTGTAACAATTGTAAGACATACTTTAAGAAAATATAAATTAAATTGAACTTATTTAATTTAATTGGGGATTAATAACATTAATATTAATAAAATTGTAACAATTATAAGAATATACTATGATAAAATTGCTGATTAAAGAAATTTAATTTATAAAGTGAATTTTTAAAAGAAGCTTAGCAACAATAACTAATAATAACATTGTAACAATTTATAAATGAAACTTAATCATAGGTGTTTATATGCTGGTAAAAAATAGTATCTTCTGAGTTAGATACTATCCACAGTTACAGGAATCCCCTAGAGGTCTTGGAATGTACCCCCATAGTAAATAATACACATATGTTTTTTCATCTGTGCTTTTTCAGATCTTCTCCTGAATTAGATTATAAGCACTTCGTTTGACATATTAGTATCTTTTTGGTCAGTGACTATGTAAATAAACCTTTTCATGATGATGCTGGTTTCTACAAGGTGGTAATGGTATTTAAGATGAGTAGGTTTCCTATGAAGCTTGTCTAATCTGAGTAATGGTGTTATCACAGGCTCTCTATGTTTATTGAGCAGAGTAGGCTGAGTATTTAATGAAGATTAAAGAAATAAGCAGGCTTATTTGGGTCAGGAAATAAACTATTTCTAAATGGTTTCTTAGCAACCCTCCTAAGTTCACACTGCTCTCTGAGGTCTAGTTGACTGCCGCAGGGGTGTGTATGCTTTGGGAAGATGTAGGTTAGAATTTCAGAGCATGTTTAGCTTTTGTTGAAAATTTCTATATATCCTCCATGTGAAGCCAACAAATAAACAACCAATTCCTGCAACTCCGTAGGTCCCTTTAGCTTATTTCTAAAGTTCCAGAAAAAAGGTTTCAGATTTACAATAACTCTATTCTTCTTCTATGTAAAGATTTTTGCACAAGGTATAAAAGATCAGAGAAATCTTAAGTCCTCGAGGAGTGACAGTCTGTCCTTGTGTTGTCAGGCATAAGTGCACCTCCACTGTCTAGGAAGGGCTAAATCTCATTCTATTCTTCCTTGTGTCTTGCTTTTTTGAGAAGCATCTTCTCAGACATGAAGGAAGACCACCTCCCAAGGTCCAACCACTGCCCACCCCAAATATCCCTGATACTCAGGATGAATGTCACTTCCCACATGACAAGGCCAGGGCTGAATAGGTCTCATTCATGAGGAGCTGGTCATTTAAACTCACCAACCTGCACTCCACAGTGGATTCTACAACATGCTTAATCTAAAACGACTGAGTCCACACTATGGCTTGAACCATATATGGTTACTTTACAACTTAGTGTGTCGTTATTCGTATACTGTGAGGTATTGATTCTTGTTTTCTTGCTGTGTACTGTATGGTACTTATTAGAACTCTTAGCAGTGACTGTCAAACCTCTATTTTACAAACTTGTGTGCATGAACATGGTCACAATTTTTGGCCATAAACTCTCTATTAATTGTTGAGATTTCTCAGTTTTTCCATCTGCAAGTGTTTTTTGTAAGTACATTTATATACTTTATTGTCTGTTTTCCAACTGGCCTTGTGCATTATTATACCTATAACTACTACTGCATCTAATTGGCTATTAATAGATGTGTGTGGATGGGTATAGATTGAGAAAAAGCCATTCGTCAGTCAGACATGCAGAAATGACTTCAATTAATATTCTACTTTGGGGTGGTGAAAAATATTTTGGAGATTAAACAGTGAAAGACACAAGTGCCCCTCAAGTGGAGCATGTGGTAATTTGCTTAAGAATTATCTGGTCTGACTCTCACTTGCAAATATAATCATATTTTGCATTTTGTTCTTAGTACACAGTCATCACCAACTTTACTGAAACTTTACTGATAATTAGACTAAATTTTCATAGATAAGGAAACATCATTTTAATTTCTGTACTTGAGGAAAGACAGGTAGTAGTCGTAGTTCAATAAATTTTCACTAAATTTATTCCCAAGTATGCACTCAACCCACAGTGTGCTAGACTGAGTATTAAGATCCAGGGATATGGGCTGGGGTTGTGGCTCAGCAGTAGAGTGCTCGCTTCACACGTGCAAGACCCTGGTTCGATCCTCAGCACCACATAAAAATAAATGAATAAAATAAAGGTATTGTGTCCAACTACAACTAAAAAGAAAAAAAATTAAAAAAAAAAAAAACAGATCCAGGGATACAAGTAAGAATGAGATAGCAGTGATTACAGGCTTTTCATGAAATCAGTCACACAGAACAGTGACATGGGGGATAGCATATGAAAGTCCCCTATTTAGAAAAATGAAAGAAACAATCCCTGCATGAATAAATGGATTCATGTACTTAACACACACACACACACACCCTTGAAGCTGAGTTCTTTATGTAAAAGATAATCTCCTCATGAAAGGCAGCTTAGCTGGGTAATTTTTTAGATCTTATTATTTGACTTCAATTTTGAGCATAGCTTTTTTGGGTTTTGTTTGTGGCTTCTTATGGCTTAACATAGCCATCTCCTACAAATCCAAAGCACAGAGCCAGGCAGAGCCTCAATTGCAGGTTTCTCTCCAGTGGCTGCCATGGATGACTTCAATATGTCACCTGGGCTGTGCTTACAGAAAGCCGCATCATAAAAACTTTCACTCCGCTTTAAAGAAAAACCATATTGTTAATTTTTCACTACGCAGCCAGTCTTTGTAAATATGTTTGATACTTGAGTTTACAAAGTACTTGAGTGTTCTGTTTTAGGATGCCCGATATAAAGCAGTGGAGGAACACATTGAGTTAGTGGTCGAGGGAATGGGCTTTGGATGAAGCCTTCTTGGGTTCAAATGCTGTCCTTCCAACTTATACATTTTTAGGCACGCAGGTTGCTCTACCCCTATGTGACTCGGTTTCTCCATGCCTGCAGGTTTTTCTACTGTTCCTCTATTCATTCTCTCCCATTCATGATTTCCCTCTTTCTCACCCTAGCTACCCCTTGATCTTGACATGTACTGGAGTCTCACCCATGGGCTCTGCGAAGGTCCAATGATTTAATGTTACAAGACAATTATTACAGTACCTGGCTCTGGTGTGGGCTATTAATTAAAACATTTAATGCTAGAATTCTTTTCCTGAGCCTTAATTGCTATATTTTTAAAAACCCCTTTGATTATTCTTAGACCTGCCATTAAATAGTGGATGTTCTTCAAACTCATTCCAGCAGTTTTAAGAGTCAATTGTGTTTCAAGCTCTGTACTGGGAGCAATTTTATTTCAAGTTCTTTTCTTATTGACCACACTTCAAGCAGCTGTTAGGTTTTTAATCTAAATTTAAGGTATTCCCCAAACTGTTTTATATATGCATTTATACTAAAGGCTCTTTATATTGATTCACTGTTCATAAAGTCAATAATTGCATGATAAAGGGGTTGATTTAGTTGTATCTTCTTGTATTACAGCAGTTTAAAAATATTAACAAGGGCTTAACAAAACATTTTTGAGTTGGCCCTTCCCTATATAAGAGCTTTGGAGCTAATGCCCCTCTTTGGTTCCTGAAGTCCTCCTGAAGCCAGGGCAAGAAAAAGGCTGTCAGAATGAATTCTCATGGTTGTCTATACTTCTTTTGTTTGTTTGTTTGTTTTGAAGAAATTTTTATTTTTTTTTAATTTTTATTGTTGGTTGTTCAAAACATTACATAGTTCTTGATATATCATATTTCACACTTTGATTCAAGTGGGTTATGAACTCCCATTTTTACTCCATATACAGAATGCAGAATCACATCAGTTACACATCCATTGATTTACATATTGCCATACTAGTGTCTGTTCTGTTCTGCTGCCTTTCCTATCCTCTACTATCCCCCCTCCCCTCCCCTCCCCTCCCCTCTTCTCTCTCTACCCCCTCTACTGTCATTCATTTCTCCCCCTTGTATTTTTTTCCCTTTCCTCTCACTTCCTCTTGTATGTACTTTTGTATAACCCTGAGGGTCTCCTTCCAATTCCATGCAATTTCCCTTCTCTCTCCCTTTCCCTCCCACCTCTCATCCCTGTTTAATGTTAATCTTCTTCTCATGCTCTTCGTCCCTACTCTGTTCTTAGTTACTCTCCTTATATCAAAGAAGACATTTGGCATTTGTTTTTTAGGGATTGGCTAGCTTCACTTAGCATAATCTGCTCTAATGCCATCCATTTCCCTGCAAATTCTATGATTTTGTCATTTTTTAATGCAGAGTAATACTCCATTGTGTATAAATGCCACATTTTTTTATCCATTCATCTATTGAAGGGCATCTAGGTTGGTTCCACAGTCTAGCTATTGTGAATTGTGCTGCTATGAACATCGATGTACCAGTGTCCCTGTAGCATGCTCTTTTTAGGCCTTTAGGGAATAGACTGAGAAGGGGAATAGCTGGGTCAAATGGTGGTTCCATTCCCAGCTTTCCAAGAAATCTCCATACTGCTTTCCAAATTGGCTGCACCAATTTGCAGTCCCACCAGCAATGTACAAGTGTACCCTTTTCCCCACATCCTTGCCAGCACTTGTTGTTTTACTTCATAATGGCTGCCAATCTTACTGGAGTGAGATGGTATCTTAGGGTGATTTTGATTTGCATTTCTCTGACTGCTAGAGATGGTGAGCATTTTTTCATGTACTTGTTGATTGATTGTATGTCCTCCTCTGAGAAGTGTCTGTTCAGGTCCTTGGCCCATTTGTTGATTGGGTTATTTGTTTTCTTATTGTCTAATTTTTTTAGTTCTTTGTATATTCTGGATACTAGGGCTCTATCTGAAGTGTGAGGAGTAAAGATTTGTTCCCAGGATGTAGGCTCCCTATTTACCTCTCTTATTGTTTCTTTTACTGAGAAAAAACTTTTTAGTTTGAGTAAGTCCCATTTGTTCATTCTAGTTATTAACTCTTGTTCTATGGGTATCCTATTGAGGAATTTGGAGCCCGACCCCACAGTATGTAGATCGTAGCCAACTTTTTCTTCTATCAGATGCAGTGTTTCTGATTTGATATCAAGCTCCTTGATCCATTTTGAGTTATCTTTTGAACATGGTGAGAGAAAGGGATTCAGTTTCATTTTGTTGCATATGGATTTCCAGTTTTCCTAGCACCATTTGTTGAAGATGCTATCGTTCCTCCATTGCATGCTTTTAGCCCCTTTAGTGAATATAAGATAGTTGTAATTTTGTGGAATGGTCTCTGTGTCCTCTATTCTGTATCATTGGTCCACCTGCCTGTTTTGGTACCAGTACCATGCTGTTTTTGTTACTATTGCTCTGTAGTATAGTTTGAAGTCTGGTATCGCTATACCGCCTGATTCACACTTCCTGCTTAGCATTGTTTTTGCTATTCTGGGTCTTTTATTTTTCCATATGAATTTCATGATTGCTTTCTCTATTTCTACAAGAAATGCCGTTGGGATTTTGATTGGCATTGCATTAAACCTATAGAGAACTTTTGGTAATATCGCCATTTTGATGATGTTAGTTCTGCCTATCCATGAACAGGGTATATTTTTCCATCTTCTAAGATCTTCTTCTATTTCTCTCTTTAGGGTTCTGTAGTTTTCATTGTATAAGTCTTTCACCTCTTTTGTTAGGTTGATTCCCAAGTATTTTATTTTTTTTGAGGATATTGTGAATGGAGTGGTTGTCCTCATTTCCATTTCAGAGGCTTTCTCGCTGATATACAGGAATGCCTTTGATTTATGCGTGTTGATTTTATATCCTGCCACTTTGCTGAATTCATTTATTAGCTCTAATAGTTTCTTTGTAGACCCTTTTGGGTCTGCTAAGTATAGAATCATGTGTTCTGCAAATAGTGATAATTTAAGTTCTTCTTTTCCCATTTTTATGAGTTTAATTTCTTTCATCTGTCTAATTGCTCTGGCCAGTGTTTTGAACAGAAGTGTTTTGAACAGAAGTGGTGAGAGAAGGCATCCCTGTCTTGTTCCACATTTTAGAGGGAATGCCTTCAATTTTTCTCCATTCAGAATGATGCTAGCCTGAGGCCTAGCATAGATTGCTTTTACAATATTGAGATATGTTCCTGTTATCCCTAGTTTTTCTAGAGTTTTGAACATAAAGGGATGCTGTACTTTGTCGAATGCTTTTTCTGCATCTATGGAGATGATCATATGGTTCTTATTTTTAAGTCTATTGATGTGGTGAATAACATTTATTGTTTTCCGTATATTGAACCAGCCTTGCATCCCAGGGATGAATCCTAATTGATCATGGTGCACAATTTTTTTGATATGTTTTTCTATCCGATTTGCCAGAATTTTATTGAGGATTTTTGCATCCAGGTTCATTAGAGATATTGGTCTGCAGTTTTCTTTCTTTGAAGTGTCTTTGTCTGGTTTAGGAATCAGGGTGATGTTGGCCTCGTAGAATGAATTTGGAAGGTCTCCCTCTTTTTCTATTTCCTGAAATAGCTTGAAAAGTATTGGTATTAGTTCCTCTTTAAAGGTTGTGTAAAACTCTGCTGTATACCCATCCGGTCCTGGGCTTTTCTTAGTTGGTAGTCTTTTGATGGTTTCTTCTATTTCCTCAATTGATATTGGTCTGTTTAGGTTGTCTATATCCTCCTGACTCAATCTGGACAGATCATATGACTTAAGAAATTTATCGATGCCTTCACTATCTTCTATTTTATTGGAGTATAAGGATTCAAAATAATTTCTGATTATCTTCTGTATTTCTGAAGTGTCTGTTGTGATATTGCATTTTTCATCCCGTATGCTAGTAATTTGAGTTTTCTCTCTTCTTCTCTTCGTTAGCATGGCTAAGGGTCTGTCGATTTTATTTATTTTTTCAAAGAACCAACTTTTAGTTTTGTCAATTTTTTCAATTGTTTCTTTTGTTTTGATTTCATTAATTTCAGCTCTGATTTTAATTATTTCTTGCCTTCTACTTCTTTTGCTGTTGTTTTGCTCTTCTTTTTCTAGGATTTTGAGATGAAGTATGAGATCATTTATTTGTTGGTTTTTTCTTTTGTTAAGGAATGAACTCCAAGCAATGAATTTTCCTCTTAGAACTGCTTTCAATGTGTCCCATAGATTCCCATATGTTGTGTCTGTGTTTTCATTTATCTCTAAGAATTTTTTAATTTCCTCCTTGATGTCTTCTATAACCCTTTGATCATTCAGTAACCTATTGTTCATTCTCCAAGTGATGCATGATTTTTTCCTTCCTTCTTTTATCGTTGATTTTCAGTTTCATTCCATTATGATCAGATAAGATGCATGGTATTATCTCTACTCCTTTATATTGTCTAAGAGTTGCCCTGTGACATAATATATGATCTATTTTTGAGAAGGATCCATGTGCTGCTGAGAAAAAAGTGTAACTGCTTGATGTTGGGTGGTATATTCTATATATGTCAATTAAGTCTAGGTTATTAATTGTGTTATTGAGTTCTATAGTTTCCTTATTCAACTTTTGTTTGGAAGATCTGTCCAGTGGCGAGAGAGGTGTGTTGAAGTCTCCCATGATTATTGTATGGTGGTCTATTAGACTCTTGAACTTGAGAAGAGTTTGTTTGATGAACATAGCTGCACCATTGTTTGGGGCATATATATTTATGATTGTTATGTCTTATTGGTGTATGGTTCCCTTGAGCAGTATGTAGTGTCCCTCTTTATCCCTTTTGATTAACTTTGGCTTGAAATCTATTTTATTTGATATGAGTATGGACACTCCTGCTTGTTTCCGAAGTCCATATGAGTGATATGATTTTTCCCAACCTTTCACCTTCAGTCTCTGTATGTCTTATCCTATCAAATGTGTCTCCTGCAGGCAGCATATTTTTGGGTCTTGTTTTGTAATCCATTCTACTAGTCTATGTCTCTTAATTGGTGAGTTTAAGCCATTAACATTTAGGGTTATTATTGAGATATGTGTTGTTCTTCCAGCCATATTTGTTTATTTATGTTACTAAACATGGTTTGTTTTCCTCTTTGATTATTTTCCCCCCTTTAGTGTCCTACCTCCCACTGTTGGTTTTCATTGTTATTTTCCATTTCCTCTTCCTGTAATGTTTTGCTGAGAATGTTTTGAAGAGATGGTTTTCTAGCTGCAAATTCTTTTACTGTTTGTTTATCGTGGAAAGTTTTAATTTCATCTTCCATCCTGAAGCTTAATTTTGCTGGAGACACAATTCTTGGTTGGAACCCATTTTCTTTCAGTGTTTGAAATATGTTATTCCAGGATCTTCTAGCATTCAGAGTCTGTGTTGAAAGATCAGCTATTATCCTGATTGGTTTACCCCTAAATGTAATCTGCTTCCTTTCTCTTGTAGCTTTTAAAATTCTCTCCTTATTCTGTATGTTGGGCATCTTCATTATAATGTGTCTAGGTGTGGATCTCTTATGATTTTGCACATTCGGCGTCCTGTAGGCTTCTAGGATTTGGGATTCTGTCTCATTCTTCAAGTCTGGGAAGTTTTCTCGTATTATTTCATTGAATAGATTGCTCATTCCTTTGGTTTGGAGTTCTGTACCTTCCTGTATCCCAATGACTCTTAAGTTTGGTCTCTTAATGTTATCCCATATTTCTTGGATGTTCTGCTCATGGTTTCTTAACAGTCTTGCTGAGCTGTCTATGTTCTTTTCAAGTTGAAATACTTTGTCTTCATTGTCTGATGTTCTATCTTCTAAGTGTTCTACTCTGCTGGTAGTATTCTCAATTGAGTTTTTAAGTTGGTTTATTGCTTCCTGCATTTCTAGGATTTCTGTTTGTTTGTTTTTTTATAACTTCTATCTCCCTGTATAGTTGATCTTTTGCTTCTTGGATTTGTTTATGTAATTCATTGTCGAAGTGATCTTTCATTGTCTGATTTTGCTGTCTAATGTCTTCCTTGAGACTCCAGATCATCTGAAGCATGTATATCCTGAATTCTTCATCTGACATTCCATCGGCTGCAGCTATTACCTCTTCTAAAGTTGAGTTGACCTGCATTGCTTGTGGTCCTTTCTTTCCTTGTCTTTTCATACTGCTCACGTTTCTTTCTGCTTGGTGAAACTGTTTTGTTATTGAAATTTTCCCCCTATATATTTATATTGCTCTTGTATAGTTGAAAAGTCTCCCTTGCAGAGATGGGCGGCGGCTGTGCTCCTTCTCCAATTGGGGTGATCTGTCTACAACGTTGACAGGCTGCTGGGTCTGTCCTGCCGGTCGGTCTCAGGTCTGCCTACCTTGCAGGCGTGGGTGGCGGCTCTGCTCTGCCCCTACTCCAATTGGGGTGACATGACTACCATGCCGGCGGGTCGCTGGGCCTTTTCTGGGCGCGGGCGAGGGCTCTGCTGGGCCCCTACTCCAATTGGGGTGACGTGACTACCACGCGTCTATACTTCTTATATAGCACACACCAAAGGCAAGACACTGTCGTTGTTCTAGATCCATGTTAGGCTCTTGCAATGCCTGTTGGCTAGTACAGTAGTGAAACATGCTCAAACCTAACTCGTACAGCAAGAGTCCCTGTGAGAAATATGGTTACATATCTAGAAATTTTAAAAAATCAGAAAAAAATCAAAATCCAAGCCACAAAATCCATATATTTTACAGATAACAGTGCCACAAGAGTTTCTTCCAGTCATATGTAGATTTTTTGATTACATAATTTTAATATTTGAAGTTTTACAATGTATATACTCAAAATATAATGACTTATGTTCCCTATGATAAAAAATATTTTAAAAGATATTTTTAGTTTAAGGAGTCAGATAAATATGAAAAAAATAGAATTTCCTACAAAATATACTTGAGTTATTTGTTTATTATGTTTTTTGGGGGGGGTTCTGATATCAATTTCTTGTGCCTCCTGAGAAAATTGGCTTAGATGGTATTATTTCTAAAAAATACCAGAGAGCATTCATCATGGAAGTTTATATGTATGTATATGTTTACTTATTTATTATTGTAAATGGTTCTGGGATTTTGGAAAATTATTTATAAAACATAAAATGTTATAACTTTTTCAACATCATATAGAGTGAATGAAATGTATCATCAAGTTTGGTCTTATACAATATTAACATCTCTCTAGATGAACATAACCCTGTATTTGGACATTTCATTTGAAATCCTTTCATAAGCAATAATGCTACACTGTGGCATGTCATCTATCTTATGAGCACTTAATCATTTTCAATCAGGATGCAAAGTAAGTGTCTTTGAATCTAAAGCCACAACAAAATAAAACCTCAAAAAAACAAAATATCACCAAATATTTTCTATTTTTTTTTTAGGTGTCAAGGCTAAATAAACCTAGAGGCTTAAAGCATTCAATAATCTTCATGTGTAATTTCTTTTACTTTGGCAAATTCTATGGGACTTGTGAAAAAAACCCTGAAATACTCTCATAGATATGAGTAAATATATTAAAATGAATATTCTCAACCCCCCCAAAAATAAGTTGGTGAGATAATGAATTAGTTAGCCTGATTGAATCTTTCTATGATGTATACACAGATCCAAACTTCACAGTGTACCCCATAAATATACAAAAATATTATTTGTCAATTAAGTATACACAAATATTTAATTTAAAAGCTCACTTTAATTTTGTGTTTATATCATATAGCATTGTGTCTATATTTCAGATTAAGAAATTACTCTTAAAATCATGAAAGAATATAATTTTCCTTTAGTCAAAAGCATAGTCAACACTTGACAACCCAAGATTATCAAGCCCTTATTCTTAAATTGTCCTCTGTCTTTCCCTTCTCTTTCCCTGCTCTTTGAATACTATTTTTAGTATACACGCTTTACACTCCTTTTGCTAAATTTATTCGTATTTTTTTCTATGACTGTAAATAAAATTTTTTCTTGTTCAAATTTGGGGTCATTCATTGCTAGTGTATAAGTATATTTGATATTTGTATATGAACTGAGCACCCTAAACTCTTGTTAAACTTTTATGTTAGTCTTAGTGGATTTTTGGCAGTACTTAGAATTTTACATGTAAAAGATAATGCAAGCCGAAAATACTAATAAATTTGATTATTCTTTTTATCATGATGGTTTTTCTTTTTGAAGTTTTATTTTCTTTTAATTGACACATAACATTTATCCATATGTAGAAAGTACATTATGAGATATATATATCTATATATACACAAACACACATATGTTATTTAATGATTATATCAGGGCAATTAGTATATCTGCATCAAAAATTTATCAATTCTTTGTGGTGAGAGTATTCAAATACTCTCTTCCATTTATTTTGAAATGTGCAGTACTGTTAACTATAGTCACACTACTATATAATAAAAAATCAGAACCCATCTTCAACCTGTCATTTTGTCCTCATTCACCAACCTCTTCCTATTTCCCCTTTCTCTCTGAAGAGTTTTTAATTAAATAACCTGTCTGTCTACGTCTTATTTTGCAGCATTAATATGTGCAGTACACTACTTGTTTACATACCCTGTTTGTCTTAGCAATATAAGTTGCTTTACATCATGAATAGTCATCAAATAACCATTATGTGATTGAATTAATCTATAATGTTTCACTGTTTGATGATGTAAAAAATGTAGTGCTTTTTGTATTTTAGAGTATATATTTATTATATATATATATATATATATATATATATATATATATATATATATATATATGAAATAAATACAAATAACAAATAGATAATTTTAGAATTAACTACCCAGTGCATGTAATCTAAATATGAAATTTGCTGCTCCATTGGACTTAATAGACAGCATTAAAATTAGTTTAGACTCAAAATTTTAACAAATTACTCGTAAGATGAAACCCTCATAATTTAAACTGACTCTAAATATAGACAGAGAACAATCCACAGATCTAGGTGGTCATACACAGCAGAGGCACATAGCTAGTCATTCAGTCAGGGTTATGGATGTGCATTTCTGTCTTCACAGAGCAGAAGCTGGCACAGCAGCTCAGGGTAGAGCTTGAAAGAGCATGATGGAGCTGGAAGATAGAGAAGCTATTTCTTGACACCCAGCCTTGGGTACCAGGGAGGCTTCCTGAACAGGTGAGTTATCCCACCAGAGCTGGGAAATCATCTTCTTACTCTGCAAGTGATTGTTTTCACTCAGCTGAACATACCATTTCTGAGAATTGTATAATTTGCTTCAGATTTTATAAATTGTTGTCTAAATGATCCAAGTTTTATTTTTAGCACATCTTCTCTTTGTACACTTATTAGTTACTTTTTTAATATTTAATTTTTAATTGTAGTTGGAAAATCTTTATTTTATTTATTTATTTTTATGTGGTGCAATTTCCCTTCTCTCTCCCTTTCCCTAAGACCTAGCACATGCTAGGCAAGCACTCTACCACTGAGCCACAACCCCAGCCCCAGTACACTTATTAGTTATGAAACAAACAATGACAGAAATTTGGAAGAAAAACTTTTTATATCATGGGCACATCTCAATCAATTACACGCCATCATAATACAGAAAAAATTCTAGAAACATGGTTTAAACATTTTAAATTTCGACTTCTTTTTTTTTGTTTTGTTTTGTTTGTTGTTGTTTTTTGTTTTGTTTTTTTTTTTAATTTTTATTGTTGGTTGTTCAAAACATTACACAGTTCTTGATATATCATATTTCACACTTTGATTTACATATTGCCATACTAGTGTCTGTTGTATTCTGCTGCCTTTCCTATCCTCTACTATCCCCCCTCCCCTCCCCTCCCATCCCCTCTTCTCTCTCTACCCCCTCTACTGTCATTCATTTCTCCCCCTTGTATTATTTTTCCCTTTCCCCTCCCTTCCTCTTGTATGTAATTTTGTATAACCCTGAGGGTCTCCTTCCATTTCCATGCAATTTCCCTTCTCTCTCCCTTTCCCTCCCACCTCTCATCCCTGTTTAATGTTAATCTTCTTTTCATGCTCTTTGTCTCTACTCTGTTCTTAGTTACTCTCCTTATATCAAAAAAGACATTTGGCATTTGTTTTTTAGGGATTGGCTAGCTTCACTTAGCATAATCTGCTCTAATGCCATCCTTAAATTTCGACTTCTCAATCTGAAGAAGCAAGACTACAAAAGTATAACAAAGATCCAACAAATATGGAAAAATATGCATGTTTGCAATATATAAGGATAATATATATCTATATGATACAGTTTGAATAGAAACATTTTAAGTGTCTTTATTCTGGCAAATGTGTTTATCATCTGAGCATAAAATAAACACTAATTAAAATCTAGTATGGTAATTTAGAGCAGGAATTTAGAAAATAGCACTTGGACTTTATACCTTGAATACCTATCATTCTTGGAAATTAATTGGAGCTACCTGTCCTGACCTGCATAAACAGGCATCATAGTCTTTTATTCCAAAAGGCTTAGCTAGTTTCAGTAGAACACTATTATATTTTTAAACACTTTGCTTATGAAACATTGATTTATATCATTTTGTATCCCACTTTCTTCTATAACATAAGGGCAATGAGTATAATTATCATTCCTTTTTAAAAAATAGTTGACAAATAACAATTGTATGTATTTATGCAGTGTAATGTGATGTTTTGACACATGTATACATTGGGGATTGATAAAATTAGGCTAATTAACATATCCATCCCTCACATACTTATTTTTTATAGAAAAAAAATGAGCATTTAAAAGCCATTCCTTTAAGAATTTAGAATTGTACATTACTATTAACTACAGTCACTTTGTTGTGAAATTGATCATCAGAACTTATTTCTCATGTCTAATTTTGTATCCTTTGACTAATAATCTCCCCCTTTCAAACCCACCTCTCCCCCACTTAACAACCTCCTCTGGTAACTACCAAATTACTTTCTACTACCATGAGTTTAACTTGCATAAGCTCCCATAATCATGGGAGATATGACATCTATTTCAATTCTAAAATATTGGCGTACAATTTTGAATTCCTGTTAGTCATAAGTGAGAGGTCCCCATCTCATGCTTCCTATACAGCAATGTCAGATTTGGGGATTCTAGGCCTTCTAATAAACATACAGTAGGATCTCATTGTTTAATATGTATTTTCAGAATGGCAAATTATGTTGAGCATCTTTTCAAGTATTTATTTGCTATCTGTAATCATCGGTGAGGTGACTGTTCAGAACATTGCCCATTCTTTCACAGGGTTATTTTTATATTGTAGAGTTTTAAGAATTCATTGTATATTTTGTATTCAAATCAGTAATAGACTGTCTTTTATTTCCTTGCATTAGGCTTAATATGCTCCTTTCTTCTAGTTTTGTAAAAGAAGCTAAGGATGCATATTTAATTTTTTTTGAAATATTTTCAAATTTCTAAATATTATCTTTGTTGTCTCCCATAAACTGATAAATTTAATTTTAATTTTAATTGTTCAAAATACTTTATAATATCTCCTTAGACACTCTTTGATCCTGAGATTTTAAAAAGTCTTTTATTTCCAAATGTTTGATCTAGTCTCCAGTTATCTTTCTGTTAATGTTTAATAGTTTATGTACTTTATGATTTTGTAGTCCTAAAACATATTTTGTTGATTTCTCTCCTTTTAAATCTTTAAAGTGACCAATCTTTAAAAATGTAAGAAGTAAACTCTATGGTGAACACTAAAAGTTTATGAAAAATATATAGCTAAAAAGTCAACGGAGGGAGATCATGATTATAAGAACAACAATAAAAATAAATATTTTATCAATTCAACAAAATACATGTTAGGAGGAAAAAAAGAAAGAAAAGGAGATGGTACAAATGGAAAACTAAATACACTAGTAAGTATATTGAGTTTCATTAAATTAAATATCCTGATAAAATCTAAAAATAAAGTTTTATTACCTAATAATGCATAACAATAAAATTAATATTAAAATAAGATTATTCTTATTTACTATTCTTATTTTCTTCGCTAGAGACATACCAAAAGGATACAGAAACACTGTAAGAGGAGAATAAATTTTACCTTGAAAAATTAACTAATTATAACTATGCTAGTTTCAGAAAGAACATTATGAAAAAGCATCATGAATCAAAAAGAGGGCCATTTCATATCTATAAAAAGTCAATATAACAAAATATAATTAAAATATATTTTCTCAAAGTTTAATACCACCTCAAAAGTCTATAGAGCTAAACCTAACAGCATCAAAGAAAATACATAAGTCAGCATCATCCTTGGGAATTTTAACTAATCTCGAATAAAACAAGAAACAAAAATAATATGGGTAGATATGATTATAGCAACATGATTAATAAACTTAAAAGAAGACACTCATTTTGTAAAAAAATTGTTATTTGTGAACTCATATTTGTAATTTTGCACAGACATTTAAAATCAGTTATTTAGTTGCATTTTGCAGATCAGCAATCTCTGGGTGGACCGAAGAATGCATATGAATGGTTAACAGGCTCAGAGGCTACAGTGCTAAACTGGGCCAGATGATGACAGGAGCCCAAGTTAAGGAATCATAGTGAAAGTGAAAAGAACAAGATAGATACCAAGGATTTAGTGATGATGGATGATGAATTTATTGTGATGGAAAGATCAAAGAATAATCATCAAGGTGATCCAATAAGGGTTTGGGTATAGAATGTGAGAAGTGAAAAAGGCTCATACACAACTCTTTTGCTCCTGGCTTGAGCAAGTGGGTAAAAACAAAGCAGAAGAAAAATCACTCATTTGCATGGTTTTTTGACATGAAATTTTTTAATTACAGAGTTATTACAGATGACTTATATCTGTATTCCTATTTAATGTTCAGCTGGATTCGGCAAGTGTAAATGACTCTTTATTCTCTACACATCTTCCTGAATTTTGGCCTCTGTGGAACAGACAGACAACCAAACCTCACAGTTTTTCTAATGGGTACCCTTTTCTCAGAAAATTTAGAAAGAATGAATATCCTATTTGGGTTAATTTCTGGAAGAAAGCTAAGTTTGGTTCACATGTTTTAGCTCTCTAAAGTTCATAGATATTCTTCTTACATTATTCTGTTAATAAATAATGGATTAAAAAAAGTAGAAAATATCAATATAGGAGGTATCATAACTTAATGTCCCCAGTATAATTAGTGTCAAATTTAAGGGAAAAAAAAACTATTTTTCTGAATTATACATCATTCAGAAGCCTGTAGTTCCCAGCATTTGCAATAAAAAAATAAAAATAAAAATTTATCCTTGTAATTAATTACATATTTAATGTTGCCCATCTTTCATTGCTTATATAAGCATCTTCTTCACTTTAGTCATTAAGGTTACCTAGACACTGACTGTCTTATTTTTAATGTCATTTTAAACTCAGTCATATTAAAACATAAATTAAGCTAAGGATTTAAATTGGTAATATGTAATTTCAGAAAATGGCCTTTGTATCCATGCAACATTTATGAATACTATATTGATATCACATTAAAATATTATATTCTATACTAAGAAAATAAAACACTAAATAGACATTGTGAGTCTTGAGCAATTGAATTTACTATATATATATATATATATATTTTTTTTTTTTTTTTAAATGTGGAACTCCTTCTCTTACCTGAATTTATTTATTTATTTATTTATTTATTTTCTTATTAATTTTTTTTTTTGCATTACAATTCTTAATACACCTTTATACCACAATTTATCATATCTCTGTTTGTCTTACCTGAATTTTGTGATGGAAGAATGCCTAACACATTGCTGGAAATATAGTAAAGTATTGTTTATAATATTTCTTTTTACAAAGAGATTGAATTAAATGTCCAAACCAAAATGAAACCATAAAAATATATAAATATGACTGTGAAGTGTATTGCCTTTAATAAACATGTTTGTAACAAGAAATTTAAAAAATATATAATGAAAGTCAATGTAAATTAAATATCAGTAATAAAAGCAAAACACAAAGATTCATAATAATAAAATTTTGGAAAATTGGCAATTGACAAATTATAAGACTTGATGAATCATAAAATTTATAAATTAATATTTTAAAGGCCCTAAAATAATACTGTTGTTGTGTTTCTATCTCTTTCTTCTCAGAAGGGGTCACCAGGTATCCTCAGAATTAACTTTCAAGTATACACATTTCTCAGGAAGGGAAGTACCATTTTCAAAAAGACCTGACTTAACTTGTTATTTATTGCTGTCAGATTTATAGAATCATTTTTATAGATTTATAGATTTACAGATTTATAGAATTATAGAAATCAGATTTATAGAATATATAAGCAAAACAATAGTGCATATCTATATAAAACAAGCAAATTTTATCTTATGCCTGAGAAATATATGAAATCTTCAATATAAGTTTTTTGGCGGTCTGTGAATAAAAAATAATAATTACTTTAAATGTAATTTATGTTTTCAGGATCAACATTAAGCTCTTACTTCAAAATGAGTATTTATAACAATCAATAAGTAATGTCTCTACTTGGCTACTTGGTGACAGAAAATTCTTGCATAAAATTGATATATGAGCCACAATTATAATTATTCTATCTATCCAATCTTTCAACAAGTAATATAAATTGCCTATAATGTGCCAGGCATTTTAAAGAGTTTGCATGAATATGTCTGGAACAAATGAAAGTATAGTATTTTCATTAGACATATGCATAAAATCTTAAGAATATTCAATACACTTAGTCTAATTGACTGGATATTTTTCCAAGTATTTAAATAGTGGTTCATATAAACTGTTTTCTTTGTGTCCCAATACTTGATTTTTTTTTTTTCGGATTTTGGAGTTCTTATCAAATGTAAACTTAAGAACATTTCATTCATGGTGTGTCACTATTCCAAAATACCTGAGATGAAGAACTAAAGAAGGAAAAAATTATTTTGGTTCACAGTTTCAGAGGTGTCACTCCATGGTCAGTTGGCTTTATTGCTTTCAGCCAGAGGTGAGGCGTGACATCATACAGGAAGCCTGGGACAGCAGCTAGGAATGAGAGGGAGAAGGAAAGGAAGAGACAGGAGGAAAGGGAGAAGAAGAGGGCGGGAAGAAGAAGAAGAAGAAGAAGAGTAAAGGAAGGAATAGGAGGAGGAGAAGGAGAAAGAGGAGGAGGAAGAGGAGGAGGAGGAGGAGGAAAACAAGAGAGAATAAAGAAAGGGACAGAAATGAGAAATCGTCCCCAAGTGCATGCTCTCATTGACCTACTTCCTCCAATGCTGCCCCAGCTGCCTACAGTTTGATCACCTCCCACCAGTCCATTCAATTTATTTATCAAGTAGGTTAATCCATCAATAGGGTTAGAACCTTCAAGACCCAATCATTTACTAAAAGCCCCACATCTGAATGTTGCTGCATTGGGGACCAAGCCTTTGACACATGAGCCTTTGAGGAAACACTTCAGATTCAAACCAGAAGATCTGGCAATTCATTTTCTATGCAACTGGAAATAAGCACCTCTTTCATCTTATCTTACCAAGAGTACACACTATCAGCATGATATATGATCATCAATGTTGACTTGATCCCTTGACTGAGGTAGTTTTTCAGGGTTCTTCATGATAAAGTTACTCCTTTTTTTTTCTTTTTCTATACTATATGGTTTTGAAGAAGTCACTATGGACAGTCCACACCTGTGAGAGTGGATAATTCTTTTCCCATCTTAAGGGAATGTAGAATGTCTACATAAATTATTTAGAATTCTTCTGTGATTATATATATATATATATATATATATATATATATATATATATATATATATATATATATGTTTGTGTATTTATATATGTAGATGCTCTTGGATATTCAGTTCATAATTTTGGTTGTAATCCAAAGTATAAATCTGTAGCTTAATATTTTCTTAGTTTGGACTTAGATTTCTTTTAGGAGGCTTCAGTTGCTCATGATTCAAGCAGTCAGAATACTGCTTCCCAAAGAGGTGGGTGACAGGGAAAATTTAATACCAAAATGCAATATCAGAATAAGACATAGAAATTTTAGTTTGTTTTGAACACAGGACAGGAAAGAATATTTAGGAAATCCAGCTGATAATGTGATAATGCTGGTTTCTGGTTCACAGAAGAAGGGAGGATTGACACAGAAAAAAAAGAGAGACAAAAATATACCAAAAAAAAAAAATAATAATCATGTGGTAAGACATGCAGTAGAAATGCAGCCTGAAGTTAAATGATCTGGAGACAGTGTAGTGAGGTAGTATGTGAAAATTGTTCCATGTTTCTCATCTGGAGAACGGAGAGCTGAGGTCTGGAGCCATGTTGAGGTGGTTTATCAGTGACTTTCTACCATGGGAGCCCAGAGCGTTCATAATGAGCGTTAGCCAGCTCTGACTGCAGGCGTCTACTATGAGATGATGAGTCTTCCTGGTGAAGCACAACTGAAGAAGCCATAGAAGTAATTGGACCCAGGGAGACCAAGGCCAGGGATCTGGAGTGTAATGCAGCATGTTTTACCTTTGGTTTTTGGAGGCTGGTGGAATTAGCTGGAGGAAACTCAGAAGCTGGACATTTGTGCTCAGGTTATGATCATGGAAAGATATAATAATGTGGGAGGTACAGTATGCAAGAGCAGTAGAGGGTTGTTTATTTTGTCCCAAGATTGGAGTTCTCTAGACATCCCTGAGATTCAGATTCCCAGCAGAGACTGGCATCTGCCCAGCAATAGTGTGGGTGAAGTTATTCTCTCTAGAGCAAATATCTCATGGTAAAGTTCCAAAGTTCAATCAAATCTAAACACCAATAATTCCAGTAGCTCAGGAGGCTGATGTAGGAGGATCTCAAGTTCAAAGCCAGCCTCAACAAATTAATGAGGTCCTAAGCAACTTAGTGAGTCCCTGTCACAACATGAAAAATACATAAATAAAAATGGCTAGGGGTGTAGTTTTTCACTCCAGGGATCACTCCCTGGTAAAACAAACAACAAGAAAAATAAATAAATAAATAAAATAAACTCCAGGGCCAGAGCTTCACATTTATAACCCTGATTCAGCCCCACCCTAGGAATGCATCGACCTGTTTTACACTGACAAAACTCTAATTGTCACTGCTTTAATTCTGTCCTCCCTTACACTGGTCAGATGGGAACCTGAGAGCTATCACAACCAGCTCTGGTTCCAGGCCACTCCAGCTGACAGTTTTGTGCAATGCAAGGCAGACAAGTTAACAACCCCAAGCTCTTGCTTTCTATAGGGGGTACAAGTTCAAAAAGAAACAGAAAGGAAAGTATGACCAGGCAGTGAGCGTCCCTTCTTGTCAACAGTGTGATTACCTCAGCAGACACATCCTCTTCTAGATTGTTTATTTGTGTTTCTTCCCTTTTCTCCCTTGAAGTGTAAGCATGAAAATGTTTATGCTCTTGTTCTGCCAATTGTCTCGTGGAGAGACATATGTATGTTATTTTTCCTCTTCTTCTTACTCAATTTTTTCTTTTCATTGTTTTCATTCCTTACCCATTTATTATTTTGCTTTATTTGGACTTTAGAAGGTTTATGGGGTTTTTGTTCATTTCTTTCTGTTTGATTTTTTGTTTGTGTGGTTTTGCTCATTTTTATTTCTATTATTCTCTTTCATCCCCATTACTGCAATTTACATGTTTTCTCTTCTTTCTTGTTTTAGTCAGCTTTCACATCACTGTGTCCAGAAAGCAGAGGGGGACATCTGCTCACCAGGTATGAAATATAAACCCTAAATGTGCAACTCCAATGACCTACCTCCCACCACCATACTCCACCTCCTTCAGTTACCACCCAGTTAATCTATATCAAGGGGATAATTCTCTGATTGGATTTAAGCTCTCCTAATCCCATTAATTTACCTCTAGTACCACTTGAATTTTCTCACACATGAGCTTTTGGGGCACATGCCATATATTAACTGTAACAACTTTAAAATTGATTTTTAAATTATTAATGAGCTAAAACCTGATCTAAGGAATTAAGTATAAAAGTAATTTTAGGAGGTGAAAGACTATTGAAATAGAGAAACATTATGAAACGAAAACAATCTGAACTCCTGGAAATGAAAGACACAATGAGTCAAATTAAAAAAAAAAAAAAGAATCACTTGCAAATATCTCCAACAGACTAGAATGTGTAGAAAACAGCATTTCAGACCTCCAGAATGGATTGTGTGGATCTTAAAACAAGAATCAGACCTATGCTGTTTGCAAGAGACTTATCTTTTATGCAAAGATTATCCACTGAATGGAGATTAAAAAAATGGAAAAAGATATTCCATACAAATAGAATCTAAAACCAAGTTATTATTCATATCTGACAAAGTATATTTTAAGTAAAAATTAATTAACAGAGACAAGGAGGATATTATGGTTTAGATATGAGTTACTGCCCAAAAGCTCATTTGTAAGACAATGTAAGAAAGTACAGAGGTAAAATCATTAGATTATGAGAAGTATAACATGACTGGTGGACTAATTCCCTGATATGGGTTAACTGGGCAATCAGTGTAGGCAGGAAGGTTGTGGCTGGAGGAAGGAGGTCACTGGAGATGTGCATTTATGTTTTGCATTTTGTCCTGACTGAATAGATATTCATTCTCTCTCTCTCTCTCTCTCTCTCTCTCTCTCTCTCTCTCTCTCTCTCTCTCCTACACACTTCAGTCATTCAGTCATTATGTTCCACCTCACCTGGGGCCCAAGCTATTTATTGCAATTCTGACCATGGACTGAAACGCTAGAAACATGAAGCAAAATAAATTTTATCCTCTCTAAAGAGTTTTTGTCAGGTATTTTGGTCCCTGTGATGAAAAGTAACTAGAGAAGGTCAGTGCATACTCTTAAATGGAACAATCCAGCCAAAATATATAGCAATAGTAAATATTCATACACCAAATATTTGTGCTCCTAATTATATAAAACAAGCATTTCTTGACTTTTAGTCCAAGATAACTGTAATGAATGATACTTGGTGCTTTTAATACACCTCTCTCAAGAAGAGTCACTTCATCCAGACATGAAATTTAAAAAGGCACATCTGACCTGAACGATATTATAAAGCAAATGCACTTAATAGACATCTATGGAATATTTTATTCCACAACAGCTGAATACCCTTTCTTCTCAGCAGCTCATGGAGCTTTTCACTAAGTAGACCATATTTTAGGACACAAAGCAATTCTCAGCAAATACCAAAAAATTATTATTTTATGCATCTTATCAGATCATAGTAGGCTGAAATTAGAATTCCACAGAAGAAAACTTCTAGTAACCATATATAAACAAAGGGAAATTGAACAATACTATTTTACATGAGGAATGTATCAGAGAATAAACAAGAGAGAAAATGAAAATTTCTTGTAATCAAACAAGCACGGTGATTAAAAAAATACTCAAATCTCTGGGGGAACTATGAAAGTAGTATCAAGAGACAAGTTTATAGCATTTAGTGCTCATATCATAAAAAAGTAAAAAAAAAGGTATCAACTAAATAATCTAATACTGTATTACAAAGCCCTAGAAAAGCAGAAACAAACATTCCCAAACTATTAGAAAATACAAAATAAGATCAGAGCCAAAATTATTTGTATTTGTATTTTTTCCTGGGTGAACAGAGTTCTATTCCCGCCACAGCCTTTCTCTTTCCTAGGAAGGACAGAATAAAATGAAATAGAGAATAAATCCTAAAAGAATGAGAGATAAGATTCAAGTGAAGAAATTAGAGATGAAAAGGCAGATATCACCACAGATACTACTGAAATTGAGAGGATCATTAGAAACTCTTCTGAAAACTTATATTTCATACATTGGAAAATCTAGAAGATATAGGTAAACTTATAGACACACACAGGATCTACTCAAATTAAACCCAGATAATATAAATCACCCAAACATATCAAGCAATGAGACTGAAGAAGTGATTAAAAAAATACCCAATGAAGAAAAGCCCAAGAACAGATGGGTTCTCAGCTAAATTCTAACATACATTCAATGAAAAACTAACAGCAATCCTTCTAAAATATTTCCATAAAATAAAAGAGAACACTTTCAAATTCATTGAAATATCCCCAATGTACACAGATGCAAAAATACTTAATAAAATACCAAGTGACTACATTCACAATAAGAAGATCATATGATAAAAAGATCACACACTATGATCAATTTGGGTTCTTGCCAGAGTTGCAGGGTTGGTTCAATATATGTTAATCAATAAATTTAGTAAATCACATAAAAAAAATTAAGGACAAAAATTACTTAATCGTCTCCAGAGATGCAACAAAACTCATCAACAAAATTGGGGCACCCATTCATTTAAAAAGTGAAGAAAGTAGCGTTATAAAGAAACCTATCTCAACATCATAAAGGCTATATACAACAGATGAAAAGTTAACATCATAATGAATTGAGAAAAATTGATAGTATTTCCTCTTAAATCAGGAAAAATAGAAGATGCTCACTCTCACAACACTATTCAATATAGCTCTTGAAACACTAGCCAGAGCAATCAAGCAAGAGAAAAAAATTAAAGGGACACAAATTAGAAAAGAAGAAATCAAACTACATCTCTTTTCTGATACTATAATTTTATAAATAGAGGACCCAAAAAACTCCAGCAGTTACCTAGAGGACCTAGATGACTCCACCAGATTTTTAGATCAGAAACTTTCTGTCATGTAGCAGTATACAAGATCAACATATATAAATTAATAAATTTCTTATACTCTATAAGTGAATCTTCTGAGAAAGAAAATTAATTCATAACAGACTCAAAAAATAAAAACTTCAAATAAAACTAACTAAAAAAATATAAAACAGTGAAGAAAGATTTTGAAGCCCTTAGAAGACCTACATTTCATAATTATACAAAGTGAATATTATCTAAATGACCAAATTACTTAAAAGCAGTCTATATTCAATGCAGTTTACATCAAAATATTGATGACATTCTTCACAGAACTAAAAAATCAATCCTAAATTTCATATGAAAAATATAAGACACAGAACAACCAAAGCAATACTAAGCAACATGAATGAGGCTAGATGCACCACGATATCTGATCTCAAATTATTCTACAGAGATATGGTAAAAAAAAAACACGTAGTATTGTTATCATAATAAACATGAAGATCAATGTAGTAGACTAGAAAACACAGAGACAAACTCACATGAATATTTATCTGTTATTTGAGAAATACATTAAAAACATATATTGAAAAAGGTTACCTTTTTAAAAATGGTACAGGAAAATCTGGATATCTGTAAGTAGAAGAATGAAATGAGATATCTATTTCTCACCCTGAACCAAAATCATTTCAAAGTAAGAATTAGATCAGAAACAATGACACTTCTAACAGAAAACATAGGCTCAATACTCTGAGGGAGGGATGGACAAAGGAGACCAACGGGAGTGAAGTTGACAAAATTATGATATGTGGACATGCATATATACCAATGCATTCCAATTTTATATAGATTTATAATTCATAAATAAATCAATCAAAAGAAGACCAAGAGAGTGGAGGAAGGGAATTAGGGAAGGAAGGAGGGAATGCAAATGGGAAGTACTAGGAACTAAAATAGAACCGACAATGTTATATGCATTTAGGCATATGTGAAGAATGAACTTTACTATTTTATATATATATATATATATATATATATATATATATATATATATATGCACATACATATATATACTAATATATTTTTATGATATATTTTATATATTTATCATACTATTATGTATGTACATTTATATAGTATAATAAACACATTTGAATAGATAAAATTAACACCTAACATACACTTGGAATTTTCTGTTTTTAACAAATAACCTCCTTCTTTTGCTGCCAAAGAGTCTATCATTCCTTTTAATTGTAAAGATACATTGTGTTTAAGGTTCTTTTTTTCATATTTTATATATTCATTAGAAAACTGGTAACATGTAGAAAATATTAGAGTTCAATAGGATTTTGCAATTGAAGGATTCCATGTCAGTTACATAATAGACCTGAAGAAATTATTACATTTTTAAAACAAGTGCATTGACTAAAATTTATTTAGCATAACTTCTCTCTTATATCTTATATGTGTTGTGAATCACAGGGAATATACAGATAAGAATATACATTCTTAAAAAGCGAATCTAAGATTTTATAGAAGTAGTGTGAACATTAAAAGAGAGAATAAATGTTCAAAATATGTTTTGTGCTTTTGACAGCCAAAATAAATGCAAGTACCACTACTACTACTTATTCTAAATATGCCTTCTATGATGACAAGTGGCATATTATAATTTGACTCAAGGGCTTTGATATTGCCTGACCATGCTGATTTCATCCTGTCCACTGTACGCTTCACTGGAATAGAAGACCATTACAAAACCCAGATTAGAAGTAACCCTGAAGAAATTTCACTGTATGTACTTGTTTTACATTTTATAAGACTTCAAAGTATTACTCAGTACACATTCTGTTTGTCTTTCTTAATAATTCAAATCTGATTTCTAGCCATGTTCGTGTATAGTCATTGGTGAAAACTCTGATATTAGAAGAAGAAAGCTGTATTTTGGTAAATGATGGCATTACTAGTGCAAATGGTGAAATAAAATAAGAATTTTGAGTTGAGCATTTTTGTTTCTTCTGCAAAGCTAAAACAGAATTACAGACACATGTAATCCATAGGTAACTTGTACATAAGAAAAATTGAAAAGAAAAGAAATGTATATTTACATGATGTGTGTGTGCATTGCATAAAACCTGAAATATAATTCATTTTAATTTGAAATCTTGAAAGCACAGAGGACTTCAGCATTTCTTGATGCTAAATGGGACCATTTAAATAGTAGTTGGACACACAGTCTTGGGAGAAAATGAAAACCTGGGCATTCTTAGTTATTGTTATTAAAAGGCCCTGTATTGGTAATTTAAGGGTTCTATCTCAGACTAAAATTCTTCTTAATGACTTCAAGGTTATTGACTGTATTTTAAGAAAAACAGGGTTGGACAGAGCACAAGGATAACAAAATAAGACAAGCATATTCAACTTTTACAACAATGTCAACATTTGTTTTCAGTCAATAAGAAATAATTAGAGCTAGAGTCACTCTGCTGTCTCAAACTACTAAATAAAAGAAAATATATAAACTCATAGCACTAAAATATTGAATAACAATCAGATAAAGGCAGTGATGCTTAAAAAAAAACAAGAGAGAAACCTAAGCATCAAGTACTATAATTTTGTCTTCTTATAGCCTGAAAAAGTTTACAGATTTCTTACAGAGATGGAGATCCCAGAGAGTGGATTGAGGTTTCCATGAATAAGGAGCAAGAGGTCCCCAAATATAAGAAGTCTTCTGCAGGACAGAATACTGAAGAGGAGAGAGTTTCACAAAAACTGTGGAGATTTTTCTAGAATCCCCCCACTGTTCACCTGAGTGCTAGTAACCTCATGCATGTAAAAAAAGGAAAAAAAAAACATCCAAGATAAAGAAAATTATGTGGAGTTCACACAGACTGGCAGATGTCCCTGCAATTTGTAAGATGTTGACTAGAATAT